>NC_139453.1:28242595-29442595 GCF_963924565.1 Ascidiella aspersa | reverse complement strand
AAAATAATCACCCTAGTTATAACACAAACAAATAATTTGAAAACTGTTTTTGACTTGCGAAACACACTACTTGAGCTGTACATAAAATAATCGCCAAGACCTTGGCAAAACATAAGTTTTTTCAAACAATTTTTAACACACAAATCAATGTCGGTCATTTAAAGACTTTTAAAGATTCAAAGAGTTTGTGGAAATCCTGGATATACAAAATATATAAAACGCTAAGGCAGTGTTCTCAACCTTTTATGGCTAGTGGCACAAAGATTTTTCCGCAGGTAATTTACTAGAATGTCACAATAAACGGAAAAACTGGAACAACGCACATCAATTCTACACAACTAATAGGAAGTTTTACTTGGATTTATTCCACTCTAATCTTACGCAAAAAGTTGTAAAAGTTTTGCAAAAATCAGATTCTTAAAGATTCACAAATATCTCTGAGCACCCTTGAGCATTAGCACCACGGTTGAGAACCTCTGCGCTAAGGTGAGGCAATAACTAAATGCGATTAAAACTTTTTTCTTACTTTGTTTGAAGAAGATCGTTTTCTTTGCGCATTTGAACCAAATCACTTTTGGCCTTTCGCTCAAGGTCAGCCCAGTAGTCGATTTGACTCTTCAGGCTACTCTCGTTCTTTTTCGCAGATTGCAAATCACTCTTCAGCTTGGAAATGGTCGCTTCCAGCTTTTCGATTTCACTGCAAGCAAAAAGTGCCATTTTTGAAAGAAAGGTTTTTGAAGCGTCGCAGCAAGCATATACTGACGAATTTTTTTGTAAAATAATATTTTTTAGAAGGAGGAGCAATTGTGCATTAATGCAACCTTATGCAGTAAGGCCACTCAATACTGCAAAACATTTTGAAAAATCTAATTTTTCAGACATATTTTTGTAGAGAGCAAAAAATGGATCCGATAAAATTATTTAGCTGTGGAATTCTAAGTATGGTACATAACAAGCAAAAAAAAAACTAAACCCATTTCATTAAATTTTCACTCTGTACTAGTCTGTTTAATTGTGAGTTTTTGCCCTTTACTATAGTTTTATGAGTGACATTTCCTTTTTTAAATTTTCTTGTTGAAATGACACGCAAGCCCCCCTAAATTACTTAATTTGTTATTCAGCCAATTGTCAAAAAACACTTAATTTTTCTATACAGTAAATTGTTTATTCACAATACAAAGCAGGGGTTCTTAAAGTTTTTTTACCGCGGACCTCTAATTTTTTTTTGCTTAGCGTGGACCACGGTTGGCAAAAAAACAAAAACGACGTCGTAAATAGACGTCACAATACAAATGGACTTCATCTGTTGATTTCGCCCCAAATAATGTAATTGTGAAATGAAGTCTAAATACATTCATTCAGTGCAAAACCGTTTTATTTTTAATTAAACTGTTTTCTTTAAAAAAATGATTACTTCTTAAATATACACTAATATTTCTATTAGGCCTTTGTGGACCCCCGTTTAAGAACCCCTGATATAAAGCCATTGTGGCAATCACGACAACTAACAATTACTTCTAATACTATAACATTATACCGTAGTGGAGGCTAGCATTCACATAACTATAAAGTTTGGTGTGATGAAACAAAAAGCAAAAGTCAGCTCACCGACGGATATTTAGATGCAGTAATACGCACTGCTAACTACTCGTTTTTATTGTTTGTGAAAAAAACGCTTTTATTATTAGAAAGAATTATATTACTAAACTTTGGCAAGTTATAGGATAAAAATTGACACGTGGGCATGAGTTGGACACCCTTGGCTTAAAGCCACTGGTCTAAAATACCCTGATTGCATTTCAATCTTGACAGTAAAACCTAAAAAAAATGTCACAAACTAATAAATCACGCAAAAATTCTTATTTAAACCAGTGATTGTCTGCTAAAAACTTTAAAATTGCCGGAAGGCTATCAATGCCATAGGCTGCTCATTTGCATATAAAAAGCAAGCCCGGTGTTCTCTTTGTTACCACAGCAACTCCTCAGAACAGTTACCTGGAATCGTGAGTCAAGTTATAAAACAAGAATTGGATCACAGGAATTGGAAGTTTTAAAAAGGTAGAATCTTTTCCACAAAAAAATCTAACAAATCATATCTGAACACAATATTTAAGCCCATACAGATTACAGAAGTAGGTATCATTTTGAAGGTTTTAAAACACTCTTTATTCATTTACAACATTAGCAATTCGAAAGGTCCAAATTGCTACCTACCCCTCTATGGGCTTTGACATTCTTATTATGTCTTACTACAATATTCAACCATTATGCTTCATATCTAAACAATTTCTATTATGTTTTAAAGGTAAATAATGTGCCAACCTTGATGTAGAAATTAGGTCTATTGTAGTTTTGTCGTTTTTCAAACATCCGTTTGACAAAGGCGCCAACGTCGGCGTTTCCTTTATCGTCGGTGCGGCAATCGCTGGGCTCGCAGTAGACGCTTTTTCGCGAGTTTTTGACGAGTCGGAATTCGTCGAGGGCGATTTTGTGTTTGTCGCAGGTGACGATTTTGACTTCGGCGAGCCATTGGCGCCTTTGCTAGTACCTTTACTTGACTGAAATACAACATTTGCTAGAATAAGGAATAATAATTGCTGTTACATAGTATAAAAAAAATTGCAAAATTACAGCCTTCTAACCAACGCCAGTTATGATTTTATTAAACTTAAATTTATGCCAAAAAATGCAAAACTAAAATACGTATAGACCATGTTAACCGTGTCACTAACTAAGCATTATTTTACTCCAGCTTTCAAATAGTTTATCTTATTTTTGAATTTTGAATAAGTAAATAATCAAAACTTTAAGAATGCAAAGCACAGTAGTAGTGATATTACATTACCTAATACCACAAGACTATAGATTAATTATTATTATACAGCCATGCTTTCAAACATTGCTTTGTTGTCTATGTACTGAAAAACAATTTTTGAATGCAGGTAATTTTTTTTTTCATTACCTAATACCACAAGACTATAGATTATTATACAGCCAGGCTTTCAAACATTGCTTTGTTGTGTATGTAGAGTAAAACGGTTCAGTTTCGGTTTGATTCAGTTTTGGTTTAATGTGGTCAGACCACATTTTGCCTAGAGTGAAGTCATGCAACACCAGTTTATCAAGCAACTCTAAGTCGTGCGGTGTTTTGTCTCATTGTTGTTTTTTTAGAGCCTGACTTTTAGGTATCCAGCTAACAATGTATGCTTTGTATGATTCTATAAGATTCCTTGTGAAATGTGAATTATAAAATTCCTTGTGAATAAGCCACAGCACATACTACTCAAATAGGATTTTCTGGCATTATTTTGAGTAACAATAAGTTTTGTACCCTAGGTAATTTACTCTACATAAGAGAAATACAGAAAAACATTTATAATACAGAAATAGCACACACTTATATGATACAAATTTAAAAACGTTAGAGGACTTTTCTGTGAAAATTTAAAGGATGTTCAAATGCTTTTAGTATAATGAGAAAATAAACAACAAATTGGTAAATTTTTTTTTCTACCATACTTTTAAAACACATAACTTGTCTGTTCAAAATTTTTAAACATTTTAATACCCAAATTTTTTTACATGTACAAATATATAAAGAACATGTTTTTATGCCAAAAAAAACTTAATAGATGGTGTGCTGGAATCCTACATAACATGATTGCAAGACTAAAGACAAAACACATGGGCAACTTTGAAAATTGCTGCTGGCCATTCCATGCCCTTGGGTATACATGGCCCTGTACTTTGACAAAGATGAAGTACACCCTTGGTAAATCTTTCTGGCCATTGTAGGCAACAGAAGTGTGTATATGTATGAAAAACAGGAATTCTTAACTATTTAGAGCAATGTTTGCTCTAAAATGACAGTTTAGGAGTTTTTGCCTTTAATTTGACCCGGATAATTACTGCATAAGCTTTTTTAAAAGAACCCAATAGTTTAAAGTACCTCAGTCTTACAAGATTGTTTAATAAACAAAATCCTAGATTTATCAGCCATCACAGTATAGCATAGCACACAGAAATTTGAGACCCCACCCTTAAAAGTCTTTAAAATCGAACTTTCTAATATCAACAAAATACCTGGCCAGGTGGAGAATCGCTATTCGACTTTTTGTGCTGATGATTGGTTGATGACGCGCGTTTCGTTACTTGCTCGACTGGATTCGGAGTGCTTAAATTGTTTATTCCACCGGAGGGCGTTGGAAGTTCAGCAACTGAAATTTAGAAAAAAAGGGTAAATTTACGACGTAAAATAAGAAAAAAAGGTATATTTGCGATGTGAAATCAAAAAAAGGTAAATTTGCGATGTGAAATAAGAAAAAAAGGTAAATTTTTGTTGTGAAATACAAAACAGACAAATTCAAAATGTGAAATGAGACTTGAGTGTACATGTTCGGCATTTTACCATAAAAGAGGGTAAATTCAAGGTCAGGGTTTTTTTAAGTCAGAGTTTTCCTCAACAACACTGTAAATACTTTAGGCTGTAGATTAGGCTGTATATTCTTCTTTAATTCAACAAAAGCAGTCACAAAAATATCCTAGTCCCTGGCATTTGTTTTAGGGCACCTAACCACACAGCCTATTAGAATAAGTAAAAATTAATCAAAATATATTCCTTGAAGTAACTCGAAAACATGACATTGTTGTTCTTCACAGTAATTACAACAGTGTTTCTCAATTTTTTTTCGCAACAACCCAAATATCAAGGGTAAGTATAAACAGCTAAGCTTCGGCGACCTAATTTTCTTTGTTAATTTTTTTGTGTGAACAAAATATAAGACATTAGAAGAAATAAGTTAGAATTTAATTAAATAAGATAAGACATTCTTTATAATGCTTCCATAATTTTCTTAAATCTTGGGAAAATTTAGCAGAAACAATCTCTATAAATCTGTCCATGGGGACTACTACGGTCCTCGATCTAACCAAATCAAACAACGACCTATAGGTTTAACAAACTACAAGATGTCCCTTACTTTGCAAATTTGTGTCAGGTTGAGTCTCCTTCTTCGGTCGTTCAACCTGCTTTTTGCCGTTACTCGCTTGATGATTAACACTGCCGTTAGCTTGTTTGATTTCTATAATAAAATTTTTTTAAATGAAATTTTGGAGAAAATAAGAATTAGATCAGGTTATTATATTTCACAGTCTATATCAGTGATTCTCAACCGCGGTTCTCAGAGCGCATGCGGCTCTCAACTCTACATTTTGCGGCTCTCACTAACGAGTGCAAAATTAGTTAGCAGTAGCAGAATTACAACGAAGGAAGTAAGAGAAATCAAGAATTAATGAATTGTATCAGCAAGGATCCCGAGTACGAAGTGCTAAATGTTACTCCCGGCTACGAAGTACTTATGTTACCGGGTTACTTCCGTCCTGCTGTTTAAAATAATTTTGTGGTTTGTGACGTCATAATATATTCAGTCCTGCTCGACAAGCTATGGCGATAAGAAATAGCTATTTCAACAGTGTTCATTAGTTAGCCTAGGCTAGCGTAATGTGTATTTGATGTTTTCTTGTTGCTTTCTTAATGTTTTTTAATTATATGCCTACTGTTGTTTTTTATGTGGCTCCTTGCAAACCTTAGGTTTTAAATGCGGCTCTGGCACTAAAGAGGTTAAGAATCACTGGTATATATACATGATATATTTAGGTTGTTTGATTTCAATAAAAAATTGAAATTTTAAGAAAATAAGAATTAAATTCAGGTTATTATAACTTTCGCAGTCTATACACATAAATAGTTGGGTTGTTTTATTTTTGAAATAAAATAAAAAAGTAAAACTTTGAAGAAAATAAGAATTAAATTCAGGTTTTTATAACTTTCACAGTCTATATACATATATATTTAGGTTGTTCAATTTCAATAATAAAAATTTCAAAAAAATTAAAACTTTAAGAAAATAGGAACTAAATTCAGGTTATTATAGCTTTCAAAGTCTTCTTATATCTATATATATATTTGTGTGTATATTAAAATATACAATAATGAGTTGATTTGTAACACCAAACAAACAACAATGAATTGGGTATTTAGAATTTAATCAATAATACTGTATTGTTACCAGCTAACCAAAGTGCTGCTAATTTAAGTGGAACTGGCGCAGCTTAGAGCACTGCATAGCGGGAATTTAAATAACAGGGCCATTGTATCAATGTGTTTTTAGAAAATTAACGTTAACTTAAAACGGTGTCAGCATTTCAAAATTGAACACTCACAGAAATTGCCCGACAATTAACAAAAATCAAATTTTTATTCAGTTTTTCTTTACTAATCAAACTGATAATAATGTATTGTTAACACAAATTAGTTTTTTAAAAACTAAAAAAATAGATAATGATTACCGAGGTAATAAAGATGCTTTAAGCTCAATAAATAAGTAAAAAAATTAATGAGAATGTTACTGTATTTGGATAATACCTTTTTTGAATCTGTAATTGCCAATGGACACTGTATTGTAACATAAATTAGTTTTTTAAAAAAAATAATGATTTCAAAGTGATGAAGATGCTTGGTACTAAATAAAAGGAAACAAAAATATTGAGAATTTTACTGTCTGTGGATATTACCTTTTTTAGAATCTGTAATAGCCAGTGGTTGCCTTGGCTGTTGCAGTTCCGCAGGTAAAGCCTTCTTTATAAGCTCAAGAAAAAAGTTGTTTTCTTTTTGCACCGAACGCTGCGTTCTTAGTCGCAATCGATACAAAACGTAACTTTTAAAACCTATCCCCAGCGTTACAACAGGATGTCCAATACTGCAAAAAAAGTTTCTTGTGTTAGTTTAATAGTTGACAATAGTTTTAAGGTATTATACAGACTATTCAAACAAAAAAGCAATTCCTGTTAGATTTTGCAGAAACCAACAATGGACAAACGTAGGTTGCTTATGTCAGATTAAACACAGTACATAGGTTCTTAGCATTTTATTAAAATAGAATTTTTTTATTTAAAAACATGATTTTAAATAAAATCAATTCACTGTTTTTAGACAGTTCAGTATTCACTTATCATCAGTTAAAAAAATTAAGTGAAAAACAAAAAAATGTCTGGGTTTTATCAAATTTTAAGGATTTATTTCTAGTTGTCGGATATAAAATGTCAACATTTTTCGAGTACCATGTGTTAATTCAAAATTGGTCAGAATCAACAAAAAGGTTGACAAACCATTTATGAAAAAATAAATTTTTGCCTGGCTTTCTATTGTAGGTCACACATAAGGTTAGGTCAACGGATTAAAGGTGAAATCCGGTAAATTAAAGTCAGGATTGATGAGAATTCAGGCACAATCTTCTTTGAATGGGTCAAGAAGTGGTTGCAGACGCATTAGAAATACAAACAGCATTACAATTGCAGGAAGTGGTAGTGAGCAATTCTGCGGGCACCAACCGATTCGCCAGCTACGAGAATTACAAAATATGGCAGGGATTACTATATATGCCAATGAAAGTAGCTTTCTTTTGGCATAATTTGGCAATACACATGTTTCAATCAATTTTACCAAAAACTAAATATACAGTATCTTGTAATTAGGAAATCTGATGAAAACTCGCTGTTGTAGGAAAGATTCGGAACATTATTTCTAAATAGCCGGCTTATTTTAATGACTTAAGTCAATGACTTGACTTGAGCGCACTTAAGTCACTGTTTTTATATGACTTGAATTGAAGTCTTAAAAAATGTTGACGTGGGTTGAAATAAAGTAAAACGTAAAATAAATTGGACAAACAAATTCAAAAAACAAAAATAAAAAATGATGGGCATAACTTGGCCCCTTACGAGACACACATATAACAATCATTTTTTCTTAATTTGCGGTTTTAAATGTAAGTAACTTTAGTGTATGCTTAATGTACGTTTCAATAGGGAAAGTAATACAACGCAAAGAAGTTCAGTTTCTGTTTCATTTTAGTTGTTAAATATGAAGAACGATTGGTATTGATTGCAATGATTATTTTAATTTTTAAGTTGACAGATGGCTTACAGTAGAACAACATGAAATAACCATAGCAGCTATATGGTTCGTGGCACATTGATTTTTTTGTGATTTTGTTCCGCTAATTTCTGGCCTATGCTTTATGCAGGTGCTAACAACATGTTGAATGCCACTCATGAGTGATATAAGTTAATCTGCCAACATCTATGAGCACTGCTAAAACCAAATGTCATATCATTATTTTAGTTAAAATATTGTTTTATGGTTCTTTTGCCGTATCAACATTTTACTTTAGGTTAAGCCTTTCTCAGGAAAATACCCTTTTGTTTTACTCATCGCAAAACAGTTAAAAAATTGACATTATGACTAACATTTAAATCGCAGTATTATTAAATGCTAGATTCAAATTAACGGTAATATATTTTATAAGAACACATAACTAGTGACATTTTACCTGGATACTAAAATGAGTATAATGTAAATAAAGGACTATGTGAACGATAGGTTTCAGGTTACTGGCTATTTATTTAAGCGAATGTTTGCTTAAGGCGATCAAATTTCAACACATAATTTGCATTCTACTAAAACAATTTTTTTACAAAAATGCTTTTGACATTCATTGTTTAGTTAAATCAATTTAGTGTTGACTTTATTAAAGTCAACTTTTAAGCTTTTAAATAATAGGCAATCTAACGCAGTTGGGAAAGGTACTGATTTGAAAAAAAGCAATGCAAAAATTGGTGCAAGTTAGTGATTGCAGCTAACTTGGCCTTCCATTACTGTGTGTAACTTGATAAGCAAGCATGTTAGCAGACTTAGCCCGCCCAATATTTCCTTCCTACTAACACACGTGCAGTTGAACTAGAAGCGAAACATACAGGGAACTGTGTCGCTGGATTAGCGGTTCTCAACCAGTGGGCCATGGAAGCATTTTGGGCCACAGATCAATTTTAAAAAGCTTGATTTATTGAAGAATTTAGTTTCATTAGTGTCACTATACTCAAATTAATTTTACAGGAATATTGGGTTGGGGAGGAATGTAAATGAAATGTAAACTTATAGTTCAGCCGCAAGTATCTCACTAATACACAGTTAAATAAATAATCTGTTTTGAAATATGTTTTGCTGTTTTTGTTTCAAAACTTATTTTATAGTTTTTTTCTTTTATAAAAATTGATTGAGCCACAGAATTTGTATGCAACAAAAATGGGCCAGAAAAGAAAAAGGTTGAGAACCACTGATCTAGATGGTTGATGTCTTTTGCGGTTTTGTGTTTATTGTAAGAACTATTTTGTGTAAAATGGCATTTTTGAAAATACACAGTAAATTGGGAGTAAGAATGGGTTTTTTGAAACATGTTGAACATGTTCTTGCATGCGTTTGCAGTTTAAATGCAAATTACTTGTATACAGCATAAAAATGGATGTCAAATGTGGGCCACACAATAACAGAAAAACATTTTTTAATGAATATTCCTATACTGAATAAATTTTGATCTAAAATAATATTTCAAGATTGTTGATTTATGTAGGATTGTAGGTGTAATGTAGCAAGTTATATTTTCTTGGTTACTGAGGCTACCTATAATCTGCAGTGGTAAATTACTTACTAGCTAATTTTCTTTTGTTAAATAATTTTTGTTAACTTCATTGGTGCGCTGTACCAATGCTGTAAACAAGTCATTCCTAAAATAACTTCAGTTGAAATCTTTTTCAATAAATCACGAGTCCAAGTAAAGTCATAATTATATTATTTCCAAGACAAGACCTTAAAACCAAATTTATAAAAATCCTTAATGAAAACATCTCGTTTTAATCAAAGTCATTTGGTCGCAAGACTTAAGTCAAGTCATTTTTCTCAAATGACTCAAGTTAAGTTAAGTCATTGACTTAAGTCATTACAACACTAGAAAAAGGTTTAAAAATATTGATTGGTATGAACTATGCAGTGGGATAAACAAAAACACTTGGTGGTTAGCAACCAAAAGAAACTAAACAAAAACAACTTCTTTTTGAAATAACACCCAAGCCTATACTTACCAATGAGCAGCAAACGGTTTGCAAAGTTCGATATGAAAAGGACTATTTTTAAGGTCGCGCAGTCGCATTGTGGCTTCGATGTACATGAAAAACACCCACATTAACACTGTGGGAAGGCAAATGCCCTTATCTGTGATAAAAATATGACAGTTAAAAACAAGCTTATTATATGGGCCGAAAATTTATTTTCGGGACATATCTTGTTTTTGCCGTTATTCTTTTTTGGTTTCCTATGGCATGTTTCATTAATGTTTTAAAAATAATTCCAAGAATTTCCTATAGTTTGGTCTGTTCGTATGTAATAAAGCCTTAAAAATCAACTTTGGTCGAACTTGTTCTCTCAAACATCTGGCGTGAAAAGATTGTAAGCCAATAAAAACTTATACACCGGTTCAAATACTATGTAACGTTATAAGATTAAGGAAGTCTAATATAATAATGCAAGATTCGATATACAAAAACAATGGCATAACTTTTGAACTCGATATAATACTGAGTTTGCTTATGTAAAACCAAATTCCCAGGGCCACAAATACAGGCCCTTTTCAGGTTTAAGAGCTGCTCTATATTATATAGCAGGGGGAAAATATAGGCTAATCAATAATCCTTATTAAGGACTACAGGGAACAAATTGACAGGAGCAGATACATTTTTTTGACAGACAGACACCTGACACATGTCCAGTATGCATAATGCAATCAAACCTGTTAATGCTGCCATGGGTGTTATGCTGGTGAGCCTGAATATTTGATTGTAACCTAATCGACAATAAATAGCTAGAATCAGATTTAAACTGGGCAACAATGTGGTAGCGCTCTCAAATAACTGAAACGCAATTAAAAATGCATATGCAAATCCATAAATCTATTAGGTGTGCATGAACAAGGCGAAAACGTGAACTGTGCATTCAAATGAGCTACACAACCTTTACACACTCCATTATAAAAAAACATTTTTTGCATTGCATTTTTAAAGTTAAATATATACAAATTATTTGTTTTGGGCTGCTTATTTTGTTTGGGAATTATTTCAAACTGTTTCAACTATTCACATATTTTTTGGGAAAATTATAAAAATGAAATGATATAATATACTTTTATCATATATTAATTGTTTTAGGCTGCCTATTTTGTTTTAAAATCATTTCAAACTGTTCTAATAAAGCACATATTGTATTGGAAAATAAATAATTAATTGATATATATATATATATATAATGTATATATATATTTTTAAATGAACTATGTACTTGACGTTTCCTATTTTGTTTGAAAATTATTCCCAACTGTTTTAACAATGCTCATATCTTTTTTCATCCTACAACAAGAAAATTTTTCACCTGTATGCCAGACATAATGAATCCACACGTAGGTGCTCGCCATAAAAAACATCCACTGAATGGGGATAAAGAGCAGACATACAGTGTCCGACGTGATCGCGATACAAACAAAAAGAACAGAATAGGCCTGTGGAAAAAACTGATATTAGTTTGGACGACCACAATAAGTTTACACAATGCATAAAAAGTTAATTAATATATTTAAATGAAATTTGATATAACTAATCTCAATTTTCCAATTCATCGTGTTTCTAAAAGTGTTTAACTAAGACTTCACAGTTAACAAATGCATCATACTGCTGACAAACTGTGCAAAAGAACATGTATATAATTTAAAAGATACAGAGGACATATGGTATGTGAAGAAATGTTATTCGATAAGGCACCAATTGACCAAAGCACAATTACCATATAATAAAGATTGCCACATTTATTTGATAGCCAGTATTTGATATTTTGTATTTAAACATTTTTTGCATATTTTGTATCCAAACATTTTTTTTGTGTATTACAAAAAAATAAACATTTTTGGCCTCAAGTCAGAAACGGTTTATTATTTCAATTAAAATTGTGTTCTGTCTAAATCAGGGGTGGGCAACCGATTTAATTGATCCGGCCCGCCGCCTCTTTTGACAAATTAGACACGGGTCTATTTCACATACTTTTTGACTATTTTAACTGCGTAACTGTGAAAAATTTTCGCGCTTCGCGCAAATGTTCATTATGCGTCCGGTTTGTTTACGTTTTGATTCAGCCTTTCAACTAGATCAGCGATTCTTTGCCGTTGCGCCGTCGAAGGCTGCCAAGTGCGTAGCTCAAAATGGGAAATAGTATTAAAAATATTGGATATATTTTTTAACATTTTTTTATTTTTTCTTTCGGCAATTTAATAAAAACTTAAATTTAGAAGAAATACCAGAATACCAAAAAAAATCGCGCTTGCTACGCTCGCCAGGTGCGTCTTGACTTGAATAGTTAACAAACACTAAGCTAGATTAACTTTAAATGTTATTGCGGTCCCTCAAAGTAATTTTATTACACTTTTCATTCGCTTTGCGTCAACACTTTACTGCCTCTGTAAATGTAATTAAACACATATTTAATTGCAAAAAATATCCCAGGCCCGCCTGATTTACAGTTGTTCTAACATTTTCATAACACAATTCTTAGTTATCCTTTTGTGCGGCCCGCAAAGACCTTTTGAAGTTTGGTTTGGCCAGCGACTGGAAAAAGGTTGCCGACCCCTGGTCTAAATTGGATTTGTGTCTTTAGCTTAATATTGATTTGTATGGTTGTAAAAACAAAAAATATGTAACAAAACAAAGCGAAAATTATGGAAAACTAGTTGTTGTTTGATTCGCAAAGTGTAGAAAAAGTAACAGGGCTAAACAGGATTGTAGGTTAACGACGCTAAGAATAAGCACTGTCCCAGGTCAAAAGAACGAGGCACAAAATCTTAAGGAGTCTTAATGAAAAGAATCAGCTGCAAATCAATGGAGAAGCGCTGCCAGGCCACTTCCTGTCATTTTGCCAGTTTGACGACGCGTCTAATGCAATAACCGGCCCTTTCACCTAATCGTATTGTCAATATTCATACAAACGAACCATTGAACCGTTTGCAATTGTCAATATACAATCAACTCTGGTTTTGTTTTACTATGTACTTTCTGTGAAATGATAAATACAAACAAGTAATGTATGTGGACTATAAAGCATTAAAAACTCTTCAAAATATAGATCACTATACATAAATCAATGGAAATAAAAAAAACTGTTTTCGTTATAATTGTGGGGTTAAATTATTTCAACTTATTGTTTGTTACTGAGGTTTTAAACTGGTGATCAAGGGGGTCAATAGACCCTATTGAAGGGGTAACAATAAATTTGTTATGCAGCAATGCTTTTGTTACTGACAAGAATCAGGTTTTACTGGTTTAAAGAACATTATTTTAACAGTAATTATCCATTTTTCACTGCCAAGAGAAAACTAGTATTAGAAACAGTTTGGCTTTTCAAATTTCAGCTATAGCGGCAAAATAATGTATTTTTTATCTGCTGGGAGCCATAAAGTATCTACTTGAAGGATGGTAGAGTTTTCTAAATATGCACGGAGGTCTATGGAAAAAATTAAGTTGTGAAACCCCGATTTATACAATATGGTATAAAAATTACCTAGGTAGTTCCTGACCCTTTAAAAAAGCATAGTTTAAAACTTGTGAGGTCAGGGAAAACTTAAATTAAATGCAATCAACAATGAAGCAATAATGTTAAAAGTATATATTCTTGGAATAAATCTATATACAAATTGCTTTAGTTATGCAAAATATAACCAGGGGGAAAAAGGTATTTATTCTATGATGTCAATGAAACAATGTAAATTCTTCTTAAATGCGTAAAAACAATAAATAAATATATATAATTATACACATTTATGTCTATAACCTCTAAAATTGGTCTTAAATTAAGGGGCACACTTTATTTTACAACCTTGGGCAAAAGTTAGTACTGTAGTAACGTTGCTGTTTGACTGAGGTCAACAGAAATTTAGTTGAACACGAAGGGAGTGTCAACAGACAGCTACTCACCAGTCCTTGATATTTGAAAGTGTCGTAAACGCTTTGAATGAGAAGCCAAAACGGCCACACATATTCAAATCGAAATTCCAGAATGAAGTCGGCGAGCAGAATAAAAAGCCACACCACCAAGAATTTGATGTAAACAAATGAGCTGAGAAACAAAGAAATGTATTTACTCTCTTGCACACAGCCAAATAAGGAATGGAATATTTTTACTGTTAGAGAAACCGATGTTAACAGGTGAAAACCATAAGTAAAATTTAAACAAATGAAAACTTCTGTATTTTATTGAGTCTGATAACTTTTCACACAAAATTTTCTTATGCAAAGATTCATTTGTCATATTTAAAACACCTTTATTTTGCTGTAATGAATTATAGACATGACTTTCCTAAAAATATAATGTGTAATTCAGAAGATACACAGCGTCTTGCTTTATTTAACAATTTGTTTACATAAAAAGTGAAAGTCTACGAACCAATCTGTTACTGGCTTTACTGTTTTTGTTTTTAAATAGGCATTTAGTTACACAACACATTAGGATGGCGGTTCCCAATTTTTTATGGCTTATGGCACATCAAGAAAAATAAATAGATGGCGGCACCCCTAATGATGAATAATTATGTAATTAAAAAACATAACTTTAGCTTAAGAAATAAAATAGGACAGATTTTAAGAAAATTGCCATCAAGGCAATCATAGTAGCTTTTCCTAAGAATCTAAGTATTGTTTGAAATTGTAACTATTTTGTTTTGGGCTTCAATATTAAAGTCAAGAAGTTCATGGTGTTAAATTCACACCATCCTTGGTTTAATAATGAGCTAGTTATAATATTAGGCTAGGAAGTTTTGCAACCAAACACCAATGGGTTTGCCATAGTAAAATAAAATGTTTATGAGACCACAATGAATTTAAGGCTAAAACAAAACATATTTGTGGCAATGTGTACAAAGGTGTTGCTGTTTTGATAGAACTTCAGACCAAACAGCAACTATGCAAGTGTTAAAATATATTTTGACAGATCGCTCCAGTATGTGTACACCTATTTGAGACTATACACTGAACCACTTTGTTGTCTTAAAAAGCCTTATGCCATTGTTGACGCTAAAGTATCTGCAAATAATATATCAAAGGATATAGGAAGTGTCTCACTCAGATGCACAATACACATATACCCATTATAGTAGAAAAGCCTCTTCTTAAGGTATATCTTACTTTCCATAGACGCTCTCGGTAAACTTGCTTGCTCTCTTAAGAGGCCTCCGCGGTTGCTTGCCTAAATCCGGGGTACGGCGCTTCATTGCCATCAAACAAAAGACTTGCACAATCAAAAAATTTACCACAAGCCTGTAATTAAAAGTTGTTTTATAAGTTGAGGTGAGAAGTCATACAGTAACAGGGTTGCCACACAGTGTTATCAAAACAAATTCCAGCACCTTCATAAAAATTCTGGAGTCTTTCAAAGACATAAAATATAAAACCGCTTATTTTTATTTTAATAAAATTCGAAAACACAAAAGTATATAAGGAACAGTCGACACAATCAATTATAGTTAAGAAATTGTTGTTTTTTTAACGTACTTCCTTGACACATAACTTAACATAAAGCAACAAGCAAGGTAAATAGTTAATTGCAAAAGCAAAAAAAAAAAAAAAAAAAAAAAAAAAAAAAAATTGAGTTGTGAAACCCCGATTTATACAATATGGTATAAAAATTACCTAGGTAGTTCCTGACCCTTTAAAAAAGCATAGTTTAAAACTTGTGAGGTCAGGGAAAACTTAAATTAAATGCAATCCACAATGAAGCAATAATGTTAAAAGTATATATACTTGGAATAAATCACATAACTTAACATAAAGCAACAAGCAAGGTAAATAGTTAATTGCAAAAGCCAGATAAATTCCTTTGCAAGGTTTTGGAAAGCATTGTCATTTAACTTTCCTGCACTCAGTTTGGAAAAATATACACATCTTGATGAGTTGTAGTGGATCTACAACATGAACTACAAAATTGAGGTACATCATAGCTAATTTCTTGAGCTATAGGCCAGACTGAAAAACGTTAGCTATTGTTTATACAGCCCACAATTGCACTGATGTAATGCATTTCATTAATCTAAACTTGCAAGGCAGTAAATAATGCCAAAAACTGTATGCCCGGCCCAAATTTTGTGCGTTTCACTGACTTTTTGAGTTTACAGCTGTTTAAAATGGGAAATCCGTGCCTAGGCCAAAACTTTTCATACTGGGTCATAGGTTTGGTGTGTCGACTTGAAGAACTTGGCGGGTACCCTTATCATACTTTCAACCATATATATACTAGTACTGAACTTACAGGACAATAAGTTTATTATATATCTTGTCTAATTAACAAAGATAAAGGTGACTCGTTTTGGAAAGTATGGCAGATCTCAACCAGATCTCATGGGTGCACAGTCAATAAAAATTGGGGTGATGGGGGGACCAAAGGTCAAAAGTGTACCCGCTAGTTGACATATAGAAAAACCAGGTGCATTTTTGGGGGTGCAGGTAGGGTTTGTTGCAACAAACTGGCAGGTACACTTGCCGTACTTTTAAGAGTGGTGCCAAACTTTCACTTGCCATACTTTCCATAGTGACTGCTGACAAGACCTAATGTTTAGGGTAAATTGATTTGCCTGTTTAAGATCTGGTTAGCATTTTTTAAACTGATAAAGACTTAACACGCCAATTTAGCAGGGAGTAACTGGCTTAAGTTCTAAAAATAAATTTTTTTTCAATTAGTATGTGGGTTAAAACATAGCAACCAACCCTAACCGGTCTGCATTCTGTGACAGGTTTACACCCCAGTTATTTTTTAACACAATCTTGGACCACACCTGATTTAGTGAAAACTACAAAACTCTGTAAACCATATGTATTAAATTAATCAAAAAAAAAATAGTTTAAACCTACAAAAAGGGTATAAAATGGTTATACTTGATAAATTATTATAAATAGTAATAATGACTAAAAAAGTATGGCTAAACATATATAATTATACCAAAAATTGTTGTTAGATTAATTTTAAATAATAGATATAATCAGAAAGAAGAGCAAATAGTTGTAGGAAATACGTTCATAATTTTAGCAATCTACAAGTCGTTTAAAAAGCTTCTTAAAGAATGTTAGGTTCCCAGCAAGACCTCGGCTTTTATAAACTCTTTAGGTTTTAAACACACAACAATCTACGCTAATAAACCATTAATTTTCGAACTGTAATGCAACTATATAAAAATCAAATGCTATTTGTTTAAATTCAACTGATTTCTAAACTGAAGTCATTTTACAGCAGCAGTAAATTCGACCAAACTGCCGTTAGCAATTTCCACTTGAACCTGTATTTGCATGAACGGCTGAACTGACTCTCGCCTGTCGTGAAATTCTGCGCCGTTAAAATACGCGATTCCACCTTTTGTTATGAAAGCGCTTTACCTAACGCAATTTCACGGCGCAAAATCCTTCCCCGAATTCGTCACTTCCTTGTTGTCAATATGATTTTTTTGCGACTCGGGAAAAACGCATGGTGGAAAAAATTCACAAAAATATTCTAAAACTTTGCATTTTTCCCTTTCAACGTAAACTTATGTTTAATTATCTAATTTACCGATGGACGTGACAAAGATTTATCGAAAAATTAACATTTCCATGTGGATGTCATATAATGAGGATGGCATTATAGGCTTACAAATCATTCAAAATGATAAATAGCATTGTTGTAGTAATGTTCTATGATTGCTAGAAAAAAATAATGTTTTTTTATGTTTAGTTTAATTAATAAAATCTTAAAATAATTATGTAAAGACTATTTTGCCAACCTAAACTTAACTATATACAGTATCACTTACAAATATACTTTTAAACCACGGAATAGTTATTTTGTTCATTAGCTGCCAATAAACACTTTATATTACTACCTCCCCAAGTGAACTATGAAAAAAACACAAGCTTAACATCTACCACTGTTGTTGATTGCAAGGTTGTCAGTTAAACAGTTAAATAGACATTTTTAGTACAAAATGCATTTATTTAGCTTGGCGAAATTTTGGTATTTCTTGGATTAAGAATTACAAAAGATGGTTCAGGAATTTAAGATTATGGCGTATATTTATTCACACCATCCTTAAATGAGATTTGCTTTTAGTAGCAGGTGAATGTTACAAACTGATTTCGGCAATTTACATGCGATATAAGAATAACTGTTTAATATCCGCCAGGTAGCGCTAAAGATCACCAAGTTAATCGAAAAAACAATTAAACGTTTGTATGTTTGTCTACTTAAACAACTGCACTAATTAATGCATAAATGTTAAATACTCTTTTTACAACCATGATAACTGTTAAGTTACCCAAAAAGGGAATTCAAAGGTGATTTTACTGCATTTAAACACTTTGGATGCCGCTCAAAGGAGTTTCTTTTAAGCAGGAAGTAGGCCTACATATCATTTTTCGAGTGTTTTAAGTGTTGTTTTGACCTGCATTTGGCTGGTGTCTCTCGTTGCCATACCGCCAGTGGTGGAAAGTAAATGTATCCAACGGAGTGACACTCACAGTTATAAGTGGCCAATCGTTCTGCGGTCGTTCATCGTTTTTCACTCTCATCACTGCTTGCTGAAGTGTGAAGAACTATGTTTGTTTCACTATCGATTTTTAGATTAGGCAGTTTGCGATCAAATAGAAAGCGACAGAAAATAGTAAATCCAAGAAATTTCCAGCACTTATTAATGGTAACTTTGTATCTATTATAATGTCATATTCACGAATGTGATCTGTGTAACAACACAAGACAAAAGGTTGAGTCATCTTGCTGATATAGACAATCTAAAAAGGGCCTTTATATTCAATTAACAACAGGACTTAACAATATTTTTAAAAACTAAATAAGTATCGTTAGTATAATCTCAGCGCCATTAACGATTTGGCCTTATTCTATTTAAAATACGGGCGTGATAGGCTCTTGACATATTTACCTCTTTTAAAACTACTCCGTGGTCGCCGGATGAGCCTAATGTTAACTTCTTTTACGGATTCACAAGATGCCTATGGAGAGGCTTAGCGAAATCAGTAAGCCTGATCAGGATTGCAGTGCAGGCAAGGGATAGAAAAAATTGTGTCCTATAATTGTGTGCCGTATACCGGTATGACTCCAGCAGGACTTGGTCATAGAATCAGTCATTACACAATGTCTATATGTATGTTTCAGTTGTTTTACAGATGACATAACATATTTTGAGAAGTTAGTCACAGCGACGAAAAAACATGGCTGATAATATAAATGAAGATGAGGGGGACGGTGGGGTGTACGTATACAAAGCCCCGGACAAACCACCCCCTTCTGCCCCCGCAGACGAAACTGGGGGCATGATTGGGGCCCTGGTGGCTTGCGTAATCATTGTGGCGGTCTTGGTTTTTCTTTGGAAGGTAAGGGAATGATGAAGGTTTTCTTAGCAGAGAAATAATATAGGTTACTGATAGTGATAATCAAGATCGCAATCTTGATAATGGTTATTTGGTAACCTGACCCTGGTTTATTTGTTACTTTATATTTTATTTATTAATTGGTACCTAAATGTTAAAAGAAATATATTTGCGCTTTAATCTAACAGTAAATAAACACCAAATTTTTGGATGACTGATCGGTCTATTAGTTTTCCCACGAAAGGCTACTAGTTGTTATGCGTGAAATCACTTTGTTGATGTTGTAATAGGTGATAGTTAATGAAAACTATATTACGAAAGCAAAGTTGAAAAAAATCGCGTAAATGACACTAACTTAATTTTAAGTCATTTTACCGTTTGTGGTGTTTTTCGAAAAATTAATCACTTTAATGCATTACAATAGTGACATTAACTTTAGTCTGATACAAAATTAATATAGAATATTAGCCTCTATTTTAAGCGATGTTAATTAATATATAAATTGACAACCTTCATTTGTCTCCAACATAAGCAATTCAACCTTAAGAGTTAAATTTAACAAAAAAACAGTCGATTATTAACGATTGAAGGTTATCAAACTTTTAACGCGAAATCAATTTATGGCTTAATGACCAAATAAAATTAAACCTTTGAACGCTTTAATTTCGCCCAATTTGCTTATTTGAGCATAATGACGTCATTTGGCATCGGATTGCGATACTTTAGTCCGAAATATCGGGGATCGGTATCGGAATTAACTGTCAAGTATCTAACATCCCTACAGTTCTAAATGGGCTTTGATGTTTCTTTGTTTGTCTTCTTAAACAACTGCACCAAAGAAGTGCGCAAGTGTAAAACTCTTTTTACAAGCATGTTAACTGTAAAATTATTAAAAAAGGAGATTTAAAGGTGATTTTGTTTTATTTAAACACTTTGGATGCTGCACAAATAATTATATTTTAGGCAGGAAGAGCATGTCATTTTTGACATCCCTACAGTTTTAAATGGGCTTTGATGCTCCTACTAAAAGCAAAAAAAACACAATTAGAAATAAATTCAAAAAATATATTCAGATACTATTTTTGCGGTGAATTATCCGGATGAAGGACAATAAGATCAATAAAAAACGGTTAATAAAAAGTTTTGTGTACGATTAGCCGGACACTAAAAAATATTTTTTTACTTTTTTTTACAAAAATCGATTGGTTAAAATTAAATACTGATATAGTTAACTCGCTACTGGACCAAAAACCTTTAAATAAGTAAAACTTTAATTATTAACCTAATGCTCACAATAAGATCGTTTTATTGAATATCACAATTAAAATTTTCGTATCACAATTAAAATTTCGTTGCCCGCAGTTGCTGGAAAGAAAGAGGAAGGAGATGGAGCACTTTCAAGAGGAAACAGACGTGGAGCAATGCTCCTCAGATGAGGACAAAGTCCAAAGTCCGACATCTCCGGATTCCAACAAACCTCTCGCTTCACATAAGACTCTCGCCGGCGTTCGGAGAAACCGGAGAAACAACCCGGAAGCCGAACTTCCGGGTCTCGTGCCTGATGTAAGTCACGTGATAGAAAGTTTATTAAACATTTCAATATTAGTATCTATGATATTTTCTATACACGATAAATTTGTGCAAATTCCTCGTTTAAACAAATTCTCTGTTTTGTTTTAACCTGCAATAAAAATGAAAAAGCCAAATTTTAGGCACAATTTGACTATGGAACTCAGATTATAGTTTTTTAACAAGCGCCAAAAAACGGCTTATAAAAAAACAGCTTACCACCATTAATTGAATTCTTACCAACACTTTTTTGTGCAGTTATTAATTTATTAATATAACCTTGTAATCACGTCCTCAGGTAAAATGACTTGACTGTAATTATTTAGACTGGTACTTGATTTCTTATTTGTTTAAAATGACTTACCTTACAAGACATTATGGAAAAAAATTAAATGGGAATGTCATTTTCCGTTGACTGGTCCACAAAACTGTTCACTGTGTGATGTCTAAATTAGAAAAGCAACGAGGTTTCCCTACGTCTCCTTTAAATAGCTCCAGGTAAAACAAGGCGATAAACTACAAGCCGGAGATCATCGTAAGAAACATAAATCACATTTTTCCGAATTCTTAAAATGAGCGATTATTAATATTTCCAGAAACCGACAAAAGTCGAAAAAGCGCCGGAGCAACTCTTGCCACTAGAGGAGCTCGTGCTTCCCAATATTTCTCCCGAGGCAAGTTCGGAGTGGGACCACCACCAGGGGGAGATAGGGAGCGGGGATACTGGATACAACAGCATTTTTGACAGGTGAGAAAAACGTAGTTTTGTCCAATTAATTGATGAGAAATCTTTGGACTTCTCTATCGCTGGTTGCGCCGCGCCTAACTAGTTAGCGCTTCACGCTAATCTAGCAAAGTTCCCGCCGACTTCAAAGTCGCTTGCACCTGAACTCACACAATAAAGAAGCTTTTGTGGATCGCGTATTTACTTCCAACCCCTGGGGTACTAAACCAACCTCTTGGTGGTGGAATAAACTATTTGAATCCTTGTGGGCAAATAATTATAGGGCTGAATACTGTTGGCGTTTTACTATTTTATTAGGAACTCTCTAGTGCCTAATTGGCTCTATGGCTATTTGCTTTTTTTAACTTTTGGCCATATTTCTGTAAAAGCGTGTTTGACAGGTGAAAAAAGTACTTTTGTAGAGTTGATATGATAACAAAATTTGGGATTTTGCATTAATGAATTTAGGAAATGTTGGTTATGACAAGTTGGTTATAAATAACTAGCGCTTCACACGATCGCTATATTTGTTGAAAGTCAATAGGTCTTTTTCTTTAACTTTTGGCCATATTTCTGTGAAAACATATTTCTGCAGGGCTAATACAGTGGTTCTCAACTGGGGTACCGCGGCACCCTAAGGAACCATTTCTAATCATCAAGGTTACTGCGACATATTTGAGAATCTTTAAGAATCTGATGTTTCCCCAACTCTTACAATTTTTTGTGTACACCAAAAAGCCATCGCAGACTCGCCAAATCTGTCGATCTATGATGCAAGCAGAGCAAGCCAGAAAAACAACTGGCCTGCAGTGAGGTTGCAACTCACGACCTCCGGTCAAGCCGGGACCGTCGCTCTACCAACTGAGCTATGCAGGCTCAGAGAGGAGCGAGTCGAGAAACAACCATGCGCCAATACTTGCGCATTTTGTTAGTACAAGCAACTATTGATACGGAAGCCGTAATCGTTGGTCATAAAGCAACTTCCGAGGGGCTAGATAACAGATGTTATTAAACACATATGTTTGTGTGTGTCTTTCATCAATTTTTTGTGTAGGATTAGAGTGAAATTAATCCAATTATAACTTCCTACGTTGTGTGTTGTTCCAGTTTCGTTTATTGTGACAGTCTTGTGAATTATCTAAGGGGAAATTTTATAGGGGTGCCGCTAGCCATATAAGGTTAAGAAACACTAGGTTAATTTGAAAATTTAGGATCTTCCATAATAAAATCAAAAAAATATTGGATATGACAACCCGCGTTTGCTCTATTGTTATTTGCGCTGCGCCTAACTAAATCAGCGTTTCACACAATCGCTACATTTGTCGAAAGTCAACAGGTTTTTTTTAACTTTTGGCCATATTTCTGTGAAAGCGTGTTTGACAATTGAGAAAAAAGTACTTCGTCGAGTTGATATGATGAGAAAATTTGGGATTTTGTATTAATAAATTCAGGAAATGTTTGATAAGACACGTCTGGTTTGCTCTATCGCTATTTGCGCTGCGCATAAATGATTAGCCGTTTATACAAACGCCACATCGAAAGCCAAAAGTTTTACAACCAGAAGCGAAAGCGCGCTAAGTGTGAAATGAATAAAAGTTATTCGAGACGTTCAAAATGCTACATACTTGTGTATGGGCTTTCATATTATTATTATGTCTTACTACAACCTCTAACTATTCTGCTCCAAAATTACAGTATAGTTAATCTTAAATATGAAGTATGTTCGGTTTTCAATCTTAGAATAGAAAAGTGCAATTCGTGCACTTTTTTATTTTGAGATTAGAAGCATAATTGTTGGAGGTTGTAGAAAAACGTAATAAGAATATCAAAGCCCATACAGAATTAGGTAGCATTTTGAACGTTTCGAATAAATCTTTATTCATTTTTTTATGAAAATGCGATATTCGAAATGTTCAAATTGATGCTACTTCTCTATGGGCTTTGATATTCTTATTATTTTTTGAGATTAGATTTTTACTTTTAGAAAAGCGACGGTTCTTCGTCGGCGCGTCACCGAGGTCTTGTTTGACCCCATTGACCTTGACTTGGAAAGTCCACGCTGCATAGTGGAATCGCTCAAGCATGACAGGAAGCTGGTGCGCCGAGAAATGAGCGAACGAAGTTCAAAAGTAAAAGAAGCAATCACGGTGAGGTCATTTTCGATTATACGGACCTTATCCGAACCTGAAAAAAAGTGGTTCACTTCAGCATGACGTCACAAGCGCCACAACAAATATTTTAAGAGTCAATTTATACACTTTAAAAAGTATTTAAAAGAGATGTTTGTAATTATTATGAGCAAGTACAGGATATGCTTACAGGGATACGCTAAAAGTGAGTATACCACCTGGGAGGTAAACGTATTTCTCCGGTAATTGACAAACAAATGATACACACGGCAAAGTACGAATTAAGATGGAAAAAACCTATGGCCGGTTCCAAGCATTGCTATCGGTAATCGTCCAATACTAGGCTGGTATCGGTGCCCGTTCGATATCAAATTGGAATTTGAGCCTTGATTTGTGATCAAGCGCAGCTATTTAACATTTACATTTCATCAGTTTAAAAAACTACAATTTAATCAAGTTTAGCACTTTGGAAAGTTTGTTATAGCCCTGTTTGAGCCACTTAAACCGGGGCTGCGAAGTCGAATTTGGACTCAGGACTGGAGCGTAACTACCTGGTCCAGTGTTTTTTTTAAGGTGTTTTGGGGGACCGAAACGGTCCCCCAAATTTCTCCAGCGGTTTCCCAAATTTTTGACTTGCAACTTTTTGGTATTTAAATGAAACACTTGCGGTCTTTTAAAACTACTTAGCGGTCACCCAAACCAAACCTTAAAAAAAACCTGACGTGGTCCAGCACGCGCAAATACCAACCCTATGGGTGAATTGCTGAATATTATTTTTTTTTCGTAACGTAAACGGGTGAAATAAAGGCTGTAGAGTCGGAGCTGAACTCGGGACTCGGCAAAATCGCACGTTAGACCGGATTCGGGCTCGGGTCATTTTTAACCGACTTTCCAGTCTGTGTTAATGCATACTCGTCCTATCTCCTTATCCATACATTTAAAATCTCTATACCAACTTGATGGATATCGTAAAGACTCGATTTGTTTGTGGGCAGGCAATTTCACGCGTTGAGGAGTTGATCAAGTCGTCGCGGACGAGACTAAACAACGGAAAACCGAGGCGCGTAAACGAGGTGGAGGCTTTCATACGGAAACGGAGACAAAAGCGCGAAAGACGGGAATCGGCTCGGAGAACGTTCGAATTTAGTTACGAGAGGCAAAACGCAAGAAACAGAAAAGATGCGTTTCTAGCAATGCAGGTGCGAATGTGTTTCAATTAAAGATGCACACACATATGTGTGTGTGTTAACAACTGTGATTTAACCTTTCTGAAGCTGCTTTTTGACCAACCATTACGGCTTACGTATCATTAGTACACAGACTCTACGAATCTATCGACCAATGATGCAAGCAAGCATTGGCGCATGGTTGTTTCTCGACTTGCTGCTATCTGAGCCTGTTTAGGTTAGTTCCAGGCATGGGCGGAGGTCGTGAGTTCTAACCTAACTACAGGCTGCTAATTAGTCTTGCTAGAATCTTTTGATCAACAGATTCGACGAGTCTGCGATGAGCATTGGCATATGGTTGTTTCTCGACTAGTTCCTCTCTGAGCCTATGTAGCTCAGCTGGCGCCGGTATGGCCGAGGCCTTGAGTTCGAACCTCACTACAGGCCAGTTGTTTTTGTGGCTTGACAATACCGGGAACCAAACTAAACAGGTTCATCGAGCGGCAAGTCGAGAAACAACCATGCGCTAATGCATTGCTTGCATCATTGATCTACAGATTCGATGAGTCTGCGAAAGTTTTCGGTGTACTATTGATACGTAAGTTGTAATAGTTGGTCAAAAGAAGCTTCCGAAGGGCTAAATTACAGTTGTTGAACACATATGTGTGTATCTTTCACTTAACTTATTTGATTTCAGGCGCACTTCGAGGACCTTCCATTGAGCCCTCGAGTTCGCGACATCGCAGAAGATCTTTTCCTACTCAGGGAAGAGCACAAGAGTGATCTGGACAGAAACGAGCGCGAAAAAGAGCTTACGCGGGATTCGATCCGTGTTCTCGAGTAAGTTGCAACCACAGGTCTTTAATTTATGTCAAATTACAGTTTATCAAAAAAGTAGGTCGAAAACTGGAGGTACCAAACCGTTGATCGGTTAAGTAAATTTTGCCTAATAACTCGGAAAAGATTAACTTTGAACGTTAAATTTTGTCTATAATGTTTTTTAACAGAGTAATTACGTCACTTGGTATCGGTAAGGATCCAAAGTATATATCAGAATAAAATGTCCAGTAATTTATGCCACACTTTTTAATGAAATGTTGTATGGCTTACTTTGAATAAAACCGGGCGAAATATTTAGTTGTTCCACAATGCCAAGTCAAACACTTAATCTAAGATCCTGGGCAAGGTTCCGACCTTACTCTTCAATAAGAGAAAATTATTTGCAAAAGTTAAATAATCAAGGTTAGTTTCTGCAAAACGAGCCTTCCTCATAACTAGGTATGTCCGATAATATCGAATCGAAGCCGATACAAACAACAACAATAATTTCTACTTGGAAGGTAAATTGATCAAAAAAGTAGGTTAACAATGGCGGTAGCTTAACTTCTTAAGGGTAAAGCAATTTTTTTATCATTGAAAAAATGACCTTTGAACCTTTTAATTATATTTATATTGCTTATTGAAATCATCGAATACTTAACCTTAAAAATATCGGGTATCGGGTATCGGAATAACAAGTATCGGACAACCCTACTCAAAAGGCGGGCGACGTCACACTCTATGACGTCATGCATGATGACGTCTCGCTTGTACCGTTGCAGGAAATGCGGGGCTCGCATTAAGAAGGCGCAGTGCGTGGTGAAGCACGTGAAGCAGACCATTGCTGAGTCCCTGGACAAAAGAAAGGCAGCGCGCGAGTCACGTCACAGTAACGTCACCGAGCAACGTCAGAATGACGTCATGGAGGAGGCGGTTAAGGTCGAGCCAGAGATCAAGGAGCCAACGACGTCGTCCAAGTTTCGAATCAAACTACCGCTGGTCAAGGAGATTTTCAAAGCGAAAGATTCGAGGAAATTGTCGCCGGACGACGACAAGTGCGCCATCTGCCGGAAAAGAAATTGCGAGTGCAAAATTGGGAATAAAATCAGAGACGACAAGATTTTAAGCGCTGGTCCGTTGCCGCAATTCACAAGCATCAAGAAATCAATATTTCCAACTTCAAAGTCCTACGACCTTGAAACGGCCAGAGAACTAAAGGGCGGCCACAGTTTGACCTTGAAGCTAATAGAGGTCACGGAGAGCGGGTGCTCGGACGCGGAAAAGAAGGAACTGACTGAACGCGAGGTGAAAAAAGCGCTCAACCGCGTTCCCTTTGTTACGTCAGTAAAGACAATCGCGAAAGGTGACGTCATCAACGAGTGGATTTTGAACGTAGCCTCGACGCAGCCTCGATTGGCCAACGTTAGATTCAGTTGCAGAGGAAGAACTTACGTCATCGGAATGCTTGCCTAAAAAACTAGTAATTTCTAAATTATCGCTTTAAAATGGATAAACATCCCTTTTTATATTTCTTAAGCAAACCGTTTGAGAGTAATTACAAAACTGTTTTTCTAATTTGCAAAGAGAAAATTATTTCTCATAACTTGTGGAGCATGTTTATTTCTGAATTATCGCTTTAAAATGGATGATAACATTTTTATTTTGGTTGGAAAAATATCCTTTTGGATACATTTTACACTGTAAGCAAACCGTTTGAGGGTAATTACAAATCTGTTTTTGTCTTATATAGATTTGGTATTTTCCCTAAAAAAAACTGTAATGTCATGGAAACAATTATACAATTTCATAAACTGTAACAGTAAAACAAAACAGCTCCTCTGGTAAAATAATTTTAATTAGTTACAATTACCAGGGGAGCAGTTTTTTGATTAACATTCATACAATGCATATCTATCGGCATTAAAAAGGTGTTTTCATTCTAACAAACGAGAGTAAACTCGTATGTGGGATATTGGAAAACTTGTTCTAATGTTTGTTGTTGTGCTTTTTTGTACTACTATCGTCGCAAACCTATAGTCCTGATAACCGCGTAGGTCCATCAACATCCCTACAAATGGTGAGGATTGTTGAATTTTAATTTCTTATTCTGTACAAACACTTTGTTTTGAAAAAAACTTCTTAGGGACTTTTATACTTTGAGTGCAATTGTTACCTCCATGTGTGTTGTGTCAGTTTGACAAACTTGTTTTTTTATGTTTTGAGGAAAATAAAGCAACTTTTTGGTGAAGTCTTTGAAATATATCATTTGTGCTAGATAAGTTGCCAAGCGTTAAGCTTTGTGTAAGCCAAAAATATACCCAGTAGTGCACCTTAAACTTTAAAGTTGGGTTCTAAAATGTTTTAGTTTCGAGCAGTGTTGTGAATCAGCTTTTTTGAAATTCAAAAAATTGTCAGAATCGTTTACAAAATAAACTAAAGCTGTAGTTAGCTTTTTCGTTCAAGTTAAATTTTTATCAAATTTAGTTTTTAGGTAAAAAAATAATCACCCTAATTATATTCTAAAAAATGGGAGAAACGTTCTTATTGTTATGTGTGCATCTGGCAGTTATTTTCTTATAAGGTTGTGTATTACTACCAAATAGCTCTATTTCATAGTGTAAAGATGTGCTCCACAACCTTTTCCACTTGCGGCACACCAACAGAGCTAAAACATTAGGCGTCACAGCTACGAAAATTATGTCGATCACCAATATACGAACATTAGCAAATATCCTACAGGCAGCCCAGAGAAAAGGAAGCGATATGATGAAACGTGCTTCTGGTTTTGTAGACTTGCGAAAATTTTGGAGGACAGTTAAAGTCCTGTAAATTGCACCCCTTGCAAATTGCAATAGCTGATTAGAAAACAGAGGGTTTTAATACCATTCTAAAAATAAAACCTGGCATTGCAAAGAAAATACTCTTGAAAACTCCAGTAACGCATCTCCGGGAACGTCGGGTCATTCTAGTCTCGCGGCGGAGCATATGTGGGTATTTGTAGGGTTGGCCCTTTTTAAAAATTTTCACTGGCAAGGAAAAGGACAATGTATACTGCCTTGATAAGACTTACTAAACAGATAAGAGGTTTCCTAAACTTGCAGATAGAGGTTTCCTAAACTTGAGAGTAACGCAATGAGGCATTATCAGTTTTACACAAGCCTTACATTTCTTCACGTTGCACTTTTCTTACATTCTGTATGCAAATGTGAAAACAAACGCAAAAGACAAATTCTTATCTAAGTCGAATATTACTCAAACGTGATCGTTCTTGTGCAGACAACTAGAGTTCTTCTAAAAATTTAACCATTATTAAACTTGATCAAAAAGCAAGAGAGGAAGTTTGGTAACCCTGCTGTAAACAACTGAAGGCGGTCAATTATTTTGATGACGCATCTCAGTTAGAAGTAAAAATAATTCGTGCATAGAAATAAAGATCAACTGAAAATAAGAAGTTTAGAAACTTTCCTAATATGGATTTGATTTAAGTTTGACATTTTTTTCGGACCGAAAACAGCATATTTATCCGGCTATTTATTTTATGACGTCAGCCTTACAGATTTAATGTCGACCCTGGCCAAGACAACTCCAACAAAAATATTTTCGGTAGAAAGAAGTCGAAGTTAAAATAACTCTAAGAGTTGTTTATTTGTAAAAAATGATGTTTTTTGTTTAAATCTGCCCTGAACCTATCAGCCTTAAAATTTCATCAGCTCCTGATATTTTTTTAAGGATACTTTAGGGCACGTATTGTTACTTGTTGGTATTATTCGAACTTAATGTTTTATAACAAACTTATTGACGTGGCCAAACCGCAGACTGTCATCATTAAACATTTGACCGTGTCTACACACAAGTCACGGAGATGTTGCCCGTTAACACGCTTCTGCTAAACGATGGCCAGACGATGTGTACAAAAGCTGTGGGCATTAAGCTAGTAGGCTAACGAAACTAATCAACTCAAATAATGTAACGGACAGAAGTTATTATGCTGAACAGTTAGTACTGTGCATGGACCTTAAGCTATTCCTGCAAGTTGATTGCCGTTCTGATGTCATTCAATAAACACAGAGCCGTTGAATAACTTGCTGTGGCTAAGTTGTTAGACCACGCAGCCTTCAAGTCAACTCAACAAATGATGCCGGTTTCAACCATAGTAGACCCCAGCAACAGCTTCAAACCAAATCAGCCTTAGCCCTGCAATACCTTCGACAATGAAACACAACACAAGCGTTTTTAACCAAACATCGCTTGGGGGCTCTATTTACAAAAGAGGGACAAAAATCGGACGCGTCTCTATCGAGCGAAACGATTGTACTATTGGCGAACACGTAAAAAACAAATAAACAAACAAAAAGGGGGCGAACAGTCGGAAAACTACAGCAACAATCAAGAGGCGGCGAATTGCAAGGCACCGCTGTAGGACTTCTGGCGCCACATTCGAAACATTTGGGTTTCAATCTGTACAAACGCTAACCTGAGCAACATTTCACAATAAAGTTCGCGCCGATCCGCTTTCTATTAACGATGTACGATAATATCGGATCGGAGCCAATATTCGGTGACAAGTGGTTGTATCGGTACTCGTCCGATACTAGGGTGGTATCGGTGCTGATTCCAGACCAGTTTAATTTTAATCACAGTTTGCGATTTTCCACTTTAAAATGTGATTTTCTTAGAAAATATCATTTTACTAATAAATGGAACAGTTTGCCAGTGCCAAGGCGATTTTGTTGTTCTCTAACCACAAAAAATCAAATTTCCACTTCAAAACCTAATCATGTTTGCCAATTTTATCACAGTAATGACGTCATTTGGTATCGTGAAATGACGTCATTTGGTATCGGGTCGGTGGTATTTTGTGCCCAAGTATCGGGTATCGGAATGAACGACGAGATATCGGACGAGCCTTCGGTACAAGGCCGACACAATTCGTTCAGTATTCTATTCCTTCTATTGGTGTCAAGGCACGAACGGAATTGTTGGATTCGGCGCGAGAGTCGGGTGACGTAATGGGTGTGTGACGTATTCGACGCATGACGTCACGTGGTGACGACTTTCTTGAGCAGCACGCAGGGAAGCTTCATGTTGTGGTAGATCATCTCGCTGGCGATGACGTCACTTGTCGGTTTTGCGGGGATTTCTGGAATCGGTTTGGTTGCGCAGAACTGCTGAAGTTGCTGCTGCTGAAAAAATATAAAAAAAATTACAACAAAATTTTAAAAATTATATTTTTTATATATTACGTTAAATTAAGGGTTCGTAAACTAGTTTTGGATGATCGCGAAAGCCTAATTAAAATCATAGTTTATAATTTGAGAAATGGAATACAGTTGGTAGAGTGACGATCCCGGTATGACCGAGGTCGTGAGTTCGAACCTCACCGCAGGCAAGTTGTTTTTCTAGCCTGCCTTGATGCACTGCCATCCTGACCAGGCTGACTGATTCGGTAAGCCTTTCCGAAGGCATGTTGTGTAACTATTTTGAAAATCTTGTTTTTAAAAGAATTTGAATGAAAAAGACTTTCAAAGAAAATTTGTATGTTTTCAAAGATATAATATTAGATCGCGCAACGACCTTTGAATATAATTTGAAAACTAAAAAACATAAATCCCATCATCAACACAATTAAAAACATTTCGTAATTGTTTTTTAACGGCACTTTAAAAACACATAGCTTAGGCAAGACTTAAAAAAAACATGTTTTTTTAAACACTTTTCATACGTAAATCAATTCAGAGCCATTCAAAGACTCAAAGACTTCATGGCAGAAATACCGTTGAGAATGGCCAAACAAAGTGTATAAAATGTTTTTCGTTTTGTTAAATATGGCGAAAATACATGCAGCTACTTGTTTGTTTCTACTCACCCAAGTTTCAGTTTCACCGAAGCGTCTCGCCTGGCGTCTGTAAGGCGAAGTGTCGATCTGAGCGAAACATAGAACGTGTAATAAGTAAGTAGATGAGCCATGAACAAAGCTTCTTAACTTTTCTTTGCAGCATCTAACCTAGAGTCTTGGACTTACGTGTTACTTGAAACGATAATTTATTTTAAATCTTATTGTCTACAGAAGATTTCTTGCCTGAAGCAAATACGAGTTTAACGCTAATGAAACATAACAAGACAAGAGGGAAAATGTTTAACACATTAAATAATCTCATGCAATTTTCACTAAAGTATTTTGCTGAATGCGGATTTTTAAACGATTTAAACTCTATCCAAATATCGGGTGACGTGAAATGTGACAAATAAACGAAGTGCGTCGCATAGCAGATTTATGTCTATACACTACAGGGTGGGCCAAAAGTGGGCTTACAGTTATTTGGCTTGGAAGAAGAGGTAGCATTGAATGGCCACCACGCTCACCTGACCTCACACCAATGGATTTCCTTTGGGGGGGTGTTGTAAAGAACAAGGTGTATGCGAAGAACCCCAAAACAATAGATTTACTTTTAGACCCAAACCCTACTTTTATAACTGTAAACCGCATTTTGGCACACTCTGTATAAGGCACATTTTCTAAACACCTCGTACACGACAAAGCTACAAACAAATAAATAAGCTTGTGAACGAGCAGCAAAGTACCAACTGCTAAGATATCGCCACAAACTTCAAAGCTGTTTGAACTTCTTGCGAGAAGAAGGTTCAATTTCTCTCGTCACTTGCCTCACATTTCACCTCACACCAAAGTCGCACGGGGGTGTTTGTTTCACCCTAAACCCCTGATTATCAGTATTATTCGGTCATAATGCGAAATTTATCTACAGTGACACAACAATAGTTAAAGCGAGTTTGTCACCCGTTTTGTGCCAAACGTTCTGCAAAACTATTTTTTTCGTCGACTTTTTCGAGGAATTGTGGGTAACCGCACGTGGCCAGCCAAGCGTGAACATGTGTTGGGTCGCAGCCGAACGTGGAGTGGCAGTTTGATTTGGTTGGGTCGCCGACTGCAGTAGTTTTATTTGGCTAGATTTATTGAGATCAGTTCTGGGAAAGATTGCTCTAATACTTTAGAAAGGTGCGGATGCAATATGAACACAATGCCCGTATTAATTAAATTCGAACTTATTTTTGCTAATTTCTTATTTTTTGTTAGCTTACAAAATTTCAGTGAAGAGAATTAGGTCGCCAGAGCTTATCTGTTAAACGAAGTTTTTTATGTGCCATTTAATTAGTTTAAAATATATGTTGTTTTGGATATTTTTGGTGGAGGGTTATAGCTCATAACAATCGGACGAGTTAACCAATTTTAATATATTTAAACCCAAGTCATTTGTCCGAAAGACTTAAGTCAAGCCAAGTCACTTGTCCAAAAGACTTAAGTCAAGTCAAGTCACTTGTCCAAAAGACTCAAGTCAAGCCAAGTCACTTGTCCAAAAGACTTAAGTCAAGTCAAGTCACTTGTCCAAAAGACTCAAGTCAAGCCAAGTCATTTTGTCCAAAAGACTTAAGTCAAGCCGAGTCATTTTGTCCAAAAGACTTAAGTCAAGTCAAGTCATTTGAAAACAGTGACTTAAGTGCACTTAACGTCAAGTCATTACAACACTGCTAACCTGAACATCACTGTTTTATTATAGTATCAATGACTTGACTTGAATATGACTTCACATAATAATGACTTGACTTGGACTGTGATTCGACTTGTTACATTTTGAAATTACCTGACCGGGAATTTAAGGTCATTTCAAAATGACTTTTTTACACTTTACAAATTAACTGCCATGCGTATTTCTTTTTTCTAGTTTCAAAAACCAGTTGGATCGTTTTCACGTTCAAAATCAGTGCCTTGCTTTCTTACCCGCGTAATGTGAACCAGTGAGTCGAATATCGGCCAGTAGCGGCCATCTTGTTCGTGGTAAGCGGTCTTTCCGGGAATCACGTGCCCGTACATATGCTCCGACATTGCCTGGCGACCACTGGAATCAGAAAAAAATAACGCCCGGTTACCACAGCTCACTCAACAGTTGGACCACTTTGTAAAGGTAAAATGACACTACAAGAAACTTGGCGACAAAATAAACAGACGAGAAGATTTTAATTTCGGTGGTTTCATTGCATTCCCTGATTAAGCCATCTTGCCGAAACGTTGGATGAAATTACTGTAAGAGCATTTTGTCAGTATGAGATAAACAGATGGCACTGCGAAAAATGTAATATCGAAAAATAGTTATAAAAAAAAATAATAATTATAAAAAATAATAGATTATTAGTTAAGAATGTGGAGCTGTAAAATTTAGCTGATATATTTCGGTCGGTAACGTTGGAAACACACATTTGATCCATTTGTATTTTGGTTACACATCAGGCAAAATCGACGCTTTAATATCCGAAGGAACTCAGAAATTCTGACTCGTGGCCTTTTATAAGCTTCAAATAAGTTGGTGCCTTGTGTGGGTTAACTGTGCAATTTAAAGAAGAAAATAACTCTTACAAGATGGAGCGCTTGCATTTGTGGAATCTGCACTTAAACGTCCTGGGAAGTTGCTTGAAAGTTGCCTGAAAAACATTGACTTTTTAATTTCTATTATTTTTACTTTTTGTTTTATCTCATTTGTACAATATTTATCGATTTAAAACTTGGTTTAAAACACAACGTCACCATCAAGTATCTGCTCTGATCCGATATTATCGGACCAGTACCGATACTACCACTTGACATCGGGTATCGACTGTGTCCGATACCAAAGTTACTATAAGAATTTCAGCTATAATTTACAGTCAAGTGCAGCGACTTCTTTCTTGAAAATGAAATGCATCAAAAAAAGCATGGTTAATAGCTTCTTAACTATATGGGGCAACCTTAGATCTAATAACTTTACTTTGAACGTTTCTATCTCGTTTATTTTGCTTTTTTAAGCATAGTTATGACGTCACTTTCTATCTGATCAGATCGCAAACTTTTGTCGAAAATATAGCGACATTATTGGACATCCCTATTTCGGTATAATTCCCATCAAACAATTAAGCAGCACCCACCTTTTTCGGAAGGTTGTTGATCTCCGACGATTTAAGAAGAACAAGCGGCTCGAACGAGTAAACCCTAGGCAGCTGAGAAACAGAATTCGTCTTACCAATAGCAGCTTTAGACACAGTCGTCGTATTCGCGGATTCACGTTCAATTTTCAGCGCCATTTCTGGTCTTTTAGCGACTGTTTTTGGTCCATTTTCGGCCGCCGATTGACTTTCGGCCGGTGAAGGCGTTTTTTTGGGAGTTTCAACGTCCCGGGAAGAACCTTCCGGGGAATCCCCGCCCACCACGATACTGACGTCTGATTGGCTGAGCGTCTGTTCGCTTACGAGCTTCTCAAGGATGTTGTCGAAAAGTCCTTGTACGCGCTTTTCGGGCGAAGATGTGGGTGGGGTCATCTTTGGTACAGAAACTGAATTCTGCCTGGAATTTTTTGGTGTATCCTGTTTTGGGGAGTTGGGAAAAGACTTCGGTTCATCAGAAATTAAAAACGGGCTTTTGCACCGATTCTGTGGTTTGGGGGACACCAGACGCGCTTTTTTAACGGTGAGAGCCTGGTTTGGGGAGGTACGTTTCGTGCCAGCGCTGGTCGGCGGCGTTTGGACGAACCTTTTCCGGCCGAAGAGCTCTTCCAGTTGCTGTCGAACGATCTCAGAAGTCGATCTGCGCTCGGCCGGCTTTGGAGCGCCAGATTGCCGCTGAATTTCGAGCTCGACCGACGGTTTCGGTTTAACGGGCGACGCGACCATGTGACACAACGTCGGGTATTCCTTACTGGGGGGAACCACCCCGGGTGGGTCAGCGGGGGCCAAGGGAGTTCCCCCGGCGGGGGGCGAAATTCTGATGATGTCACTGTAGCGGTTTTCTTCGGGCAAAGTGGGCAGCGTTTTTGGCGGTGGAGAAGAATTCTTTGGCCCGGGAGGTGGTACTTCTTGCCATTTTTGCTCGGTGACGTCATCGACCCGAGGTATCGTCCAAGTGACGTCATTCGTTTGTTCGATGACGTCACGTGAAGTGAGTGGACGTTGCGTTGTTTGCGATTCGTTCGATTTGTGTGCGATAAGTTGAGCTACCTCTTGCCATTTTTGTCCGGTGACGTCATCGATCCGCGGTATCGCACAAGTGACGTCACTGTTTTGTTCGATGACGTCACATGAAGTGCTATGACGTTGCGTTTGCGATTCGTTCGATTTGTGTGCGATAAGTTGGGCGAAACTTGAACTGAGTTGGGAGTCGAAGTTGGGTTGTTGTGTAGCTTGGCTTGAATGTTGTTCCGGGGAAGTTAAGGTTGAATGTTGTGAGATAAAGCTTCCGTCGAGATCTGTGCTTGAATCACGAGCGGCGTTTTCTGCGAAGAAAGAAACGGGCCTTGATTTGAAGAGACGAAAAATGCAAAAAACGCTATTTGGTGAAAATACGAGAAGGCCCGGTATCGAAAGAGTAGAGAAATTTATGTATGAGGAAGGAATGCTGAAATAGCAAAACAAATGAGAATAAAAAAACTGATTTTTTTTTAATTACCTTTCTAATTTTACACTCCTCGATAATAATATGAAACGATTTTTTACTTTTTTTTCTGACTTTTCGTACGTAGAGCTAAAAAAAATTCGTCTGCAAGTTCGCAAAACGTTTTCAGCGCAAAACTCAGCAAATAGCCCTCTTAGCTCTACAATAAATCAATGTGAACACTGTGCCTTTATAATAATCCTTGCTAACGAGGTTTCAAACATTTAGGTATCCTTCAAAACATGGGAAAAACAATGTTAAGATACGATTAGTTTATTTCTGTCATGTTTGCCAACAATGAAAAAAACATCATAAAATTAGCGGGTCTTGTAAATTTTCAATTTTAAAATTCTAATCGTGAGCGCCAGGTCATGAAAAAAGTAAAATTTGACCAATTTTTCAATAAGACGGCGAAAAATTTATCATTGAGTCAAGCTGCTCACATAATAACTTACCCTTTATAGCGCTGGTCTTTGGCGGTGACCTACTGTTGCTGTCGCTGTCTTCGATAAGAATCGGTTCCGGGTTTACGATTTTAACTCTCTTTCTGTTTTTTCTACAGATATCCTTTATCCGTTTGCGCACCCAGTCCAGGATCTGGTGGAAAGAGTTATAAATGTTAACCTTTTGATGTACACCGAATGCCATCGCCGACTCACTGAATCAATAATGCAACCAGGGCAGGCTCGAAAAATAACTAGCCTGCATGGTGAGGTTCGAACTCATGACCTCCGGTCATACCGGGACCGTTAACGCTCTACCAACAGAGCTACACAGGCTAAGACGGAAGAAGGTCAAGAAACAACCATAGCACCGTTTCGAGCTGGATATTGCTCGTAAAACTAGCCTGTGGTGAGGTTCGAACTCACGACCTCGGTCATATAGGGACCATCGATCTACCAACTGAGCTATACAGGCTCAGAGGGGAAGAGAGTCAACCATACGCCAATGCTTGCTACAAGCAACTTGACCTTTTGGTGTGTTATATTTTATTAAACACTGCTCCTAATGGCGCGCTTCACTTCGAGCAGAAACGTGTCTCCTTCGTCCTTCATTTCAGACGTGACTTTTGTTGCTGTATTCACTTTTGAATTTTTCGTGAAGAAAATGAAATTTTCTAATTTTTTGTAGGGTAATTTCGATATCTGCTTGTGCAAAGACCCACCCGAGTGCAATTGCGATGCGATATTTGCAACGGAGATGCATCATGGAAGACCCCAACTGGAACCTGGGTCACTACTATGAGGGGGGTTACCCTCTGAAGGGAATGAAAGTTGCAAGGTGAAAATCATTTTATTTTAAGCTTTGTTGTTATACTTAAGCTTAGGATTTAAGTGACCGCGAAAAGGTTGACAAACACTGGTTTAAAGTGATGCTTTCTGTGATGTTTATTAGTTAGAAAACAATTTAGTCACAAGAAATGTGAAGTAACTTCAAATTTGAACTACTTTGGCAAATAAACATGTATAAAGATTAAACTAACTACAGAACTTAGTACACCGAAAATCAGTTTGTTTTGTTCTATTTGAATAAGACACTGATAATGCTTTTAGAAGCGAAATATATTTACCATATAACATCCAAACAAACTGATTTTCGGTTTATTAAGTTGTGTACTTAGTTAAATCTTTATCATTGAAGTGCAACAAGAATCGTTTGTTTTCACCATTCGAATTCAAGCATATTTTGTCATTCGAAAGAAAATTCTGATTATATTTAAATACGAAAAAACAAAAAAGCGCATGTCAACAGCTACTAATTTTTGCCTGCGGGTAATAAAGGTCCCGAATGACAGTTAAAGCCAAAAATACCCGCCTTTTCGAGTTCGTGCTGCTGCAGGATGTGGTAGTAGAGGTTGCGCTTGCTGCCGAACACCACGCAATGTTTGAGCGGGCATTTGTGGAACTCGGAATCCTTGTCGCAGTGGGAAACGCACCTGTGGAGAAATTATAGGACTGGTTGCAGTAGGGCTGCGGAGTCGGACACCGGGAGTAAGGCCACATAAAACTACCAGAGTCCCGAGTCCGACGTGCGCATGCGAAGTTCCAATTTTAAAACTGATATCGCCGCCAACCGTAAATTGTTAAAGTGGATTTGGTGAAATATTGTCCAACCATGTATTGCAAGTAAATGAATTATATGACACCCTTATGCGAGGATTGCTGAAAATCCAACTTTTATTTAGTTACGTAAATTAATGAAATACATGCTTGAGAGTCGGAGTCGGATTCGAGACTTTAGATTCTGGTTTATTTTATTGGCCGGAGTCAGACTCGCGAGTTGGACTCGGGTTATTTTTAACCGACTCCGCAGCCTTGATTTACAGCAGTGGTTGGCAAACTGTGGGCCGCGAGTTATTTATTATTGTAATCTATTGAACTTAAAGGCGCTATGCTGGTAAGAGTTGGAACAGGCGAGGATGCCTTACAAGGGTAATTTATTTAATAAAATAGTCTGAAATTAAGGAAAAAATGTTGAGGATTATTTTTGCCTAAAACAGTTTTATTGAAAATGAGCCGCGGGCCGGATTACATTGCTTGGCGAGCCGGATCTAGCCCGCGAACTGTAGTTTGCCCAGGTCTGACTTAGTAATCACCTTTCGCAGTAGGTCTTTACTTCGAAGAACACCGAGGGTAGAATATCCTCAGTGCCGTCAACCAACTCAAAGAACGTGGTCAACTTCTGGCGGTGGTCGTCCTTTAGATATCTAAAACAAAAGAAAAACACATTTAGTGGAGAACCAGCTAAGGCAGGGTTTCTTAACTGGGCCGCCTAAATCAGGGGTTCCCAACCTGTGGTACGCGAGCAGCTTCCGTTTTTTTCACTAAAAATGGATTTACAACTTTATACTTTGTTTATCTGGTTTTGTTTACAAAAAAATAATACCGAAGCCTATTCCAATTGTTACGTAACTATTTCTGTTGTTTCGTAACAATACGATTTTCAAAATACAGGTCATGTCAATTGTGCACAGTTGTTTCAAACCCAACGCTGTGGGACAGTGGGTGTTAATTATGTCAAATATAGAAATAGATATATTTTGATTGCTCTTGATAAATATCATCTACTGTTTTATAGCTTAAGCTACATATAGCATTAGAATAATGCTAGTTGTAAACTAAAAATAGGACAAAATTCTTCTTCTGAATAAAATGTGGTTCGATCAAATTAGTTGTTCTGCGAGAAGTGGTACGCGTGGCAGTACAGAGCGTCCAAGTGGTACGAGGTCGCAAAACGGCGGGGAACCCCTGGCCTAAATGTAGAGTTGTAAAAAAGTTACTTCAAAAGGACCAAGTTCAAAATATTTGTTGCCTTTTTTAGTTTGTTAAATTTTTTTTTATTTCGATTAATATTTTTCATAGATAAAATATTTTTCATAGATTAAATATTTTTCGTAGATAACAAAGTAATAATAAACATGACATTTTACGTGTGGTTTGCTAACTATGACTTATGTGGGCGGAAACCTTACTCTTCTCTTTAGGTTTTGTGTTTTTAAGACTTATATTTTAAAATCTAATTGATTAAACAAATTCAACTTTCTGTGTTGATTGTGTTTCTGTTTTCTAAAACCAGAAACATTGTTCGTCAAAATCTGCTTGCCACGAGGCCTGTACAGAAACCCTGCCCTAGACGGGTTTACACTTGTTTTTTGTTTTTTTTTCGTGTTTTTTTCTTTTGTTACGGCAGGAATCTGCCAAAAAACACGTTATTGCGTAACCATCTAAGGCGGGTTTTTTTAACCAGGGGTGCTATTTCCATTTTTTATTTTTGTTTAATATAGTCGGTCATTTTTTTTAATCCCTTCAACATACTTGGTCGTTTTTTATTCTATTTTTCTTTTTAATATAATATACTTGGTGGTTTGGGGGATTTTTTAACATACTTGGTGGTTTTCTGCCTCCAAATTTCGCCTGCAATCCTGTGGTTCTTGGTGGTCGTGTCTTCGTCGCTCGATATTTCCTGCGATGCAGCCGAATCTTTACCTGGTGACGTCGTACTAGGCAAGGTCTCGGAAAAATAGATGTTCCTTTCAATCCAGAGTCGTTGTGCGTGCGGCGACATTCTTTGAAGACTGCAAAATAATTAATTTGCTCAGTTTTTTTAATTTTGAAAAATCCAACCATAGAGTATTACGTCACAATCCCGATATTGAAGCAGACCAAGCCTAATACCCATATTTCTTTTTAATATCTTAGTTACGTGGATGAACCTTATCTGTTATCGGCAACCGACATATAACCTGAAAAACATGATATTTAAACAAATTAATTTTATCTTTTTGGATTGTTGGAGCATATTTGGTATCGGATTTTGCTATTTTGCCCTAGTGATGACGTCATGATCGCGATACTTTTGTCCAAAATATCGGGCATCGGTATCGGAATGAAATATCGAAGTATCGGAAATCCCTAGTATCAATTGCCTTGGCAAAACACTAAAAAAATGGCAAATACATGGAAAATCGGTTTCAACTAGGGATGTATAAAGTAAAGTGTCAAATCTTTCGATTCTGCCGTTTATATCGGGTAATTGAAAGTTGGAACCGATTTAATTGAATGTTTTACCGCTGATGGTTGCGCCTAATTGTACAAACGCAAGTGGCAAGTTTTTTTGAGATTATTTTTTTATCACAATATACACATGTTGGAAAATTGTTTTTGCGATTTATTTCTGTGACTGTTGGCCCTGTAGGGTATATTAAGATTAATCCTTCCCCAAACAAAATCGAGGTTAAATAATAATTTAATAAAAATGTACTGGGATTCGCTATTCTGGATTCGTTATTCTAAACTCAAAACCTAGAATAACAAAGTAATATCGGTTGATCTCTAGTTGTAGCCCTATATACCCACATGTCATGGTTCCTGCTGCAGTGATCGCACACGTCGTCACTACTGGCAAACGTTTGTCCGCATTTCGGGATCGGACAGAGACTCAAGTTGTGTTCATCCTTCATGTGAGTCTGAACAAGATGAAATACTGTTTTAAAAACGAGTTTCAAAGCCCGTAAAAAAGTAGTCTAGGTAGCATTTTTAACCTTTCCTTTTTGAACCCGATAAATCTTAAGAGAATGTTCGGAGGTTGTAGTAAGACGTAGTAAGAAATCAAAGTCCATACAGAAGTAGGTAGCATTTTGAATGACTTGAATATGTCTTTACTAATTTTGAACGTTCTGAATAAATGTTTATTTATTTTCAATTAATTAAGACATATTCGAAACATTCAAAATGCTACCTACTTCCGTCTGGACTTTAAAATTCCTACTACGTGTAACTAAAACCTCCAACCATTGTTATCCAATGTTTTAAACAAGAAAATGGATTACGGATAAAGTTTTCATCCACGACGTCTCTCTTTTATTTTTTTTTTTTCAATAAATGATATTTTTGATTTGTAAAACTGAAGATGGATTTTAAATATTCATACATAGCAATTTCAATGTAAAAAGTTAGTTTTATGGTCATTTAGTTCCGTTTTTTTAATTTTTTGAAGCAGATTTATTGCTACACCATTTATAATGTGAACATTACCTAAAATATTATCAAGTAAAAATTAAATAAAAAAGGAATGTTTTCATTAAAGTATTTATGGCTAGAATTTCTTAGTTTTTATGTTTTAAAAATACGGATTAGAATTAGATACTACGTTATTCATTTTTAGAACATTACTTTGCATAATATTATCTTAACCAAAATTTTAACGGATTTATTACGAATGGGTTTTATGGCCAAAGTTGTTTTTTCCACAGCGCTAAGGTTTTCCAAAAAAAAATACCTTTAGTGCAACAAAAACGGTGAAATACATATCGTTGAAAAAAAATGTTGAAATTACAACTCTTACCAGCAAGTCGAAAAAGGTCGAGTAAATGTTGTTGCAGAACTCGCATTCGGCCAGACACGTTTCCGAATTGTCTTCCTCCAAATTGATAAACAACTTTTTCTCTTGAGACTTTTGATGAGCCGGGAGTTTATGCGAGGAAACAATACTGTGCTCTGGAAATTACAATCAGGCGTAAGTGGGACTTACAAGGGGTCGGCACAAGCAACGTATATTAATCTATTTTTTCAAACAAGGCACGGGGCATTTTCCTATATATTTTGGCTAGACTGAAACAAACATACACACAATCTGTATTGTGTGATCAAGCCCTTCTGGAGCCGTACTGGCCAACGATAACGACACACACATGATATAGTCCACAAGATGCCGTAAAAACAATTACATGACTTAAGTAACTGTTTTACGAATTTATCAGTTTTAATGGTATTTTTTTAATAGAAGGACTTGACTTGGGATTGACTTGGGCAACTGATGACTTGGACTGGGGCTTGACCTGTTATTTTTGGCAAATAACTTGCACTTAGGTTATTTGGTTACAACACTACTATTAATGCCTATAAGTAATAATGCCTATCAGTTTAAGAAAGCTATTAATGCCTACAAGTTTAACATATCATCTGAAAAAAACGCAGCACTATCAATACTAACTAATTATTATATTAAGATACACATTACAATCAAATCTTAAAAACTAAAAACTTTAAGCTGTGCCATATCCTGTGGGCTATAAACGCATTTTCACACTTCGTTAATACAAAAAAGACTCGCTGACTCACCAGCCACATCGTAGGCCTTGCGTATTATCGCCGAACTTGGCGCGAATTCGCTAGACCCAGTTCGCTGTTGTGTACTACCAGAACTCAAAGACGAGGAAGCGGTAAAGTGCTGGAGATGAGTTGAGCTAGTTGGTAGGGAGAGCGAACGGCTTCGTTGCGGCGGAGTTATCTGGAATATTCCTCGGCAAGAAGTTGGTTTCAATCCGGCGTAATTCGCCAACTGGGAGCTTTGATGTTTCGACGTCTGGGTGTGGTTACTTGGTTGCTGGTTATTCAACGGATGGTCGAAAAATCCGTAAGGTATTTGCGTTAGCTGCCCTGTGGCGGCTTGTTTTAGCTTTTGCCCGGCGAGATAATAGCTCAGCGCGTTGCTTGACTGCGTGGTGGCTGGCACGGTGCTGTATGACGTTTGTGGAATGGTGAAATCACTGGACAGGCTGCTATTGTACAGCGCTGAGGTCTCGATTGAAGTAAAAGACAGGCGCCTTTGGTGGTAGGGCGTGTTTTGTTTCGAGCGAAATACCCCCTGGTTCTGTTGCGAGTTTGCCAAAGCGCTGACTGCTCGTACAGTGGGTGCAACGATCGCGAACGATTTCGTAGTGTTCAAAAAATCGATAGCTTTGCTGGAAGCAGCAACCTCTTGCCTAAACGGCGCTGTGGTTTTAACAGTGTGATTCTGAAGCAAATCGAGAGAAATTGTCGGTCTTCGCTGCCACGTGTTCTGAACCGAGGCTGGCTCTGATTGGACGGGGACCTGGCCAATCACAGGATGCCCGGGAGTAGAAAGGCTTTGAAGCGGAACGGTGATGGTGTTCGATGATGGGCTGTCGTGGACGTAAGTGTTGAACATTGCCGGCGTTGGCTCAATAATAAGACCACTGTTGCTGTTAGCAGGAGGAGCCTGGTCGGTTCCAATTGGCTGCTGTTGGCCGACCGAGCTCGATTTTTTTAGATTTTCGAGCATCTTGAGTGGAATAGAAGGAAAGAGAATAGCTTGGGTTTTTTCCTGAGCTAGTTGCGGTTGCTTGGGCGAGTTTTGCTTGGCGCTGCTTCGCGGCAGAGGGGAGCTTTTGAAGGCGACCCTGTTGAGGTTTTGTGCCGAGAAGCGGTTTTTGGTGGCGGCTTTCTTCACCTGTAATAGTTGGTTCTGGATGCTACTGGAAGGTTTTAGCAGAAGTTGGGAAAGTCTGGATACAGGCTGACTCGATTGACCAAAGCTGGACGAAAACTGGTACTTCTGCTGTTGTTGATGCTGTTGTTGATGCTGTTGTTGTTGTAGTTGCTGTTGTTGTAGTTGTAGTTGCTGTTGTTGTTGTTGTAGTTGCTGTAGCAGTTGTTTTTGTTGTATGTTGGCGTCCTTTGGAGGCTGGGTCTGATGTAGGGGCTTGAAACTGATTGGGGGAGTTCTGACACGGATGTTAGACGCTTTGCATGCCTTCTGTGGAGGACTGAAACAATTCGGGGTTTTTAATTGACTATGGTGAAAATTCGGAAAAAAACATAGGGCTCTTTAAAATACTTTTAGATGTGCAAACGAGTTCAAAGTCATTGAAATGCTTTTAAAGATGCAAAGTGGCAAGACATTTTTAATTATGAGATATATCATAAAAAATTGCTGTTTAAAAAAAACGTATGTCTTTTGGCAAAAAAGAAAAGGGCATACTCTTCTTAATGAAAATAGTGTTCTAAAAAAACGGTTGACAAGTATTATCATGGCGCAGTAAAAACTAAACTTTCAATGCGAAATGAAAAAATATTGGTAGGAGGCAAACTTTGAACTGAAAACATTTACTATTCACCTTTTGCGCGGTTGTATTTTGCTGTCACCAATGTTGTACTTTTGCTTATAGGAGGAGTCGATCAAATGTGGCATGAACTGCTGATTTTTCGTCGGTTGGGAATCTGAAAGTTAATGAACAATTAAAATTGACAAACTCGTCCGATTATGACCAATAACTGTTAAAAGTAACACAAAACGCAACTTGTAGCAAGCAAATTGGTTTATGTGCAAAACTTAAGACAAACCATTCAATTTCCTAGTGAAAAATTCATTTCAACTTAAGTCATTTATCCAAAAGATTTAAGTTAAGGTATTTGTCCAGAAGAGTTAAGTCAAGTCAAGTTGCTTTGTCCAAAAAACTTAAGTCAAGTCAAGGTGCTTTGCCTAAAATACTTAAGTCATTTCAAAATAGTGACTTAACTCAAATCATTTGTCCAGAAGACTTCACTCAAGTCAAGTAACTTTGCCGAAACGACTTAAGTCAAGTCAAGTCAAGTCAAGTACTTAAGTTATTACAACAGTGCTTACCGGCGGTGGAATTCGGCAGCGCGGTTGTACCTGAAGACTTGATTGCCAGCTGAGCTCTGTAATAAAGAAATCGGTTTAGATAATAAGGTCAAAAATAAAAACATTCGATGACAGAGTATACACAACTGTAAGGGTGTGTATTTATTGAACCCAAAACCATTGGCAGCAGGTTTTTTCCCTTGTTATGTATATGTATTTTTACTCTACTCTGGTGTCCGGGTTAAAAGCCTCCTCCTAACAAAAAAATTGTCATCAGTTTTTGACTTCTCCGCCCAAAATTTATTTATGACTTTAAAACCCAAATGATTAGGTTAAAGTTATGAGTGGGAGCAGCAAAAAATTTCGCAAAAAAATCAGAAAATTCCATTTTTTAAAAAGAGATAAAAATTCGTAGTACGGTTTTTAATTTCTGCGCCGGACGTTTTTGCTATAAAACGTTAGTAGAATTTCGCAAAGAATCCAAAAGGTGTCACGGCAAAAGGTTTTTTTCAGTCTTAAGACTACCACCTAATTGTCGTTAAATCAATAAAAAAAAGACTACTTTGAAAAACGTCTATATAATAATATCGTCGTACGGTTTTTGGCTTCTGCGTCGGACGTCGCTTATGTGTCTCAGCCACATGCTGTACAAGGTCTGGTGGTCTTTGTTGAGGTGGCTGGTCACTTCGGTACGCGACGCAAACCAGAGACGACAGAGTAGACAGGGAAATGAGTTGGTCATCTCGTGCTCTTTCATGTGCTCTTCAAGCTCCTCTAACGTTCTGTGTTTCAAACGTAGGAAAAGTTATTTTTTGCGCGCTTGTTTCAGTATTTTCCGATAGAGCTGCTTTCATGGTACGTTTAAGTTTCCGCTGAAAATTATTTTTATTTATAAATTGTGAATTACAGGTTTTCTGACGTTCTGTGTTTAAATTATAAGAAAATCAAAGTTATTTTTCTTGCGTGCTTGTTTCAGTATTTTCCGATAGAGCTGATTTAATAGTGCCTACCTATATAGTGTGAAATATTTTATTTATAAAAGTGTGGAATAAAAAATAAGGTGCTTAATTCACAATTTACGAAACTTTGATTCTTGAAACATATATTTTAGGTTTTTTAACAAAACAAAAAAATATTTTTAAAACCAAAGATTTTATGTTGTTAAATATTTTATTTTTGTTGTAATTTTTATTAATAATCAAATGAAACTCGGACTAAAGCTACTAAAAGCCACAAGTATTTAATATATTATCAAACAGTCACTTTAAGCGATGTGCTAACTTTATAATTTAATAATTTTTTCTTTCTTTAAAATATGCATTTCAGGTTTATTTGTAGCTAAGAAGCTTTTTGTTTTCTTATCACAAAAGTATTTTTAAGAACAAATATTTATATGCGTTTTTACAATTAAAGAAACCCAAAGTTATACAAAAATCGCAAAAAAATGCTGTGCTTGTGAAACCAGTTGTGAAATGTCATCTAAGAATGTAATTAAGAGAACTTAACAAAATTAAAACACCAAAGAATTTAATGAAAGCAAATAATTATAATTAATTTAAGAATAAAAAGTTAAAACAAACCTTAACAAAATTTAACCTAATCAAAAAAATAACGATAACAAGTTGATAAAGTTAATAAAAGAAATTTAACAAAATTGAAACGTAATCAACGAATTTAATAACGATAAGTTATGAAAGAAAATCAAAAAATATAATAGTAAGAAGTTATAAAAAAAAAATTGAAAAAATTAAAACGTAATCAAAAAAAATAATAAAAAAAATTTAAAATAATTAAAACGTATTTAAAGAATCTAATATTAAGAAGTTAATAGAGAAAAATTAACAAAATTAAAACGTAATCAAAAAAATTAAAAAAAAAAAATTAAACAAAAATTAAAACGTAATCAAAAAAATTAAAAAAAAAAAATTAAACAAAAATTAAAACGTAATTAAAGAATTTAACAAAGAAGAGCCTTACTTGTACGATCTGAAGCACATCGTCGCATGTTTCTTGCGGCAGGCGAACTGTTTCACGCAGAAGATGTGGCGGACATTGAGGTGCGAGATGTAGGCCGACATTCCCTTGACTTTAGTGTTGCACATGGAGCAGAGGTAGAGGTCTGACAGCTCGGAAGGCGAAGGCAAAACCAGCGTGGCTTTGTGGACAGCCTTTTTCGAAGCTATAGGGTTCACAGTGGCCGTTGGAATGCTCTGAACAAAGTGCTTTTGAGATGGAGTGTTGGACTTTGCTGTTTCGTCGCTCGAGGCTTGCTGCTGATTGTGGAACTGTATGGAGTAGCTTTTCTGCGCAAAAGGCACTGTCATTGTGATGGGACTTGATCGCTGGTTAATATCGCTTACTGTCTTTGCCGAAGATGCCAGGACAGGTGTGGTGGGGGATTTTAAAGACATTTCCGACGAATTTTGCTGGCTGGCCAACGGTTCCGTGCCTTCCTGGGGGTATTCGAGGTCCAGGCGGTTTAACATTGGTACAAGGGTGAGGTTCATCAGCTTGATCTTCTTCAGTTTTTCGTCGAGAGAATCTGCCCGCTTTTTAACCGTTCGACTCGCGACGTTGGGTAGGTCGCCCTTGTGTTCATTCTGCTTGGCGCTGGCCGTTGCTGGGGATTTGAAGAAGACCAGGCTGCCGCGTTTCACTCCCGACTTGCGCTTTTTGGCGTACACCTGCTTGCGCGGTCTCTTGCGCCCTTCTAGAAGCGTTTCAGCAGAGTTCGCGTTTTGCAAAGGCTGATTTTCCGCTGCTTGAGCCCTCGCAACGTTATCAGCACTTACAGGCGGCGAGGATGCGATAATAATCGGCGCATCTGCGCTGTTCGAGTCGGACTGCGCAAACGACGCGGCCTGAAGACTCTCCTGCTTCTCGGCCATCATTTTCAGCTGCAGCTTCCTGTGTTTTGCCAGCATTTCCGCCTCTCGCTTTTCCGCTTTCAGTCTCTTCTTCTCAGCCCTCAGCCGCTTTCGCTCCTCTTTCTGTTTCGCTTTTTCGTCGGGCGCTGGTTCTGAGAGCGTCTCATGCAAGGCTACTATATCCTCCATGCTCATTTTCTTCGACATCTCGCGCTTCATGTACTTTTTGTTGAAGCCGACCGACGGCCGGTTGCGGACTTTGAACATGGAAGGCAGGCTGCTGCGCGCTTGCTTGAACTTCTTGCCGTTCCTGGGAAGCCGCAGCTCCTTTTTGAAATCCTCGATGAAGTCTTTCAAGAAGAAATCGCCATGTTCGTCATCGTTTTCTTTCAAACCTAAAGGATCGGCTTTTTCCTGGTGATTTTCCTCGGTTTCTTTGGAAAACGTTTCTTCTACTTCATTTTCTGTTGAGTTTTCGATCAGAGTGTTGTCGGTGGATTTTTGTTCTTCGTTATTAACCTCCATGTGCGCCGCATTTTCAGGGCTGTTTTGTAGCGTTTGGCAAGTCGAAATTTGTTCGCCATTTTGCACAGAAAGCTGCTCGCCTACTTGATTTTCATCATTATCGGCAGAATCAAGTACAGAACCAGATAACTCTAATTCGCCAACTGCAGAAGTTGACGGTTTACTGCTAGGAGAGGTTGTGTTCAAAGCATTAGTGTCTGTATTGGTGTCGTGGCTTGAAGGCATTGTAGTTTCTTCATAATGCTCTGAATTCTGATTAGCTAAGTTCTGTAATAACGCATTTTCTGTGGTCAGTAGATTCAAGTCGGAGACTAAACCATTCTGGATAGCGTCTTCAGCTGGAGCTAACGGTTCCAAATCGCCTTGAATTGAAATTTCCGCCGCTCTTGGCTTGGCGTTGAAGGCCAGCGATTGTGCTTCATCAGAAAACACGGGGTACCTTGAGATAAAACCGGACAGGTGAGAGTGATCGACGCCGAACCTCGGGTTGGTGACCACATTGTACTGGCAGAATAACAACCGCTGCATTATTGGCATTGTGGACAGATCGGCCATACTGAGCTCGGAGTAGGTTTGCTTGGCGTCGATTGTCCACATTGGGTGGCTTTGTGCGAATGCCATACAAGCCATGTGCGAATTTTGGATGGACCAGTTTGGGTCGGTGGGCAATCCGGTTTGCAAGAAAGACGAAACGCTGACTGGATTTAGGTGAGAATTGCTTTCAAACGTTTGGACGAAAGGTTGGATCTGATTCTGAAGTTTTTGTGATGGAGATTCGAAATTTCCGTTTGAATTGCTTTCAATTGAATCCACAAACGGTGTATTTTGACGCTCAATGTTTTCAGATAAAGATGGCATATCTGCGTTTGAACAGGTTGCAATTGAATCCACAAAAGTTGGTACTTGATTCTGAAGGTTTTCAGATAAAGATGGTGTATTTGCGTCGAAATAGCTTTCAAGCGATTGGCCAAACGGGTTGATTTGATTCTGAAGGTTTTCAGATGGAGATTCTATATTTCCGTTTGAAATGCTTTCAATTGAATCCACAAAGGGTGTTATTTGATTCTGATGGTTTTCAGGTGGAGATAATTGTGTTTCCTGCGGGCTTTCGTTTCTTGAAGAAGCAGCCTCTTCTGGGCCAGGCAGCCGTCCCAGGTTTAGCAAACTTTCAGCGATGGCCACCTCTTCGTCTTCAGCACAAGAAGGCGAAAGTTCACTGGGCGAAATTTCATGGCGACTTTCGGGCAACAAAGTGTCCTGTTGCTCCACCACAATTTCACCGATTTCGACGTTATTCAGAGGTAAGCTTAAGTCCAGAGTACCTGCCGTTTGGATTGGGCTGCCTTGCTGTTGAGTTTCATCAGCAATAAAAGGCGTTTTAGTTGGATTTTCTAAACCGCCGGGCGAATCTATGTAAGTTTCCACGTCGATCAAATCCGAATTAGACGATTTGTCGCTTTCGATTGTGACTCTTTCTCTGCAGTCTTGATCAGTGATTGGAAAACTTTGCTGGACGCTATGTAACACAGCCTTATCAGTTTGTACAAAGCTGGGTTTTTCAGACTCGGATTTCGCGTCGATTTCAATTTGGTGTTGTTCAACCTGGACGTTTGCGGCTGAGCTGGTATTTGAAGCTTTTACAGGGGTAGCGTTAAATTCTTCAGTTTGAGGTAATTCATCGGAGCATTGGTTAGTTCCGCTAAAGTTCGTTGTGCTAACTGTTTCATTGTCTTCTCCAATATTTTCAGAGTGCTGTTCATGATTTATAATCGCATCTGCAGTGGGTTGCGTTTTTCCCGTATCCGGCTCTGTTTCAATTTGACGCTGATCACCAATAACATCCTTTGCCTGTTGTAATTTAGGCGCAGTTAGCTCTTCAGAGCCTTGGTCGGCCGTTTCAATTGCGCGAAGGCCTCCGGCTTGTGCGTTTTGCTGCTGGGCGTAGGATGACAAGGCTTGCTGAGCCAACTCCATCGCCACAAAGGCTTCGGTCTTGTATCCTTGAACACTTACGCCCGATGCTGGATTCGTTTGTAAGTCGCTGCACAAAGAAAAGGTAAATTAGGTTTTTGGTTGATATTTTGGGCAGGAAATGTTGGCGGGTCTGACGATAAGAAAATGTGATTTATTTGTTGTTGATGGTTTGGTCAAAGAGTTATGATTATTAAAGTATTAAAAAACTGAAAAGAAGTGTTTTTATAGGCCTTATATTTCCCCCAATTAGTAACAAAAAAGTAACCAAAAAAGCGTTAAAGATCTTAAAGATGTTTTTTTCTTGAAGATGTTAATGGTTTTGTGAAAGAAATAGGATTCTTAAAGTTACAGTAAAAAACTGAAATGAAATCCTTCTACTTCCCCCAATTAGTAACAGAAAGGTACCCAGCAAATTAAAATGCGTTTTAGCTTTAAATACCTTTAATCTTAGTCTACTTAGTAAGACAATTCAAAAATCTACCTTTTGAAAAACAAAAAACACTAAAAATGAAAACTATTTAGCATAACAGATGCTTCTATGTATAAACTTTTGCTACCAGCCATAGTACTGTTAATCAGAGAACAGTTTCAGGCGACTTGCACAGGTTGCCGAAACGTTGGTTAAGAATAACATTTACCAGAGAAGCTGTATTTTAATTAATAGATATTTCTATTCTTTTACATTTTCACTTTTCTCACCAGCAGTTGTAGTAGAGTACACTGGTTGGAACCATTCCGCAGCATCGAAAGAAGAAAACCTGTTCCGCAATTTCGACGTCACATAGCAGTTTGTGCAAGACTTCACCGCACACCAAATTTTCCACATCATCAAGGCCACTGTATGAAGCCACACCATCGAAACTATCGCTTAAACAAGCGTCTCCTATTGCTTGTTCGTGCACCAAAGTCTTTGACAACTCACTGTTAGAGAGTTCTGGCTCAGGCTGGCTAAATGTATGATGTGAATTAGATTCGAGGCCGCCGTTATTGTGAATTGGGCTATCAGGTGCTGATTCCACACAAATGGTGTCTTCATCCCTTATATTTGAACTGCACGTCTTGCTACCGTTGAAAACGTCGTTGTCGGTGTCATTTCCGTTCAACATTTCCTGCTCCGAAGCGGACAAGTTGTCTTCAGTTGGATCGTGTGTTGAAATTGACTCCAGGCTTGTGTTGTCAGCACAGTCGGAGGCGGATAGGTCCTTTATATGGGCGGTGATGTCGTGTACGGCGTCGTATATCCTGGTGAAGGAGTGGTCTGTGTTTTCCGTGGCCAGAAAAACCTCTTGCTGGAGCGACGGCGTTTCGAGATCGCTGCACTCGACCGTCAGGGTTTCTTCGTTTAAGCCTGTGCTTTCGGGATTTAAATGAGGTACTTCGGTCGTTGGTTCTTGCGCGTTTGTAAATTCCATGGAGTTGATTGCGACGATGTTTGATTCAACATCGAGCGACGCATTTTTAAGCAGCTCATCATTTTCGTAGGGAAAGTAACCACTTGTCGAAGTTTTCACCGACACACTGTCTTCAGAATCGGATACAAAATTGCAAATACTGTTGCTTTCAACAGTTGTCGAAGTTGTTTGATTTTTAGGGCTACCAGTAACTTCTACACCCTTATCGGATGTTTTTGAGTGGTTAAAACCATTCTGAGGTCCTAGGATTGGCGATGACGTGCTTAAAGGCGACGTTGGGCATTCTGGCGAAAAAGCACTGTAGTTATCGTCTTCAAACTCGGGTTCTGCTTGGTTGGCGCAGTTTGTCCATCTCACAACGTACGGTCGGCATACTGATTGGTTTGCGCTTGAAGTGGAAGAAATCCGCCTTTTGCGCTGCTCGGATCTCGAGTTAGAGTCCTTTAAATCAAAGGCACTTTCCTCTACAGGAGATAAGCTGAGTGATGGCGTTTGTTCGCTTGAAAGAAGGATTTCACCTGAATCATGTTGTATTTCTGCAGGGTTAAGTACGGCTTCGGGCGAATGCGTCTCAGAAACGTCGACATTTTGTTCCACAGACTTGGACCTTCTTCGGCCAGACGTTTTGCTCGGTTTTGTCAAGTTTTTGTCCGCTGTATCAAGGAAGGGTAGGTCCGCATTACAGGGAACTTTCGCCGTCACTTTCGGCCAAAAACTAACAGCTTGCTTGGCGTCGTTTTCTTCAAACCGAGGCAGCAGCAAGTATTCGGAAACGGTGCATAGCAGATCGTCCAGGACTTCACCAGGGCCGTTTTCGACCTTCCTGTGCTCTTTGGGCGCCGGAATGGCCACAGAAGCCTGCCGCGGTGTGGTTCCACAGGCCCCGGACCCCCCCACCGCTTCAGGGGTCCTCACTGCCTGAGCTGCTTGCGTAGCCGGCAGACTCCTGTGGCCCAGCGATAAAAAAGAGTCGTTTTTCGGAGGTCGCTCTTCAAGTGTGTTTGTGTTGTCTTCCAAGGGTGGCAGCGACTTGGGAATTGAGACCGAGGCGAATTGTTTGAAGCAGAACTGCTTTCTCAGCTTGTCTAGTTTCACCTGGCAAGGAAAAATTGTAGCATGTTATACATTTGAAACTTGGATTTTTTATATGTAAAAGGCTATTGGTCGTTGCTGAAGTTGACATTCAAATAGATTCAAAGACCTTTCTATATACCCGATGCCAAGTGGTAGTATCGGTATATCGGTATTAGTTCGATAATATCGGATCGGAGTCATTACTCCATTTTAAGTGGCAGTATCGGTGCTAGCCCAACACTGGGATTGTATCGTTGCCAACATGATATCAAATTAATTTATTTGTATTAGCCATGATTCGCCATACAATGCACAAACTCCAACAATTTGTTGGTTTAGGCATTGTAATGACGTCATTGGCATCGGACCGCGATAGTTTTATGTCCAACATTTTCGCTATCGGATTAAAATGTCAAGAAATCCTTAGGAATTTTTGCCTCTCAACCTGGCAAAAATGATCTTTGAAATTATTAATTTAAACTAATTTGCTTGTTTTAGCTTCGTAATAACGCATTAAAAAAAAGAATAAAAATACCAAGTATCGGACAACACTATATATTAGCATAGAATTCTTTGGCGCAGACACAACACGAATTGTCTTACTGTTGGCGTGTGTGATGCGAAAATCAAGCATCAGACATACCTGTATATCCTGGGCCAGCGGCTTACTTTTGAAGAAACATGCCTACGTGCTTTTTTTAGTAATTTTCGATTATTTTATTGAAAAAATTCTACATGCAAGGCATTTTCACTTATACTCCTATACTCTTGCCAGCGTCAAATCTAAACTATTTATAGCTATCTTTGCAAAAATCCACACTTACCTTAATGTTGGAGTGTGCTGAATGCTCGTGTAGCAGGAGCTGCTTAGCGGCGCGGAACACGCTGCTGTAGTTTGGGCAGAACAAGCAGAGGTGGCATCTGGAGTGGTCGTGGTGCGGCTTGTGATCGGCAAGGTCTTCCTTTGTGCTAGAAATTAAAAGTTGGTAGTTAATCTAAGTTTTTTTTAGCGATAATTAAAAACGAAAATATTGGGGGGACAGCATAACGTTAAAAATATGGCCCAGTTGCCGTAAACCAGTTAAACAATTTTAAACACATTAAAAAATTTTAATAGTTTAACGTGGTTCAATTATTCTTATGACAGTGACTTGACTTGGAGCTGACTTGCTGAAAAAAATACTTGACTGGCGATTAAATGATTTTATAAATTATTTAATTTGGAGACAAGTCATTTCAAAATCAATTGTTTACAACAATGCGAAAATAGCAGAAAACCGTTTTATAGAAATAACCTCATATGCATGAAGTATTATAAACCTGAAATACGTGAAGTAATGTAGGCCTACCTGAAGGCGTACAGACATCCTTGGAAGGTGCATCTAAACTTGTAGGAATCGATCAAACGCAAGTGGTGTTGGATATGAGTGGTGAGGTTACGTCTGCAGTGGAACATTTCCTGCACAAAAAACACAAAAAAACCTTTCAATTTAGTTCTTTACACAGCAAATAAAAATTGAAGTCAAAGTGACCAATTTCCATGCGTATTAAAAAATAATAAGGTTGGTCGTAATAATAATATCAAAGCACGAAAAAATGAAATAAAGAGTTATTCGCAAGTTTAAATTATTACTACGTCTTACAACAACCTCCAACCATTATGCTCCAAAGAATAAAGTTTACAAATTAGAAGTTTGATGGTACTGAAATTACAAACAATTTGTTTCAGTAAATATAGTTATATTGGTAATTAAAAACCACAGTTTTGTACTAGCATCTAATTAGTTGTGGAAGGTACATTTAAATTTGTAATTGTCCAGTTTTATGTAATTTTTTTTATAAAATGTTTTTTTTGAAACAAAAAAGTATTTCTTCATGCTTAAAGATTTTTTTTTTTTGAGGGGTGTATTTACCGTAAATTATAAATGCTGTATTTATTTAATTAGAAAAAAATACCAGCTGTACTTCAAAAGAATACAAAAATAATTATTAAATATTACCTTGCAATGCCAGCAAGGCAAGTTTGCATCAAAATCTGCCTTAAAGCTGTCCACCGAATCAGTTGAAACACAAGGACTTATCACATTAGTGGGCTCGCTTTGGCATTCGCTCTGCAAAAAAAAAGTTAAAATGTATATAGTATAGTGTAAAAGGCAAAAACATGATAATTTAAAACATTTGAACTAGTGTGCAAGTATATCTGACATAATTTAACAATCTGATCCAATAATTAATATAAATGTAATTTTGCCAAATTTGTGCCATTGTTGCTTTTAGGTGTCTTTTTTTAACTTTGTGGTTAATACGATAAATTTTAACTTCTGGGAATAATAAATACAACGCAGCCAATTCAAATTATCCTGAAATTAAACAAACTTTTTGACTTGGCATCAGGTATCGGCCCGGTCCTATATTATTATACACCCCTACATACAATCCAGATAAAAGGTATGAGTATTTACCTCCTGTGGCACCTCAATGCGACTTGGTTTTGGTGCAGCTGACAGGGACATTGCGATCCTCTTATTTGCTCGCTTGTTGTAAAGCATCATGAGTTCTTGAATGATGATGTCACCTTTCCTGATATTTAGCAAAGTTATTATTAAAACCAGGGATTTGAACCAGAGGGGGGTATCCAGAAAATCAAATAGGGGGTCCCGAATTTTCCACTCAAGGAATCACGCTATTTTCCGTCTGACGTTAATGAATAATGACGTCATAGACTAGTGATATAATGACGTCATAAAATAGAGATTGAATGAGACGTCATTTAATCCCGATTTTTTCTAAAAATAAAAGCTGCGATTGAGGGAAATCAAGTTGCGTCAATTACACACTAAACACGTGGTTTCAGAATATGCTTATAGAGAATAGTTTTGCGTTAACTATCATGACTTTAAAACGCGCACGACAGTCACAGTTTTACCAACTTTTAAGAAACTGCTTCACTTAAGAAATTGCCCAACTGCGGCTAACTCGACGTTCATTAGCGAGAAAAAAAGAAAGAAGGTTTGAATTTGCGTTCTCAATTGTCATATTCACACTTGCTAATCAGCCAACCTGAACGAATAACGAACGAGAAAAACATCCTGCGTTTACGGTCGATCACTCAAGAAACAAAAAAGGGCATTTTGCGTTTGATTTTGGTTTGGCATTAGTTAAGACGCTGACATAAGTACATTAAAAAAATCGCCGCTTCGAACAGTTTGTTAAACCCTGACAAAAACGAACAAAAAAACGATAATATCACTTACGAAAAGGGGGGGGGGGTACGAACCTTAAAAAAATTGGAGCCTTTAAAAAGTTTCGATTCAGCTCCGGTTCGGTCCGGATACAATTAAAGTTGTGTTAAATGTAAAAATGTTAGTAAATTAATGTAAAGAATATGTATTGAGTTGTAACTGGTAAAAAAGTATGTCTCTCTTAGCATAATAAAGAGCAAGCAGCTCGTTATTAAAATATCTGAAAAAATAAAGCAAAAAAAATCTCAAAAACACGCATAAAACATTTTGAGCGTTAATTGCATTCCAAGCCACCGATGGAGGGTAATTTGTTACGTCAAAGAACGCCCTTTTAGGCTTGTCCAGACAACAATTGGTCATTTTAATGTTTCACTTGTATACGACAGCTACTGTAATGACGCAACACATATTCGACCGATCGACCAGGTGAAATATGGCGATCGACCGGTCGCTGCTATATAATACAGGATTTATTAAGGTTTAATTTTTACCAGCAAGCAAATTATTTTAAACCAACCTCTTTGAAGGGTGCCAGGCGTCCGCTTGAATTTGATAAGCGGCTTGTTTGAAGGCATTTCTCTTGGCTCTTCCTGAGTAAACAAATTAAACCTTTAAACATGGAAAATAAGCAAGCGAAAATGCCACATTACACACTGGCTTCTAGTTCGTCAAACTGTTCTAGAATGTGAATCAATGTCTGCTCATTTTAGAAAATATTAAAGAGCTATAATGCCTATGGGGAAAAATGCAAACATAAAAACAATTTAGAGACCAATATAAATTTCGCCCCGAGAGACAAAAACCCTGAACTTCAACCGTCGCGTGGCGTATCGCAGATAATAATATTATAACTACCGTGGGTTTGATCGTCGCGTGTGAAGTCAAAACTGCACTATGAACGCCACTCAAGTTTAAGCGTAGGGTGAATTGAAAACTCCACTAAACGCGACCGTTAAAATCATCTACTAAACTTGCGACTCGTATCAATTAAAGCGCTAAAGTGAACCATATTCTGAAAAACACAGATCAAACTGATTACAACTCAAACCAGACTAAACATTGTTTCCTTTAATTTAAACCCAATTGTCAGACGATATGTGAAAAAAATATATATTTATTGGATTTCCAAAATGCAATGTATTGTAACAATACATGGACTAGGTTTAAGAAATTGGCAAATGTTTTTAAAGTCTTTTGGCCCCAGTATCAAAAGTGGAGAGATAAAATAAATAATGCCGGTGTGAAAAAAAGGGGTCCTGAAAAAAATGTTTAGATTCTTTAAAGTTTAGTAAAAATTACATTTATTTTACTTGTTCTATAAATCATTAGATAAAATCTAGCAACCATTAGGCGAGTTTTACACCTTTCGGTAAAATAAACTTGGTGAAAAATATGGCAATTTTATTGACTTCAACTATTGTATAAAAATATGACTCATACCTAGGCTTCGGTTCAAAGAATGCCTTCTAGTAATCGGGTTGTATTTTTCCGGGTGTTTTTTCTTGCAATGTCTGAGTAGTGAAGAGCGCAGCTTGAACTTGCTCGTGCAATCATCGACTTTGCAGTAAATGAGTCCGTCATGCTGCTCGAACTCTGTAAAACACTTCTCGGCGTTTGTTGAATCTGAATCTCCGAGTTTAGGAGTGGAACAGCGCGTAGGTTGGTCATCGTGAGGAAAAGTCGATTCTTGTGATGCACAGCTGCCGAGGTCTTCAAGACTCGAAAGGGTCGAATTGAAAACTGGGGCTGAATCTATGTTTGGAGCCACCTGGTCGGCAACTTGGGTATTTTCGTTGCCCGCCCCAATCTCTTCAGGTGGCTCAACGGAGTTTTTTGAACCGTTTGAGCTGTTACTCGTCGTGTTGCCGCCGGCGTCGCTTATCGCCTGGGTTGGGTAGAAGATCTTCGATTGGCCTTTGTGGCGTTTGCGCATGTGGCAGGCCAAAGCGAACGCAGACTTGAGTTGCTTGTTGCATTTCGAGCAGAAGACCTTCTCGGCCAAAGGCTGACCGTCAGACGAATCGAGGGTCGTGTCGACACTTGAGGGGCTTCGTTCGCGCGAACCCTGAGAAAAAAGCGAGTCTGTTTCAGACGCTACAAAGCTGTCTTCAAATGACTGGCTACTATCTGCAGACGGAGCAGTCTCCATGCGCTCCACCATACTCGAGAGACTTCGAAGCGAAATGCGCCGCTTTTTCGATGGCGGTTTGCCCGGGGGTCTCTCGGTGGACATGGGCGCCGGCATTTTGCTTTCGGGGGTCTGTCTGTTAGAACCGAGGGACGGCAGCGACTTTCGCTTCACAACAAGAGGAGCAGCCTTCGGGGCCTTGGTACTGCTGTTGGCGATTTTATCTTCACTGCGAACGATTTTAGGCTGTGGTTGTGGAGTGGCTGTGCTTGGTTTGTGTTTTCTGACTTGCAACATCGGCTTTGGCCTCGCGTTGAGCTGTTCCGCTTGTTTAAGAAGCTCCTGATAGTTGGTAGAGGGTTTCACTTCTTCCTCCGATTTCCGTCTTTTGCTCAGTTCTTCCGCTCCGTCGCTTTTCCGTCTTTTAGCAACCTCCATCGGCTCGGGGTGAATCCAGGCACTTCTCTTGCCCAAGGTGGAAGCACCACTGCTACTGCTGCTGCTGCTGCTGCTGGTGGCGGTGGTTTTTGTTTTCTTGTTCTTGCTTGATTTCTCTTGAATTGGAGCGGCCTTTTTGGCGGCGTCAACCTCTTTGCGATTTTTGCTCTGTAAATTTTAAATATATTGTTACTCAATTTGCATTCTCTTTAGATTATTTGTATGGTATACATAGCAGTGTTTGTTGTCAATCACTTTTCGTGGTGACCCAAATACTAAACGTAATACAATTTTTGTTTTTTTAATTTAATTTTTTTTAATTTGTAAATTGTTTGTTTTCATTAATATGAGTCATGCCTTCGTTTTTTTTTCACAATTTTCTTAAATTTTTAGGTAATCTTGCTCTGGACCAATGTCAATAAACCTAACCTTGTGAACTATTATCAGCGAACCGACCAAATCAAATTGCGACTCAATTTGGGTTGCGACCCGCAAGTTAAAAACATTGGTATAGATTTTACCAATATTTATATATTTCATTTTGCACATGATTTTTATTTAACCTTGCATACGTATCTTTTCTAAAGTACATTTACTTTCAATCAATTTATTTCTACAAAGAGGCTTTTTTTCTTTTATAAACGAAAATTAACTTTTATAAATAAAGAATTGTTTTTAACCTCTGAACCTGACGACAAGCTTTTCTTTCTTGCTTTGGAAATTAGTTTTTCTCGTTCAGCGAGCAGAACAGCAGGTGCGCTGTAATTCAGGGCATCCTCGAACGACCGTGACGTCGCATCGTTTCCCACTGTTGGGATAGGCTCAAGGTCTTTGTACTTTTCCGCCATTTGGTACAAGGTCTGTATGTCGTATCTGTGGAGTGATATAAGCTTGTTATACATTTAAATATTATACCAGATACATGAAGCAAAAAATAAGCACAATAAAAATCGTTCTCGAAGGGTCTGTATGTGGAATCTGCAAAGTGATACAGGAGGTTTTAATTTGTTTAGCTGGCAAAAAAACCTAAATTTATTAACCCAGATAAATACCAGTTATAGGGAAAAAAATGCCCCATAAAAGTTGTTCTCGTTAAAGAAAAACATATGGCAAAAAATGTTATAGAAAGAGTGACGTTCAAAGAAGTAAGGAATCTTACAATATCGAGAGTTGGCGTTAAATCTAACAAAAAAAACGTGTCACAAAACCAAGTAGTTCAATGGGTGTTTAAAAGTATTATTTTTTAGGTACCATTCTGTTATTCTAATAACGACGAATTACCGGGATACTACCGACATAGCTTGATCAAATAAGAAAGTCTTACCTTGAACGATATATACTAAAATATTTGCGGAAAAACATCAAAAAATATTACTAATCTAAAACCATCGCCTTCACATATACTGCTGAAATTGATCGGTCTATTCAGAATTCAATGCCAACAATCAACATGGACAGTTAAATTCAATGCGACGGCTGCCCTTAATGAAGTAACTATGAGATAGAGATAAGGATGTTGCCAATAAGCTAAAATAAAGTATTAATAAGTGAAGCATATTGTTACCGACACTAGATGATAAAGAATCAATAGGCTACTAGGCTAGCTTTGAATCAACAGTTGACTGGGACTAGGCAAATAAGCTAACAATACCTACAGCTGGCACAGTTTTTTTGTCCCGTTAAATGATGTGGATAATTTAATTGATACCCCAGGTTAAGAAAAGCTGCTTTAAACCCACCTCCTTTTGACTTTCGGTTTCACCGGAACACTGGCAGTGCTCGGCTCTGTTTTCCCTTTGGGTTTCAAGATCTTTTGCTTCGCCTTATCACTGGTTAGCACCTGTTTGGAACCTTTTCTGCCGTCAATCATGTCCTTATCCTGGCAGCATTGCAAGCCCAAGGTGCGCGACGGTTTGCCCAGATAACCGGCGGAGATCACAGTACAAGCGACCATGCTTTGCTTCTTCTTGGGCCTCACCCGTCCGGCTGCGCACACATGGTAGTGCTCTTGCTCGCTGAACTTATGATTGTCTGCGCTGGTGATTTCGGTTTGGCAGTACACGTTGGTAAAGGCCTTGCCCTGGTCCAAATTGAACCTGCTTTCCTGGGTGGGTTCTTTTTGCACAGGGGAGGTTACCCTTTTAGGGGGTGGTACCTCTTGTGATTGTTTCAAATGCACCTCCATCGTCATTAGGGATATATCTGCCAGTTTTCGTGTAATTGGCGGCGGTTCCGCTTCTACGATTACATCGGGATCATAATGGTCGAACTGGAAACTATCGCGTATCATCATATCGTCCTCAAAACCATCATCGGGCTCTCCAGCCTCTGCAATTGGTTCCGAAGCGGGCTCAGAAACTACTGACTGGATCTGCCAGTGTTTTTCGATGTTAAATTGCGATTCGGCGAGGTCAAACGACGACGGTGCATTACCAAAGAGGCAGATCACGTCCCTGGCCAGCGAGCTCTTCAAAGTAAGGTCCTGTCTTCGGTAGAGCGACTGAAAACCTGGGGTCGTTTCCTCTGCTTCATCGTATAGGAAATCGTCCACCATCATGTACCAGCCCCTTGACTTGCAAATGTCAATTACGTCGATGCTGTTGTCAGTTTTTGGCGGATTTTGACGGAGCAAATTGCTAGGCGGTGGTCCCGGAATGAATTTGGCCGACTCGGCGAGTTTTTTCGCCTTGCCCGGCTTGATTTTGTGGCGAAATTCGATGTGCGCTTGGACCGTATGGCGGTGGCGAAAGGTGCGAGTGCAAGACTCGACCGGGCACTCGATTTCCGGGGTCTGGGAAGGTGGGGCAATGTTTTTGGTTTGTGCTTCCGGAGCTGTCTCGGGCGCCTCTTCAATGGAAGGTTTGTCTTTAGGGAAAATTGGTGGCAGCGAAATCGGCTTTTCTGTTGTTGTTTGTTTCGCCGAGCTGTGCATGAAATTCGAACTACCAGCTGCTTCTTTGCTTTCTTCAGCGACATCACCATTTTCTCTTAACGAATCGGCGGAAACGTTAATCGGAAGATCCGCCATTGGCTCTAAACCTGCAGGTTCGACCGAATCGACGCTGATAACGTTATCGACCGATAGAGTTGCCGTTTTTCCGATAAAGTCGGACCTCGAAGTCCTGGTCTTGTTCGATTTCTCCTGTGTGCCGAGCGATTCATAGAAGGCTCCAATCTCGGCTGACATCCACATATGCTTGGTGTTAAGGTGCCGCGTGATGCCGGCCTTGGAGCGAAATAATCGCCGGCATGTTTCCTCAGGGCAGATCCACGACCCCTCTACCTCGCCTGGGAGGGGGGACAGGGGCTGGGGGGAGTTCCCTTTGGTAGGGGCGGGTTTGGGGGTGCTTTTGAGGGGGCAGGAGCCGCTATGGTGGTGTGGGATCTGGGAACACAGAAAATTGGTAAAAGTTTAGTTGCTTCTAGAGATACGAAAAATATAACTTTTGTGACGACCAATACGGAAAACAGGGGGCCTTAAGCCACACAATTTAGGAATTACTGTTGTAAGAACGGGCGATGGCTGGCCGGATATCAAATTTTTGTGCCGAAATTTACTGATTTGAAGCTAATGCGAAACCAAAATCAAAACGCAGTTTTTCGTCTTTTGTTTGCTCGACAGTAAACGTAGCATGTTTTTTTCTCTTTCGCCTTCAGTTATTCGTTGAGGTTGGCTGATAAGCAAGTTTGTATACGAAAAAGTAAAACGTCGAGGCCGATGTTCGCTGCGCAAACATTCGATGTTGACGTAACAACGGCATGTTTAAACTAAAGCCGATTCTTGAAAGGTGGTATAATGGTGACTGTCGTTCGCGTTTCAAAGTCGTTTATTAATGTAATGATAGTTACCGCAAAATTATTCTCCATTAGCATATTCTAAAACTTTACAAAAAGTGTGTAATTGACGAAACTTATTTTGCATAACCGCAGCCTGTTTTTAGTTGACTTTTCACACAGCTCGGTTCAGATGTTGCGATAATCGTGGCATAATAACATCCGGGAAAACGATCGTTTACTATAGGCGAAAGACGTGCTTGTGATTTAGCGCAGTCCAGTACCATGGAACTTTACTAAACTGCGCTGCTGATAATCGAAACACGATTCTTCCAAATTCAATCACACATATTTCACGGGTCTTGGTTTAGTTTTTCGCCTGAAGTTAACGATTGCACACTAAGCGGTTTCGCAGCTGGCGCCGGGCAGGAGTGTTTTCGACGCATGTGTTCGCGTTACGTCTACAGGCTTGCTTTTGCTGGACGTTAATTGGCTCTTTCTGAATACATTTTTTCTCTTGTTATAACCTCATTACAATCACTACTTTATGACATCATAATTCATTGGGGAACCCCCCTGTGTTTGGATTTCTGAATACGCCCCCTGACGAAAAACAATGTTAAACAAGTTTTGCGCATAATAAAATCATGCAGGCAAAAAAGTTCTAGGCTAAAGGGGTGACAATAAACTAGGCTTTTCATGTCCTCTTTTAACACAATATATAGGTTAAACATACGTATACGGCAAAAAAGTTCTAGGCTGAAGGAATAACAAGCTTTGTATGTTTACTTTTAACACAATATATAGGTGAAACGTACGTGTTGTCCATTGGCTTGCTTGAGTGCACAAACAAGGCAATCGCAAGGATCACTGGAGTCAGTGCGCACCACATCAGAAGCGTCGCTGTCACTCACACCTGAAAAAGATTTATTAAGACTTCTATATATTTTGCAATAGGACAAACTTGAAAGAGTGAATATGGCCAAAGTCATTATCAGTGTTCACTTGTATTTTTACACTGAAGACATGAGGAATTTTGCGGAAACGTTTGTAAACAGTGAAATGTTGATTTTATCGAATATAATGGCTTAGGCATGTTTTCAAAATATTAAAAAAACGCGTATTATATTGTAAAGTGAATCCGGCAAAGGTATTTGTGCTTGGCTTCTGCGTAAAAGTGACCTTTATTGGTTAAAAAAATCGAAACTTTTCTATTTTTAAGAGAATGGTGTCAATTTTAAATTTGGAAACATCCGGGGATAAAATTCACTTCAAAATATTGTTATACTTTGATGGAAAAATTTTTTTTTTCCTTTTATTTGTTTTATTTTTGTTTATTTCATTTTTTTTATTTATTTTATTTTTTATTTTTTTGTCAAACTGTCGTACTTTGCTTCTGTTTAACAAATCACCTGTGGTGTTGCAACTGGAGTCAACTGTAGAGTCCAGCGGTTCAGTTTGTGGCGACTGCGATCGTTTGTTGTCGACTGTTTAAACGTACAATAGTTACAATAAATTTAAACAAAATTGTCCAAACCTTTTTTATCGAAAAAGCATTGTTTTTTCCTAATTTTACATACAATGGTCTGACGCCGCTCTTAGATAAAATAACTTATATATTTTGTTAATTTCTGAGGCCTGTTCAACTTTCTAGAAGTTTTTTTTATTAGTTTGATTTTCGGAAATTTAAAAAACTTTTAGGCTGACCGTAATACCAAAAAAGTATAACATTCTTATGGTTGCCTTATTACCAATAAAATTTAACCCAATACAGCACTAGCAATTTCTAAACGAAAAAAAAATATGCTATGACAGAAAAAATGTCTGTGTATTTTGAAAAGGTAACAGGATATCGATTTTCCGCCTGTGACAAGTGTTCTGGGCCGCCAAGTTTTTTAATGCTAAAATATAATAAATATATAATATCTACCTTTGATTTCTTCCCCAAGAGATTTTTCCGCCTCTTCTTTTTCGACTTGTTGCACGTAAGCCGCGTCATCACTCTTCATAGTCTCAAGACAAAGCTTGCGCAGACGCATCCATGCCCAGTTGGTACAAAGCATAAACTCTGGGGGCCATCGGGCGTGAAGGTGGTCCAACACCTTTAAACTAAGATTAAAAACATAAAAATTAAAAATAATGAATAAAATTTTAACATGTGATTATTGTGATGTTGATATGAAGGGTTTATACTTTTGGATCATAATGGTTGGAGGTTGTAGTATGACGTAATAAAAATATGAAAGCCCAAACACAAGTAGGAAGCATTTTGAGCGTGGTGAATAAACTTTTAAATCATATGTTAAAATTTACTTTTAAAAACAAAGAAGATAGAAAAATAAAATTGATAAACACAGCACACTAATTATTTTACCATTTGATCCGAGGCTGAAACAACTATTTATTTTTTATTTCAAGATTTTTTTTACTACCTTTCAAATTTATCTTTTCTGTCGTTTGTCGTTTCTCTGTGTTTCATCCTGTACGATTTTGCGACTTCGAAATATGACTCGGGAGTCGGGTTTCTGATGAAAAGTGTCAGCGTGCAGTATCTCGCCACCTGGAAAAATAAAACTTAGCAACTTAACGCTTTTGTAAAGCTTTAATAACATTCCTAAGCAAATTAAAAGGCAAAAATCTCATGTTTCAAAGTTAGAAAAAAAATATTAAAAATGTATTCTATTTTTGAAAGGATAACTACATTTTCTTGCTACCTTAAAAGTTTCAAATATAACACAGGAGAATTTACTGTATTTTTAGAATAGTTTAATAACATTCATAAATGTGTTAAAAAGTAAAGATTTTACATTTTTCAGTTAGAAAAAAAACTATTAAAAATTTATTGTAATTATTGTAATTTTACTCAGATATTAATTGGTATGACAGACACAATATAGTTTTAAGGTGAAGAAAATCATTTTTTTATGAATATGATCATTTCCAATGAATATACTGTTCCTGCAATCGTAAAATTGTCCTTCCGGCAAATATTTTTCTATGTACCGACGTTTTGTAAACCTATACAGAAAAATCTACATATGTGCAATGATATTGCAACTAAAAAAAAATAAAAATATATCTATTTTCGGAAGAATAATTTTACAATTTAGGTGCTCAAGAGTTTTTTCTAATATGTAATCTTTAACTTCTAAAGGTGACAAACTAGTATGCAGTAAAAAAAAAACAATTCTGGGAACCTGTGAATTAGGTAGGAAGTAGATCATTGAAGACAAAATTCCGCTTTCGATTTGACCATGATTGACATCATCGGGTTTCAACAGCGTCAAGGCTTCGTGTAAGATCTCAACGCAGACATAGCGGCTTTTCGAGGGAAACTACATAGCAATGTGTAAGCTTGAGATTAGTAAGACTTTCGAATCATACTTTGAAAGACACCACATTTGAATTATACTTTGAATAATTTTTATACAGCATGGTATTTTAATAAATATAAATTATTAAAACAATTTAGTAAACCTTAATTTCAACACAAAACCTTGATATTTTTAGCAATATTAAGGTTAGAAAAGGTTTCAGTTTTTAGGTATAAATACTCTTAAATCATGATTTTATTTAGCAATGAGCTATACTTTCATCATATGTCAATAATTTTACACAAAGCAAATTTGACAAAAACAAAAATTGAAATTTTAAGTAAATTTTAAAACATCCATAAACATGATGTGGGATAAACTTACTAATTTAACAGCTCAAATATATAGGTATTTACAGAAAATGTATCTCAAAAAATAAAGTATTAAGTATTTTTTTCAACAAATATATGACATTTTGAAAAGATGTAACCAGTCTGGAAGAATGCTTGCGACTTAAAGATTATGCTAAAAAATCAGCCAAAAAAACGAGAAAAATGGTGCAAAAGTAAAAAAAAAATTCATTAAACTTTTTTTATATATATTAGAATGTGTTGCCACAACAGTCATTTTTTTAATCGATGTCACACCTTACAAGAAACGAGTTAAAAAATTGCTTGACATTAATTTTATAAGTTTGGTAATGTCACAAAAAAATTGTGCTGCTTTAGATAACTTCTTAAAAATTTGCTAAACATAGCAATGCTCATTCTATTCAATAATTGAGCGAACACAGAGCTAAGCTTTAGGAAGAAAAAACAAAGAATTAGGACCAAAAAAGCTTGTAACCAGAAGGCAAGGAAGATTCTGTCTGTAACAAATACTACTGACCACTTTCCACAATGTGCTTGCGAGAATGATGCATTGCTGAACCGAGCGGATTTTTTCTTTGCTTTCCTCGAAACAATTCCGTACTTCGTCGTAAAGCGAATCCTCCGAAGTCCTCATCGAGATTATCCGGCACCACCGGGTTGTTAGATTTCTATGAAAACAAACAAATTTTGGCCGCTGTTGATACACAATGTTGTCAAGATTTTTCAGTCTATGGACATTAGACAACAATATTTTCGAGGAATACAATTTGTGTAAACACAATAACAAGTTTATATATTAATTAGGAATTTTGTTAACAAGCATATAATTTACAATTTTGTAGTAGTTTATGGAAAAAAATATTAAACAGGAATTTTGTTTAAAAATTAATTAGAAATTAATAAGCACACAACTAAAAATTGAAATTTAAACTTTAAAGCATGTTTTATAATGTTGCTTTTTTACCTTAAAAAGTACAAAAAATAAAATCGAAACAATATGGTAAGCAGTCACAACAGGGGTACCTCATCGCCAATTTTGCATACAAACCAATTTTAATTCTCAATAGCTTTCAAATAAAATTCAACGAACAAAAGTGGCTGTAAACAAAAACAAAAATTGGCCACAAGTATACCCAGGACGTGACATATAGGCAACTTACTCTAGCTGTTCCATGCTTTCATTTTCCCACAAATATTCCATAACACCGGTACAGAGGTTTTCAGCATTTTCATCCTGGTCTGTTAATTCATCCAGAACCTGTAATAAGTGACAATCGAGATTTGAAATACAAACTTTGGAAATTATTGGAAATCACGAACTGTTTGTATTTGCTTTATAGTATTGGGCAAACTTTTCAGCTCACGATCCAAATTCTAAATTCAGTGTTTATTAAAGAGCCACAATAAGTGCTTATCTTAGGTTTAAAACTTGTAAAAGCCCAATTAGCACCTTGACACAACACTAGCTGTTGGATAATTGGAAGAATAGAATTAATGTTTAAAAAAAATATTTTTGAGTAAAAACGCTTTTGCGATTTCTCTTAATCTGTATTTACACTTTGTTTCAGTTTCACATTTGCTGGCCCGAAAACAGAAGGTTTTTAAGTCTACTTAATTTCATGACGTCAACGTATTACGTCATCTAAACATGCTGACCCTGGTGAACGAACCAAAACTTTGTTTAAGCTGTCCGTGTTGAAAAAAAGTTTTGAGAACCCCTGTTGTTAAGTGTAAAGATGGAATAACATAGGGTTGAAAAATATCAGGGGCTCTGAGTCCGAAAATGCCATTACTTCTGCTGAGTTGGCTCTAGTTTTTGAGACAATGCTATTTCCTATATACCATGAAAAATGTATACTAGTGAGCAACGAGTTAATAAAAGCTGAAGCCATGTGAAGCAGCTATTTAATTTTGCCCCAACTTTATAAAGCATACGCTTTGTTTCACATCAAATAAAAAGGCGATAAAGCTTTTTGAGTTCTTAAATGTTACTGTTGCTTTTGTGCAATGAAAAAAAAATTGTTGTGAATATCTAACATTAATTCTTTTGAACTTCTTGCAACCATACCTGATTATGCAACTTGAACTTCTTACTGAGTTTTTGGCTATATTAAATCTTTGTGCAACCATACCTGATCATGCAACCATTGTCTCCTACTAGACCTCAAAAAAGAGACTGTAAAGCAGTGACGGGCAACTTCCAGCCCGGTAATGATTAATTATCATCTGGCCCACCACCCCCTTTACCAAATGGTTAAGAAGCCATTTCTCATATTTTTTGGCTATTTCACACACGCAAAAAAAAAATTTAGCCTAAAGGCGTAATGTCCACCCTAGATTGGAACTATCAACAATGGAAGTTTCCCCAACTCATTGTATCTGTATGCATTATTGTGAATTAAAATTTATTATGGCGGTTTTATGGAGTTTTAACAAAGGGTGTTAAATATTTGAAAAAAACATTTTTCCTGTCTGGTAGTGTGAACAGTTACAGTGTTATGTTACATTACAGTTAGTGAACCAGGTGAATACAGGGCAATGAAAAAAATAGTTGCTTTTGAAAATAGGGTAATGGCAAATAGCCACCTTACAAATTGGCTTAAACTCTTTAGCGAAATGACCCACAAAAAACATGTCAGCGTTTGCCTGACCTCGGTATAGAGCAAAAATTGTATAAAAAAAAAACACATTGGTGAAAAAAAGATTCTAGTAATACTTACCTCACATGTAACCTGTAGATTAAAGTATTTGACAATTTCCCGAACTTCAGTAATTTGCAAAAAAGAGTTGACAGACCGTTGAAATAGTTTCTCAAATTCTTTGTTGAGTTTCACCTGAAATAAATGAAGTAGAAAATGGGAGTGTGTTAACTTTAACTGTAATTTAATGTACAGAAATAAATAAAATGAAGTAGAAATTAGCATTGATACTTCTGCTACTTGTTGCTTCAATCTCCAACCATTATATTAAGATTATCCAAAACATCCACAAAATGCTACCTATTTCTGTATGGGCTTTGATATTTTTACTACGTCTAACTACAACTTCCATTCACTATTTTAGGAGTTATTCGAAACGTTCAAAATGCTACCTACTTCTGTAATATGGGCATTGGTAATTCTACTACGTTCTCCGACCATTATGCTCCAAATGGCAAGTAGTTTCATTTTAAAAATGAAGAAAATCCCTTAAATTTAGGTTGTTAAACAAACGTTAGGATTGGCAAAAAATGCTTTTAGTCTTTGTACTGAACATAGAAACACAAAAAATTAAACTGTTCGTAATTAGTTTACGGCTGTGTTCAGTTCATAAAGAGTAACGTGAACTGGCTTAGTACTTAAATTCCAACTTTTACTTTTAGCATTTTTAAATATTAGAGGGAAGAAAAGCTTACAGTTGGATGGAGAAGCATGGCGCATCCAAAAAGGACAAAACTATCTTTATTTGAGCTCATGTACAAGGCCCGGAGTCGCTGGGCAGGAAAATTTGGTTCCTCATTGAAAGATTCCATTACTGTAAAAACATAAAACAGTTTTAACAATCATGCTTGTGGTTTTAAAACAAATAAAAAAACATACAAAATCAATGTTTTTCTGCAAAAATTTTAGATTCTAAGCAATTTTACTGAAGAGAAAATTGAACAGAACATAGCATCAAGCAAAATAGTTGAAATTAAAATATTCAAAGTTTTTATTCTATGTCAAAATTTGCTTTTGCGTTAAGATGTTTAGTTACTTTAATCTGTCAACCTACTAGTTTTCAAGTTTCAAGATAAAAATGTCTCATTTGATTGTAAATCATAGCTGAAATTCTTATATTTATTCTGTATAAGGTCAACACCGAACACTTAGCATCAAACATCAGCTCGGATCGGATATAATCGAACATCCCTAATAAGGACTTTTTCTGACTATAAGAACATGGGATGCATTTTAAAATGCTAAAAAATCAGTGTGCCAAAATTAATTTCATTTGATATAATCTTTCTAAATTGCTTACATTCTTGTGGGTCTGCAACTTCTTTCGATAGAAGATTACGAAACGGAAGACTTGACCAAGGTTCATCTTCCGCCATCTTGTATACATCCATCAAAATCGCATGGCAGTAACTCCTGGTAAATAGCAGAACATTTAAAAAAGTTTCCAAAAAGATTTGAATAGGTAACCTGATTTATTGCACTCTCAAGTTAATTACGAGTTTGCTAAATTAAAATTAAAAATGCTGTTTAGTTTCATCCAGAATAGGGTAAAGATAAAAGTATATCCTGCAAAAACAATACACATGTAAAAATAACATAATAACAAAAAAATCATAACAAATTAAGACGGACAAAAATTTGAATTATACCTAATACTCGCAAAACATCTTAATTGGAAAAAGTCCTAAATCCGTCAAAATAAGAGCTAAATGGCCAACATCTGGCCTATACAATTTTTAACCCCAAAAGTCATCCCACCCCTAAGTACATTACTAACTCAACTAACAATTTTCACACTAACCCCCTTTTCAAACCCCTACCATTCACCCCACTGATCCCAAACAGAGCAAACAATCCGGCACTAGACAAACTAGGCTGCCACGTTTGATATCAGTTGTTGCAAGGTCTTAAGTATTGTGTGTTCCCATATTTTTTGCACTACCTCAAACTAGCTACTAAAATTTTAGTGAAAAAGTTCTATATGTACAACATTTTCATGTTTCGATTTATCGATTGTGCTGCACTCACTTATACTCGCTGGTAATCAGCCATGGTTTGACTGTTTCCACAAATTGTTGGAGTCCAGGTTTAGAAGGAGGGTCGCTCAGATCCAGGATCGTGTTGATCGTAGAACTGAATAATTAAGCATCAATATATAATCGACAAAGGCAATATCTGGTCAATTTGAGGCAGGGCCGCATAGATCAACACAGAGACACCCACTTATATGGATAAGTAGATCTAACATTCTTCATAAATTTGACAAAAATCTGTTTTGAAATAAATCTATTACACATGTACGCCAATGCAAAACAAAATTTGCATTTTTTTCATGTATAAGGTTTATATACAGGCGGTACCATTATGACAGGAGCTTGTGAGTTCGAACCTCATCGCAGGCTTTTTCTGTCTGGCCTGGCCTGCACTACAATTCTGATCAGGCTTACTGAATTTAAGGCAAAATAAAATTTTGATTATGTCTTTGTTAAATAAGGTATATTTTTTTCTAGCTTAACACAAAATCCAACTGAGCTATTAATTTTCATTAGTCAAAAAAAAACGTTATGAATTACCTTTTGATTATATAATTATGTTTTAGAGATGTTGAAAACGTTATTGGAAACATAAAAATGTTTTTCCTACTTCCATATAGGTTTTCAAATTCATACTGCGTGCTAACATATTTGTGTTTTTAAGTATTTAACTTCAACAATGGTATATACTACTTGAGTGTGTTCTTAAGAGTGGTTCAAACAAATTAAACAAGTCACTTAAACAAATAAACCTACATTATTATAGGCACTTGACATTGATCACACCAAACGATTTGATTAACTCAGCAAAACCAAAAGAAAAATCCTTACGAAATGAGTCCTCTCCACATGTTCTTGATTTCACTGCTGTCCGGGGTGGATTTTAAGAGTTTAACGGCGCTGGTCAGACCATCTGCATGGTGTTTTAACTTTTCATCAACGGTGTCCAGCGACTCCGTTCCCTCTCTAAAGACCTTAAAACCACAAAAAGTTGTTTGCTTAGTTTTTATGTGCTACTGACTAATTGAAAAATGGAATACAAGAGTTAGTTTTAAAGATGGTGAAAATAAATACGAGTTATTCGAAATGTTCAAAATGACACCTACTGCAGTATGGACTTTGATATGCCATTAAGAGTTTAAAACATTTACACTCCTAGATTTTTTTGAGTTGATTAACCAAAACAAATTTTAAGTTTTATTCAAAACATTTTTTAACAATTATGGACAGTTAGCAAATTTTTTTTGTGGCCTGAAAGGCAAAGCGCAATATTTGACTTTTTTTTTTTTCATAAACTAATATCTGTTTAAAATGAGAGTGACAAATTAAACTACTTTTCACAATTAAATAATATAATACGTAATTTTGCTGGCAACAGTGCTAATGTAAAATGACCCCTATAGGCCATATTATATGACAGTCCTTTAGAAATAAAACTAGTCGACATTGTGTTGACATTAACAATTAACCGGAAAAATCATCAGAATTTTCTTTAGAACAACATAATCTGTCTGAGCCCGAATGGTAAAAACAAACGATTCTGGTTGCACATCAATGATAAAGATTAAACTAAGTACAGAACTTAGCAAAATAAAAATGGTAAAGCGAAAATTAACCGGAAATACAAATTAGAAGCAACTTGACTAATTATTGAACTTACCACTAAAAATCGACGGCAGACTTCTTTATTTGGATTCATCCTGAATTGTTTGCAGCTGGGATCTTTACTTCACAGAATTGATTCTATTAGTCTACATATTTGCAAGCTTTCGTGTAACACCACCATCACATATTGCTTATATTTTCTATACAGATCTAAAACATCAAAAATAAAATATACATGTTTTCAATGTAACTATTCAATTGTCATTTCAACTCACTGCCAAGCATAGCAAAACATCAAATTGACATTCTTTGTCAAAAAAACATTCCGAAGGCAGTGGGCCAGTCTGGAAAGTTATGGCAGATCAACGAGATCTTGCAGGTGCATGACGAAAACAAAACAGGGTGACCGGGTGCAACATAGGTAAAAAATCGGGTGCAGTTTATGATTTTATAAAGCACTCTGTATTGCATACATTTCACTGTAAATGTAAGTTTGACATGCGAAGTTCAAAATTTATAACTGATACGCCCGTAACCTGTAAATTAAAATTATAGGATCACATAGGATGGAAACTGGAATATTTTCCAACCCTTTGTTTTGGCCACGTGCATGACTTGTATGACACCTCTACTAGTAGATTGTTTATGTCACCCCTAATTTAGATGAAACGCAAAAACAAGGTTGATATTAACTTACAATTTGCACTCCCCCAGAAAACATGTCTGCACGCCATTAGCGAATATATGTGCTAGCTTACTTATTTTGATTTTTTAATGAACAAATTGCATACTTTGCATACCAGCAACATTTCTACTAAAGGCAAAGGAATTACCACAGGTGATGCACATGTTTAATTCACAGTCATAGTTACCAAATGAAGACAATGAGTAGGTCTGATAACAACAACCAAGCTTAGGGCACTAGTCAGCAGGGTGGGGAAGTTGGTGGTAATCAGTTTGCTTTCGGCGGGAGCAAATTCTTAACCCTGATATGGGTAGAATACAGGCTGTAGTGTAACAGCAGAGTTTAGGTCTCAAATCAATCGGAAAATTTGTTTGAAGGTGGATTTGGACTCATTTTGTTATACTACTGTGCATTGTGCCTGCGTAGGTCAGACGTTAGATGATTGCCCCGGATTTGTGTAATTTGTGAGTTTGAACCTCACCGCATTATGGCAGATCTCAGGGGTGCAAGGTCAAAGAATTGGAGCAACATGGTTCACCACAGGTCAAGACTTTACTTTGGAAAATCGGGGTACATACTCCAGTTTTATAGGCAGGTTTGGTATGTTCAAAAAAACATATTATATGGATTGGTTGCAAAAAGATTCACAGGCGAATTTTTATAGTGGACAAATCCTTGCTTGCATACAAATATTTATAGACCAGCTAAATTGATTAACCGAACATTTTGAAATTTCAGGTTTGATTTTTTTTTGTCACACAATACGGGACAGTCGGTGAAGTATGACATACATCTTGTGGGTAAAAGACTAAAAAAAAGGGTTGACCAGCTGCACGAAACATTAAAAAGTCCACCTCTATGGTTCATTGTATGAAAACATTGGGGTGCATATGTACTTTTTTGGGGGTGCAGGTATTTTTAAAACTTTGGTACACTTAATATACTTGGAACCTAATTAAATAGGGTTTAGAACAAATTATCAAATTGTAAAATAATTTTAGGGGCATAAATCTAAAAAAAGTATTTCCTGACCAACCAGCACCTCAACTAAACAACTGAAAAGGGGGTCGGAATTTAAACAAATTTATCTTTCCTTCATTATGTGCTACAGCAGCGCCGATGCAAAGCAAGTGTCCACTGTGGAAAGTATGACAAGTGCACCTGCAGACTTTTTTAAGCTTTTAAAAGTGCACTCGGAAAAAAATCTAAACTGCGTCTAAAATATGTAAAACGCTTGTGCAACATACGTTTACAGAGCAATGTATGCAACACAGAGTGCATCAGAAAATAATAAAGTGCACTTTTTGACAGTTGGTATTCATGCCATACTTTCCAGACTGGGCAAGTGTATAACCCTACTGCATGGCTTAACTTATTTGCAGCAAAGCAGTCGAGATTGCAAAGTATTCAACTGCACAATTCAAGACATTCTCTTTATTTAAAGAACTACAACTAAATTAAAACTGCAAAACATTATCTTGTGTAAGTCTACTTTTTTTGCAATAACACAAATAAACCAATAGTTCCTTTTTTATTTTTTTTATTTATGTAGATTCAAGAACATGCCAATTTAAATGATTTCATCTGTAATTTAAAAAAGGAACCAAAAACACATAACTTTTTATAAACAAATGTTTTTTTTGTTTTTTTTTAAAAACAACAATACTAAAACAGTTTTCCTGAAGCCTTACTTCAGCCAATATATTTTGATAATTAGGACTTCTAGTTTAGTAACACATGTGTTTTCACAGCAATAATTTTATTGCAAACTTAAGTTGAATCCAAATGGTTTGCTGATTAATGCAACCTTACGATTTACGAAGTAAGTTCTTTTCATTTCGTGATAGTTTGTATATTGTCTTAGCCTCTATTACTTCCTGACCGAAACAATTTACATTTTTAATCATTCACAGAATAGTCTCTGACGTTTTTCTAGTGTGTGACATCATCAATAACAACGCTATAATGACGTCAGCTAAATATTCACATCCTAATTAACATTGAAAAACAGCCAAGCAATAGAACCGATAAAAATTGACGAACATTTTTTTCGTTCATATCATTTGCATCAAGCAGAAAGCATTGCGATTTGCATAAAAGAAAACGAATTTACATATTTTTAGTTTAAACAGCGAATTAAATCGCGTAGAGGTGTTTTTTAACGCGGTTCATCAGAATATTTACTGTGCTATGACGTCACGCCGCTTAATTCAACGAAGCATGCCGAACACATATAAACACGAGGTGCTTAAACTGCGAAAGCAAAACGCGATTTCTGGTGTGGTTTTGAAGTTTTTGCGATTACCGATGCGCATTTATCGATCGAAATTCGCGTGGGCTACATATCGCATGGTTAATTCCTTCAAAAAAGCATCGTTGCCAATAGACGAGGTCACTTTCTGTGCTTGAACTTGCTAACTTGGCTAAATGCTTTAGTCACGTACGCATAATCGCATATGCGCGTGATGGCAGCATTCCAAATTTGAGCACTACGTCTAAATGCGAACATAGAACAATACCAAGATCCGTTTTGGAAGGTTGGTAAACTTGACTTGTGCTTTTTGAATCTTGAATGCCCAAACGTACAACTGGACTAGCGAAACTATTGTTTCCTTCCTAATTTTACGGAACTGAACACCGAAGCCGTTATTGTATTGAATATGTCCGGAACATTTTTGCAAATTACGTGTAAACTTTGAATTTTCTCTTTGCGATAAGGATGTAATTAAACAGATCTGAGTCGTTCTACCAAGTAACACCATTGCCATTACTCAGCCGAGTTCAGGGTGTTATTCAAGGGGGACACATGGCCACGGCCCCCAAAAACTGAAATTTTGCCTATGTTAACTACGCAAACGCGAATCTAAATTATGTTTATAGTTTGACTTTCGGGATTTTTAATTAGAATTAGCTTGTTTAAGTATAGGAAATACGTCATTTAGTTTAATCGCAAAACCGCGTATCTAGTATTGGACATTCCTAGTTCACACTAATCCGCTAAAACACTTAGAGAATCCGGGCGTTTCACATTTACGTTAAATAAATCACGTGTAGTACACACACAGCCTGTTTTTTCTTTACTTATGCCTTTTCAACTCCGAAAAGAAAATACAACGCTAGTGAAGATGATTCTGATATAAACGCAATCGGATCGTAAACTGCAAACTAACTATAGAAAATAGTTGGCAAAACACCACAGCCAGTTGGTTTGTTTTCTGGTTTATTTCGTTAAACTGTGTAGCAGCCCATTTCCTGGATCTGCTTGTCGATGTCGGCAATCTTGTCGGAGACATTCTCGATGGCCTTCTTGCGCAGTTTCTGAAAGAAAAGATACACATTAGAGTTGCCACATTCACCAGCAATCGACTAGACTTCCATTAAGATCTTGACAATGACAGTTACAGAAGCAAGAACGACATGAGTCAATTAGTGATTAGCTAGGCTGGTGGGAGACGTAGATTACAAAAAATGTGTGCGTGGAAATGAATTAATTTTGTCAGGATTCTAACACAAACCTTATTTTTTAAAACCTGTAATTTAAACAGTGGTAAAATGCCTTTTTTATTATTTTTTTACAAACATAAATGCTTTATATTTGTTATATCTTGTCTCAGTTAAATTCAAAAAGTCGAAATCAATGCACAAGTCATGCATTCAGACAATGTAGGAAAACATCATTGACAAGTGTTAAGTAAAATTGACCTGGCAAAATACATTTTCTTTTAAAACAATCCAAGCTAAACTTGAAGAGCTAATTTTTAACTGTTGAAAGTTTTGCTTTAATTTCAAAGTTTTGGTTTTAACTAAATGTGTAGGACACCCCTATAATTAGTTGCTGAATATACACTTTTTTAGTTGGCAAATGAGTGAAGCACAGGCTGTAAAGTAGGATTCTGGGTCAGAACAACTCAAGTGGGTTGCTGCATATCCACCTTAACTAAGTTACGAAAATGGGCGAAGTTAAAGGCTGTGAACTATGAGCGTGACTCAAGAAACAATCTCACATTTGGCAGGAGTTTGACTAGGGAGTAGAACTCCGGTATTTTTAACCAGACTATGCAACCCTAGTTCCTGATTAAAAGTACAACTCACAAGTGAGTCCTGCTTTTTGTCCCAGTAGAGCTTGGACTTTGCCTTCCTCTTGGCTTCAAGGGCATCAATGATCTCCTTGTATTTCCAGCCCACCTCGTGTGACAACCTGGACAGCTCAGCGAACTTACGCTTGGGCTTCAGTTTGACAACTTTCATGCAAGATGGCAGCACAAACCTCTTTTTCTGCAAAATAACAGTAATTCTTACAGCTTTTTGCATTGTGTTTGTTTGACAGTAACTTTAAAATAAAGCATTAAGTCTCAGATGGTAGTGCATGTTAATCTCACACTCTATAAAAGAATCGAAAAAGATTCTGTGGTGAAAAAGTTTCATCATTGACATTCTGCTTTGAAATGTGTTGTGAAAAATTGAAAAAACATATACAACGGTTTACCTTGTCATACGGTGGAGGAACGCCTTCGAACACCTTCAAGCGGTCCAGGGCTTGGGCTCCGCGGTACAACTTGTGTGGTAACATACCACGGACAGTGCGCCATAAGATCTTTGATGGGGCTCTGTGAAAATAAATGATTCATGTTTCTGTTTGAGTTTTGAAACATTTGTTTGGACACTAGAGAATAATGAATTTAAAAGGTTGTCATAAAAAAATTTTGACAAACATTTAAAATACAGAATTGTGTCTCAGATGGTAGTGCATGGTTAGTCACATGACACCAGTTAAGGTTTCGAACAAGTTCTGTGGTGAAATGAATCATCATGGACACAATAAACGATACACAATGAAAGGTAGAACAATTTCTTGCCTGAAATGGAAAGGACCCCTTCGAGGATTGGTACGGATTCTCTTGCGCAGGAAGTCAAGGTACTTCAGCTTGTTTCTGTAGAAGTTTCCGGAAATGACGATGCCCTCGCATCTTACGACAACAATTCTTTGCCCTGAAAATTTGTTAAGGATTTTTTATGAGTTTGGCAATAAATAGAGTACTATATTAAACCCTAGTGGTTTCGTCTGGATAATAAAAAAGTGTCTCAGATGGTAGTGCATGGTTGGTCACATAACACCAGTTAAGGTTTCGAACAAGTTCTGTGGTAAATACAATCATCACTGACACTTCCAAAGGCAAAATTTAAATTTCAAGCAAAAAATCAAAAATAAACTAAAACAAATTTTTGATTGTTGTTAGTGAAAACACAATGTCAGTGCTTACCATTTAGCAGCGACTTTGCAACGACCGCAGCCAACCGACCGAGGAGGTGGTTTTTGGCGTCAATCACCCGCACCTGCAATGAAAATACAATACAGCTTAAATACATAGGCTGAAAAAAAGTTATATATGTAAACTGTAATATAACAGAGAAAGCAATTTATAACAATTAGTAATATCTGATTTTTTAATAGCGGAAAATCAGAATGACAATAAAACAAAAAGTATAGTCTGGCATTCTAACTTAAATGTTTACGTATTAGTCGTCTGGGTTAAAAATTTCAAAAATGGATTTCATAGACTTCAGAATTTTCCTTAAATAAACTTCAACACTTTTTGGTTGTTTAGGCAATATTAAAAAAAAAGCCTTTGACGCTGGTCTAAAATTCTATGACAATGCACATTATTTGGTTTAGGGTGCGGGTTAGTGTTTGGGTAAGGGTGGGTTATGCAATAATATTAATTCAATATAATAATACTTGACAAACCCACACACAAACTCACAGCCCATAATTTAATAACCAGACCAGTGCCTTTGTCTCTAATTAAAATATTCTGTTTCCCTAATTGACAAGGTACATATCGTTAATATAATGTAGGTGCAATTAATATGAATAGAAATGTTGACTTTTAGAATGATGCTACACAAAAATACTACTTGAAACTAAAAATCTTGCCTCAGTTAAAAAATATAAGTGAAATCAATGCACAAGTCATGCATTCAGACAATGTAGGAAAACATCATCGGCAAGGGTTGGAAAGCTAGCTATGTCCGAATAGAAACAATACTTTTAAACTGTCAAGTTGTTTTGTCACAAGTTTCATATAATTTTGGTGTAATTTTATTGAGCACTGGTCCAGAATCTTACCACTTTTTACAGAGTAATGAAAAATGTTTTTAAAATTGAAAGGAAAAAATAAATAAGAGAGAATAAAAATAAAAACAATACTTGACCTACCCAAAGTCGCCGGCGAATAAAGTTAGCAATAGAAATTCCCAGACGATAAAGTAGTATGATACTAAACTAGTGCTATATTTAATTTTTGCGTAATCTTATTGCGTTTTACATTCTTCGAATATTTGGGGCTAGTCTAAAATTCACCACATTTATATTAACACTAACAAAACAAGTTGTCAAATTTAAAATGGCAAGAAAGGCATAAATATGTAAAAATAAATATAATAACAACACTTGGCCCACCTAAACTCACACCCTAACCCAAATATTGTTAGCAATATAAACCCCGGACAAAAATGGGCGCTGGTCTAGAATCCTACCACATTATTAAAACAACACACAATATTTGAGTTAGGGTGTCTGTCGGTTAGTGTTTGGGTTAGGGTGGGTCAAGTATTAATATATTCATTATTTAATAATAATACTTGACCCCCCCTAACCCAAACCCCGCACCCTAACCCAAATAATTTGCATTGGGTAGGATTCTAGACACGCGCCGAATATTTTTACATGTATGTTTTTTTAGAATTTAAACTATTATTCTTAAAAATACTGTTTTTTTCATTTTCGACACCAGTGCTAAATCTCGAAAATGTTGGTTTAATCAACAACTAAGAGTTGCATTTTTTTGATTAATATTGTTGAAAATTGCGCGAAATATCGGGCTCTTTAAAGTGGATAAATATATTGAATTTTACGCGTAATACGGATCAAAAAACATGCAATACTTCCCTTTAGGTATTACGTCAATAAAAAAGTCTTAATCGGTCACAAAAAGGTGTAAAATTGTGCGATATCGGTCGAAATTACCTTCAGAAATCCGTCAGCCATTGCGCTGAAGAAAAAAAAGGCTGAACCACGCTCAGATCCGATGTGACGTTTCCTCGCACTTCACAACGGTTCGTTCATCGCGCAAGAAACTATTTTTCGAGGTACTACGATTTTAATTGCACAAAAGAAATCACATTTTTAGCAAATTTTTGTACTAAAGAATATATATTCATTTGTATTTCTATGAAAAGTATATATAAATGGATGCTTTCTGGTCGAATTTATTGTATTTCTTATAACAAAAGTTTCATTTTTGTTAATTGCTTTTTGGGCATAATTAAAACGGATAGATTATTATGCTTAAGTATGCTTAAATAACAAAACTTAATTTTATCGAATTTAACGTGAAAATACAGCTATTGCAAGTTTGAGAATCATGTTATTGCGTCACGATACGGATGACGAAACAGTCTAGCAATTTCGACGGACGCACGTGCGAAAGATTTGGGCTTGCAGCATTGAGTAGTTGGTCCGCACGTGGTTTGCCAGAGGCAGGGGCGATTAAACTAAATTAAAACGCGAGTCTTTTGCCGATTAATTAGCCAGTCGTATCGCAGATTATTATGGAGTTGATTTAGTACTGTAAATCATATTAGGTTTTAGTTATACGTTCTGTTGAACCCGCATATTGTAATGCAAAAGTGCGAAGTTTGTGAATGAATCATAAAAAAGTAAAAGAGTTTCATTTGGTTATGAAAATAGCCTGAAAAAGTGTATTTCATTTTATTGATTAACAACGTTGTAGAGGTCTAACCTTTGATAATCGTTTTATGCCATTTTTGCCTTCTATATTTTACAAAACAAACTTTGGCGCTTGTCTTAAAATGAAAATTGCAAGATTCTTATATGAAAATTGCTCAGCAAAGAAATATACATGGACGTTAAATATAATTATAATACCCACCCAAAAAATACCAGTGTTTTCCAAACTATGTGCCTCAATAGATTGTCAATGTGCCGCGAAACTTTTTGTAATTTTGGAAAATAATTTATTTGTATTACCAATAGGCATACACAAGCATTTTAGACTTAAATACGCACTATTCATTACGAATTAAATTTTTAAACATTTACATATAGTTTATCGTGTGTTAAGTGCGATGGTAAAATTACTCTATTGTCATTTTTTTAACCATGTGCAGCAAAATAATAAGATTTTTTTAGTATGTCGGGAACCAAAAAGGCTGGGGAACCACTGGTCTTAACTATAAGGCATTTTATTTTGTCATTTTACATTCTAAAAAAATATGATTGATTCAACTGGAACTTCGTTTGGTTTCAGAATCAGTCTCTCCTGTAGATTTTCTTTTTGTAATCTTGGCAAATCACCAAACACAAATCAAGCAATATGCACAGACTAGCGAAAGCCCTCCAGGTCAACGCAAGACCGACCTACCGCATTCTTGCAAGCCGAGGCTATGCAAGCAAAGAACTGAAGTTCGGAACTAACGCCAGAGAAGAAATGATGGACGGTAAGTTTTTATCGAGTGGTTAAATCTTAAAAAAAAAATGGGTTTAATGACATAAAATTACTCGCTTTGAAATTTTATTTCTGCATTAAATAGTGTTTCATCAACACATATTCACAATGTTGAAATGTTGACTGTTGAAAGTTTGACAAGTGCACCCACTAGTTTTTTTAACAGAGCTAACCTGCACCCCCAACAAATTAAATATATACCCCAATTGCCCCTATCTGCTATACTAGCCGGGCACCAGTCTGCATTCTGTAGCAGGTGTACACCCAATATTTTTCTGCCATGCACCTGTCCGATCTAGTCAAGATCTGCCATACTTGGAAAAATTGGCATATCTCTATGGCTTTTATAAAATCTTGTCTTTTATAAAATCAAACTTCCAATGCTTTGTTATTTGGCAGACTTGAAGAGTTACACTATTTTTAATTATAAATAAATTGATGCTTCAAAGAATAACAGCCAGAAATTGTTAGGTAGGTCGCAATGATGTAAATATTTTAAAACAACTGGAGCTTGGTGGATTAAATATAACTTTAAACCTAACATTTTCCTTTTAGGTGTTAATGGTTTGGCCGATGCTGTCGCCATAACGATGGGTCCTAAAGGCCGAAACGTCATCCTCGAACAGGCTTGGGGTTCCCCAAAGGTCACCAAAGATGGGGTCACGGTTGCCAAAGGGATCGAATTCAAAAATAAATACATGAACATCGGCGCCAAGCTGGTTCAGGACGTTGCCAACAGCACAAACGAAGAAGCCGGAGACGGAACCACAACTGCAACGATTCTTGCCAGAGCAATCGCAAGAGAAGGCTCGGACAAAATCGCAAGGGGAACGAACCCGATTGAGATGCGGCGCGGTGTACAGAAGGCTGTCGAAGTTGTGATTGAAGAACTCAAAAACCTCTCCAAACCGGTTACTACGCCTGAAGAAATTGCTCAGGTGGCAACGATTTCGGCAAACGGCGATAAGGAAGTCGGAAAACTGATTTCCGACGCGATGGAGAGAGTAGGAAGAAACGGTGTCATCACTGTTAAAGACGGCAAAACTCTTCATGACGAACTGGAGGTGATCGAGGGAATGAAGTTTGACCGTGGCTACATTTCGCCATACTTCATCAACACTGCCAAGGGACAGAAAGTCGAGTTCCAGGATGCCTATGTTCTTCTCTCTGAAAAGAAGATCAGCTCTGTCCAGGTGTGCTTTTCATGTTTCTATTTTTCTCTTCTTTTCGGTAATTTTGTAATTGGTGGAATAGGGACTCCTACCAGTAGTCTGTACTAATTTTTGCTTCAAAATTTTTTAGACAATTGTTCCTGCTCTTGAACTTGCCAACGCCCAAAGAAAGCCACTTGTAATTATTGCCGAAGATGTGGAGAGTGAAGCTTTGACCACTTTGGTTGTGAACCGGCTAAAAGTTGGACTTCAAGTTGCAGCAGTAAAGGCACCAGGTAAATGCTTAAAAGACACAACAGTGTTTACTTGTTTCAGTTTTTGAATAACCAAGATTAAAAACAATTTTTTGTAGACCTGGTAAGAATATCAAAGCCCATACAGAAGTACGTTTTATGTTGAATGTTTTGAATATTTCTAATCAAAAAGAATAAAGATTTATTCGAAACATTCATAAAATGCTTCCTTGTTCTACATGTGCTTTGGTATTCTTACTACAACCTCTAGCCATTATGCTCCAAAAGTTTTGTAATTTGTTATTACGATTTATTTCAACTTGAAAAAAACTAACCCACAGTGACTACCATCAGTATTTCGTGAACAGCTAATTATAAACCCCTTTTTGTACAGGTTTTGGTGACAACCGTAAGAACATGCTGAAGGACATGGCTGTTGCAACTGGAGGTTTGGTGTTTGGCGAAGAAGCGCTTGAACTTAAACTTGAGGATATCCAGCTTCATGATCTTGGACAGGTGTGTCTCATGCATTTTGCATCAGGAGCTTATCTCGCCTTGTCTTAAGCCTTTAACTTAAAATCAATTTAAATATACATCATGAATCAAGGGGTCATCAAACTTTTTCGCAATACGGCCGGATAACGGTAGAGATTGGCAAACACGCGCCGGATATAAAACTTTGTATTGACCTATTTGACCTGATTATTGTTAAACAAAGAAAACAGGCACCATTATTCACCAAAATATTTAGTAAGCTATATAAAATTTTCATTTAGTTTGATATTTCATCAAAATTTAACTTAGTTTGACATATGTTAAACATTTCTACTAACAAACTATTTAAAACCTTGTTTTAGGGAATATTTTGAGGGCGTGAAGAAATACCTGCGGGCCTTAGTGGGTGATGGCAGTCATACTGTAGTTACAAAGACAGTGTGACTTATATCCTATGTTATTTTTGCTTAAGGTTGAAGAAATCACCATCACCAAGGACGATTGCTTGCTTTTGCGAGGCAAGGGTAAGAAAGACGATATCGAGCGACGAATTGCTCAAATCCACGAACAAGTTGATGCCACGACGAGCGATTACGAAACCGAGAAGTTGAACGAACGACTCGCTAAACTCGCAAGTGGAGTTGCAGTGCTGAAGGTTTGTTACAGTAGAATTGTTTTTCATTTAAATGTAGATGTTTAATTTTTCTTGAATTTGTAATAAACCATGTGTCTTAGTTTGCAAAGTTTTCAGATTTTTGTTATTATGCAGCAATAGGTAAAATAGGAACCTGACTTTTGTAAAATCCTATTTTGAAATATAAGCGCTTGCTATGAACCAGTGGTCATCAAAATTCTGTTGTATCGCCTAGTGGACTTTTACTCTAGTTCAGTAAAACCTGGTATAAAAAAATCTTGTCCCAGCATTATTCACAGATTTTTAGTTGTAGATTTTGACAACTGCAAAAGTATATTACACTTGCTAATTTTTCCCATAATGTGTATAAGACCTGAAAGCAGCTTGTTTGCCACCTTAAATGCATACCACTAGTTAAGAAGCATAACATTTTTTCACCTGGTTTTCCCATAGGTTGGCGGCAGCAGTGAAGTTGAAGTGAATGAGAAGAAGGATCGCGTTACAGATGCCCTTAATGCTACTCGCGCTGCTGTCGAGGAAGGCATTGTTCCTGGTGGTGGAGTCGCTCTTCTGCGTTGCCACGATGTGGTTGCGGCACTCAAGGTCGATTCCAGGTAACATTTTTTCCGCACTTACATTTGACGTAGACTATTGGTATCTAAAATGTTAGTATCCAATTGTCTATATGTGCTTTAATTGGAGTTGACTGTATCCTAAATTTAGTACTCTCATGGTATATCTTACTCAGTGAAGATTAGTCTAAGCTGAAATGAACAAAGCAAGATAAATATTTGGCATAAAAACTTACGAAGTAGGACAGGAAAAGGTTTAATTTTTCCAATTTTTACTCAAGTTTCAAATTAGAAGAATATTTTTGCTGACAATAAATGTTTATTATTGTTATTATTATGTTTTTGGAATGTTAGAATTCTACGATTTATTAGTGAAGCGAAAAGCGATGTTATGTTAATTTCAAGATGCTTTTTAGGCAACAAAATTTTAATGCAAAGATAAAAACATTTTTGATGAAAATAAAACAAAGAAGCCATTTTGTCGGTTGGATGTATTTCACGGTCCTAACTGCTCATTTAAGCTTTAAAACATAATATGCTGGCAAATAAACCTATTATACTACCCCTGTTAGGAAGCCATAAACGCTTTTATAAGTCTTGAAGCGCACTTTGTTTGTGTTCCTTTTTTCTTCTATACCCTGAAAAACAATTTTTCTTGGCGATCGTTGCAGAGACAGGCAGTCTTGTTAAGCTATGTGTAGTGTGGTGGTAAAATGTGCCTCTAGTTGCATTTTCGTCGTTTATAAAAATAACAAGTCGAGTTCTAGGCATTTTAGAGCAAATGGTCAATTCCAAGCCAGGTCATAAACATTTTTAAATTGGTGAACTGGTCCAAAATCGATGGAAATAACTAAACATGGATTTAACTAAAAAGTTACAAAAGCAAATTGTATCACGTGCAAAAATTAAAGTAAATAACCCAATTTTATAATGAAAAATGCATATTAAAAAACACTTCATTTTAACCAATGTCATTCTTTTCCAAAAGACTTAAGTCAAAAAGCAAGTCATTCTTGCCCCCAAACGCTCAAGTCAAAAGTTAAATCAGTCTTGTCCGAAGGACTTAAGTCAAAAGTCAAGTCATTCTTGCCCATAAGACTTAAGTCAAAAAGCAAGTTATTCTTTTCCTAAAGACTTAAGTCAAAAGTCAAGTCATTCTTCCCAAAAGACTTAATTTAAAAAGCAAGTCATTCTTTCCCAAAAGCCTCAAGTTAAAAGTATTTGAAAACATGAAATGCATCTGCTTCGCACAGAGACGAGCAAGTAGGCGTCGACATCATCCGCAAAGTGCTTCGCATCCCGTGTTCCCAAATCGCTGACAACGCAGGAATGGAAGGTCAGCTTGTGGCAGAGAAGCTGATGCAGCACGGCGGCGATTACGGCTACGACGCGCGTGAAGACCGATTCTGTAACATGATCGAGGCAGGAATCATCGACCCGACCAAAGTGGTAAAGCAGGCGCTAATGGATGCATCTGGCGTCGCGTCCCTTCTCACAACGGCCGAGTGTGTGGTGACCGAAGAGCCTAAGGACGACCCACCAATGCCAGGAGGCGGTGGCGGTATGGGAGGCATGGGCGGTATGGGTGGAATGGGCGGCATGATGTAAACACATCCGTTTATTTACCTGCTCCCAACCGAGCCGAGACACTACACGAAATCTCTTGACTGTTCTGAGCATAACCACTGCGGACCAAACTATGTTTTTGCAGTTTTAAAATAAAGTGTAACTTTTTACTGGAAGTACTGAATTGACAGGCGGTTTTACGCTTACACAAAACCCTATTAGGACTTTCTGGTAAAAAATAACCGGTTTTAAATCGTGATAAGTCGCACCTAACCCCCTAAGTAGCAAATCTGTCGCAGAACCTTGTATTCCTACTTTTTCTATTTCTTTTTTGCCTTGTTGTGTCCCGGCTATATTTAACCGCTGCCACCAGCCCACCGCTTTTTTCGTGCAGGCAATTGATGCCTAATCAGTGCGTTAATTTAATTGTAAATTATGTGCCCTGATGTTGTTTGGTCAAGACGAGCTACTTGCTGCTTCATACGCCAATACACTCTTGGTTTGTACGTTATATAACAGAGTTTTTTCTTCATTGGAGTTTGCTTGTAAAAGACGCAGGTTATAGTGTTGCCTTTTGTTGTCTTAATTTAATTTAATGTAGCACTGAATATGTGATAATGGTCACCTTGACCCTTGCAAGATAAACTTCCACCTCAATTCCTGATCAGTAACATAAGAATACTCTAGCAATTCAAGGAACATATTATTAAAAGATCTATTTTATAAAATTTTTAAAATAAACTCAATCCATTGTTCCTTGTTTTTGAAAAACGATAATCGAATTGTTATACCTTGTTAAACTGGGAATATAGCACATTTAGACCTCCCCCCCCCACCCATAAAAACTTACGCTTAATATAGTTTAGCTGTCCAAATACAGAATACAAAAAAATATTTCACGGCATTCTATTATAACTCTTGTTAAACTAGAAATAGTAAATCTACAACATCACAAAGAAAGTTAAAACACAAGAAATCTATAGCAGTCGTAACACATGGCCTAAACACAAAACGAAGTGAAAAGAACAAGAATAAAACAGGAAACTACATTCGCCCAGTTTGTTTGTTACGGAAACCTAATCCAGGAAGAAGGCGCTTTGACCAAGTTAATCTGAGTTCCATTTGGATGGTGTCACGTGCTTGCGTTTGGTCTGACTTCGATGGACGGCGTCGTTTTCGCTTGCGTAGCTTTCGTTAAAGTCGCAAGTAGGGCGAGCTGCGCTGGCTCTAGAGCAAACAGACAAAAGTAGGTCGCCGTTCTGTTGAAAATAACCGACATAAGTCCAAGTCAAGTCATTCGTAAAATAAATTAAGTCCAAGTCAAGTCATTTGTTAAATAACTTAAGTCCAAGTCAAGTAATTTGTTAAATAACTTAAGTCCAAGTCAAGTAATTTGTGAAACCCCTTAAGTCTGAGTCAAGTCATTTGTTAAATAACTTAAGTCCAAGTAAAATCATATGCAAAATAACTTAAGTCAAGTCATTTGTAAAAAAAGTCTGAGTCAGGTCTATTGGACTAAATAAGTCCCAGTCAAGTCATAATTAGAGCAAGTCAATTCCAAGTCAAGTCTTAGCCATCAAAAGTAAACGTTAAATTGGTAAACTTGTTTGGATATGAGCAATATCTAAACTGAAAATAACAAAAACGCAACCTATAGCAAACAAATTGTTCTATGTGCCCAAAATATTAAAAATAACCAAATTTTCTTAAGATTGCTTAATCAAAACACTTCATTTGTACAAAACACTTAAGTCAAGTCAGGTTATCTGTCTAAAAGCTTCAGTCAAGTCAAGTAATTTTGCCGAAACGACTTGTTTACACAACTTACATAAAACACCGTTTGGTCCACGACCCTGATTTTTTACTTACCTTCTCAAAAGCTGTTTAGCTAATTCACAACTCTTTTCATAAAACTCATCGGAACGAAAAGACGTTGGTTTTAGTTGAGAAATGTCTTCCTGGAGGAACAGAAACAAAAGTAACACAAAAGAACATTTTGACGTTAATAAGATCTTCACATCAAAAATTTCTTTTGATTTTTTAAATTTAATGAGTTACAATTTGTTTGTTCTGATCAGGGTTTTTTTAAGGTTTGGTTTGGTTGACCGATAAGTAGTTTTAAGAGACCGCAAGTGTTTCATTTAAATACCAAAAATTGCAAGTCCAAAATTTTAGAAACAGCTGGAGAAATTTGGGGAACCGTTTCGGTCCCCCAAAACACCTTAAAAAAACACTAATTACCTCCATTTTATTGTTTTTCTTTATAGCTGCGTCTAAGTCTTTGCTCCAATGCGAGAAGATCTCCTCGGATTTTTTCACGAACACATGATCAATAATCTCTCTGTCGCCATGTTCAACCTGTTAGGCACACAATTATTTCACCACACAAATCATCACTTCTATATAAATTGTGTATTGGCTGACTTTTAAAACGTAAATTTCAAAAAATCTGGTGGTAAATAGGGATGTCAGATAATAACGGATCGGAGCCGATACCCGATGCCGAGTATCGGTATTTGTCCGATACCAAACTTATTTGTGCGTTTCAGGCATCATTTGTGATCCACCGCAGTGATTTTCATCTTGAAATGTAAATTTGTAGAAAATACTAGGTTAGCAACTGGACGTAACTAGACTTCCTAACGTTGAAGCAAATGTTGGCTTAATTGCCTGAAAAAAATTAACTTTTGACATTTCGATTTTGTCCATTTCGCTTGTTTAAGCATAGTTATGACGTCATTTTTGGTAACGGACCATATCGCGATGGTTTTCGTCAAAAATTTCGAAATCGGAATAAATTGCCAACTATCGAACATCCCTAGTTGTAAACATGGGCAGATTCAGGATTTTTGGCTTTGAAGGCACGAACATTTTTTATCTCCTTTTTTCTTTGTGTCATTTTATTTTGCGTCCTGTTGGCTGTGTGTGTCAGTCCCTGACGAAGGCTTGCCGTATAGTAAGCCGAAACGTTGGTTGAAGAAATATATGCCAGACGAACCTATTTTAAATATACTATATGCCTGGTAGCCACAGCATATTTATTCACAAAGTTACGTCATTGCGTGGTCCATCATAAAACAGTTCATCGTAAAGAGCATCGTTGTTTTCTAGCGAACTCGTGCGCAAATTGCAGCAGAATCAAATGTGGTCGCGCCAAGCACGAAAAAAGTGCGTTGGTCTAGTTTGGCAAAACTTTCAATTGAAAAGTGTATGTGACGCATAAGTCACTTGAGATTCGCAAATTGGTCGAAGCAACAGAATTTAAAGGTATTTTGATGAAAATTAAACTTTAATGGTTATTAGTTCTAAATGGTGTACATTTGCTTGTTGGTTCCTATCGCCCATCTTTGATTACTGATTAGGCTTTTCAGGCCTACATACGGACAATATGAGTATCATACTATATTACAGGCAAAATGGGGCAAATCAGTACAATCTACAATTTTTCGAAAAATGTTACCTTACTTTGTGAATCAATGTTGTGGTACTTTTCATAAATCCCTTCGAAATCGGCTTTGGGCAATTTTCCCTCGGATATTAGTTGCTTTGGTCTGGCAGTAAAATAAAGAAATGGTGAGCAACAAAAAATATAACACCAATTTTAAAAAGGGTCTTTTCAGGTTGAATTAGGTGACTGAAAAACACGAAAAACTTGCCGTACACTACTTTACAATAAACACAGTTTCGAAAACTTACTTGACGGTTGCAGTTGTTTCCATTACGTTTTTTGACACGCAGAATGTAAGATCTCTCAGCGATAAATTTATTTACTCAGTAAAACTTACTAGTAACCAGTTCGATTGTTATAAGATTTTACGTGTGACATCATAAGTGAAACGGCACAGTCGCCATTTTGGTTTGGGAATTAAAAAAAAAAGGTTAACCAGACAATACGTTTTAAAAGTTACCTTACAGTACGCAATTTTTTGTTGTTATATTTGTTTTGTGTTTATTTTTTGCCGTTTTTAGTTTGAATACATATTGTGGGGCGTAAACTCGAGAATAGGTTTTAACTTGTGCGATTTTAAAACTGTCCCAATCGGCAATGTTGTCAGTAGCCTGTATTTTAGTGTTAAAAGCGCCAATCAAACGAGACTATTCAAGTTAAGACAGAATACATTTCGAACTATTAGTAAAATGCTCAAGGCCTAGTTAAACATGTAACAGACACGGATATTTATTTCTCTGGAAGTCGGAAAAATCTTGACAAAAATTGACGGTACACAATTCACATATGCCCTTTTTATAGCCTATGTACTGATGTGTGAGCTTTTTGCCAGCGGTACATATAGAGTTAACGCGATTTAAGGCCGTTTTGCCCCCAATATCAGTGATATAATTTTTCGTTTAAAAAGTGAACAAGTGTAATTCATGACAAACTACCATGACAAACATGTGAAAGATCCTGATCCAGCAAATAATTACGGCCATTTTTTATCCGTGAAACAGGTTTATCAAATTCTAGCTTGTTTTTGCACCAATTAATACAAAAAATGGGACTATATGAGCAGTAATGTTGTAATCTATAAAATATAATTTTTTTTCATTTCAAGAAGAATTTTTTTTGTGAAATTAAAAAAAATGAAACAAAATGGTTTCTAATTTTAAAACCTTCGTGTTAAAAATCGAGCATTACACATTGGGCCTGTAAATTTTGCAAAAGTGTCAATTTTGTAAGTTTCGCCATATTTCGCCCAGATTTGTTCGTAAAATGACGGATGTGTACCACGACGAAGTAGAAATAGAAGACTTCGAATTTGACGAGGAAACTGAAACCTACTACTACCCTTGTCCTTGTGGAGATAAGTAAGCACCAGTCTAAATTTTATGACTCCTTTCGTTACTCTAAAAAACGGCGATAAAAAAGCAGTTAAACGAAAAAAAGGTCAATTGTCGTAGGATTTCCACAACTACCGTGTGCAAAAAACATAATTGTACACCTGCACACCTCAAAATTTTCTGCTGCACACCCGAGATCTCAGCGTGAAGTGCCATAAACGCAGTCTGGCACATAAACACTTCAGTCACACTTTCCGTTTTAGCTAAAGTACTTCATATACTGCTTCGCAAATTTCAGAAATAACCTCATTACAGCTGCTCAGATTTTACAGCTGGCGAGTTTTTAGGCAGATTTGTTTTATTTTGATTTTCAACTCAAATATTGTGTTAAATTTACCACCACAGACATATGTTATATATTTTTTGTCAGATTTGAGATCACATTGGAGGAACTTCAAAGTGGGGAGGACGTGGCAACGTGTCCGAGTTGTTCGTTGCTGGTAAAAGTAATTTACGACCCAGACGATTTTCTGTTGGAAGAAGCCAAACCGCTTGCGACAAATGACAACCTTAAAGCAATCGCTTAGGTAATTTAATTGTCAATATTACAAGCTATTAGCCAAAAGTTTTGTGTTTTTCATTTAATATTCTATTAAAAAACGATTTTTGTTGATTTAAACTGTTACTTAATCTTCATACGATAATTTTTTTCATTACCGCTCTGTATTTGTTTGTATTCAGTATAATTGCTAACTAATGAGTTTAAAGTCAATATTATTTGATATTTACCTATAAATTTGCAAAACCTTAACTTTCGAGTGTTGAACTAACAAAATAAGTTCCATTTTTTCATTTCACTTCTGTTAATTTAAACCTAACTTTCCCCATTTTGGAATGATTTACCAAACATAATGCATTTTAGTGTTAAAAGCGTCAAACAAGTGAAAACAATTAATTGAAGACAAAATACACTTTGAAGTATTAGTAAAATGCTCAAGGCTTGAGGCCTAGTTAAACATATAACGGGCACGGATATTTATTTCTCTGGAAGTCTGAAAAAGCTTGACAAAAATTGACGGTACACAATTCACATATGCCCTTTTTATAGCATATGTACTGAACTTTTCCCCATTTTCAAACATTGTTAAGTAAATTATGCTTGCCTTGTGAATATGAGTGCGACTTATTCAAAAGCTTTTGCCCTGTACCTATTTTGACTTTGTATTTCTAGTTTGTTCCAGAAGATCTCCCACAATTTTGCGACATGTCAATCCAAAATCTCATTAAATTCATTCAAGGTACAGACAAACCACATTTTACTTTTCTCAGCTTGCTTTTCATCGAAATCTTCAGCGCATGTACACAACAAAAATGTAAGTTTACTTTTGTTAATGTAATAATGTTTGTAACTTTTGTTTAGGTTTTTATCAGTCATTGTTGGCAGGGACTGCTAAAAACGAGTCATTTTGAAATAACTAAAGTCCCAGTTAAGTAACAATAAAATCCAAGTCAAGACCTTGTTAAAAAAATTAAACCATATTAAAACTGATAAACTAGTCTGATTATAGCATCATTGCATCACTTGACAAGTGAATTGTTTTGTTTTAAAAAAGAAAAAAAAAGAAAAAAAAATGCTCAATTTGAAAAAAAATTGCCTCATGAAAACACTTCATTTCAACCACAGTCATTTTGTCTAAAAGAATGATGTAAGTCATTGGAAAACAGTGACTTAAGTCAAGTCAATACAACACTATTGTTAGGCTAAAGCAAAGTTACACTTTAGGAAAAATCTCCTGCACACCGAAAGATAAAATATCAAAGGTCAAAATCGAAAGTTCACAAAGGAAAGGAAAATTATTTCAAAGGTAATTATATTGCTTACCTTTATTTAAAGTTTTTGTAGTCGTATAGAACGTGCTGTAAAACATATGGCTTTGAAAAAGTATTGGATATAAACTGCTTTATCTTGCAGATCATCGAAAGTTCATAATTGATCAATTAGACAAAACCCCCAATGGAGAATACTTGTTTGGAAGATCGGTATGCGAAATGGCCATAAAAGCATCGCACCGACCGATTTTTAGGTAATGTTTGCCAACATGAATTATAAATTCATAACCTAGTGTTTTTGATGGTTACTGGACACAATTTAGAGAAAAACATTTTTCTAAATTTACAATTTTTGACTCAAACGTTTACCAATAATGCACTAGAATACTATGTGGAAATGCTGCGTTAAAATTAATTGTTTGTACAGGCTGCTTCTTCACTCGGATTGGCAAACTGTAATGCCAGATGATTCGAGGGTACAGAATGTAGTTCAAACAGCTGAGGAACGTGGAGTTCCCATCGAATATGTCAAAACTTTGATGTTGGAAGAAATATCAACTGGGAGACCTCACCAAGTAAACTAACGGAATTTTGTCCGATTAAATTTGTGTCAAACGAAAATGTAAAAATGATTTAAAACGACCTTTCTTGGAGAAGATATTTCGGTACTCTTGCAGTATTCGCTTACATCTAAAGTTATAAAAATAAATATAAAAAAAATTGAATAACTCCTCTCTAAATAAATTTGTATTGAACAGAAATCTAAAAATTACTTAAAAAATCTTGCAGACGATTTTTGACATTATTGCAGTATTGGCTTACATATAAAGTTAATTAAAAAAATTGTAAACTTTGTTATACTCTATTGTTTGCTAAATCTCCATTTAAATAAGTTTAAATGATATGTAAAATAAACTAATTAGGGCCACATTTTTTTCTACTTGTCGTCAGATTGGTATCTTAAACACTTTTCCCTTTTATAATAAACCTGCATGTGTATTGAAAGTCCTGACATTCTTATATATCACAGGGTATTTCTATGGAGGTAGGACAATTGACTTTGATGTCTGTGGACGAAGAGAATTTGAAAGCTTTACTTCTAGACAAGCTTTCTGCCGAAGCTCTGCCCCTGTGGGTTCTCTTGTACGACGTGGGTGACCCCATGAATGTGGGGGCTATTCTGAGATCTTGCAATTTCCTTGGGATCGACAAAGTTTTTATGACCAAACAGTGGTAAGTTTTAAACTAAAATTATATCTTTATTGGCTTCGATATTCTTACTATTTCTTATTACAACCTCCAATCATTATGCATCAAAGGGGTAATTCGATCTTAGAAAAATAATTAAGTATTGCCTTGACATAAAAATATAAAATTATATATTTATCAGTCATTTTTTTAAAGTAATTTACTTCTAAATTTAACGACAACTGGCATGAGACAGACTCTTGCTAAATTAAATTCGCAACTAGTAAAAGTTAGCACTAAGCCACTAATATTTGATCACGCACATACCAATTTGAAATATAAATAAACAATTTCTTCAAAAAACAAATACTAATACAAAGTGTGAAACAATGAGACGGTTAAAACAGGCGTTAAATATTTTTTATAAATATACTGTTGCTGCTAGGCGTTGATCAATTGTAAAAAAAAAATCCGGTAAAGTTGCAATATCATTGCCCTGATGAAGATTTCCTGTATAAGTTATTAAAGCATCGGTACATTTAATGAAAAAAAGTATATATTTGCTGGAAGGGCAATTTTGCACTTAATATATTTTTAAGTATGTTTTTTTACACTAATATTATATACCTTCTTCTGAAGTGCCCCACTTTCGTCAACCACGAGTAAAGCAAGCAGTGGTGCTGCAGAGATCATGCCAATATACAGCACCAGGAAACCACTGGATTTTATAAAGGTACCAACATATCCACATTTATAAGATTAGTTTTAAAGTCATGGCTTTACTATTAGAAAAGAAAACTAGTGGACAGTCTTGTATGGGTTTAAGTCAATGACTTGACTTTTTTCAAAATGCATTTTTTTGTAAAATTGGGTTATTTATCCCATTTTTTGTGAATGAAACAATTTGCTTGCCGTATGTTGTGTTTTTGGTATTTTTTTAGAAGGTATTGCTCTTATTTCGACATTTTACCCAATTTTAATAGATTAACATCTGATTTTTATGACGAGCGCTTTACTTGGAATTGACTTGCTCTAATTATACTTTACTGGGACTTGACTTGTTATTTCAACCTCTCTCTCATAATTAAACCATTTGAATAATTACTACTTTCTACACGCGGCAATTTTTTTATAAATCCGTTAAAATAAATTGTTTATTCTATAAACATTGATTAAAAAGTGTACAATACAGAAAAATCTTCAACAATTATGTTTTCTCAACTGGCGTCCGGGTGTTATTAACTGTATTTATTAACTTTGATGTTTTAAAGGTGTTAGGTCAAGAAGGTTGGGAAATTATTGGAACTGGTTTACCGGAATATGAAGAGCAAGACGGTCCTTTTGGATTGCATGACGATGATTTGAACAATACAGATTTAAAACCTTCACCAAAAAGTGTGGACATTTCACAGATCCAACATGTTAAACCATCCTTGTTAATTTTTGGTAAGTTAAGCAAGTTGTTAACCCAAATCTTTACAACCTCCTGTTTCCGGTGCACAGTTCTTTACGAAAACCTTCGGTAAAATTGTGATAAGCATTAAGTTAATAGCACAAGCACGTTATTATTTTTAGTGTGTTAAAAGTTGGGATTATTACTTACATTTATTGACGGCTTTGTATCTTCTTCGTAATATTTACTAAGTCTGCGATGGCTTTTCGGTGTACTAATGATATGTAAGCCTTCTGGTCAAAAACAGCTTCGACTAATTTACACAACTGATATTTTAATTATTCCAGGCAGTGAAGGCCAAGGAATTCCTGCCAATGTTGTGAAGCATTTCACTAAAACAGTTACAGTGCTACCTCATTCAGCCGGCGAAAACACTGTCCCATGCCTTAATGTTTCAGCAGCTGCAGGTACAATATGCAGCACTTGACTTAAGTGCAGTCAATTCCCTATTTTTAGAAGACTTGGTTGAAGTCTTTTGGACGAATAAGTTGATTTGAAATAAAGCTTTTTCGTTAAGGAGTTTTTCAGTAAATTTAGTTAATGTACACATCGTAATGAATGACTTGACTTAAATGCAGCTAAGTCATTGGTTTTATAAGACTTATTTGATTTTAGTCTTATGGGCAAAATTAAACTGAAGTATTTCAAAGGAATAAATTGATTTTACTTAAGTCACGTTTTTAGAAGACTTGACTTGACTCAAGTCTGTCGGACAAATGACTTGATTGATTTGAGATTAAGTGTTTTCATTAAGCAATATTTCTTTAAATTTTGTTATTTATTGTAACTTTTGCACATAAAACAATTTGCTTGCTATTTGTTCCGTTAGTGTTAATTTTTACTTGTTTTTTTGGTTTTTGCTCACATAATCGGACGAGTTTACCAGTTTTTAAAATATGACGAGGACGTTTTTTAAAATTCACTTGATCTTATTATGACTTGGACTTGTTCTATTCAAAAAGACTTGCCTTAAACTTTAGTTATTTCACGAATGACCTGACTGAGACTTTATTTATCGAACTTTATTGGTTTATTGCACTTAAGTTATCTACTTAAACCTTGATTTAAAACATTATGTGTGGTCAAAGTTAAAATATAAAAAGTTAAATTGTTAGTATCCGCCATTTTTGTGTAATGTTTTTTGTTTATTTTGCAGCTATTATATTGCACCATCTTTCGAAGAAAACTACACCTGACAGTTCGTAGACCCACACAAACATTCTGCATTGCAAATAAACTACTGCTTCCTGTTGCGGATTTTAGAACCTTTCAGTTTTTATATTGTTCTGGTGTTCACCCTTCTTCATTTCTGTAATATTTTCTGTGTTGCTTCAGTTCAATAATCATGGCTATGTTCACTTAGTTGTGTAGTGCTTTTTTATCAGCGCAAAAAATGAATAAAGCACTGTTAGCTAGCAGCCTTACTTTGTGAGTAGTTCCCTGTTGTGTTTTACCAGTTAAATTGATATAGCCTATAAGCAATGGAATCCAAATGGTTACTACTGTGATATAGCCCTAAAGCAGTATCAAGGATTGTAATATACAGGTCTAATGCCTTCGTACAAAGACTGAATCAGATTTTACGTTGAAGTTTTATAAAAGTTAGTTAAATTATACAACGCTATTAAAATTGTTGACACTTCCAAAGATTAGTAGTTTGCAATAATGTAGTTTATGTTGGAAAATAAAAAAGACTAATATCTAGGAAATCAATTTACGCCTTTACCATTTTTTCCATTTATATAATGACATTTTAGTAAAATACTTAACGAAAATTCAGTCGGGGTGCCGAAAATCTATTTATTATATTTAAGGGGTTCGGTAAGCCAAAGAGTAAAAACTCTTTGCGTAAGCCATAAAGGTGAAAATTACTGAGTTAGGAAATAAATTTACGCGTATAACTACTCTATGAATGAGAGCAGGTCATAGGTTAAATATTTTTGTTTACATGATCACCAACATCAAACACTAGCTCTAAAAGTCGCAAAACGAGCAAAAAACCTTAATTTTACGCTTGTCTCTACAAAGGCAGGACAAAACTAGTGTGCGACGGGCTGATGAATTTTTTCAGAAAGCTGAGAAAAACAAATGTCACAGTTCTAGACAACACGACAACAGCGTCGGCCGGCCAAAGCGTCGAAACCGTTGCCAATTCTTCAGGTCGCAGTTCGTCAGGTTTGCGACGTTCTGGCGCTATTTCAGCAAACAACGGCTACCATGACAGCGAAACGAAGCTATTTGAGGTACGGAAACTTGGTGATTTGTTTTGAAACAATGTCTATGTGATGTTAATATTTAGGACACTAAGGAAAGCAGGGTCAAAATAAGCTAGAGTCCTTCCACATATTATTCCGTAGTTTTATGTGACGCTGCTCTAAAATCTTACCACCACGCAAATTACACCCAAACGCTAACCCCCACCCTAACCCAAATAATGTAAGCGATATAGAATTCTACTACAGCGTTGAAACCATTATTAAAGCAACGCACAATATTTAGGTCGGATTTTGAAAGGCGTTGTGAAGCAATATATAAAAGCCGCTGTGTTTAGATTTTAGGCCCAGCTTGCCTTTCATAGCACTTTGCGCTGAGATCTCAGGTGTACAACTACTAATTTTGAAGTGTGCAGTGTGCTCTCAAGGTTTTATGCTTATCTGAAGTTCCAGAAACTAGCATACTACAACTTTTTTCTTTTCGAGTGCCCCAGTTGCACTCAGTAGTTTTAGCTGTTCAAAGAACTAATATGTTCATGCACCAAAATAGAAAAAAACGGTTGAATCGCGATGTAAAGCAAAATGGTATCACCAAATTTCTGTGCCACAGTGGCAGGTGCATATCCGAGTTTTTTAAAGAAAATTGTAAATGGATGGTATGGAACGTTGAACAATGCTTTATTAAGTCTCATGTGACTTTTCCTAACTTTATTTTTCATGTTCTTGTGAACAGGAAGCCCCAATTAGCCGCGCTGATTCCAAATCCATAAAGACAGTTCAATTGCCGGATGATGTATACCCACAAAATGGTAAGAAATTATTTTAATTTACTAGTAAATTAATCCTTAATAGTTGCATACTTTTAGGATGATAGAAGAAATATGTCAGTTCGGTAAACTTGATTAGTATCGGTTAGTGATTTATACTGTTTAAAAATTTTATAAGCTGTACTTATCAATACATCTGAGCATCTTGTATTTTAGATTCTTTAAGCATGGCAGTTTCAATGCAACCTGACATACTTGACAATGAAGCAGCTTACTCCAATCAAAGCCATCTCAACCTCAACAGCAACTACAATCTTCAATCCTCCCCAAAACCTCAGTCCTCAGAAAATGTAAATAAACAACCTTCTGACTCAATATTTAAGGCAGGGATGTGGAGTCGGTTAAAAACAACAAGTCCGACTCCAGTAAAAAAAAAATGAATCCGAGTCTGACTCCAAATTTGTAGATTTCATTGAGTCCCGGTAGTCTTACTCAAGTCTTGAGTCCGACTTCAGCAAACAAAAATCGTTAAGTCTGACCCCGACTCTGCATCCCTGACGTAATGATTAAATATTATTGGTTTTCTATTTTATCAAACGAAAAGAAAGTAATTAAATCTGCAGGAACTGTAAAATAGCTCATTACTTTTAAAAATAATACTTTACCAAGTTAAGCTGATTTATTCAATGCCTTGTTGAACTAGTATGACTACCCTATGGCATTTTACAGTTCAGTAAAAACGAAAGAAAAATGAATTTAAAATATAAAATTCAACACTTACCAGAATGAAAATTACTTGATTCTATGATTTAACTATAAATCCATTGTTTACTCAAAAAAACGATTTATCTTTCCGAATTTAACCCATTTGGTTTGGTGAAATTTTGTAAAATACTTTGTTTAGACTTAAATTTTGTTATTTCAGGTGCCAGAAGAGAACAAAACTATCTCAGATGACAGTAAAGTGAATCGTTTGATGACGCTCTATGCAGCCATCATCCGTGGCGAAAAGTCAGAAGTTAAGAAGCTTCTCACATGTAAGTAGAACTATTTGTTTAGTTAAGTATTTTTGTATAGGGAAGACAGGAAAATGTGAAAAAAATGCCTTACTTTGTGTTAACCAGGGCTGTAGACGCTGTTAAAAACAACATAGTCAAACTCCGTTCTATAAAAGTAAAATTGAGTCTGACTCCAGCTAATTTGCCAATTCCTTTGAGTATCTTATATTTCACCAAATTAGTTAACTATAATAGTGTGGATATACAGCAATCCACTCATAGGGGTGACATATAACTTACCCACCAACAATACATAGTTACGAAATAGTTAACCTTTGCTATTCCACCTTTACAATTTGCAGCCTAATCAGTTTCAAATTTAGTCCGGGCATGCATACATTGGACTCAATTATAAGCATTAACTAAAAAAAACACAAATTTTTACTGGCTTAACTTAAGAAAAATAACCCAATTTTATAAAAAAAAATCTGTATTGAAAACACTACAAATAATTTGTCCCAAAGACTTAAGTCAAGTCAAGTCATTTAAGCCACAGACTTATGTCAAGTCATTTACCCCACAGACTTAAGTCAAGTCATTTCAAAACAGTGTCTTAAGTTCACTTAAATCAAGACGTTGACTTAAATCTAGAATGATATTTTCTTGCAGCATACCCAGACTTGCTTGAAGCCCCAGACAACTTCGGTCGCACGCCTCTCATGTACTGTGTGTTGGCTGACCGGCTTGAATGTGCCAAACTACTCTTGAAGATGAAATGCAAGCTGGATCAAGTCGATAAAGCTGGTCGAAGTGCTTTGCATCTTGCCGCACACAAGGTATCATGAAACCCTAGTTAATTTTTTTGTTTTAAATGGTACCTTGATTCAGTCGCTCGATTTGCCCTTTTAAATGGGAACATAATAACTGAACTATGTTTTCAAATTTATCAAATTCAAATATTTTGTTTAAACAGGGTTGCCACAAAAACCCTATGTTTTACAAAAAGTCTTAAAAAAATAATCTTTGATTTTTATGTCCAACTTGAGTTATGTTTTTTGAAAGTTCTGTTAAAAAAAATTAAAAAAAAATGATTGTGTTCTTCACTCACGGTATGTTTCTGTTGTCTAGGCAAGCTACAAGTTTCTTGAACTGCTGCACGATCGGGGCGGTAACATTTCTATGAAGGACAACGACGGGCAAACCCCCCTGCACCTGACCACCCGCAACCGACACGCCAGGTGTCTCGACTTTCTTCTAAAGCGACTTAGTCCTGGCATGGTGGATGTGACTGACAGCCAGAATGTAAGTTGTGAAACCTCTTACTTTTACACCGAAAGGCTTCGCAGACTGACCGAATCTGGCAATCAATGATACTGTGGTGAGATTCAAACTCATAACCTCAGATCATACCGGACCTGTCTAGGCCATGTGTGTTGGAGTGTATTTTTTCCTGTTGTTTTTACCAGTCTCCGCAGATCTGGTTAACACCAATTAAAACACTTTTAAATGTAGCTTCTAATATGGATTACTTAAATATTAGCCTGTCTTCAATAAACAAAAATTCATTATTAAATAAAAAAAGCACTTCAACTAACAAGTGGCTAACTTTACTTTATGCAGATTCAGTGTCTTGTATGTATTTGTTCGTTTTGTTAATCAATTGATTTATCGTCTTGTGGTTTTATTCCACAGCGAACAGCCTTGCATTGGAGCGCAGCATTTAATAATGCCGATTACGTGAAGCAGCTAATCAAGCACGACAGCAACATCATTATGCCTGATGCCGAGGGGAAAACCCCCTTACATTGGGCAGCCAACACCCACGACCCATCGGCCGTCGAAACTTTTAAGGCTATACTGGTAAGTGTTCAAAATGCACACCTTTCCTTAATTTCAATAAAAATATTATATCCATACAATATAAAGCCATTATGATCTTAAGTCTGTTTATTTATTAAAACAGATAAAACATAGAATATTTCTTAAAAAAAAAGTTCTTAAAAAAAAGTTTTCTTAAAACAAATGTTTCAGCTTATTAAAGCCATTATATTCAATCAAATCGAAATTTTGCTGTTACAAACCTTTTCTTTCACTTGTATTTTTACACTGATGATGTCATGAGGTATTGCCGAAACGTTTGCAACAGCAAAATGCCAATTTTATTGAATATATTGGCTTTAATATTTGTAGAAATTACTAAAGAAAACTGTGTATTGTGTTCCACATCTTTCCTGTTAAGTGAACTGGAAAAATATAAGTTTATTTTTTCAATACAATTGCTACACCATTAGTTATTGTTTTTTTACACAAACTTTTTGTCTTTGAAATTTATTATCAAGCTACCTTACTATGTGTGCATAGCTTACCTAAGAAGTCATTAGACTCAAAATTGGCACTGATAATGTTGGCTGTTGAATTATTTTCAATCATAGGTTATTTTTAGTTTGAAATTTTTCTGACACATATGAAAAATTTTTGTGTTTTGGTTTCAATAATGCTCTTGCTTTAAAATCAGGCATTTTATAATTTTATACACTTATCTATAATCCAGTTTTAAGTCTACTATGTTGCCATTCATAGATTAAGTTGAGTTTATCCTTAACTCCCAATTAGCCAAAATCTAGAAAAATCTCTTGATCAAATGATGATTTAATATATCTATAGATTTTGACATTTATGGCAAAATTTTATTGTCAACGAATAATGAAATAAAATGTTTAGAGTGTGACTGTTTATTTTTTAAATTATGTATCAGTGCAAAATATATTTTGTTATTTTGTCTAAGGCTGGATGTATTTTGTGATTTTGTCCAAAGTCAATTATGTTTTCTGCAGGACTTTGCATCTAGCGTTCTTAACTGGCAAGATTACCACGGTAGAACGGCTCTTCATTTTGCCGTGGCTCACGAAAATGTGCCGGCCGTTGAATACCTTCTCAAGTTTGAGCAGGAGACTTGCGAAGTTGACAGACTGGATAATTCCTTTCGTACCCCACTGCACTGGGCCGCACAACTTGGTAAAAAAACTTTTTCTTTGTTGATAAACTTCAATACTAAAAACCAGGGCTAAGGAGTCGGTTAAAAAATAACCAGTCCGACCCTGGCCAGAAAAATTACCCTGAGTCTTAGTCCGACTTCCCCTACCTAAATGTGCAATTTTGTTGAGTCCTGAGTCCGGCTTAGACACTACAGCTTGTATTTGGCCTAAAATAAGGTCTATTTTCAGCAGCACAACTTGGTAGAACAGGATTATAGTTTAAACACCAAATCTGGAATAACATTTATTCAATTTAAATTATACAACATTTTATTATACATAATTTTTTTTTCTTTTTCTTATGAACAAAAAGCTAGGGGGGAATTACTAAACAAATTAAATTTTACGTACTTTGCATGCAAAGGTTTATTCAGCTATATAGTTTTAGTTTACTTTCTCTATATTAACCACTTTTTCAGGCAACACCGATATTGTGACACTTCTTCTGTCGGTGAACGCCAAGAACTCAATCACAGATAGCAATGGGGCAACAGCTTTGCTTTATGCTGCCCTGAACAACCACTCGGTATGAAGGCTTTTTAATCAAGTGGTGTAAAATTCTAAGGACTTAAAGTGTAGAAAATTAGCAAAATATTTGGAGCATAATGGTTTAAGGTTGTAGTAAGACTTTGTAAGGGTTCACACCCATACTAAAGTAGGTAGCATTTTGAACGACTCAAATATGTCTTTATTAATTTTGAACATCCTGAATAAAGATTTTGAAAATGAATGAAGATAAAATTATACCGACTTCTGTCTAGGTTTTTCTGTTCTTACAACAAAAATATTGTATTTCAATGTTATAATAGCAATTTTACCAAATTTTCCGACCGATTTTTATTTGTATTTTTCTGAAATGCAGCAGTGAAGTGAATGTCTGTTTGTTTGGCCTTATATTTTAGGTGTGAGTGAAAAAGATTTAATTTGTGCTAAAATAGCAAAAATTCTTCTGACTATTTTGTATAAAATCAATCATCAAGTTTCCAGTACACAAACCATTAACATTTTTACCAGGGAGTATAAACCAGTACAATTTTTCCAGGAGGTGATTCTTGTGATGATCAAACACGACCTTAGCATTCTGGAGCAGGCAGACATCGAGGGTAGGTCAGCACTGATGTGGGCCGCAGGAAAGGGGGCAACCGACGTTATTCAAACCCTGCTCAAACTAACCGACCCCAACGCCGCAGTCGAGAAAAGGCACAGCGACGAAACGCAAGGTTTGTGACTTTTTTTGAGAAGTTGTGTAGATTGTGTGAAACTGCATAGAGTGAATATTAAATACATTTTTTTAAACTCAATCGTTGTGATGTCATGTATTTTAAAACACTATTTTTCTGCTTCAATTTGTAAGTAGTCAATTTCAATCAATATTATCTTTCAAATAACAAAATCTGCGTGAATCCGAATGGTGAAAAACAAACGATTCATCAAAAACAAACTTATTTTCAGATTACTGAGTTCTGTACTTGTTTAATCTTTAGTATATTTCAATTAAAAAACTATGTTTAATGAGGGTGTGCCAAACTAATCATATATTAAATGCTGTAATTATTATTTGCCTGTTGATAATATATCCTGGTATTGAATAGGCGGTAAATTTTAAGGTTGCACTAATTTTTCGCAATTTTGTTTTTGCAAACTGGAGGTTCGTGAAAGGTAAGTCGAGTGTGTGTTTTAGCACTTTACTTTTATTTTAAATTTGGCAAATGTTGCAATTTGAATCAGGGTAAGCCCAATATTAATTGCAAAATAGTCGAAATCGCTCTACCTTCTTATACTAATGAAAAGATAGTTGGGTATTTTTGAAATATATAAAAAGCATTTTCTTCTCGGCTTGACTGTGTTAAGGATTTTTCACTTTTTGTTGTCTAAATGCTTAAAAAAGCTATTGCTGGTTTGAATAAATGCTGTAAAAAAGCCTTAAAAACAAGTTGAAATTTCAGAATTTTTATTTGAACCAATTTTAAATAAAGACTGGCCTTTAAAAAACATTTTATCTAAATAATATAAATTTCTTTACGATGTTATTTCAGAATTTCTGAAAGAAACCTGTGAAAGCCTCGCAAAAAACAGCAAACTGAAGCAAGCCGTTGACGTGAACCGGACTGACAACAAAGGAAATACAGGTAGATCTTGCTGTAAAGTTGACAAGTTCAAAATATATGTCCAACTTAGTTTGGTTGCTCTTACGCGGCCACAAAAGTGTTTGATAGATACACTCAGTTGCTATCAATGGCGAGTGCGACTTCCGGAGCGACTGATACCCGGTAGCAAGTATAAACATGTTTATAAATGGTTTAATTCGAAAAGGTTTAGGTGTTGGATCGTTCCTAGAAAAAGTTCACCTTTGTGAAGTTTATGAACTGTCAAACTCGACTTTAAAAATACGAAAGAACTTTTTCGATGATTTTAAACTTATAAAATTAGTTCCAACATTTCAAAACTGTTCTTACTGGTGTATATATTTTTAATTTTAGCCATTGTCACTGTATTCTTCTCTCATTAACAAGAAACAATGATGTATTGTTACGCCAGAATGCTTTGTATGCAACTGTTTGTAGTAGCAAGTGACTTAATGTTTCTTATTTCATATTTCCTAGAATATATTTTGAAAAAAAATTAAGGCCTACCAAACTCCATTTGTGGTATATTTATGTCACCCACTTATTCAGTTTGTCTGCCATTTTAATTTCGTAAACAAATTTTTTAAATGTGGATTTTTGGACGTACGATTTTTTGCGTTTTTTAACAGCTATAAGTAACGTGCTACTGTCAGAACAGGACAAAAATACGGTAAAAATGGCGTTACTTCTCCGAAAACAGCGATAAAACCCAGTATATTTTCTTCTAGCGCTCCATATGGCCGCGTGGAACGGTCACGCCCATTCGTCCGAGCTATTATTGCGCAATCACGCGCGTCACGACCTTCAGAACAACATGCGGCACACGCCACTGTTCGGCGCTTGCGAAAAGGTACGTTTGTATTCCTCAATTGTCCGAACCAAACTCTGGAAAGCAGTGATAGTCAAAATATTTTTCGTGTTACAAAGATGCACATGTATAGCCTTTATAAACTTGAATGTGCACTATGGGTTATAATTACTGATCATATTATTATGGCATCACAAAATGTTCTAATTTCTTGACGGATTCCTTTTATATTTAGCTATACAATGTCCGTATTTATGCCAAAAGTATGCATTGCACGCTTTAACCTTCGTGCGAGACATTACAATTTTTATCAGACAATACTATTTGACTTAAGCCATTAAGCCAAGCTTAATTCATTGATTGAAATCAAAAGTAAGGGTGACGTCATAAACATGACTGGTTATGATAACAGACGTTTCGATACGAACTTGTATCATCTTCAGTTAAAGATAATGTCGATCTACTCGACCTTTTTGGCTTTGCAATTCATTATCAAGCTACATTACAAATGCGTACATAGTGTCCCGGAAATTGTTTGTTTTTTCAATTCGCTTTGAGTATATCTGGGGATCCTGTGACGCCTTCAAAGGTTCATATTCTGTGATAATTTTATCAGGAAATTATTTGTACAATGCCACCCAGATTAACATTTTCCGAACCCTTGACAACAATGTCAAACCAACCTTAGACAAACAATGTCACATTGGTTGTTCCTTAACCAATATTTGTAATCTGCAGTGGTTACTTGACAAATATTTTCAATCTGCCAGCCACTAATAATAGTGCTTCCAATCAAAGTCATTCTTTAACAACGCCCTTATAAGCACACAGTGTGAAAAATAGCCATTATTACTTGTAGTGGCGGGAAAGCCATTCATCATTAAGACTGCCGACTACTTGTTCACAAAGTGTACAATGTAAGCACAACACTTCAATTGTGAACTTATCGCACCTAAGTGGCTGGCGTAATGACAAATCAAAAACCCGGTGTTGGTTTATTGGGCAGGGTGTAGCTTTTTGCGGCTAGTATTGACGCCAATTGACCACTCACACATCTCTGTTTGGGTTTTAGATGATAAAATCTATTGGGTTTTGAGTAATGCTGTTTTATAGTTCTCTGTACAATGTTATATACTTACGATTTAATGCAATAAAAACAAATAAAGAACTTAAGGGGCGCCATCAGACTTGGTCAACTGGGTAATTCATGTTTCTAATTCAATGAATTGGAGCAAAATGCTGCTAATTGTAATTCTAGTCTATTTTAAGAATTCCTTGTGTGCTCTAATTTTGGTTCTTATTAATGTTTTACCAAAAAATCCACTTTTTCCAACTGCATTTATGGTCTCAATTTGAAATAATACTCTTTGGTCAGAACGACTTGTAGGTTTGTTTTTACCAACTGACAAATATAGACTATGTGCTAAAACGTATTTCTAATTTTTGAGAACTCGGTAATTCTAATTCTAATCTAATTCCACTGATCTACATTTTACATTTTTTGTTAAATCATATTAGCAACCGATCAGCCGAGGTATTTTTCATTTTTTTAATTAAAGGTATTGAACATGACTAGTCGTAACTCGTAAGGTGCGCAAACGCTAGTATTTTAGTATTCAGGGGTCCCGCCAAAATTAAACATTTCGTGTTGAATTTTTATTCGTGATTAATTTTTATTTCGAAAATATCATACCTTTAGTCCAGCGGTTCTCAACCAGTGGGCCATGGCTCATTGGTGGGTCATGGAAACTTTTTAGGTTGGCCACAGAAGCAATTTAAAAAGGCGTGTGACTATCACCTAGTTTTACAGGAATTGAGAAGGAATGTAAATGAACGTAAATTTATTGTTTAGAAGCAATACCTAATGCACGCTTGAATAAATAATCTGTTTGATATATGCTCCGCTATTTTTTGTTCTAAACCTTTTTTGTTCTTTCATAAAAATTTATGGGGCCACGGAATTTTTGTACAACGAAAATGGGTCACGAAAGAAAAAAGGTTGGGAATCACTGATATAGTCGCAAGACGCGCAAACTACCGTATTTTTGTGTTTTTTCTAGGGCCACGCCAACGTAGTGAAGCACCTGCTCGATTACGGAGCTAGTATTGAGCTTGCTGACCACGAAGAGAGGTCACCACTTCACTGGGCAGCCCTTGGTGGACACGCTGAAGTGTGCGACCTGCTCATAAAGAAAGGTAAAAGAGAATTATTGTCAAAGTTAAACGAGATTTTGTTTTTTACACACACAGTCTGCATAACTCTGCCCGTGTAACATTTTAAATCTTGTTAGTTAATCTACGCATTAAAAACGGTAAAAGGTCTTTCTTGTCAAAATTAAACTAGATGTCCCAGTGTCAATATGCTACTATTTCTTTAAAACTTAGCAAGAAAAGACCAATTTGCTATAGTTTTTGTTTATATTTTGTCCAAACTTACATAAACTTACCAAGCAATTTTTTTATGCCTTGTTAGTATTTTGTGACTTGGCCCGAAAAAATTTAAATTTTGTCGATTTTTTTATGAAACAAGTGATTTTTTTGGTAAAAATAAGGATTTTTCGTGTTTTGAAAAGTGGATTTTTTTCGTAAAGGTCTTGACCCCGACTTGCGTGATTCGTTCCAACGGTCTCCACTCCACTGCGCTGCATTCGGTGGTTTCATCAACTGCATGAACCTCCTGCTGGAGAACAGAGCCAATGTGGATCTACAGGACAAAGAGGTATGCGCGTATGTTGCACCATTTAATTGGTAAATCTATGCGAATTTAAAGGCTGGGGTCACGGTGTTGTTCAGCAGTGCTGTCCAGCCAATGGGTCGCGAAGCATTTCTAAATGTTGCAGTTTTCTACTAGATCGGGAAATTATTGCAGTAGCATTTATGCAACAATATCACCAACACCTATCATTAGATGTGTTGTGTCCCATTAACGATTTCAGTACTGAAGATGCAGGTTTTATGTAACTTTATTTGTGTGGTTATATCTCATTGCGGGTTGCACAATAAAACTTGCATTGAATGTGGGTCGCGAACTGAAAAAGGTTTGGAAGCACTGGTGTACAGTACACGAATGTGTATGTATCTTTCATTGACTTGAGATGTCTGCGTTGGCTTCTGGTACTCTGATACGTAAGCCGTTATCGTTGATGATCAAAAAATAGACTTCAGAATGGCTAGATAAGAGTTTGTATGTGTATGTGTATTGTGTATATATCTATCAGTTTTTACGTAAACATATCCGACATTAAAATTTAAGAAAACGATTGTAATGAACGGCATTCTCAAATGCGAATTACATCTATCCATATGTTAGTTGCCGACGATTTTATCATGCAGATATCTTTTAGTCTTTAAACAGAAAACATCCAAAAAATTCGTCAAAGTTTATCGGCTCCATTAGGTCACCCAGTCTAAATTTTTTTGTAGTCTTTAAATAGAAAAACATCCCGAAATTTCCCAAACTTTCCCAGGGTCTATCAGCTCTCCATTGGGCCGCCCAGTCTGGTCACATGGACGCCACCAAGCTTCTCTTCCAGTGTTCCGCCTTCCCCAACCTCATGGAGTTCACCGAAGAGAGGTTGACGCCCCTCGACCACGCCCTCCTCAACGAGAGAGATGACGTAGCACAATACCTCATCGAGCAAGGTCGGTTCGACTTGGGTGTTTTTTAGCGGATTAGTTGTACTTCTTCAAGGAATATTCGATATTAGCGATACCCCATTTTAAACTTGGCGCGCCGAGATTGTTTTTGGGCAATATCTCCGAAAGTTGTTCCGCTAATAAGCTGAATTTTTTAGCAATTCAGCAAATACACTTTTGGCGAAAAATATAAAGATTTCTTTATATGAATAATAATGTTTTTTTTCTAAAAGTGTAATTACTGGATTGCTAAAGCCAACACAAGGTATGTGTGAAATTTGATGCTCTTCGCGGATTTTAAAATCGGAAGGCCATATGTTGAACTTGAGCAGTTATAAAGTTTTGATCGCATATTTAAAGCAGCCCGATTGATATTAACTACAAGCGATGGCTCTTTTTGAGGAGTATGCCTTGTAGTTTATACCGTAAAAAAATTAGCTAGAAAGCTCGACAATTAGGTGTTAATATGGCTGAATATCAAAGTGTCCTACATCACCCTTATTGCTTTAATGTTTTTCTTTAAGATATAAGAACTTTTGTTTCTTATGCTGAAAAACGGGCTGTTCTATGGCTGCGAATTAAAAAAAAATTATTTTAAAAAGGAAATAAAAAAGGGAAAAAAAGAAATAGTAAGAAAACAAAAATAATAATAATAATTCATAGACTTTTAAAATAAATACGGTTTTTGTTTTGATTTTTAGGTGCTCTGTCTTCCGAAACGATTCGTGATATAGCGGCTGCTCGCATACAAGCTTGCTACAGAGGTCATCAGGTAAGTTTCCCTTTATTTAATCCAGACATGTTACAGTGTTATAACCAGGGCTGGGGAGCCGGAGCTGGAGCCCGGAGCCCGGAGCCCGGAGCTAAGCATTTTCTCTGGAGCCAGAGCCGGAGCTGGAGCCATTGTTATTATTTTTGTGGAGCCGGAGCCATTTTTATTATTTTTGTGGAGCCGGAGCCGGAGCCATTTTATTATTTTTGTGGAGCTGTAGCCGGAACCGGAGCCGGAGCCCTTTTTATTATTTTTGTGGAGCTGGAGCCATTTTTTAATTTGTGGTGCTAAAGCTAAGAAATTATATTTTGTTCCATCTCCAACGTTAGTTAGCCAAAAGCAATTTTTAAAACTTGCCATTGAATAAGTGAGTGGTGGCACCGGAGCTGGAACCGGAGCCAAAGGATTGAGTTTTACGACTGTGGAGCTGGAGCCGGAGCCATTTAATAATTGCCTGATGGCTCCGGAGCTGGAGCCGGAGCTAATGCTATTTTACAGTGGCTCCCCAGCCCTGGTTATAACAGGCAATGTGTCGTTAATTATATGATACTGTTTTTTTAAATAGAGGAATCAGGTGGCACTGTATAAAGACAAATTGTATTAAATTCTCGACAAGCTTTCGCACAACCGTGCTTCATCAGGTCAAAGTGTCACTTTGAATTTGTCTTTATATAGTGCCACCTGATTCCTCTATTTAGAATTGGACAAATACGGCCATTTACAAAGATGGTTTATTAAAGATATTATATTAAAAACTTGTGGCACTTACAAACTGAGGATGTCGGATAATATCGAATCAAAGCCGATACTCGATGCAAAGTGGTAGTATCGGTTATCGTCCGATACTAGGGAGGTATCGGTGCCGATCCGATAATAAACTAATATATGGATTTCTGCTGTGATTTATGGTAGAACGCAGTGAATTCCGCCGTGAAATAAAAAAAACAAAAAAAAACAGTTGGTTTACAACTGGAGGTGACCAAAGTCTAAACTTCTTTACTCTTAACCTGATACTTTATTCCGATAACGATACCCGATATTCTGGGCTAAAAGTATCGAGATCCGATTTGATCCGATAGCAAACGATGCGAGGCTCAAACAAACAAAATTACAATATTTAAACGTTCAGAGGTATTTTTTGTTCCATGTTGTTAGGACACAATTTGTCTTAGTGTGAATAAGTTTCTGTCACCTCCAATTGTTAACCAACTATATTTTTATTTAGTTTAAGTTTAAAGGTAAAATCGCTGCGTTGAATCGCAAATCATGATTGAAATTCCTGTGTTAATTTATTATCGGATCGGCACCTTTACCGCCCTAGTATCGGACGATAACCGATACTATCACGTGACGTCGGGTATCGGCCCTGATCCGATATTATCGGACATCTGTAAGTATTATATTATACTTTTTGACTTTCTTAACATCTCTAGGTGAGGAAAGCATTTCTCCGAAGGAAAAATCTGCTGATGAAGCACGAAATGCTGCGTCACAAAAACAAGTAGAACACAGTTTTGTCTTTATTCTTTTATTATAATGACCCTTAATTACTGTTAGAAATAGTGTTTTATTTCCAAATTTGTGGACTTCAATGTCATATAAACCGTTGAAAATTTGATGTTGATGTTAAAAATGACTAAAGAGTTATTCGAAACGTTCAAAATGATACCTACTTCTGTATGGGCTTTGATATTTCTATTACGTTAAAAAATAGTTTCTAACAATTTTTGATTTTTGAAAATTTTGAAATAGTTTATTTCCAAACAACTAAAAAAAACAGCGTGATTCTTTCATTTACATGATTAAACGCATCGCTTTGTTGTTTTTGATAAAAATCAGTTTTGTTAAAAAAATGGTCAATTCGATAGAAAATTTTATTGGAAACCTGTATTTCAACAGGAAAACCTGCAATGACGCAATGATGCAATGCAAGCAAACCAAAGCAAACCATAGAAAACAAAAAATAACAAGCGGCAAAAATCGCGAAAATAAATTCCCTGCCTATATAATAATGGCAAAAACAAGACATGTCCCGAAAATAAATTTTCGCCCACTTAATAAATACGCGTTTTAAGGGGAAAGCGGAAACCGAACAACGCCGACTCGACTGACCACCTGAACTTCGTCGCTGAAGAACTCGTCCCTAAATCTCCCAACGGCGACTCGACTTTCGCCGACAGCTTGTACTCGGCCGACGACTCGCACCCGGACCCAAGCGAGTACCTTTTCCCAGCCCACACCATAAAGTCGAGTAACTCAGCTACTCGTCCCGTGGAGCCGAAGTCGCCCAAGAGTAAATCAGGTTTGTTTGTGCTCGTTGTAATTTTTTCCGAAAAAATCAAAAAGGAAAAAAATGGAATTTTTAGTTTTTTTTATAAGAATTTTTTTTTGGTCAATCACGTTTGGTTTAAAGGTCTTTATGTTTGTTTTACAGTTTTGTTTTATTTTACACAATACAAAAATAAATGTTAAGTTCTTTTTATAAAGAAATGAAGTTAAACTGACTTGACTTGCAAGTCATAATATCACATATCTTGGGATTACATTAAGTGTTTTTCATTAAAATTTAGCTCAAATTTTGCACGTTAAACAATTTAATTCCTGTATATTGCGTTGGTGTTATTTTTTAGTTGAATTGTTGCTCATAATTGTACGAGTTTGCCAATTTTAATAATTTAATAGTTTTATTTTTGTGTCTATGAATTGACTTGAAATTAACTTGCTTAAATAATGACTTGACTGGGACTTTATTTTTAAAAAGTAAAGTTATTTTAAAAAAACTTGTTTACAACACTGGCAAAATAACACCACATTGAACATTTCAGGCGACGAGGAGTCAGATTCACCCCCAACCCGTGGCCAGCGCAGCGAGGACTCCCCCAAACCCCGCCAAGTACCCCTCATACAAATAACCAGGCACGCAAGCCCGGACCCCACCGACGAGGCCCCAGCAGAAAGCGACGAGCCCCCTACAAATCCGGTGATTCCCCCGCAAAATCCCGAACCGTCTCGAAACAAAACCGATCAGTCGAATAGAGATTCTGACCCAGCGAAATCATGGAGATCCCCCGAATCGGAACCGTCGTCCGACGACCAGTTGATAACAGACGGTCACCTTTCAACCCAGCTGCCAGAAGCAAAACAAGACCCTTCTAAGCCCGGGACTTTGGAGCCAGAGGGTGAAACTACGCCACCTGGTGGTGAACTTTTACCTCAAGGCGCTAAAGATCACATTTTGTCAAAAGAAAATCAAGGGAATGTGGTTGACGAATGCAAAGTTCAAGAGGTACTGTTTTGTTGTACAACCGATTTTTGTAGGCTGTTTTCAGGATTCATTTTTAACCACAGCATTTTAATATTTAAGGGTGCTTTTGGGCCAATTTTTTTCAATTTGGTTTTACGTTTTAATCAGGCGTTCACCAAACGTTTTTTACAGCTTATTACTGAAGAGTTTTTTTTTAATTTTATGGTTCGACAAAATGGTGATCTAAATGATTTTGTGGTTTCCGGGCGACTAATAATTCAACTTTTTAAAGCAAAGTACATCCGTGAATGTTGCACCTAAATAACCATTTTGTCGCCTTCTTATTAGATTTTATTCCTTGGTAACTTGGTGTTGTATAAACGTTTCCGAAAAAATAAGTCACAAAGCTCAACTGCGTGCCAAAATGATTGATCTTGCTCTCGTAGACCCACGTATTAGCGTCGCAACATAATCAACAAATCTTTTCAGACTCGTGATTTGGGGCTAGAACCAGTAGAAAAAGCTGAACTTCAAGAGAAAAGTAACTCGTCGAGCGCAGGCGAAGAATTGAAAACCGAACAAAAAAACGCGAACGTTCCCGAAACTCGGGACTTGACCTCAGAAACCAGCGCCGGATCAAAGGACAAAACAGATGAAGTTGATTTACCGCCTGTCGAGGCTAAAAAACAGTCAAAATCGTCCAAGAAAAAGTCCAAAAAACGCTCCAAGGCACCAGCAAGCGATGAGAAGCGATCTTTAACGTCCGATGGCGACTCTAAACGATTTGAAGCGAAAACTGAAGATTCAAGTTGCGGGGAAAGCAATTCCTCGACCGCCGCGTCCTTTTATCTGGACGCTCCTCCTTCTAAAAGCGAGAAAATTGCTGAGAAGCAAAATGTGGAAGATGTTACGCTTTCAAAAGATTCGTCAAACGCTCTTCCGAAGCAAGAATCTTCGAGAAACGTCGGGGAGATACGACTTGACGCAAACAGCGAACCGTTTGACGCAAAACGTAAAGAACTTGACGCAACACGTAAAGAAATTGACGCAAATCAGAAACATTTAGAGGCAAAACGTAAAAAAAATGACGGAAAACGTGAAATGATTGACGTTAGCCGAAAAAATTCCGGTGAAAATCCGACAACATTTGAAGACGCGTCAAACGTCATTCTGAAAGTCGAAATAAAAGCAACCACCGCATTACACGACGAGTCGAACAATCTGCCGAAAACCGAAATCCCGAAAAACGAACCTAGAAAATCCAAACAAAAGAAAAAGAAAGAGCCGAAGAAGAAAAAGCTTCGTCCTTCGCAAAATGCAGCGGAAGAAAAAGAAGCTGAAGTGCCTTTGGAGAGCAGTCAAGTGGAACGGATAGAGTCCGAGGTGGTCCACGGAATGGCTTACAGATCGAGTTACGTTAATCCCGATGACGATCCAGTCGATGTACTGACGTTGTCGTTGGCAAGCCAAAGGTATTTTGTAGGGGTATTTAAACACAACCAATTCTATATTTTTAACTGTAGTTTGACGTCCGAGTGTGGTAATCACCAATCTATACGTAGAGTTCGTAGGAATACAGGTATTTGCCATTGTTTGCGCAGTATTTTGAGTTTTTGACTAATTTTACTACCGCTACACTTTCACAGTAACGACGAAACTAAAAATACATGAAAAACCACTGATAAATGTTCAATTTTAGGTTCAAAAAAAGTCTGAACTGAGAATTGTTTGAAATGCGTGTCTTAAATTATTTTATATTCCCAGATTTCTATGAACTGCATTCTTTGAACCTAAACTTAGTCTTAATTACGTTTTTTTTTTTACTTTTATCTATATAATCTTGCTATACCAGTTTTGCCACTATTATGTTTTTCTATGACCCTTTTGGCAGAATTTTTAGCCGGCGTTTACTATTTCAACTCAAAATTATTAATATTTTTTTTGGTGGTTAATATTTTCCATTCTAAAATCCTAATCAGAGCTTCCGTGTTTCCATTTTTTGCTGCATTTTTGAGCGATATATAGGATTTCTCCACTCGAGAAAATTGTTTTTCACTTGCTTAATTTGGTCTAAAATTCTAAAACCCAATCAGAGCTACTTCCCTCAATATTTTTTGACGTTTTATCACTATTATGTCGTTACTTGCTTACATATTTCCGTTTTTGCTTAATTTTAAGCGATATATACAATTTAAAAAAAAAACGATATACACAATTTAAAAAAAAATACGATATACACAAATTAAAAAAAAATACGATATACTCAAATTAAAAAAAAAAAAACTTTTTTCACTTGGCACTTTTTTCGAAAATTCTAAAAGCCCGATCAGAGCTGCTTCCTTAAATATATTTTTCCGCTTTTTTCAGCGATCTTGTGTTTTCGGAGTACATCGAAAGCCTGATGAGCCTCACGATGTCAGAGCGAAGGGCGTTGGCTGCTCTGCAAAGAAGTAGGAAGGAAGCTTTCAAAAAGGCCAACCTCGCTGCTATCACGATACAATCAGCTTGGAGACGGTATTTTCTCAACTATGGTTAATGTTCAATAATTTCAATTCCAGTATTGACCACTAGGAATGTTTAAAGCAGAATCACAGGGGATTGTAGAATATTAGGTTTCGCATCCAGAATAATGAATCCTAGTAAATTTGTGATCAAATTAGTCAAAGGTTATCGCACAGCGCTAGTAAATTGGTGGCCTAAATAAACGCTGACGCCGATCTAAAAGGCCACATTTACAGCAAGCACTATAAATGTGTCGCCACCGCTGCAGGTGTTTATTTAAACTTTCCACTCGCGTATGTACAATAAGGCGCAACCATCCAACCTGATGTAAACGGCAGAATTGCTCCAATATGGATTCGAATCTAAGAATTCCATATTCTACTTTAATAAGTATTCCTAATGATCACCAAATGCAAGCCAATACTTTTTTATTGTTGCCGTATGCCGTGTTGTTGCAAAATGTGTAGCAATATAACGGGTATCGTGTAGAATAGGCTTTTACCATCAGTCACCAACTTACATGTTTTAAAGAAACAACAGTTCGTGAATACTTTAGGTCAAAAAACATTTTTAACCGCATTATTTTGACGTTATTCAGGTATTCGCGACTCAAGTACCCCGAAAGGCGCGACAAAAAATCAAAGAAGAAATCCAAAGGCGCAAAAAATTCGGCGCCTCAGCCAACCATAAAGGGGCCAGAAACTAACGAAAACCACCAAAACACCACAAAACGACCAAACACGCGCAACCATCCCGACCCGGCGCACCACAAAAGCCCTAAAACACCACCTGAACCGGAAAAAAACGTCAAAACTTACAGAGTGGTGCGGAGCGGCACAAGTAAAACTTCAACGAACAGTGTCGATTTGGGGGCTTCCTCGAGGGACAGCCCCGAAGCCGCTACCCCGCAGCAGCCCACTTTCTCGGTGAAGGTTTCCAGGAGAAGTCCGAGACGACCTCGAACCAGCCAGGCCGTGGCTGGTTTTGGCGACGACCAAACGACGGAAACGGAAAAGCGACGCGACGAGGGACCGCTGCTGCCCTTTCCGCCTGAAATTAACTCGGTGCTGGCGCCCAAGCCCGATGTTAGGTGAGATATTGAAGTGCTGTTTGTTTTGCGTTTTGTATTACGTGCTTGAAATGTCGTTTTTTTGGTAATGCACTTGATCACTAATTTAAAATGACTGAATTCGGACTTGGTTGAGGTTTTGTTTGGACAGATAAATATTTAAAGTGCCAACCATCCGATTAAAGATACGTTTGGCGTTTTATAATTTTTTTTCGAAATTTAGTGTTATTTACGCCGCCCGAAGGATTTTGTTGGATTGTTCTTTGCGTTAAAAATTCTTCAGCGGCAAAAAATGATCGTAGGCTAAAAGTGTTAATTTGGGTTTAACTCCTCACTTTTCGACCAGGTGTCGTGCACCAACTTTTATTTTTTTGCTTATTGCGCAAATCTTATTCCTCCATTAATTGTAAATTGCAAAAAAAACTGGTTTTATCACAGACTAACAGTCGTTGCGGTTACTATAATAAGATGCGTATAAAGTCCACAGAGTTAAAATGTAACGGCCCTCAGAGACCTGAGTTTGGTTTTGGCCCGCGACTAAAAAAAGGTTGATCAACCCTTAACCTGTCAAAACACTGTTCTAATTTTTGGTGTCACCGCGTATGAACATATCCAGGTTGTCTCTCAATAATCGTAACTTGTTGTTTTGTTCAAATTGAGAGCTTAGTATTCCCCTTTTTTAGAAAATCCCGCCGCGTTCGTCCCAAGACCGAACACCATAGCAGGGAACGAAAGAGCAAGGCGGCATCTCTGCCGCAAAACCACTACTACGACCCACACTCAAACAAACTCGAGGAACTGTACAAGATTTATGGTGAGATTGTGATTTTAGTTCACGCTAAACAGTTTCTTAGTTTGCTGGGCTTGTTGTGTCCGAAAATGTTTACAAAATACCACGTAAATTACTATTTTAATCTCTCTCAAAAAAAAAACAGAAAACTTTTAAATTTTGATGAATTTTAAATTTTGATGTATTTTTCGGAACATAATTTTTGTTTACATGTCCCTTTTGCTCAAGTCAAAAATCGGATAACCTGATCTATTCTATTTCCATGTATTATGGTGCCAAAACTATTGTTAAAATTACCTCTATAAGAATGTTAAAATACAAGTTTTGCGGATGATTACTTAGCGACTTTAAAAAGGCTAGATTACAGTTGTTGTGCACATATGTGTGTGCATCTTTCGCCTGGTATAGATGATTGTAAAAATTCGGGTCCCAGCTTTCAAGTCTTACTAAGCTTTGGTGTTTTATACAGGAAACCCATTGGAAAGGTTGTCTTCAAAATTAATCAAAAACCTATTAACTTAAAATAAATTACCATTATAATCTTCTAAAAACGAAGAAGGTTTGGCTAAAGGCTAGCCCACTTAACTTTAAGAGTTGCAAGTTTTTTAGAACTTTTTCTTGTCCCAGGCCAAACTCTGGCCCTGCACAACCTGTACTACCCCACCGAGCGGAACCAGTCCCGGACCCGGTTCCGGGCCGTACCGGCCCCCTCGACACGCCCCCGGACATCGAGGGTATTCCCCGCCCGAGCCTCGCGAAAGCTGACCGACGACGACTTCGGGTTGGTCGGGGCCGTGAACCTTTTTGACCCGGTCACCGCCGTGCAGAGCGACTCGACTCGTGATTGGACGAGCTCGTCGGCCAAACCGAGGTAACTTTGGGTCAATTTGGCAAAATTGAAGCCTGTTTCGGAAAACCAATGAATATCTCAGTAATGTTAAGTTGTTAACATAAATCCAACTTACATCGTTACTTGTTGATTGTTTATTTTCGCACAGAATCCACTGATTTAATGCAAAAAAATTAATTATCATGCAAAAGTCAATTGAAAAGTTGCGCTTTTTGCTAAACTTTGTGTCGCAAAGCGAAAAATACAAATTCCCTTGTTTTTATCCATTCAAATTTTAAAGCTTTTTCTACAAGTTTAAAAAAATCCCTTTTTTTTAACGTGAACTGAACGCGACTGATTTGAAATTGTACCCATATTTATTTCTTTTTTGGGAAAAGTTTAGAGGTGTTATTGACCCGCTTTTTGTATGTAATGTTTTTGCCTGTCAAGTTAAAGCTATATTTACATTATACAGGGTGAAAAAAACAGGGTCGCTCCGACATTCAAAAGCAAAGCGAGATCATCATCGCTCATCGAACCGAAAGACAAACTACAAGGAATCAGAAGTTGCCAGCATGCCTGTGCAGTGGCAGCAGATTTGTAAGTGGACTTTTTTATGAGTTGACTTTTTTGCGAGTCAACAGATTTGTGGGTAAACTCCCAGCAGTTTTTAATCTGATATATTAAGGGCAGTTTTTAGTCTTTTATACGTAAGGATTTAGAATTTAATGTTTGTAATCTTATATACATAAGCAATGGAAAACCCTTTTTTATCCTTTGTTGAAACTACCAGGAAACTTAGCTAAAGCATGTCCTAAAAGTAATGAGCATAGTAAAACAAGCATTGGAATATTGTTTCTCTAAATGTATCGCTATTCTGTTTAAATAAGAACTTACTTGGGCATCACAAGGAGAATTAATTGTAAACTTCAAATTACCGAGTACGCTCGAAAACTTAAACAGATATATTTAACTTATAAATCTATAAAACGATATGAAAATATATAACAAACGTCATTTCAAACCATCTAAAATCTAAATAAACCATCTAGAAAACCATCCAAACCAGCGAATTGTACCATTATTTGTCACATCCTTTCTTTTGTATGTTTCAGATAGCGAATTAAAACGTGGCCCAGTACGCAGGTTGGACGCCACTGCACCTACACGGTTCTCGTACAACATGAGCAGTGATGACTATTGACGTTAAATGAAGAACAAACTCTGCTATCTCCAAGGGTATTCAGCAAAAAATGAGATCAAAAATGTAGTTTCTGGATTGTCAACAATATATGTAGGTTTTCTACGGATGGGAAACTTGAAACATATGAACAAAGTTGCGAGGCACAAATTTTTGCAACTGGCCAAAAGTGAACGGTTTGTCTTGACAAATAAAGCACCGTCGGAATTGCCAGCACTTTCTTCGTCTCGCAACTTCACCGAAGAATCAGAATGCGATTTGATGCTGCTATTTATTCCACAATTTTCTACTACAAAACACACGGTACCTGACGCCCACTACTCCCAACACAAGTATAACTGAACCTGTTTTTTTAGTCGTTTTTTCTGCAAATTATAATAACTAAACCTAGTAAGATATAGGCCCATGCAGAGTTAGGTATTATTTTTACATTTCGATTAACTCTGTATCCATTTTTAGAAGATATTCGAAAGGTTTAAAATACAACCTACTTCTGTATGGGCTTTAATATTCATTCTACAACCTATAACCAGTATGCTCCAAAACTAGACCCTTTTATATATTTATGTAAGTTTGTTTTTCGAATTTACGAAGACGTCGACGTAATGATGCATTTCCGCAAAATTCTCTCATTTTTCATCACTCTTTTATTTTTATCTCTGCACTCATAACCCGCTGCACAATACCCATTGCCCGGGCAGTCCGATAATTTTGGATCGGAGCCGATACAGATGCCAAGTGGAAGTATCGGAACTCGACCGATAAGATAATAATTAATATAGCATCTATTTTATGCTACAAGGCAGCGATTTCTTCTGAAAAATAAAGTTTTTTTTATTGTTGACCCTTCAACGTAAAAATCGCTGCCTTGAATCACAAATAATAGCTGGAATTCAAATATCAATTAGTTATCGGTTACGATAATATCGGACGAGTACCGATACTTCCACTTGGTATCGGGTATCATCTACGATCCGATATTATCGGACGAGTAGCGATACTACAACTTGGCATCGGGTATCGGCTACGATCCGATATTATCGGACGAGTACCGATACTACAACTTGGTATCGGGTATCGGCTACGATCCGATATTATCGGACGAGTAGCGATACTACAACTTGGTATCGGGTATCGGCTCCGATCCGATATTATCGGACATCCCTTCACAGAACACACATAGTATCCTTACATTGCGCACAAACTCACCCTCGTTAAGCCTTTCACCACGTGATTCTACCTCCTGTCATTAACAGCAATCCCTGTAATGCTAAAAAGCTGATTTTTCTAATACTTCAAACACTGTGCCAATCCCACTATTTAAGATTTGTGTCTTCTTGCTGATTTTTTAAGGGTTTTTTGCGTAAGGTTCCCATTGTTTGTCGGCATGCGAATAGGAATTTTCGGCGCGTTTTTTGTTATTTTGATATGTGCGACGGCGTAATTATGTTTTACCTACTTTTGCCGCAAAAAGTCTCCGTTTTGTTCAAAATTTCACCCCTTTGTAACGTTTTTAATCGTTTTTACCTGCTTTTTTGTGTGTTCTTTTCAACTTTTTAATTTCGCATTTTTTTAGGCTAAGTTTGAATGCTTCGACGCTCAGCTGTTTATTTGTGTTTCTCTCTTTGCGGCCAATTCGTGTCGAATAACGATTCAAAACTTGCACAGAATAACAAAGTTGTCGATTGATCTGCGGTAACAAATAACTTTTTCACGCTCGTAACCAAAATTACTCGCAGGCTAAACATTTTGCACAACCGTGTTTGCCGAATAATATTGCAATCGACGCCCATTGATGCAAAGCACATTTTGTTTATTGAGCAATTAAGCACGGCTGTTTTTTTTTATCTTTGCACATAAAAAAGTCTAGCTACGAGCAATTGAACACTTGATGAAAAACTTTGTGATGGATTTACTGTTCTTATATTAATTCACCACCTATATCCTAGCTAATTAACACAATTTAGCAGCATGATTGCATTAACACAAACCAACCTGCGTTGTGAATTTTTTCCAGCGTCATAATCTGCTGCGTTTTTTCGTCTAACATTCACCTTTGACGCCGACCTCTCGTCGGAAGAGTGTCGCTGTTTTTCCTAACGCTTATTTTTACGACGACTCGATAGTTTTTCGAGATATTCCCGCGTAGGCCTGCTGTGTGTTGCGATAAATCGTTTTTACTGTGAATTCGTTTTTGTCTTGCCCAAATAAATTATTTTTCTACCTACGCTTGCTGCATTGGTTAAGGAATTAGGCTACAAACGATTTTTAGTTAGTTGACTAAACTTTTCTTGCCGTCTTAGTAGGCTACCTTAGTTAAGCAGTAGAGTGTTAATACTTGAGCCTTTTATTTTCGAAACGGAGTTTTCTGTTTCCAATTTTTCAGTAAATCTAGACAAGTGATTACTGATCAGTAGGGCGATTTTTTGACGTGTCAAAAACAGTTATTAAAGCTAAGTCAAAGTCGTTTAAAAATGCACAAATACATTTACAAAATTAATAAGTCTGTAATAAACTATTTGAAACTGTCCTCCAGTTTAATATTTTATCGAATTTTAATATTTTTATCGAGTTATATCCAACAAAATTTTAACTGTATTACATCTTCATAAGAGGATTATACGCGAGCCGGCAAAATTAATCTCGCAGGCCTGGTTTATCGCGAACTTCGTACCAGATAGGTGTATCTCTGATCTCGACAGATGTATTAAAACAGTATTTACTGTGTTTTTTTTGGTGGTAATGTGCAATTAATTTCTATTACGATAAATATTCTAGGTCCTTTATTTTTACAATGTATTTCAACCAAACTGTTTGCTCTACAATTTTCTAAAATACCCAACGTTATGTTTTTCTTTGGCCTTTTAACAGCTATTTGTCGTTTTGACATGCAAAAAATATCAAGTAAGCAGTTTCAAATTTTTTTCAGAATCCCGAAAAATTAACTGACTTGCCGGTTGCAGCAAAATACCAAAACAAGTGACTGGTGACACCGAGATGCAGCACAAGGCATAGTTTAAATTTATGCATTCGTAAAAGGTCAAAATTTTGTCAAAATAAATTATTTTTAGGTCAAAATTTTAATTTTTCTTGTCAAAATTTCTTAATTTTAGGTCAAAAAATAATCTCCCTAGTGCTTACTGATAAGTATTATGTAGTATACCTGCTTCCTAAATAGGCCTACTTAGTTATCGAATAATACGTTATTTGTCATTTTTTTCATATGAAGCGTTGTCATTGGTAAACAGTCACTTTTATCAATATTCGTAAAACGATGGATGTGATGTTTCTAATTTGCACGACCAAACACGTTTTACTTATACTTGCTTATAGGTGGAAAATTCATTTTTCTCACTATATATGACTGCAAGTTTTTAACCTGGCTGTTTTATCGAAGTGATGCTAACAAAACGATGGAAAAGATTACAGCCTAGCTGTTAATGTGTTTTAAACACATTTTCACGTCTTGTAGAACCGGATATATTTAAACCAAATCTATTAGTTTAAATCTATTTTATAGAACCAAGCGCGGTGTTTAGTGAGTCTTTGCTAGCAACTTTATTAAACCCTATCACAAATGTTATTATTTAGCTGTACCACACTTATTTAATCACTTTTAGTTTTGAACAGACCAGAAAACTTGATTTATATCCGTACTCCCCAAAACAAATAAAATTACAATAAATTAAACCGTCACGCTTGACTAGGCGGCGTTCACACGTGTTTTTGTTTATAACATTAACCAAAGTAAGAAACACTACCGTTAAAAAACTTGCGATTTACTTGTATAAAACGCGTAGAAGAGGTAAAAATTAGCAGCTACTGTATCTTAAATCAGGATAACAAACAAATAAACCGCCAACGATGTCTGAATCGCGCTGGATGCCGCTGGAATCGAACCCCAAAGTAATGAACACGTTCATTCACAAACTGGGAGTTTCTCGTCAGTGGGAATTCGTTGACGTTTTTGGTTTGGACCCGGAGCTGCTTTGCATGATTCCGCAGCCGTGTTGCGCTATGATTTTGCTCTTTCCCGTCTCGGAAAACTACCACAAGTACTGCAAGGCCGAATCAGAGCGGATGGCGCAGTCTGAAGAGAAACAAGTCGTAAGTCCGAGCGTTTTCTTCATGAAGCAAACTGTTCGGAACGCTTGTGGTACGATTGGGGTGATTCATGCGGTCGCCAACAACAAAAAGATTGTCGGAATCGACGACGCTTCAGTATTTAGCAAATTCCTGAACGGCGTCGAGTCGATGACTCCGGAAGAGATCGGAAAACGAATGGAAGAGGATGACTCAATCCGCGATGTCCACAAAAGCTGCGCAGAGGACGGACAGACTGCTGCTGTGAGCGCCGACGAAAACGTCGACCTCCATTTTGTGGCCTTGGTCCCGGTGGATGGACACTTGTATGAGCTGGATGGCAATAAACCGGCGCCGGTGAACCACGGCGCGACCTCGGACCAAAACTTTGTGAGCGATTGTGCTCGGGTCTGCCGGGAGTTTATGGCTCGCGACGAAAAGGAACTGAGATTCACAATAGTCGCCCTGTCTATGGCTTAGAATTCTGTTAAACTCACTGTAAAACAACTCATTTTTTTTATTAAAAATGCTATAAATATATATTTAATCATTAGCAGCGAAAAATGGGTTTAAAGTCAATATTTAAATAATTTGGTGAACTGTATGAACTATCTGCTAAGGTGGGCAACCTACGGCCTGCTGGCCAGATCTGTCCTGCAACACAAATCATGTGGCCTGCAACCTATTTTACAAACTGGACGTGAGGCCATTCCTCATATTAATTTGCTGTTTTAAGTACATAAAAACAAAATTGTTTTTGTGCTTTGTAAGTTGCAAACTACCCTAGCTTTATCCCGGATTAACAGTCGTTGCAGTTATTATTATCTCTACATAGTTAAAGCAGAGACCTTTCTGAATTTGGTTTTGGCCCACCAATAGAAAAATTTTGACCATCCCTGGTTTAAAGTATAGATATTTTATGCAATGTTTTTTTTTATAATCAGAAAAATTAAAAACCATTATGTATAATGTATACGAATTAAACGTAGCTTGAAAAAAGCAGGTACTATCTTATTAAACCCAATTATGCACATATGAATTTTACTTATTGAGTCACATGTAGCAGTGTCGGATATGGTTACAAAAAATATTTGTTACATATTTTCATTTCATTAATAAGAACTGTATCAAAAGTTTTTTTATTCTTCTTTACAAAAGTTTAAAATATTTCAAAAAATCAAAATTTACAAATAAACAAAGGAACTACACGATTCCTTTGTTTTGATTTATGTTTTCCAAAAAGTTCAATTAAAGTGCAGTTCTATTTCTGTGTTTTATTTTCCTGCTGCATCTATGTGCTTCAATATATCTTTTTTTTTTCGTTGCAGATTTTAGGGTTAAAATTTTGTAATATTTCACGATGGGTCGAATAAAGAAAAAGGTGATTTGTTTATATTTTATTTTATTAAGATTTAAATTTGTACGAATTTGTAATATTATTTGCAGTATAGACACTGCATTGTGTGTCATAAACTCATTATACCTTTGGGCAAATTACTAAAGGGTGGTTAGGTAGGAAAGGGGTTAAGAATCACTGTTTCTATTCTAATTCTTATAGAAGTTTTAAAGAGAACTTTACTAACCATGAATAAATAATAGTATGTATACATAATCTAAATTGAAAGCTTTAAATTGTTATTTCTTCAATCATTGTTACCTATTTTGATTTTTAAGCCTTGTTATTTTAAAATTCATGGCAAAAATTAAATATTGAGAACACCTGAATTGTTTGTATTAGATAAACCAAATTTACCTCTCCTGAAAACAATACACAGGGCCATTAGGAGTTAAATTTTTAACTATTTTTGGAACAGTTTGAAGCAGGGGCAGCCACCCAGTACATCTCGCGCAAACAAGCGTGTCGCAAACTTCAGTTATCTCTCGCTGACTTCAGGAGACTTTGTATTCTCAAGGGCATCTACCCTCACGAACCTATCCACAAGAAAAGGGTAAAGACTGTTTGCATTAAAGGGAATCCTAATTTAGAATTTATTTTCACACTTGTATTACTTTTTGACAATATTTTGGGAAAGTTTTGTACAAAATCCTAACTAAAATAGGTTTATTAACATTAGAGTTTAGGCTACAGACTATTGCATGGCCACTTGTTGTGTCTTTGAATTGATTTACGTATTAAGAAGTCTTTAAAATTCTAAAAGTCCCTGGATTTATTTTATGTCCAGCTTATGTTACGTGTTTAAAAAGAGGCATTACAATTATTTGTAAACTATTTCTAATTGTTTTGACCATGGCCCTTTCTACTTTTAAGTTTTTGAATTACATTTTAAAAACGTCAAGCAATTCAATTTTACGTCTTTCAAAATTTAAAAATTTTCTTTGGAATGTCTTTCATTTTTTTTCATAAACTTGTGTGGCAGCCCTGTTATGCATTTTAAGATAAGTTTGACTAAAATGTTGTTTAATGTCCCAAGGATATCCCACTGACATTTCAACACAAATAATTAATTACACGAACATCCAGTAGAATTTTGCTCTTTATCCTTACAGGTGAACAAAGGATCAACTACGAACAAAACTTTTTATTTCATGAAAGATATTCAGTTTCTTCTTCACGAACCAGTTATTAACAAATTCCGTGAATACAAGGTAAGGTTATGAAAGTCATGCTTTTGTGTGTTTTAAACCATCAGACTTTCTTGGTGCAGTAAACTCTTGGTCCTCTTATGTTGTGTTGAACATATTTTGTTTGCCCTGCGATACTTATAAAGTGGTGTTTGTAGCAAGCAACTTAGAAGATTTTAAGTAAGCACTTGAGAAAGTAAACCAAATTCAGATTAAGCTTGTAAGTATTTCAATCTATCTCTGCTTTTCAGAAACCCCCTAAAAACAAGTTAAAAATAAAAACAAGATCTGTTAAAAAAAATGTCCTTGATAGTAAAAACTTTACCGCCATCATAGCTTCATGTATAATTTCTTTTCGTTCCATTTTTGGTGTTATAATGAACAACCACAAATGCAGAAAATTCTATGCTCTTGTATCAGTCAAAATGCCCATTTCTCCTTACAGGTCTATGTGAGACGTTTAAAAAAGGCAGAAGCCCGATCGGAAAAAGGCAGAGCAGCTCACATCAGAGATAACAAGCCTTCGTACAAGATTGACCACATTGTTCGCGAGAGGTGACAGACCATGTAGTGTAACATGAATACGTTCGTCACTGGCCCATGTGAAAAACTCTCGACAATTAGCTGCGAATTTTCGTCCCATCAAACTATTTTTTCAATATATTAATCGTCAGCCATTTTTGCACTATTTGTTCCTCACTTTTTTTGGCTCAACATAATTTGTCACAAATCAACAAATTGAGTCCAGTAGGTGTCCCAAGGGCACTCGCTAGTCAGGCCAGTGTGTGTCAATTGCACTTGCCAGGAGCAAAATTGCAACCCTGGCACGTTAACGAATTGAGTTGACAGTCCTTTAGGTCTAAAACAATGCATTTTTGCCATAAAAGGCACTTGTTGGTGAGGTGAGTGGGTGTCAATTACCACTCGTCTGGATTGGACATCTGCTTTGGCGAACAGGGAGGGCAAATTCTCAACCCTGCAACACAATGGTTAACTATAACATTGCGGCACATACCTGGTGCTATATTTTTGTTCAGATATTTGACTTGAGAGCATTTATGGAAAAGCGTTTTTCACTGCATCTAAGTACTATGTGTTTAGTTTTAATGCCTTCACAATCACTGAACATCTTATTTTGTAATTCGTTGCAGATATCCAACTTTTATTGATGCGCTGCGCGATTTGGACGATGCCCTTTGTCTATGTTTTCTTTTTGCGTCTTTGCCAAAATCTGGAAGGCTTCACATTCAGACTATTGACATGTGCAGAAAATTAACAGGTAAGCTTAGTGAAATTTTTTAATACATAAAAGTCAAATTATAAAATTTTAAGAAGGCGCTGTAAAGAAATTATATAATTTAACTTTTATATTGAAAAAGCTTTGTTTTATAAGTATCACGTAGCTTTTTGAGATCCTAACTTAAATTTCTTTTAAAAAGACTGCACACAACTTATATATTATATATATATACATTTTTGGCTGTGATACTGAAACTAAACTTTATAAACTGTTCAATGATCCTAGAAAAGATGATACATACCCTAGGCCAGAGTTTCATAAACTCTTTCGCTATAAGTTTTACGGGTCGCCAGACAGTCTACATATATTTTATGCAAGTGTATAACGTGTGTAAATTGGACCTTACTGACTTTTTATATACAAAGTTAAAACTAAAATGAATTTCTACTATCATAATTGCATTTGTTTGTCCACTTTCAGTTGAATTTATGCACTACGTCATTTCCTCGCGTTCATTGAGAAAGGTTTTTGTCTCAATCAAGGGATATTATTATCAAGCAGAGATACAATCGCAACCTGTGACATGGATTGTGCCGCACAGCTTTCCACACAACGTAAGTCAGACAATAGACAATTTTGCAACATGTGGATAAAGTAACAAATTTTATGATATTCTTTGATTAAAATATATTAGTAAATTCAAAATCAATCAATGCATTCCGTAAGTCAAAACATGGCTTATTAATATTGGCATGCAATTGTTATTATTGTGAGCTACAGTACAGCTCCGTGCATAGTAAATCCAATAATAGCTCGTAATTTTTGGATTTTTTCAGCACCCAACAGACGTGGACTTCCGTGTGATGTCCACATTTACCGAGTTTTATATTTCTATGCTCGGTTTTGTGTTGTACCGCCTCTACCAGTCGAAAAACCTCCACTACCCTCCAAGAATCCCCCTGCTGACAAACGTCGACGTTGCGTTGGACGATCAGGCAAAAGGAAAGAAGAAGAAAGAAGGTCCACAACTGTGCACTGAAGATGAAAAGGGAATTGAGGTGAGATTGCCAGATTTCCAGATTGTATAGTGATGTTTAAATAAACCAAAATGAAACCAAAAATAAATCAGATGGTTCTAGCATTTATTATCCGTTGTTTCATCCAGTTGTAATAAATTTTGGCAGATGACGCAAAATTGTTGTATTCGAAACATGAATTTTTTTAAACTAAATATGTTAAAAGCGAAACGTAATTCGTTGCATGGGCATACTATCTAAAGACAAAACACCTAGTAATTTTTTGGACTTTTGACAATTACTCCCATTTTCAAGGTTGTTGCTTCGCTCAATACGGAATTGGCTCACTTCCAAGACGCGGACGATAGCGGAGTTGCAGACGAAGAGGTCGAAGAATTGCTCAAAGACGGACTGAGCAGCTCCGAGGAAGAAGCACGGAAAGCAGCCGAGGAAAAAGAAAATTTGAAAAAACTATTTGATGGCTGCAAGATTTTTCTCTCAAGAGAAGTGCCAAGAGAGCCATTGGTCTTTATTATCAGGTAAGTTTTATGACAAGGTAAACAATATGTTGGTGTATTGAACTGTTTAATTAAGACTCCACATAAAAGAATAAATAGGTCAATGGCCTTATTCTTTTGGGTGTCATTGTTTGTGTATAAAAAGATTTTTTTTAACCTTTTAATTTGAGGCAGTTTTTTTGCTAATTTGGTCATCCAACAAGCAATATATGTATGATTACGATTATTTCTTAGTATATGTTAATTGTGTTATTTTATCTAAAATTTGTTGTAAACTTTTCCAGTAGGGTCAAGTGATAATAACTTTTTACCAGAGTTAAAAACAATATATTTATTATTATGTTATTATGGTTTGCGTATGTGTTCCTTGGTGAGGAAATCTAAAAAATATATAACTTTGCATAAATGAACTGTCCTTAATTTGCAGGAGTTTCGGTGGAGAGGTTTCCTGGGACAAAACTGCCGGTCTCGGTTCGACGTTTGCTTGCGATGACGAAAAGATAACCCACCATGTTGTCGATAGACCGATGGCTGAAAACCCCAACATTTCAAGGTAACTGAAAACTAGTAGATGATCCACTAAACACATTTATAAGTGGATTCATATCTTACTTCGGATAGAAGACTTTCAATTTAAAAGCATACATGACGCTTTAAACACATAATGTTTGCATTTTGCTCAATACAACGGCTTGTATATTTTAATTTAACAGAAATTTTGTAGAGTTTATTAGTCAGACGACACAACATGCCGCAGCCTCGTAAATGTGGTAACGCCTTGATCTAAACTAAATAGATATGTTAAAAAAAGCTAAAAGCATTGTAGAAACAAATAGAACTTCTAAAATTTGTATACACATAGTACATGTGAAAGGTCATATCATTTTAAGGTTACCCCCTTTTGAATCTGCCCCAAGTTTAACACATCAACCCCCTTTCTACCCAGATACTACGTACAGCCCCAGTGGGTTTTCGACTGCGTCAATGCAAAGCTGCTTCTTCCCGTCAAGGGGTATCTCCCCGGGGACACCCTGCCCCCTCATCTTTCACCCTTTGTTGACGAGACAAACGAGGCCTACGTACCCCCGGAGAGACAGCGCGTCATCGCTCTCCAACGCGGGGAAGACCCAGGTGTGAAACCAGAAAAATTGTTTTATTTGTTAGTTTTTTCATTAGGGGTGATTAATTCGTTGGCAGATATTGGCAATAGCTGTTGAAATTATGCAATTGTTTGTGTGTGCAACCAGGCTGTTGTTTTTGTCAGTTTTTTTAATGGACGATCGACAATAGCGTGGCAATAATATCGGACCGAGGCCGATATACGATCGAAGTGATAAAATCATTATAGGAATTTCAGGCATGATTTGCGATAAAATGCAGCGACTCTATCATGAGAGATAAATTTATCCAAAAAAAACAGTAGACTGACAAGTTTGAGGTAAATAAACTTTATTTAAGCTGAAGCAAATTTGGCTCGTTTTGCCATAATAATGACGTCATTTGGGATCGGATTGGATCGAGATACTTTTTGTCCCGGTATTGAAATGAAATGTTAAGTATTTGACACCCCTATTAACTACTAGGGTGGAGTGAAAAAAATAAAAATCACTAATTCAAAAAAAGTCCCCTCTCAATAGTTGCCTTTGGTCCTAAAACTAAGTTTGAAAATGTTTTTGGGAAGTTGCCTCGAATACTCGGGTGACAACCCTGACGCAAAAGTCATGCAGGGGTCAAATCTCAGGAAAATGCCATAACTCTTTAACCGGTGGTGCTAGAGAGTTAGTTTTGATGCCAAAAGAAGCAGAATGTGCACTTTCCTATCTGTCCTAAAAGAACTATTTGTCCTAATTTCATTAGATATATGGTTATTTTCATAAAATGTCATTTTTGGTTCAAATATGAATAAGACATAGGATTATGCACCGTTTTACATCACAATAACATAATCACAACACAATAAATCAGCATAATGAGTATAAAATATCTCTAACCAATGAAACACACATTTGAGAGGTTTTAGATGAAGCACCAGCACAGGATGGTAACAGCAAACAAATATAAAATTTGGGTCTATTAACTGCCCACCCGTTGTGTAAATATAAATGGGAACATTCAAAAATTTATATTTAGCATGTCTAGTTGTTTGCTCTCAAAACACCTGATACATATACACAATGTATTCTGTAATCAAGCCCTTCTAGAGTCGTACTGGGCAACGATTACGGCACACGTTGTATAGTACACAAGATGCCTTAGGAAAGGCAATCAGTCGACCTGATTGGGATTGTATTAAAAACAAGGCCATGCTAAAAAACAACTTGCCTGCGGTGAGGTTCGAACTCACGACCTCCGAAGGCATCTCCACTCTCAAAACAAACTGAATTTACAAGTTTTACCTTAACTCTTTTCTTTTGTTTAGGAATAAACGAGGAGGACGAAGAGCTCTCGGAGGAGGAGAGTGGGAATGAGGAGGAGGAAGGAGAAGAGCAAGAGGAAGGAAAAGAGCAAGAGGAAAATGAGGAGCAAGCGAGCGAGGTCAGTAACTGGAGAAAAAAGCAGAGCTAGCTGATGCGATACAAATGACGTCATTGTTTGCCGTTCTTAGGTTAAAAACGTTTAAAAGGTAATAAAATGCTGGATAATAAGCTAACATTTGCAACAAAACTACCTGCGGTTGCTAACTGACTAGTTTTTGGTAAACCTACCACCTTTCATGCGTTGAATACTACCCTTGATCATCGGATGTCGGAGCGAGCTGATATTATTGAACATCCCCAATCGGTATTGGTTCGTTGAATTAAACTGGGAATATAAGCCATGATTTACTTCTCTAAACCCCATCAGTTTCCACCTTTTAAAGAATTGTTTTTAGACAAAATAAACAACTGAATGCAACTGAACTTGACTCAGAAGCAAATTTTATCCTCATAACCTGGAAAAAAACTTCAATTGTTTTCATTTCTTTATGACGTCATATCGGATCGAATCGCGATATTTTTTGTCCAAACTATCGGGTATCGGACGAAGCTTCAAGTATCGGACGTTAACGAATAGTGTCTTTCGAAGTATCACTGATTTTCAAAATTGTGAGGACTCATTCTAAACCAGTGGTTCTTAACCTTTGGCACACTGTCCAACCCCTATGTTATTCTGCAAGCTTTCGTCGAACCCCAACTTTTCGCTCAGTATTCCTTTCTTCCTCCTAGCAGCTAAAACTGGGTATAATCAAATTATAAACTTGCATTTATATAGGTTAAATTGGCCAAACTTTCAATTTACAACGTCACATGACACCTTGGCACATAAAAGAGATTCGAATTTCTTGAAATAACAGCATTTATGTTTCAGAGGACGTTCTTGCCGAACTCTTGAAACAGCTGTGTCGAACCCTGGTTAAGAACCACTGTTCTAAACATTCTAAATGTGATGTATCCTATGGTTTTGGTTATTGCTTAAACGGGAACACACAATAAGAGCTACATGGGCAACCATATCAGAAATACTGTATAAAATATCATGCAGTATTAGGACCCACGACATAAACGAAGGATTTGAGTTAAAATTATTAGGGTAGTTAGTAGTGTACTTAAGTTGAGGAGAACTAATTCTTACCATTTAGGTCTTATTCTGTTTTGTACGTTGTTCCGACTTTTAGGTATCAGTCCTTTTTTGTCGTATTCCGAACCGGATTTTATTCAGACGATGATGATGTTCTTATTTCGTTCGTATGACTTAAGTTAAACATATGGCAACTATCGAATGCAAATTATCGAATTATTTTTTTTTGACAGGAGGAAACCACCGAAGTTGTTGTTACACCTGGAATTAAAGATGTTGACAGAAAGTCACGACCCGACCAGGTAAGTCGAAAACAAGATGTGGGCAATATTACCTCAAAATTGTTTTAAATGAAATTTCCAAGCATCACATCTAATTATTAAAAATAATAATGCTCTGGACTCGCCCAATCGCTAACCGCACCCTAACCCAAATAATCGTTTTTTTTAGTTTTGCGTATGAAAACGAGAGTCCCCCAAAATCGTAGGTCGACTTCTGATTAACGGGGGGTATAAAAATGCCTATAACTACACGTTTGAATTTGGGTCTGGCCCTTGACTAGGAAAAGATTGCTGACCTCTGGTTTAAGCCCATACAGAATTAGCTATTGTTTTGGACGTTTCGAATTAAGAGTTATTCAATTTCAACATCAGAAATATTGAACTTTTTTTTCACAAAACACTTGCAGATCGCCGCAGAAGAGAAGCGTCTTGCTGTTATGATGATTCCCAAGAAGAAACGTCGCCTTTACGAGAAGATTAAGTACGGGGAAAGACGAAAAAAGAGACAGGTACTGGCTGTGCAGTATGTTGGCAGAAACGGACCAATTCACGTCACAATATTATTTCCCTTTGTTTTTCACCCTCCCTTTAGCAAATATTTGCTCTCCTATTGTTAGTTTTTGATCCGTTAAAAATTGAAAATTGCCATTTTTTGTTTTTCTGGACTGCCTTTTAGAAATTTATTGTCCATTTGAAAGGTGAAAAGCAAATACCATTATTGAAAACTTTAGGTTTGAAAATAAAATACGCTTATTTAAAACCTTGAGTATGTTGCCCTGCATCAATGTGGTGTTCATGATTTATTTTAATTCAACCTTTGCAACCATTGTGACGTCTATAATGTACACTGTGTTAGTAGAACACTCACACAATGGCCTTATAATTGTGCTAGATATATATTAAGTTTGCTAGATCTAATCTTACTACATTAAATACGCTGTTGCTACCAGGCATAGTATACTAAAAAGAAACTCTTCCAGACTTTGACAATAATTATTCTAGATCTAGCCTTTCTACTTACTACATATTTCATGCTTCAAAACCCGTTGTAGCTTTAAAAAATGTCGTGCTTAAGCGGGGTTTGATACATCAAACTTTGGATTTTTTCGTTTGACGCCCTTGCCAATTAATCACAACACAACGTTTTCATTTACTTTCCAATATCTATTTCAAGGCGGAAGAACTGACACAAAAGCGAAAGGCTATCGACGCCGAAGCAAAAGAGGCGAGAAAAAAAGAGAAGCGGCGAAAGATGAAGGGTTGATGAGGGATCTGCTCCTCCTAATACTCATTTTATGTAATAAACAAAATAACTGTAAAGGTCTATGTCTTGTTTATTCGTTTCCATTTACATATAGAAGGTATCAAAGTAGTCCAGATCCTACCCTATTCCACCCGCTTTGTAACTAAATTGAGTTGATATGCATCAATTCACTGGTAAAGGTGTAATACTTAGGTTGTTTAAAAAGGATGCACCGTGTGCTATCACAGTTTGCGGCCCTATTGGTTTGGATTTGATACAGTACATACGTGCGTAGGACCCTGACAGTTTTGTTGGAGGCTCGATTCAGACTTCCCGAAATAAACTCAATACGCAGTCCTTTTTCAACATTACAGACTATGACTTTTGAATTTATCGGCTGTTTGTTCGTGATTTTTGAAAAGCCTTTCTCAGAGCTGCCCTAAACATTGTATATTTAGAGTAGTTTCGCCTGTGAACTAATTTGTTTTTATTCTTTCGCACAAAGAGAGAGATTCGTTTTTTATAACAAATTTCAACTTTGTTTTGTAAATGCGCGATTTACACTTTTGAATCCGTCTGATAAAGTTACCACCAGGCAATGACTTATTTATAGCTTCTAACAGAATGACCGCTTCAAGCTATTCTGAACAAACCCCGATAAAGATATAGCATCTCTAGCTTTACTGTGGTCTTTTTGGCAAGCGGTAACGAACCTCGTTTTTAGGTGGGTAAAATCCTGTACCTGTATATAGTGCAGTGTTTCGCAACCTTTTTGGCTTGCGGCACCCTACAGAAATTATAAATAGTTCGCGACACCCTTGCTTGTAAATACGCTAAGTGGTTAACTGTAACGTTACAATAGACGAGACTGAAACAGAACCTTAACTGTGCAACAAGGTTGAAAAAAACCTTTTTAATTATTTGGCACTTTTATCGTTTAAAAATTGTATCAAGAAGGTTACCAATAGAGCAAAAATTGGAATTCTAAAGAACTTGAAATGTCTCTCAGCACCCTTGAGCGTTAAAAATGGCACGCTAGACTCCTAGAGTGTCGCGGCACCACGGTTGAGAACTACTGATATAGTCCATAGACAACGGTACTCGGGCATTTGGTGCCTTAAGTTAGAAGCCAAAGCGGTGTCCAGCACCTGAATATTTTATACCGCAATCAAGTAGCGGAGCTGACAGAAAATATTTGACTTGCCTGTTAGATTGTATCTCGTAGTGCCTTTAGGAATAAGAGAAAAATCTTAAGCAGTGGGAATTTGTTATAAAGTGCTTAATCGTTTGTACATATACCTAATACTTGTTTAATTCAGAAGTGAAGTACAGGCCTACACAGCAGTGTTTTGAAACGCGGGCCCTTAAAAAAACAGGTCATACTAAGGCTAAGCAAACACGTTACGAAGGTAAAATTCGCGCTTATAATTTTGTAGTTAAGTGCTTTTTTGTAAGTTGTTGAAATATTGCGATTAGGATAAAAGCGAATAATCATTTATGATAAAATTTATCAGGTCAAATTATTTTAGGATAAATGATAATTTTTGGGTTACTTTTTGGTGGAAACGAAATGATAGGTCTACAGTACACTTACAGTTACAAAGTCACTCTAAAACGGACAGATGTCAAAATTTGACGCCATGAAGTACATTTTGGCTGTTTAAATTAACAATAAATGCGCGTAAAAATTGTAACTTTCCAGTGTAAATCTTGCAAGCTAGGTTTTGTATTACGATTGCTAATCGTTTTTTCCGTTATGTAGGCCTACTTATGTTTCAGTAATTCTGCTAATTGTCGCCCGAGCTCAACTAATGCAGCAGTAACACTGTCACACCATGCCATTTCCTGTTGCATTACGTTAGGTTACGTTTTGTTGGGGATAAGCAAAGCTGGCTTTGGTAGCATGTTAGCCTTCTGAGGATAAGGGACTTTTGTCCACTGGCTGCATATAGTACCGGTAATTTGTGTTTTCTGGGAAAAATTAGGTTTCAATTAAACACTAGTGTTAGAAAGCAAAATACCCTGTTAGCTGTTACATTATTAAAAAAAACTACCAATAGCGCACACATTTAAGACGCAGTCAATAGAAATGTCACATTCTATTTCTTACCACGTTTCACAACTTTAGTTTTTACATAAAAAAACGTTTGTCAGCTAACTCTGCAGTGACATATAGGCTAGCTAGACGAAAACATTCTGCCAGTAATTTTGAATTCCATATATATCTTAATTCATAAAAGCAAGAGAAAGGTCGAAAAAAACGTAAACTGGGAAGCAGCACATAAAACCGACGATCAAACTTTAGTATAACAAGTCGAAATGCAAAAAAGGTGTGAATCGCGTTAAACAAAGTTGAAGTAAAACCAGCAGGCGACTACTTTTTGAATGGGTTGAACAAACCGGCGTAACCACTGTAGTATTTAGCGTGACTTCCAGTGTCAACATGATGTCTTGTCTTTAACTCTAGAAATAGTTCGCTTTTCGAATTATTCCTTTTTACCTGGAACAACGTTTAAATTTAGGCGAGAAGGCATCTCAAAACAGAAGCACGTTTTTATACCGAGCCACTTTTCTGCCTTGTCACTCCGCTAGTAATCTGTGGTTTTCGCTTAATGCGCCGAGTCATTAGTCGTGACGTTTAGTGGCAATTGGAATTTATTGGCTGTGTAGAATCGCGCCTACTAGGCTATCAGTTCCAATAACATGTACGGTAAGCTAAGTAAGTTATCTTTAAGTGAAGATGATACTATAGTACGTATCGAAAAGTCTTTATCAAGATGATGTTGATAAACTTGACCTTTTTGACTTGTGATTAATTATTATCAAGCGTTATTGTGTTTTTTATGAGAATCTTAACTGCAGATGTTAGGATGAGGTGTGTATAGAAAAGCGTAGGCTAAACACTTGTTGATTTTGCCAAAATTTTAACTTTAAACTGAATGTTTCTTGTAGTTTTGGTAGCAATAACTCAGCGTTGTTGATTAAAGAAGTCACCTGCTGAAAGTTAATTGACTGTTTTTTAAGTTGTACATTGTTCAGTCACAATGGCTGACGATTCCGATTATGTGGAGGCTTCGGTCTGCAAAGTGTCCGATTTACAAGATCAAAATCAAGCCGAACAGATGAAAGAAGTCGAACTGGGCGAGGGAAAGTGCTTAATAGTCAGGTATATACACTTGCTAGTCGCGTGGCTTCATTGTTTATGCGTTTTTACCGCCAATTCAGTGAAATCAAAACAATGCTGTCACCACTTCCGTTAGATTGCTTTGCTGACAGGGCGTGGAGTTTACACACGCAATAACGGCTAAGGGTTTTGCTCAATGCCATTTTCTGGCTGACTAAGACAAACTGACATTGCCTCAGGCATTTAAATGCACTTGTCGCATAATTTCCGATTTTAAACCGGTGTATTTTGCGGTTAGCTTGTTTGTATTTTATGATGTACTGTTTTACAAATCAGCAAATTAAACAAAATCCACACTATCAAATAGTTATTTCGGCTGTACTAAAATTGCCGTGACAAAAGGAAACCTTTAACGAGAAGTTTTAAATACTTAGAGCTAGAATTCAATGACAAACCGAATGTGTAAAATATGAAGATTTTATAAATCAGCAAATTAAACAAAATCCACACTATTAAACAGTTATTTCGGCCGTAGTTAAATTGCCGTTGCAAAGGGAACATGACATGAACTTTTTATTCTTAAACGAGCAGTTTTAAATGCTTATAGCAAGAATTCAATGCCAAACTGAATGTGTAAAATATGAAGATATCTTCTTGCCATTACACGTAAATGACGACAATGACTTAAAAAGCTAGAATTCACTATTTTTTTAGACTCTTGCTTTATATGACTAAAAATGATTTTTTGAAACTTCGCGAATGGCATCCTTTGTTTGATTGAAATCTTTATAATTCATTGAAACCGATCACACCAAAATTCCAGCCCAACTTAACCGGCATATACAAACGCAAAACAAATGGTGTTTTTACAAACACACAACAAATTAGACAGATATCTTCTGTGCAGGCACAAAGACGGCGAGATCACAGCGATGGGCCACAAGTGTACACATTACGGAGCCCCGCTTATCAAAGGGGTGCTGATGAACGGACGGGTTCGCTGTCCGTGGCACGGCGCTTGCTTCAACGCAAAAACTGGAGACATAGAGGACTTTCCGGGGCTGGACAGTTTGCACAGCTTTCAGGTTGGTGACCTGACTGCTTGGTATATAGCTAGGGCTGCCACGCTGTCCTTATTTCTAAGATTTATTCTTATTATAAAGGCAAGGGTGGAAGTAGAATATTTTTTGACCTAAACGCACCAAAATTTAAATGATGACGTCATGAAGTGACGTCTTATACAAAGTATCCTTAGGAATCCTGTGTTTATCGTTCTATGACGTTCACAAATATATAACTGAAATTTTAGTTAAACACATTTAAAAAGTTGCCTGGTAAGAAAGGGACATGTCTTGGTGAAAAAAACATTTATTTTTACCGTCGAAGAGTACAGGCAATAATTATGCTAAAAGAAAATGACGTTCTAAAAATAGTAACTTTTTCAAAATTATTGATTGCTGCAATAAGAATATTAAAGCCCATACACATTACACACCTTACTACAACCTATGCTCCAAATTTTTTTTTCCCATTATGCTCTAAAATTTGTGGCTGCATTTTTTTATATTTCAATAGGAGGTTGATTTGTAAGAGTTCTAAACTACCTCATACTCAAGAACAAATATTATGTTTTCTGTATTTATGAAGAGGTAGGTATGTGTTTTTATAGTTTCTTAACGTTCACTGCGAACACGTGGTGATGTAAATTTTCGTGCACTACATTACGTCACCGTTCATGAGATTTGTCGCCCAAGAAGACAGTGTAAATGTCGGGAAAACGGCTATTCCCACCGTTCAAAAAAAGAAAAAACGTGACGATACTTTTGGCCAGACCGATTATTGACGTCACTTGTTTTTTGGCCAGGTTTCCGTCCAAAACGACGACGTTGTGGTGCGAGCAAAACGGAGCAAGCTGGTCAACAACAAAAACAACGTCCTGGACGATAATCGGGTCGCTGTGACGGGTGAGTGATTTTGTAAGGTGCTTGACACACACATGGGGTAGGAAGGGGCTATTTGGGGTCATTGTCCAATGATAGTTGTGCTTTTTTGGCCCACTGCCATTCGTACGGCAATATAAATTATTGAAATCATTTACATAATATTTTAGTGTTTTTCGTCAAAAAAAGGTTATTTTTGATTTTCCAAAAAGAACCACAGAAAACTGCAGAATTGATAATAAAAAACAGCTCCTCTAGTAATTATAATAGTTCTCCAACGTTTTCACCTTATTTAATTGGTTGCCGAAACGTTGGATAACAATTCCAATTACCAGAGGAGCTGTTTTTTAATAAGAATATGCCTGGTAGTAACAGTCAATAGACGCAGTATTCTGTGTTTTAAATAAAGTTGCTTTCGATCTATTCTCTATTTTACATCAGTGTTTGTTTTTTTTGGTTTTTACAACACGGATAAAAGATTGACAATTGGCAGGGTTGGAACATGCATTGATCATCCTTTAATCAACAAAAATAACAACAGTATTAACAAATTTGAGAAATTTTGTAATGAATCATCTAAAACTGTTCTCATTTTTTACAAACAAAACCTTCTTCTAAACATACTTACACAGTATTTAAAAACACGTCATGTAATTTATTATATCAAGCGCTTCGCTTTACGTTGCCTTCGTTCACAGAAAAGCTGAAAGCCTAATTTAAATGCAGCTTTGTGTACGGCTAAATGTGGAACCGTTACGGCCGCCTGTATTGAACTATTATGCTTACTCATCGTTACGCGTTTTGTATATAAACACATACAGGCTTACGCGCAATTTTAATTTCACTTAAACAGTTCGTTTGAGCTAACCCCTTATACAACTAAAAACTTGTCTAACGCACGAATTCTTACACTTCTTTCCGAGTGTGCGGAAACTATACTATTCTAACTTATAATATACCGGGATAGTAGCAACTATTAGGCTACTATAGCTTTAGGCCTTGGAAAAATTTGGCACTCAATTTTTTTACAATATCAGTACACTACAGTTTTTTTATTTTGCAGTAAATAAGTTCAATTTTTTATGTATGTTATTTTATTACTTTTTGTAGCTTGGTTTTTATTGGTCAAAAGTCGAGATTTAAAAACAATAAACACAATTCCAGAATGCGGTGACCATTGTGGGCGCGTGGTGATCATCGGGGGAGGTCCCTCCTCCCTAACCTGCGCAGAAACCCTGCGCAAAGAGGGCTTCCTGGGTCGCATCGTGTTGCTAAGCAAGGACAAGCATCCGCCTTACGACAGACCAAAGCTGAGCAAAGCGCTGGACATCGAACCTTCCAAATCGTACCTGAGAGCCGACCTCGAGTATTACAAATCGATCGGAGTCGAGCTCTACAATAATGTGGTAAGTTTGTCTTCTTGAGAGCGTATGTATAAAACGTTTGTATATAGACAGGATAATTTATCATTAGTGAACTACAAACTAGTGTTGTAAACAAGTCATTTTGAACTGACTAAGTCTCAGTCACGTCATTTAAAAAATAACTTAAGTCTAAGTCAACATTAGGGCGTATCTTTATAGAATCCAAAACCACGGCGACAGGTTTTAGCCAGTCGATCACTGCCCCGCTGACGCGGTTAAGTCCAAGTCAAGTTATATGCAAAATAATTCAAGTCAAAGTCAAGTCTTTTTATATAAATTACAAATCAAGTCATAATTAAAGCAAGTCGATTCCAAGTCAAGTCCTTGTAATAAAAATTACACGTTAAGCTATTAAAATTGGGTAAACTCGTTCGTTTATGACCAATATCCTAAAAAATACTAAAAAGGCAATAGAGGGCAAGTTTGCTTTATGAGCAATTATTACGCCAAAAACCCATAACCTAATCATAAATCCTTACTGAAAACACTTAATTTTAAGTCATTTACCAAAAAGTGTTAAGCCAAGTCAAATCATTTAAAAACAGTTACTTAAGTGCACTTAAGTCAAATCATTAACTGAAGTCATTACAGCACTGCTACAAACGCAAACTTAGGAAGCGCACAGAAATAAAGCTTGTACAAAATCAATTTCAAGCCAGTCGCTGTAGAACTATGTACTTATGCCCCTTTGTTTTATTTGCAGGAGGTCGTTGGCCTGAATATCGTCACCAAAAGCGTGAAAGTCTCTCGACCGATTCCCGAATGTACTTCCAACGGCAACATGACTGTGTCGTACGACAAGCTCGTGATCGCCACTGGTGGCGAACCTCGTACACTCGCACCCGCCGCTGGGTGGAATCTTGAGAACGTGTTCGTGCTGAGGTCGCCCGACGATGCCAACGCAATAGCAGCCGCCAGTAAGGGTACGTTATGAAAAGGTTGAAATTTAAATAGGTGTTGAAATACTGGGTTTGAACAAATGTGCTTTATTATCTTAAGATTACATTTGCGATTAAAACTAAAAAAACAATAAGTGTAACGCTACTTGTGGTTGAGATGTCCGATACTTGGCGCTTTATTCCGATACCGATACCCGATATTTTTGGACGAAAAGTATCGCGATCCTGTCCGATGTTAATGACGTCATTACTATGCTTAAACAAGCGAAATAAATCAAATTTAAACATTTAAAGGCAATTTCTTCTATGTTATTAGTCTAAAATTTGCTTTAGCTTTTAAGAAGTTTAGTTATAATTCCAGTCGTTATACTACATTTTTTAATAATTTTATACTAAACTTTTCATTACAATGGCAAACAATGGATGAAATTCCGATTTAAAATTGATATTGGCTCGATACCGATAGCACCCCTTTGAATTTTTTCCCGATTTTATTAGACATCACTAATTGTGAGTCTTACCAACACCTGCATACTTATTTCAAATTTAGTAATAATCTAGTTTAACATATTCTTACTGCGCGTAGTTCTAATTCATTAAAACCAGGAAAAACATTTTTATAGATATTTCGCCTAGGCTGATATCGTCAGTTCCTTTAAGTAAAGTAACTGTGTCAGAGAAACAGTGATCGACCACAGCAACGCTGTCAATGGTTTTAGATTCCATAAACATACGCCCTTTTATATGGTAATACTACAGTATGTAATGGAATAATTTATTTATCCTAACAGACAAGCGGGTTGTGGTGGTGGGGTCTTCGTTCATCGGAATGGAAGTGGCTTCGTTTCTTGCTGACAAGAAAATTCCAGCTTCAGTGTCAGTTGTTTGTGGGAAACGATCCAGGGTAAGTAGATTATGTAAACGCGAAATTTATTGTTCCTATAAGTAGTTGGTGAAGTTTTTTTCAAAATACTAGTAACAAGTATCAGCAGAATGCTCTAGCTAAGCTAGTAATTCATGCCAGACACTGTAAAAAGATGTTTAAAAATGTTAATGTTGTGTTAAAAGCAAAATGATCTAGCAAGGCTAGTAATTCAGGTCAGACACTATTGGACTATCTTAAAATACATATATATATTTTGCCAGAAAAGTCATCGTCAGTATATCGTGTTTAAGATCTTTTAATAGTGTCTTAAGTTTATCGTTTTGTTAAGTTTTGCATGTAAACATTTTGCTTGCAATGTGTTTTAAAACTTTTTTTCTACTCTAAAGATGAAATTTCCTTGGTAAACTAAATAAATCTGGAAACTTTCGTTCTAAATGCCCTCAGCAATCTAAAACCCTTAAAACTTCAACTCTCTATTTTAGGTTCCTTTCGAAGGATCTCTTGGCTACGAAGTTGGCGAAATGATCATGAAAATGCACCAAGAAAAAGGATCGATCTCCTTTTATCCGCAAGTGGGCGTGCTCGAGCTTATGGCAGGCACCGGGGAGGGCGCCTCTAGTGTCGAGAAAGTTAAGCTGACTGACGGAAGTTTGGTGGACGCAGATGTCGTGGTTGTCGGGATCGGTAAGTTCCAAAGGTAGCGGGTTCGAACCACGGCATGGCTTAAACAGCGTCCAAGATGATCTGATCTGGCGGTAGTCTTTACTGATCACCAGTGCTGCAAACAAGTCATTTTGATATGACTTAAGTCCTATTTAATCCATTTGAAAATTAATATGTCCAAGACAAGTGTTTCGCTCAAATAACAAGTCAACTTCAAATCGGTTGCCCAAGTCAAGTCCCAGTCAAGTTATTTTGAGAGCGAGTCAATTTCAAGTCATGGTATTGACATAAAAAATAAAACGTTTAACTAAAATTTGTAAACTTGTCCGATTATGAGCAATACCGCAACTCAAAATAACGCAGTATACAGCTATGTGCAAAAATGATGATAAATAATCAAAATTCATTATAAAATATTTAATGATAACACTTATTTTAAACTAAAATTGTTTGACACAATGACTCAAGTCTGTTTGGTCACAAAATTTAAGTCAAATGATTTTGGCCAAAAGAGTTTCAAAGTCATTTTAAAACAGTGGCTTAAGTCAAGTCATTACATTTACTTTCTTTTAGTTTAGAAAACCAAAAAAAAAGCAAATAGATGTTTGATTAATTCGTATTGACCAATGTCTCTTAACGCATGGGTCTTTGATATCCTTACCACGAAACACAACGATCTCATTTGTCAGGAGTGAACCCGGCCACCAAGTTCCTCTCCGACTCTGAGTTGCGGCTCTCCGAGCGAGGATTCGTCCCGGTTGATGGTCGCATGGCAACCAGGGCTCCTCACATCTATGCCGTCGGGGATATCGCTCTTTTCCCTCTCGCCATGAAAGGTGCACAAAGGCTTAGAGCAGATTGTTAAAATTTGTCATGACGTGTGAATGAATACAATCCACCCAAATTTAATTCAACAGATTTTAAATGTATCAAAATTGATATTAAATACAATTCTAGTTAAAACTCTAGTGAAATTCTTTTTTTCTTTTTTTCTTTTTTTCTTTTTTTAAGAATTCAGTATTTCTAATTCTAGTCTAATTTAAGAAAACTCGAAATACTCAAATTTTAATTCTAATTTCATTTGACAAAAAATTAAATGCTTTAGTTTTAATTCTCATCTAATTTTAAAAAGCTAAAATAAATCAAGTTCAGGTGTAATCCACGTGATACTTATACCAACTAGACAGAGTCGTTATCAATATTCAGAACCTCATCTCTTCATAGTTCAAGTGTGATTGACTGAAAGCTTATTTGCTCTAAACTTTTTCGCTCTTGATTCCCAGGAGGCGCGCTTTCCAACATCCAGCATTGGCAGATGGCACACGCGCACGGCCGAATAGCGGCGCTGGACATCGCAGACGCCTTCCGTCGGGCGGGGAGCGGCGATTTGGCGGCGTTTGACGCCCCAAAGTCCCGCCGATCGGTCGATTCGGTTCCCTTCTTCTGGACCCAGCAGTACGGAAGCAGCATTCGTTACGCGGGCCACGGCAGCGGTTATGACCAAGTGTCGATATGCGGCGAACTTGCCGAACGAAAGTTCGTCGCTTATTACTTGAACCAGGGCCTTGTGGTCGCTGTGGCCACCATGAACGCCGACCCGGTGGCCGCCCGAATGGCCGAGCGACTGGCAAGCGGTGACGTCATGACCCAGGCCGAAATCCCGCCCTGCCTTTAACCAGGAGCTCCCCTAAATTGAAAAAAAAAATTCGATTTATAGAAAAAATTTTTTTTCGATTTTTAAAGTGATTATACTATATGGCTTGATGAACTATTTACGAAGTTGAGCTTGCTTAAGTGATTACTGCAAACGGATTTACTCAAACAAGCTGTTCCTCTGTAATGTGCAAAAGAGAAAAACCTAATTTGCTAAAAAAAAACCTAATAAGGGATAATTTTCTAAACTAATTACTAAGATATTAAGCTTTCAATGAAACATGCCTACACATATATGTGGGTTTACAACTGTGATCTAGCCCTTTCGAAGCTGCTTTTTAATGTTAAGCTTTCTCATAGTAATTACTGAACAGTTCACCTTATTTGAGCAAATAACTTCAAGATGATTTACTCAAACAAGCTTGCATCGGTCTAGTCTAGACTTTAGAGAATTTTACTTTGTTTCAAATGCACTTTACACAAAGCGAAGAAAAGTGTTGTATTTTTACGTTTCGTTTATCTTTGCCAATATTTGGCTTCACCGACAAGTTTGAGAATACATTTTAAATTGCACTTAAAACATGTAGTTAAAGAAAAAATACCAGAAAAGAACAAATCCATGGACAAATAAATACGACTGCTCTTTTGGATGCTGAACAAAGAGTTAATAAACAGCAATTGGTTTATTTAAGGTACATAAGTATTACTGGGCCCAGAGCCTAAGAGTTTTTCTTCACACTTGAAACGTTCATCGCTGAGCCCAAATATTACTGAAGAAATAAATAGATTAAGAATATTAGGCGTTGGCTCACAGTTTTCTTTATTTTAGGCCTTATTTTAGAGATTAGGGATTTTTTTGCACCTTTTATATGCTAAATATTTGTTAAACACTTTTCACAATTACGCGAACTATATAGTGACAAGCATTGTGGTTTTATTTTGCCTTAATATAAAATAATTGCTTCAGTCTGCCTGCCCATTATGATCTGTTTTTTTATGTTTTTATTGGGGTCTCTTCGTTTTAGCATTTTAATCGGAATACTGCAACCTGTCATCTAATATTACTAAACTAAACATACTCGCTCTTCCTGCCAATTGAAGCATTAAAAGCGTGTGACAAAAAAGCATTTGTTAGTAGCAACAGGACTAAGTCTCTGTACAATATGTAGATATATGATAAAAAAAGTTTGTAGGCTTTACTTTCGAAAAAACATACATAGAGGCCTACTTTTAAATTATAAAAACGATTTTTTTTTCGAAAGAGTCCGTGAAAAAAGTGTCTTCTTTATATTGACTTATTTGGGTGTTACTGTACACCAGGGGTCGGCAACCTTTTTCGCACTGCGGACCGGTTTAAAACTAAAATTTTGTCGCGGACCGGCCTTTAAAAACAACAAATGTTCAGGAAAGAAAATTTATTACAACTTTCAAAATGCGAACTTTATGCTTGTTTTGTCGCAAAATGAGGCTTCCATCTAGGAATTATTGAACTTACTGAAACCCGCGGGCGGCATTCGGCCAGCCAAACAATTTAATTTAACCCAGCCGGCTCATTTCAATAAAACGTTAAGGCCTTTAGATTTTTTCTTAAATTATCCTTGTATACCAGTATTATCAATACCTGAAAGGCATAGGATAGACATACGTACAAGGCTTGCCAGAATGGCTTTTTTGACAACAAAAATTATTTTTTTAACGTGGTTGATGTTAGAAAAATCATTTGGCTTTTTTGTCATTTTTATAGAGTCTAAAACTATAGAGGCTAAAACTAATTAATATACATACGTTTTTTTCGAAACCTTTCCTGCCTAATCAAAATAATAAATTATGTCATTATGGGATGTTTTTAAACATTGTTTACTTATTTGTACATTCACATAATTCAGCATAGTTCGCAAACACGTCTCGCAAGTAAGGCATGCATCTGTTGACTGTTGAGTTTAATCCAACAGTAGCGTGACACTATATAGCACAAGAGCGACTGCGATGGAGATTAGCAGTGTCGAATGTCGGCTAGATTTGCCAGAACGGCCACGAAAGGAAATGAGTATCTAGGTGAAATATTTAACACTTTTCCAGGCGAACACGTTATAATTACAAGCACAAACAGACATGCGTCGTTTCTTTACATCATTTCCTTCCTCCCTGGAAATCGAAAAAGGTCTCGAGCAGTTCGTTGGGCCGCGCTTCTTTCAAATCTTCCCAGGATCCGATCACGAGTCGACCAGCAAACGCAGAATGCTTGACATTTGTGCAATATCGATCCAGCACGTATTGGAAATCGTGGTGTTCAATAGAGCGAAAAATGTTCATGAATTCCTTGTCTTGGCGGCAAACGGACAATTCCAGGGGTAGCTGATCGTACGACACGATGCAAGTCTGAAATGGTACTTAAAAGGCACAATAAACAACAATGCAAAACACTTTTGAATAGCCTATAATGCAGAAAATTATCGTCTTAAAACGCAGTTCGAATTTCAAATCGCAAAACTGAAGTTAGTTGCTTAGAGTCTTTTGCTCTAGAATACCAATTAAAAGGGGGTAAGGTGCTAATCTCAAAAACGCGAAAACAAATTACATCGCCTAGTCCACATTAGATGGGTTCCCTAAAGCAGACATAATAACCTTGGCGCAAAAGGTTATTCTAGAAAGTTACTCTCTGCATGCTAGTAACTTCATGTGGGCTATATGACGGTTATCTCACACCGTCTGAAAGGTAAATGAGGCATCAAAGGCCTTAGCAATCATGGGTTTGCAATACCCAGAGCATTTTCGCTTGCAGTCACAAATGAGATCAATCTCGCGTTATGTTGGGAATTGGCAACAAGGTTTGGCCTTCTGCTCTGTTTTCCTTCTTATAAATCATAACGGTTAAGTGACGCAGGAATTTCAGACAAAGTGATCAGGTTATTTTGGGTGAGATATAAAACATCAATCACCATAACACGTGACCAGAGACAGTAGCCGCAGTGGCTTTGACACTTTAGAAGTAACCACTTCTGTAAGTGCTGGTTGAGATAGAATCTATCCGTTTATTGGTTTCGAGATTAGATATTACAAGTGTCCAACCTCGATCGTAACACTTTCACCTTTGAAAACTTTACCAAAAAGGCCGTAATTTTGCAACAATAACTATAACAGTCTTGCGTAACTAACAATTTAAAGCATCAAACGATTTTTCTCTGCATTACATCTAATCAAACATCAAATTGACAAGCAATAACGCTGGCATAAACTTGGTTTCAACAAATCATAACTGGGCGTAACTTAAAAATACTTACAAACGAGAAAACTACGCTAGCAAACCAAAATAATTCATACTTTCTATGCAACCTGACAGTATGCATAAACTTTAATTCAGAAGGATTTATTTTTGCGTGTTGTTATCACGTCGGGGTCACCAATGTATATTTCAACAGAAGAGACATGACCATCGTGCTATCTGACTCCACTAAATCGAAACTAAAACAAACTGCCATTGTAATTTAAGGAGCATACTGTCAGGTCGCTTATAGATTTATTGTACATTCACATAATTCAGCATAGTTCGCAAACACGTCTCGCAAGTAAGGCATGCATCTGTTGACTGTTGAGTTTAATCCAACAGTAGCGTGACACTATATAGCACAAGAGCGACTGCGATGGAGATTAGCAGTGTCGAATGTAGGCTAGATTTGCCAGAACGGCCACGAAAGGAAATGAGTATCTAGGTGAAATATTTAACACTTTACCAGGCGAACACGTTATAATTACAAGCACAAACAGACATGCGTCGTTTCTTTACACATTTAATTATTTTTTACTTTTTACCAGGTTTTTACGTACAGTTCGTGTTTAAACAAAATTTTAATCTGACAACCCTGCTACGGACCGGTGTTTGCCGACCACTGCTGTACACTTCAGCTCCAAACTAAAATATGCTGTTCGGTTCGGACGACAGGTTTAAGACTTTGGCTGTACAAGTTATTTAAATGTTCAAAAATTCATTCGGTTCCAGTTTTGAACAGCCCTTTTTTCATTCAAGACGGGTTGCTGTCAGGAGGCTTACAATGTATTCCAGATTTAACTTTACATCACAGTCTGCTGTATCATCCGCGATGTTCCAGTCTTTCCTGATCTCTGATCGAAACTCTTCCACAAGATCAATCGACTTCAAGAGCTCCTCAGTTATGATGGCGTGGTTTTCTTTCAATTCATTCACTTTTGCTTCCATGTCGTTTTGCGTACTGTCAAATGAGGACAGGATACCTACGACGTGCTGGAAATTACAGTCGTTGTGCTTGTTAATTATCTCAGTTCGTTCTTTTTCCTCGGAAGGAATTGCCTGGAAAATGTCACGATATCCGCCACTGACTTGAATGTAAGCCGCCTTGTTAAAAATCCCACGTAAAAGGTATTTTTCCAGTGGAACTGTGAGGTTGGACCTCGGTATTTTAACACTGGTAGGCCTAAACGTTAAGTGGTGGGAGGTGAACATAGCCAGGCAACCGTTTTTCTTTAGAGCCCGTTTAACTTCAACAAAAAACGCCGGCAAGTCGAACCAATGTGCGGCTGTAGCACTGATTACCAAGTCCACACTCTTGTCAGCTACATCAATTTTCTCAGCAGCCCCAACACAGTAGGTTACATGTTCCATCTGGTTTGCTTTATTAGCTTCGGCAATCTGATTAGCGCTTATATCAATGCCAACAACATTGCGAAAGTATGGAGCGAATAGTTTGGTTGCTTGTCCACTTCCGCAGCCGACGTCGACCATCAAGTCGAATTTATCTTGGCTTGTGTTGTTTTTCTGTTTTAGGTATCTCATCACGGTTTCCTTAACTTCATCGTTGTATCCCAATCGATGCTTTGCATACATTCGTGTGATTTTTTTCGACTCGTAGTAACGCAGCATATTCAGGTGAAGTTCAGAAAATAAAATAATGTATGTCACACGGAGACTTCGAACTGAATGCTGAAAAATGCCGAAGTGTTGCCAACACCACTTTGCGTAATTGTCAAACGTTTGGCTTGTGCACAATACAAAAAGCTCAAAAGTGATACTTTGACTTCTAGCCAAACTAAGTGAAATGTCAGGATAACAAAACGTGCCGACAGACTGTGTGTTTTGGCTGTTTTGAGGGTCAGGTTCTAGGCTTTAACACGTTTCTGCATGTTGATGTTATTTGATTGTCGCATGACTTTGGCAACCCGTCAAGATATTTGAATGCAACCGGCTGTCAAGTCGTTACGCAGTTCGAGCGTGCTTATTGAACGACCACACGATATCTGTTAATGTTGTGCCAAGAATGTTGGACCCTCTGCTTAACGGCCTGTCGGAATGCCTGAACGCTACATGCGGCGTCTATTATAATTGTATTAAATGAAGTCCGAACATATATGAATGCGAAAGCGTAAAACGATATGCGGCCAGCGACACAAAGAGGGCTTGAACATTTAGTGGCAATTTCAAATCGGTCTCCCAGCCTGCCCAAACCTGATTGCCAACTGAAACACAATCTTTGCCAAAAGTCTGGGTGATGAGAAAAAGGTATCGATGCAAAGCGTGGAAAGATAAGAAATAAAACAGGTGAGACGTTAGGTGCCGCAAGAGTGAAGATTGGTGAGGAAGCAAGTGAAAACAAACGCAATGGTGAAAACAACTTATACAAAAACGAATAAAATATTGAAAAGACTGACTTTATGTTTGGTTTAAAGCTTCCTTACCACAGAAAGTGTGTGAGCTGTTTTTCTTTTAATGTGCAAGAGAAGCATAATTTTGCTCAGGAGTTTTAAAAATCTGAAGGGTAATCATGCAGGTGGCACTATTACCCGCCTACTTACCCTATTTGGAATTAAACAAATACGGTCATTCACATAGCTTTTTAAAGTGATTATACTATATGGCTTGATGAACTATTTACGAAATTGAGCTTGCTTAAGTGATTTCTGCAAACGGATTTCCTTAAACAAGCTGTTCCTCTGTAATGTGCAAAAGAGAAAAACTTAATTTGCTCAAAGGCATAATTTTCTAAACTAATTACTGAGATATTAAGCTTTCAATGAAACATGCACACACATATGTGTGTTTACAACTGTGATCTAGCCATTCCGAAGCTGCTTTTTAATGTTAAGCTTTCTTATAGTAATTACGGAACAGTTCACCTTATTTAAGCAAATAACTTCAAGATGATTTACTCAAACAAGCTTGCCTCGGTCTAGTCTAGACTCTAGAGAATTTTACTTTGTTTCAAATGCACTTTACACGAAGCGAAGATAAGTGTTTCCTTTCACGTTTCGTTTATCTTTGCCAATATTTGGCTTTATCATACGCCACCAAGTTTGATAATACGCTTCAAATTGTAACCAAAGCATGTAGTTAAAGAAAAAAATTACAGTAAATAAACGAATCCTTGTGCAACTGAAGACGACTGCTTTTTTAGATGCTTAATACGGACCTAAAAAACGAATAGCAATTGGTTTATTTATGGTACATAGTGGATCACTGGAACTAGAGTCTAAGGGTTTCTCTTCACCATTAAAATGCTCTTTTTCGGGCTCAAATATTATCTAATAAAGAAAATATTTTGAGGAATATTAAGCATTTTCCCGCACGTTTCTTTTGTAGAAGTTTTGTTTCTGAGATTAGGGATAAATTGTTTTTCGCGTACACTGTAAGAGATAAAAGTCGACGGCTCACCTACAAAATATATGGGTGCGTTTCATTTTAATGCGGCGAATGCATCAAAAAAATAACTTTCTTATATTCCGCACAGTCTTTCCTAAGTCCCGAAATGTGTACTCCCTTCGGTAGAGGATCAGAGGACTATGATAAAAATGCTTTTAATAACATTTTTGGCTTTTGATTGCGTTTTCAATGGCAAAACGAAACCTGACAACTCTGCATTGTACATTTTTGCCTAACTTCAATTTTGAAACAGCAGCTGAACCTAATTTATACGTACAGCAGTAAGTATCATTTTACACGTTTCGAATAACTCTTCATTTATTTTAAACATCAAAAAAAAAGATGTAAAATATTGCTTATTCAAGATGACAAGCCATTAGAAGATGCAATTTAGCATTTATTGTTATTTTGGCATCACAGTCTGCTAGGTCTTGAGGTATATTCCAGTCATTCCTCACATCAGTTCGAAACTGTTGCACAAGATCCACCGACTTCAGGAGCTCGTCAGTTACAACAACATTTTTCTCTTTAAACTCCTTCATCTTAGCTTCCATGTGGTTTTGGGTGCTGTCACAAGAATACAGCAATCCCAAAACTTGTTCCAGATTCCGTTCGTAGTGATTCTCGACTGTGTCAATGCGTTCTTTATCTCTTGAAGGTATTTCGTCAAACATCTTTCGATAGCCGTCCAAGATATGACAATAAGCTCCCTCATCACAAACCCCCTTGAGTAAGAAATCCGCAAGTGATTTGGTTTTGTCCGAATTTGTAATACCGATATCATAGCTGTCAAGTTGAGCTGGTGTTATTACTATGTTGTGAAAGCAAAACAAAGCTACGCAACCGTTCGTCTTTAAAACTCGCTTTAGTTCCTTGAAAAGCAGAGGCAAGTCGAACCAATGGGCGGCCGAAGCACTAATAACCAAATCTACACTCTTGTCAGGGATATCAATTTTCTCAGCAGCCCCAACACAGTAGGTTACATGATCCAACTGGTTGGCTTTATTAGCTTCAAATATCTGATTAGCGCTGATATCAATGCCAACAACCTTGCGAAAGTATGGAGCGAATAGTTTGGTTGCTTGTCCACTTCCGCAACCGACGTCGACCATCAAGTCGAATTTATCCTTGCTCGTGTTGTTTTTCTTCTTTAAGTATCTCATAATTGTCTCAATGGCTTCATTGCTATATCCGACACGGTAGGTCGCATAAGTTCGAGCCATTTCTTTCGACTCATAGTAACGAAACATTCTACGACAAATTTGAACTTAAAATTCTGATAACAACAAAAAGCCACAGTTTTTCATCAGCTTGATATAAACCTGAGTATAGTTTGAGCAAACTGCTAAATCTGACTAATACGTCATAAGAATATCGAAGCGCATACAGAAGTAGGTATCATTTTGAACGTTTCGAATAACTCTTTATCCAGTTTCAACATCGTCACAGCATCGTCTTTTTTGTGCTTATCAATAAAGGTTAGAGCAGATGTTAAAAATGAATGAAGAGTTATTCAAAACGTTCAAATGGATACCTATACTTCTGTATGGACTTTGATGTTCTTATTGCGTCTAAATAATACCATATCGTGAACAATACAAAAAAACGTGGCAGCTGGTTCGTAGACAGCACGACTTTACAGATTCGAACGAGTTTTTGGCAGTAATTTATCTGCCTGCAGACTTTTTCTCGTTATTTAACTGTCACGATTTGCTAAACGTGCCCGGAATATCTGTGTTTGTAGTTTGATGTTCACTTGTCATCATTAGTTACATTTTCCAGAAAAACAACGATCAATCCAAATAACAACATTGTAAATATACTTAGAAACACAATACACTGAATTTGTTTCAACCTAAAAAAAGCTTTAAAAAGTACAGATCGTATATATTCCCATACATACGATGACGTTTTTAGATCCATCCTATAAGCTTCTTAAAGTTTTGTCACTTTCTTAACTTGTAAGACACATTGTTCCTTTGAATATCTGCCAACCATAACCTAGACAGCCAGAGTTGACGGGTAAAACCGGTTCCTTTTGTCAAGAAAAGTCCATGTACACAGCCGACTTATAAATCTTTTTAATTGCTAATCAAAAAATAAAAACTTCACGAATAAACAAACTTATAATACAAAGAATACAAATGTCACTGGTCAATAATTTCTTACCACAGTTAAAGGGCTGCCATACAATTTTATGAAAAATTAAGCCATTTAAACACATTTTATAGAAAATTTTTAGGTTTATGAAGACCTAAAATTTGATGGCAAGACGTTTAACGAATTTAAATTTGAAAATAAAACAGTGTAAATGACAATTGAAAATATCTTTTTAACAGTTTTTTAAAACAGCTATATCTGAACAAATAACTCGAGCTGAACTTAAAACAAATTCACAGACTATTCAAATACCTCTGGAAAAATATAAGGTTTTTGAAAGACCTTTCAATACACACAACAATTTAAAGAAATTTAAAAACTTTTAAAGATTTAAAGATTTTGTGGCAACCCGAGTTAGTTTAATTAACGAAAGTTTTAAAATTTAGTTTGACTAGTGGTGTTAAAATGCAAGAAAGCAATGGTGCAGCAACATCAACAAACAATTTCTGGAAAGCAAAGAAAATTTAGCACACTAAAGAGATGTGGTTTAAAAGCCACTATTGCACACTAATGTCGTAATATTTGAATGGGTATGGGAAGTAATAAACTCCTTAAAATAAGTAAATGTAAAGTAATTTTAATAAACAATATGTTGTCAGCTCTTGGTTATCTGTTTGTGATCCATGTTGATCAATGCAGCTGAGGTGACGGCTCGATTCAGAATTTCTTCAATGCTGGAAAAAGTCTCTTTTGTTTTCTCAATGCTCTTTAACACTGCTCTGGCTTCTATTACATCATAGGCAAGTGACTGGCAAAAAAGAAGGGGACCAGTTTGACAACGACCTCATTTATTTACATTAAAAATATAACAAAAAACAATTAAAAAAGTAACAACTAATCCTATTTTTAAATAGGGATTTGAGAATAATGACAAATCAGGAAAAAACCCAACACTCTCACATAGCACCTTCTACCGATAAGAAATACAAAATCATAGCAAACAAGCAAAGATTATTTAACACTTGTTCTTGATGTAATTTCACTTTGTTAAAATAAATGATCATTGAACAATAAGATACTCTGTGTGCATGTGCAGTACTAAGTTTTGCGGTAAGCAATCAGGTTTTTTTCCCACAATAGGTTGGAAATTTAAGCGTTTTTTTTTCCAAGTTTAAATGTGCAATATACTAAGCTTTTTTTTTAAGAGCCCCAAAAATGATAGCCTGGTGTTAAAAATGGCAAGCACGTGTCCAGGCATTCTCGTACAAAAATATATTATACCATTCCCTCTCACCTTAATTTGTTCGTTGTCCCTCGCAATCGTCCTTTGGCATTCGACACATTTGGGCAGCGCTTTATGAATGTGCTGTTGAATTCGGTAGAGACCCATCGTAGGTTCGTTTGCGATCAAGTGAATGGTCTTGTTGATGCCGCTGCAGCATCGCTTGGTTTTGTCATCTAGTTCACGATCTCGCGACGATTGCTTTGCCATAGCATGCCTTGTTTTTGCAAAAAACACTCAATAAATTGTATAAATTTAAGTAAACACCATTAGAGAAAATACACCGCCAATATGGACGAACCCTAAATCAAATGACGTTCTCTTATTTATACGACAAATAAAAAATAGGCATTGCTATTAAGCATATTAAAAGAGTAAACAGTTTTTATTTCACAAAACTATTTATTTTTTTATTTTAAAGTATATATTAATTTAAAATTAAACGACAATTTGGTGTATCTTTTAAAGAAATAAACTAAAATTGTCGTAGATTTAGCGCTTGGTATTACGATTTATTTAGGGTTGCAACAATAGTTGCCAGGTTTTTTAATCCGATTGACAATGCTTCGGTTTTGTAATGTTGCGTTGTTTTTATTCACAACAACGTTATTTCATTGCGTTATGTGTTAACTGTTCTATGCAGCATTTGCACCCTAGCAATAACACAAATAAATTAATGTTCAAATACATTTTACTATTATTTACCTCTAATTCTAATTATTTGTTAAATCTGTTTTTCAAAAATGTGCAGCTCTTTTGATTTTATAATGCAGAAATTGGTTTTCTAGTAAAGAAATAAGGATGCATTATTTAATTTCAAATTGGTATTATAATTTAATCAGTGTAATTAATTGCACAAAATTATAAATTAATGTTTTTGATGTATTTCAGTTAAATTGGCAACGAAAATGCTTTTTTGCAACAAATTTGATCATCTGTTTTCGTTACTGAGTTGATAAACTTCTTGAAAGGTAAGATTATCATTTAACCCAACTCAAAAAAATTGTTAGGTGTGGCCCATTACTAGTCTGCATTCTGTGGCAGGTGCATTTGATATTTTTTATATAATTTAGTTTGCACACAGAAATTAGTACATTGAGCACTTAAATTTTGAAACCAGTTGAAATGTTATAGAATTCTGTACTTCAGCTGTGCAAAAAAACGGTATATTGCGCATTTTAAAGCTGTACCACTGTGAAAAGTACGGCAAGTGCACCTGCGAGTTTTTTTAAAAGTGTGAAATGCCGTAAATGCAGACTGGGCCCAATATGTTACTATCCCTTTTGGCCAGTCTGAATTCTGTGGAAAATGCACTTCCTTAAATATTTTTAAAAGTAATTTGAGTGCCCACCTGTATATTATATTATCTAAATTGTGCAACACAATTGTGTGTTAAAATTCCGAACCTCAAACGTGTGCTTAATCCTGATTGCCCACTAATTTTAGGCTGCACATCCAATATATCAGCAAAAATTGCAATGGAATACAGACTTGGATTTTAAGCCTGTCTGGATAGTATATTGGATCTTGACAATATGTTGCATGTGCATGGCCGAAAAAAATTTGAGAGGTTGGTTGCCCCAAAATGTTTAAAGTATACCTCGCTAGTACAGTGGTCGGCATACTGTAGACTGCATCCAAATGTGGGCATTTTAGTGATTTTTAGTGGCTACAAGCTATTTTACTTCTACAATATTTGATTTCTTTTCATGTGCCTCATGTGACATGCAAGTACAACATCTTGTTTTATGACATAACTTTGTGTGTCATTTCTAAAATATTTTTTACATAGTGGGCCTTCAGTGGGAAAAAAATTAATTTTTTTTTATTTTGGTCGCAACAAAAAAGTTTGCTGACCACTTCTCTAGTGTAACGTATTGAATCGGTATGTAGTTTTGGTGTGTAGAAAAAAACTTGCATGTGCGCTCAAAAAACTACCCAAGCAGTTGCACACTAAGCCGAAGTTGTAGTCAAACTTTGTTTATTTGTGCAAACCTAAGCAACATGAAAACGTTAAGCCGTGCTTACAGTTTTCAGTTGTAATTCACTAACAGATGGGCAAGTTTTAAAAGTACTGTTATTACTGCCGTTTAATCTTAGCAGTAACTTCTTTTTCATTACAGCTGCTCTATTTTAGACTGCTTAAATATCTCTCTTGCAACATGCAAAGTTTTTAAACTAGTCTTTCAAAAGTGGCTTTTGGTCTAAATCTTTTGCAAAGTTGTCAAAAGCACCAAAAAAGTATTTATTTTTTACTTTGTAAAGTTACTTATTCTGCAAATGATGCTGATTCAGTGCGAGTAAGGAGTTTGTTTTCAATATTATGTTTTCCATTGTTGCAGAATGTCTCTTCAAGAGGACAACTTGCAAGACCCGACCCAACCTGAGAGTGCAATAAACCCAATTGAACCTGCTGCAGCACAAACTAAAGGAATAAAAAGAAAAAAGTGAAAAACAAACCGAACTCTAAACAATTTTTGCTTAATTTAGAGGTTCTCTAAATTGAGGTCCCTTGAGGCTCCATGGACTAGTTTAAGGGGTCTGTGAAGACCCAGTTAATCTATTTTAAAAATCTATTTTATCAAAAAGGATTATATACATTTTGAAAATGTATAGAGTTTACTAAACTTTATACTGCCTTATTTTTAAATGTATTTTGGACTTTTTTTAGTAGTTTTTTTGTTTATTAGGCCGCAATAGTGGTTTGCTTAGGTCTACTTGTTTTATCATGTTAATTTATGATGTCATGATGATCCTGGACGTTCAAAGGCAATTTTGAACTTACATATCTTAAATATCCAATCCATAGTAAACTTTACAAACTATTTTTTTATCAAATGGAATTTCTTATACTTAGACCGAGGCATAGAAGTCGCAACCGTATTCGTGACGATGTCGAAACGGCTTCAAACGACCCGGATTACAGTCCATTTGAGGAATCTTTGGATGAAACAAGCCTCTCAACTTGTTCCACTCCTGTTCCGGACAAACTTTCGTCCAACGATTCCACCCCAGCTCCACTTATTTATCCAAGGTTCGTCCATAGGTTTTAAAGCTGGGACAATAATAATATATTTCAATCTGAAAGGTGGTGTTGGAATGCTAGTTATTAGAGATTGGTTTTTACTGCTACTGATATATTGGTAATACAAAATTTGAACTGATATTTAACTGTGGAATTATAATACATTTAGCATTTCTTGACTGATTTAACAAAAACTATTGTTTACTGTGTTCAGCATCACGCAAAATTAAAACATAGAACAAAAGTTGGATGTAACCCGAATTCTAGCTTGAATTAATCTAAGTTTTATTATATCTCAGAAATAAAAAAGCGGTTATCGGATCAGTTATTGTTTAGCAAAAACATAAAATAATGATTATAGAAAATTGATATCGTACGATAGCTGTAGTTGTCCAATTTGAATCTTTTCAATTTTAATCTGGAAATGAGGTGACACTGTATAACAACAAATGTAAGCTTTTCTTTTGTCCCATGGAAGCACGGTTGCGCGCAGGATTGTCAACATTATATTACTTCTGTTTAGTTTAATATTAAAGGTTTGACACTTTTGTATATCCAGGGTCTAAACGAAAAAAAGCAATAGATCCACTATAACAAAATAACAAAAAATTGATAATATTCAAGGTTTTTCTTAGCACACGCTTATTTTCATTTATTTGACCTTTATATTTTTAGCTCTGGCTTGGTTTGTGGATTGTGCTACTATGGAGAAAAGAGCTTACTGGGTCAGGGTGATTTGACCCGGTACGACCCCACCCCTGGCTTCAATGTGTTCCGACGCCCGACCCTCAAGTCCCGGGGGAGTCGTGAATCCTTCTCCGGTCTTTCACCTGCTTCCGATTCCGGGGACAGGGCCGGGAAATCCCCTTCGCGGAGCCGAAGCAGGGAAACCAGGCACAGGTTAGAGCGGGGTTCACAAAACTGAATGTGTTAAATGCAGCTTGTCTCCACAGCTTACCATCAACCACAATTAAGATTTTCAAGTTTGAATGTAGTACTGCAAATGCCTAAATGGCTCGAGCAATTTTTTATTTTTTTCTGGAGCCTGTGCGGCGTAGGAGCCATTTTTGAATTTTGACAGCTGAAGCTATGAAAATTAATATAGCTCAGTGGTTCTCAACCTTTTTTCTTTCGTGGCCCATTTTCGTTGCACAAAACTTCTGTGGCCTAATAAATAAAAGAACAAACTATAAAAAAGGTTTAGAACAAAAAATAGCGGACCATATATCAAAACAAATTATTTATTCAACCGTGCATTACTGGGGTACTTGCTTCTGAACAATAAGTTTACGTTCATTTACATTCCTTCTCAATTTCTCCCCAAGCCATTATTCCTGTGGAATTAGTTGTAGTAACACAAATGAAACTAATTTCTTCAATAAATCTTGCTTTTTTTTAATTTGTCTGTGGCCCACCTAAAAAGTTCCCATGGCCCACTGGTTGAGGACCGCTGCTCTAGCTCAAATAAATTTTAAAAGGTTAAAATCTCGAACAAAACCACTAAACAGTTTAGTGTGGCAAATGTAACTAATTTAACCTGTGTTGAAGCAACTTTTAAAAATGACCTCTAAGGACCTGAAGCTGAAGCCTTTGTTTATGTGTATGGTTGCTTTAGCTTGCCGGCTTGCTTGGCCCACTGGGTCAAATAATGTGGCCTGTGCGTCACTTTTCCCTAATAAAAATGAAGCAGAGGTAAAATGTTGTCGAGTGCAATCTAAAACTAATTTTTTTTAAAGAAATTCAAATTGCCAAACAATCTTGGCTCACCACATTTTTTTGTTGCATTGGTCTTTAAATTTCTTTCATAATAATTAAGTTAAGTAACTTTAACATAAAATCTTATATCTGGCCTGCAAATGTAAAAACTAACAGTTATCCAAATAGGTTTTGCTAATAATGTTTGCAATTTGTGTCTCTGACTAAAAACAATGTTTTACAAATTTGCAAGTACTGCGCAAAAGTTTTTTTTTCCTAATTCTTTTATGTTATTATCGTTTTAGCCGTGAGTCTGCGACGCGAAGTGTGGAAGTGCGCACATACGAAGTGGTGGAAGAGTTGAGCACGGTCGGGTGCGCAGAGATGGCGGAACACACCCAGGTGTTTGAACCAACAGGTTCGTGAAACTTTTGACATTTTTTATGTTGGCCACATAACACATATTTCATGGTACAATTTGGCTTTATCAACACTGACAGTCGAATTCAGTGGTTCCATCTCTTCTTTGGCTTACTGCGCCCTACAGAAAATAGAAATGCTTGCAGCACCCTTACTAGCATTTTCAACAGTGCTTTACTGTAGCAGCACAATTTTGTAAAATTGAAACAGCATACATCAACTGTTAAGAAGGTTGAAAAACATTCTTCATTTGTTGCACTCTAATCGGACACAAAAATTGTACCAAAAAGTTTACTAATATGGTTAAAATTTAAATAAAAAAAATTTAATCTGCTATTTTTTTTGTTGTCCAAACAAAAGGTTCTTTTGACTGCAGTGTTAATATTTGTTTAACAATTTGTCAAGCTTTTATATTTTTTAGTGTTTAATCGTGAGAAATATGTTGCAACAATCTTTTTTTGCAGGCCACGAACAATGCAGGGTTGTGACAAAGTCCTTTATTGTCTTAAATTGATTTACGTAATGAAAAGTCTTTAAAAAACTTTATGTTTTTTTAATTAATTTCATATTAAGTTTATGGTAGATATTTGAAAAGTGTCGTTAAAAAAACAACTAAAAAATTTTTTATTGGGGTTTACGATGACATTTATACTGTTTTGTTTTCGAATTATATCCAAAACTGTCAAGCGATCCAATTTTAGGTGATTTAAAACAAACCTAAAATTTTTTTTTAAAAGTCTATGAATATCTTTCTATTTTTTAGCATGTAATTATGTCACAAATTACATGCGACTGGGGTGTTGTAAAGAACAAGCTGTATTGTAAAGATCAAGCTGTAGAAGAACCCCAAAACAATAAATTTCCTTTAGACCCAAATCCTACTTTTTATAACTGCAAGCCTACTTTTGGCCCACTCTGTGTGTATTGCTTAAGTGGCCGCTATGCCTACTGATCTCCATAAACAATTGCGTCTGATCCTCATATTTTTTCGCACTCAGGCCACGTTACAGCCCATCATTGTTGCGCAGCTTGGTCAGAAGGAGTTACACAAAATGAACTTTACCAACTTCTATGTGTTGACAAGGTAAGGTCATTGCGTTTTGCTTTCCTTATCTTGCTTGTAATTTGCAAATTGAAGCTAGGTATGTCCGGTACTTGATATTCTATTCCATTACCCATTATTTTGAACGAAAAGTATCGCGATCCGATTAAATACCAATTGACTTTATTGATATGATCCAACAATCAAAATAGGTGAAATTGAAACATTCAAAAGCCATTTTTCAGTTTATTAGGCTGAAAATTCCTTTGAGGTTAAAACGTTTGTTAACCTACTATGCACCGATACCAGCCTAGTATCCAACGAATGCTGATACTACCTGACATCCGGTATCGGCTCCAACTCCATGTTATCGGACATCACTAACTAAAAGATATCTAATACATTATAAATTGAAGTTATTGAAAGTATAATTGTATTGTATTAACTCCAAAAAGTAACTTCAAAAAGTAACTTCAAAAAGTAACTTCAAAAAGTAACTTCAAAAAGTAACTTCAAAAGGTTACTTCAAAAAGTAACTTCAAAAAGCAACTTCAAAAAGCAACTTCAAAGACATTTTTTTTGTTTTGTTGTTTACAAAGTAGAATTTTTTTTAGTGGGGACAATGTTTTGAAATGCATTCATACTGTTTTCGGTGCGGCTTCAAAATTAATGTGGTTTGTAAACTATTTTTTTTTCAGGCCGTCTACAATGGCATGTCACAGAAATGCAGTTACTGCACGAGGTATGGTGCAACAATAAAGTGCAAGGCTCTCAGATGCGACCGAATGTTCCATTACCCATGCGCAGCTGGCAGCGGCTCCTTTCAGGTAAGGCATTCCAAAATGCATTACTGTCAATGTCGATTGATTATTCTTAATAAATCTAGCTAGCATTATTCCCCATTTTGCTTTTTGGACCTGTTCTATAACATTTGAAAAAAAAAATAAAAGACAAGAGACTTAAGTTTATATTAAAACAACTATGTTTAAAATTGTTACGGCTTTATTTTGCTTTGATTTAACCTGTCTATAAGTTGTATGTCAGTCAGACATTTAACTGTGTTTTTAAATGGTGCAAAATTAAATTAAAAATAAATGCTGCCTTATTCAATTAAGATGTGTAACGAAAAGAAAAATTAGCTTTGGCGTTGATTCTTTTTGTCTTTAAGTTGAAATGTGAAATGTCATTTTCAGACAGTGGATTTAAGTCATTCAGAATGTGGGTTTAGGTTCAGTAATACATTTAACTGTGTTTTTTAAATGGTACAAAATTACATTAAAAATAAATGCCGCCTTATTCAATTAAGCTGTGTACCAAAAATCACAATTAGCTTTTGCGTTCGATTTCTTGTCCATTTTTCAATGCAAATTACTGAAATTTTTGTGACATCTTTGCAGGACATTAAGGCGATGCTACTGCTGTGTCCTGACCATTTGGAACAAGCCCCTTCGCATGCCTCTGCAGAAGAACTTATCTGTGCAATATGCAGTGACATTGGTATATTAAACAGATTTTCAATATTTTATTCTGAAAATAATACATTTAGTTAGCAGATAATTATGTTAGCTGTGATATTTTATTGTGTAATTGGTTTTAAAAGGATTGCAAAATTAATAAAGTTTTATTGTGAAATAATATATTTAGTAAACAGCTAATTTTTGCAATTGGTTAAAAAACATTTTGCAGAATTCTTGTTTACTGTCTATTAAGCCTGATGTGTTCAAAGAATAGTTATAATTTATTTTTAATGTAAACTAATTCATTAATTTCATTAAAAACTTCTGTGAATTTAATTATTTTTTCTTCTCTTACCTATTTTCAGCTTTTTAAACCAAAAATCTTGCTTTAAAGTTTAGATTTAATATAAGTTCATGCAACCCTGGTATTCCATACACATTTCCTGCATTTTTTTTCTTTTTGCGTAAAAAATAATAATATGGTTTTATTCGAAGGTGAAATTTCTGATTTTCTCTTTTGCACCTCATGTGGTCACCACTACCACGGAGGCTGTTTGCACGTCGACGTCAACCCAATGGTTCGAGTCGGCTGGCAATGTCCAGAGTGCAAAATTTGCCAGACTTGCAGGTATTATATACGGGGATGTTTTTTTTTATTTTTTGAAACTTTTTACAATAATTAGTTAATATCACATTAACGATTAACTGTTTAAGGTTTCAAGTTTTTTTTTTAGGTATGTTCAGTTTAATTTTTTTTTAGTGAGTTGCAATTTAACAGTTATTTTAGTAAATCCTTTTTAATTATGTGTGCTGATTGAACCTTTTTATGAACAAGAATAAAATTAGTGTTGTAACTTGTAATGACCTTAGTTAGTGTTTTGACTATTAAAAAAAAAAATAAAAAATAAATGACTTGATTTAAACTTGGACAAACAACTTGACTTGAACTTAAGTCGTTCAGTTAAATAACTTTAGTAAACATTTTTTGTTTATCATTTTTTTTAAATCCGAGTAATTTATCTTAATTTTTGTTAAAAAAGTCTATTTTAAGATGGCAACATTGGTAAAATGTTAAAAATCATCAGGATATTCAAATAACCAAAATGTTTGAATAAATAACCATGAAGTTTGTTGTTCGTGTTTCTAACAGAAGTTTCTATTACAACAATCTGAAAAGATAGTTTTTTGCACGTTTTAACTTAAATTTATTTTACTTACTTACTTTTAGGCAACCAGGCGACGACAACAAAATGCTTGTTTGCGATTCTTGCGACAAGGGCTACCACACTTACTGCCTTCAACCTGCAATGCCCTTCATACCAAAGAACGGATGGTGCTGCCAGGTAGGGCAACATTGTCAGTGCTACAACATAGTGGAGAGCCCAAATTGATAATAAGTTGCAAGCCCAAAGGGTCGAGTAGATCGAAATCATCTTGATTAAGACGTTTTGAAACGAACTTGTATTATCTTGATTCTTGAGTTAGTGTGACTGAAGTAAATCAAAGCATCACTTATTAAAAGGTGGGTCGCAATTGTTAACATTCTAGTTATTATTGATGCTTTGATTTGCTTCTCAGTCACATTAACTAATAATGATACAAGTTGGTATCGAAACGTCTTAATCAAGATGCTGTCGATCTACTCGACCTTTTTGTTTCATATAAAAATATTTTAACTAGGGTTGAGATTTTGATCTCCCCGCTCGCGAGTGCTAATTGACACCCAATCATCCGACTGGCGGGTGCAAAACCAAAATCGGTTGTTGTTATCAGACCTACTGGACTATTTTTGACGATCTCAAATAAATTATCGCCTGGTATTGGACGAAAATTCGTGCACGGCGTACAGGCATTTTATGGTGAAAACTTAATTAAATATCAACTCTGTTACTACATTCAAATTCGGACAAATATATTGATTTTAGCTTTTTAAAATTAGATTTCAATTGTATATTTCTGAAGCCAAAGAACTTTATGTTAAAACTGTTTTTATTCAGGCGTGTCGTCGCTGCAGCGATTGTGGCTCTAAGGCACAAGGAAACCCAGCTCTATCCACTTGGCACTGCAATGACCAGGTGAAGTTGCACCCTTTAAAATATTAACAACTTAAGATTTAGTTAAACTTTAAATGATAATAATTAATGTAATTACTTCAGTTTTGATTTCATATTTTAAGTTTGGCGCATTTTAAAACATCTATTGCAGCAGATGAATTAAATAAAAGATTCCAAATTTAAGGTAAAAAAGAACGATGTCATAAGGCCTTCTTTTAATAAAACATACGTAATTAAACAAATAAGTGATCAATATTTTACTAATATTAACAGAAGTTTCAGTTGGATATCTTTGCTAAAAAAATTCGCACAAATTAATAGTGGAACAAACAACAACATAGTATTGTTCACTGCCTCCATAGTATTAATATTAAGACCAACATCATAATAAAGCAATATACACAGTACTATCCACACATATAAATCTATTGAAATTCATCGGAATAATGCATAAATGGCCAAACTTATGCCTGAAAATGTAGGTAGGGGGTATGGGACGATTCCGAACTGTGTTTTATTCCGACGTTGATGTTGTTCGAATATCCTTCTTTGTAGTCACTAAAACCACCTACTTGTCGTTACGTCAGGTGTGCACTACTTGCTTCGAGCTCCGTGACAAGGGTTCGTGTTGCCCGGTATGCAAGAAAGCTTACCAGCCGGGCGCAGAAAAGGAAGATATGCTGCATTGCAACGAATGCAAGGCATGGGTGAGTGTGCGTGCTGTAAAAGCAAAACACAGGGTTGCCACAAAGTCTTTCAATCTTCTTTTAAAGTTTTGAGATTTTTTGGAATTCATTAACGTATTAAAAAGTCTTTGAAAAACCCTATGTTTTCCTCTTTTGAAATATTGCTTGTCAAAAAGACTTGATTTAAAACATGTATTTCCATAGTTTTAATTTGGCCATCAGGCCATTTTAACTTTCAAATTCGCCTTTGGCCGAAATTAAAACTTTGAAAGACTTGTTTAAGAAATGTTTGTCCATTTAATTTTCCCTTAAATCGCTTTAACATTTGAACGTTAAAATACTTCATTAGGAAATGTTTGTCTTGGCATTTAATTAATATTGTACTAAATCGCTTTAACATTAAAACGCCAAAAAACTTGATTAAAACCTATACTTCCACGTATTTAATTTTTACTAAACCGCTTCAACATTAAAAAGGTGCACGACGAATGTGAGGACGTTATCGACATGGACACGTACTACGACATGGGGGCTGACTACAGCTGTCCAAGATGCCGCGATGAAGCACAAGACGTAGACGACCAACCGCCTACCACCCCGCTCCTAAAGAGCGTCCAGGAGGAGCAGGAAGAAAAAGAGCAGGCGCTCCAGGGAGTGGGAGCACTGGCGGCGAAGAGAGGAAAGGTTTCGGCAAGTTTGGAGTCGGAGAGTGGATCGAGCGGCATGAAAGGTTTTTAAACAAGTTTTTTTATAGTTTTTTCACCACTGATCTAAACAATTTTTCTTGCACAGGTTTTTTTTTCTGTCATTTAAAAAAAAAAAAACTCTAAAAATGTCAGAGAAAAACAAGAAATACTGTTCAATACATTTGTCCAAAACAGAGATAAAAACTATATAATGCAAAAACGAAGTTTGAGCCGACCCTAATGCGACATACTAGGCCTGGTTAATTCTGCCTGCTCGCGTGTACCGTATTGCTCTAATAAAGATATAAAATTTTGAAAAAAAATAACCGCCCTACGCCCCTACCTTTAAGTAAATACCAAGCTCAGTTTTTACCTCATTTGTAGCAATTTCTCGTTTTTTGTCCACTAGGTAGCAGCACGGACCCAATGCTCTTCTCAGCTGGAAACCGGAAATCATCGTCGGAAAGTCACATGGGAATTTTCGCCGACGTTCAGGTATTATTTTGTCAAACATCTCAAAAAAATGGAAAAAATGGGATGAAAATAGGACTTTGAAAGTTAAAAGCCAAGCAAACAGGCAGGAACCGCTTTGCATATTTTCAGCAAGTTTGGAGGAAGAATTGGCCAACTAGTTAATTTTAGTTTTCTAATTCAATGTATTAAAGCGAACTGCGAATAATTCCAATTCCTTGTGAATTGCTTGTGTGTTCTAGTTCTAATCTAATTTCGGATTTCACCAAAAATGCTACTTGTTCAACGACATATTAGTCTCGCAGTCAAAACAAATAATTTGAATTAAAACTCTTTGGTTGGAACAAGTCTGGAAAGCATATGCCATGTTAAGGGCATAAAAATTAGCACGCACATTTTCCAGTTCACATTCTTGTAAATTTGCGATTTAATTTAAATTGATTGTGAATAATTAAATGTACTTTTGGTTCAATTCTATTTGAAATTTGTTTTTGTCAGAATTCGGTCATTTTAATCTTATTGTAAAAACTGAAATGCTCTAATTTAAAATCTAATCTAATTTTAAAAAGTTAATATAAATTCAGTTGTCCAAGTCTGTATGGATGCTTAAAAGACAAGGTACTGTTTCGAAAATACTGCTCAACACAAAAACACCAAAACCATATGAAGTTACTATGTTGTAAATTAGTATTTATTCGAAACGTTCAAAATGTTTAATATTCATTCTACGTCTAACTACAACCTCCAACCATTATTAAACATTTCTTTAAAACATTCAAAATGCTTTCTACTTCTGTATGTGCTTTGATATTCATGGTACCTTTGACTACAACCTCCAGTCATTATACAAAACTCGCCACAAAAACCCGTGTCGCCTGCTGCCACAGTATTTGCTGTAACACGACTCGCAAATCCACAGGACCCTCTGAGCAGCATTTTCAGCGAGGAGGCTTACCAGCCGATCGTAAGCGTTCCAATGCTATTCGACGACCAACTGAGCAAGGACTCCATTGAGTGGAAGAAACAACGCAAAGGTCCAAGACTTTCCTCCGAATCGAGATCGCCGACTAAACCGACAAAATCAACGTCGCCCGGAGGTAAGATAGCGGCAGTAAGGATGTCCGATAATATCGGATCGGAGCCGATACCTGATGCCAAATGGCAGTATCGGTACTCGTCCGATAATATCGGATCGCTTAAATCATAATGGAAAGTTGATGTCGACTGAAGTCTTTATCACTTAACAGACAATAAACACAATGATGTTTCACGACTATCACGCGGCCCACAGCTACATGATAACACTAAGCTATTCAAAAGTAACTCGCGGCCAACTACAAATGACTCTGCGGCCCATATTTGGGCCGCGGCCCACAGTTTGCCGACTACTGCCCTAGGCAAAGCGCGCCTCTAGGAACAGTGTTTAATAAAATAAAACACTAAGGTTAGCAAAAATGTTCGTTTAAAGCTTAAATTTGCACTTTTGTGATATTTAAAAAAAAATGCAAGCCACGATACTTTTTAAACAAAATCAAATAAATTTATTTCACTTTCAAATTTTTCAGAACTCTAAAAAATTAAAGGTTTTTATAATGTTTTACTTCTTAAAATGACTTACTTAACCTATTCCTTTATGACGTCACAGGTTCCCCCTCCCCCAGGGGCCACGGCAAGGGCATGGGCAAGCCTGGAACCATGTTCGGCCGGGGAAAACCCTTCGGGGCCAAGCGGCGCCCCAGCAGTGTGAGAGGGGGCCGGGGTAAGGGGCCGTCCCGGGGAAAAGGGTGAGTGATGTTGTTGGTTGGAGAAAAAATGTTCAATTTGCCTAAAATGGAGTTTTTTGAAGTTGTTAATGTTGTTTAAAACCTGATTTCTGCCGAAAATAGTTTAGTATGTCTTATCCCAAAAGCTAAAATGTTCTGAATATTTTTTTAAATATTGGTCATTTTTTTTCATAACTGATTTTTTACCGAAAATATATTGTTTACATTTTTACATGGTTTCTTGCTGTTAAGTAGAAAATGAAAAGTAGGAAATAGATCAATAAATATTCTACTTTGACCTGATGAAGCACGGTTGTGCGAAAGCTTCTCGAGAATTCAATACAACTTGTCCTAATATCCTATTTTGAATTGGACAAACACGGCCATTTATAAAGAATGTTTAAGGGGTACTCTTGTATTTTCCCATCACCGCTTTCTTTGCGAAGATTAAACGAACAATTTCAAAATCGTACAAATACTTGGTTTTTGGAGAATTGCAATCTTAAAGTAAAACATATTTAAACATACCTTTCTTTTTATAACGGTTTTAAATGCAAATTACTAAATTACAGGTTTGTTGTGTTTGTATTTAACTAGAACTTTACTAGAGTAACACCTTTTACACTTAAAATGACGTATTCGGTAGAAATCTACTAAAATACAGTATTTTTCCGATAATTTTTTGCACAACAGCATGAACTTACCACAAAACCTCTCAATTTTGGTCTCAATTTTTTCGAAATTGTTACTTAAACTAAGGTGTTTAATTATAAAATTTTAAAAAGACTTGGTATTTGGGAAATTAAATCACAGAGGTACATAACGTTGTGTTTTCGTTCACGTTTTAATTTTAACTTCTAGTCGTGGCGGACGGCGACCACGTGGCAATAGCCTCTCAGCAGCCTCATCGCTCAGCGTGCCCAGCCCGACCGGCGCCGGAAGTTCCCCGGTACAGCCGGCGCCGAGCATGACGGCCCGCAGAAGGTCCAGGACCCGATGGAACCGTGGCTCAATGACAGGTGACCAACTGTTTTTCTTAAAATGTCTGGCGTTTCATTTCCAACAAGATTAAAGCATTACTCATCCGAACATGTCTACGTTTGGATCATAGTGGTTGGAGGTTGTCTAAACAAGAGGTTCTCGAAGGAAGCCCACTTGGCTTCTTTAGGGAGGGAATTTGTTTCAGGAAGGAAAAATGAATAAAAAAGAAGTTATTTAATCGGTTATATGCATTGAAAAGCTTTTTTTTCTGCGCCGGTGACCAACTGTTCTTTCTTCAAATGAAAGACACACAAACATATGTGTTTAATAACATCTGTGATCTAGCCCCTCGGAAGTTGCTTTATGACCAACGGTTCGGCTAATCGTTGGTCATAAAGCAACTTCCGAGGGGCTAGATAACAGATGTTATTAAACACATATGTTTGTGTGTCTTTCATTAATTGATGCGGACTGATGATCCCCCAGTGTGAAGTTGCTTGTACTAACAGAATGTACAAGTATTGGCGCATGGTTGTTTCTCGACTCGCTCCTCTCTGAGCCTGCATAGCTCAGTTGGTAGAGCGACGGTCCCGGCTTGACCGGAGGTCGTGAGTTCGAACCTCACTGCAGGCCAGTTGTTTTTCTGGCTTGCTCTGCTTGCATCATAGATCGACAGATTCGGCGAGTCTGCGAGTCTGCGATGGCTTTTCGGTGTACTTCTTTCTTCAAACGTCGAGTTTCACTTCCGTCGGGGCGCCTCTGTTTTGGCACCGGATTTTTCGTTTTTTGGTTGGGTTTAGAAAATGGGTTAGGGTTGGAATTATTAGGGAGTTAGTGATGTACTTACGTTGGAGTCCCTCAAAATGTTCCCATGGCACACCGGTTGCGGAGAACTGGTCTAAACAGTCTACTCTTTAAAATCGTCCCCCCATAAAGTCCTTCTAACGTCCATTCTTGTTCCTCCAGGAGCGGAGAGTGTCCTTGGAGCGCTGGTGGCTGCAGAGGGAGGACACAACCACGAGAACGTTGATGAGGAGTACGGAGACTCGATGCACAACACCGTGGTACTCTGCTCAGCCGACGACAACTTCACACTGAACCAGGTAAGTTGGATGATTTCGTTCACTTAACGTTGACGTTTTGACATGAAAGCGTGGCGACTTGAAGCGATAAATAAATTTCGGGAAAGCATTTGGAAGTTTAATTTGGAAATTTATGAATTATTTAACGCAACATGTACGTGGCGACTTTTTGAAGGGTTACACTGGATTTTATTAGTAGTACTTTCGTTGCTGAGCAGCAGTTTAGTTTATGCTGTTTTAAAACACATATGAACAGTTATCAACAGGGCGATTATGTTTTGACTGGACAAATGAGAAAGTTTGACCTTAAAATAAACGACAGTTTCAAAAAGCTTACTACAGTTTTTGTTATTTTTGTAAATTTTTTTGTGCATTTTTTAATCGATTTTTAAATCGATTTAAATTTTGACAAAGTTTTAACTTTTTTCTCCAAGGAAGAAAATAGTCAAAATAAGTTTTAATTTGAGAAGAAAATTTGAGGATTTTTTATTTCGAGAAGAGTTTTGGAAGGTTTTTTCCCCAAGAGTTATCTTTTTTGATTAAGATCAAGCAACAACAATTTATACATTTACGTTTGTCCGTCTCTCCCAGGACATGTGCGTGGTGTGTGGCAGCTTCGGGCAAGGGGCGGAGGGTCGACTGGTGGCCTGCTCACAATGTGGTCAGTGCTACCATCCTTACTGCGTCAATCTTAAGCTAACCAAGGTGGTTCTACGTAAGGGATGGAGATGTCTCGACTGTACGGTGAGTGCTGTGTGCCAGACTTGGACAGATAATTCTAGTTTTCTAATTCAATGAATTAGAGCAAAATGCGACTAATTCTACTTCTAATCTAATTTGTGAATTGCTTGTTTGCTCTAATTCTAGTTCTGATCTAATTTGGATTTTACCAAAAATGCTACTTTGTCCAACGGCATTTTCAGTCTCTCAGCTTAAACACAGAATTTCAATTAAAACTCTTTGGTTTGAACGACTTGTATGTAATTTTTACAGTCTAAAAAGCATACAAATTAGCACACACATATTTACCATTCACGTTCTTATAAGAATAAATTGCGATTAAATCAAATTGGTTGTAAATAATTAAGTGTGATTCTAGTTCAAATTTTAGTTGAAGTTTGATTTTTTTGAAATTCGGTAATTCTAATTCTAATCTAATTTGGAAAAACCAAACCTGCTCTAAAAAATGTGTTCCTCAATAAGGCGTTAAACGCACTTTACTTTCATGGCGCTTAAACTTTACTTGAATTTTTTGTTTTGTTTTTATGTTTACATTGTTGTGAGCTCGTATCTGGCCTTCGTATTTGTTACTGGTACGAATTTAAGAATAGCGGAATAAAAAAATCGTTTTTTTGATCTACCTCAATGTATTTTTTAATTGTGTAATTTTGGTGCAAAGAAAATTGACTTTTTTTACGACACTTTTTCACCAAATCGTCCTTAATAAAAAACATCGATAAAAAAAAATCGATTCACAATGGAAATTAAACTATCTACTTTCACTTTACTTGTACCTCGAATAAGAAGTGGACATAAATGTTTTAATAAAACATTTTCTTTTCTTTTTTTTGTTAGGTTTGCGAGGAGTGCGGTGCCGCTGACACACCGTCCCAGTTGCTACTCTGTGACGATTGTGACATCTCGTATCACACCTATTGCCTGAAACCTCCTCTGCACACCGTTCCTAAGGGCGGATGGAAGTGTAAATGGTAAGTCGTACGCCAACTTCCATTTATAGTATTAACGTATTAACGGCTAATTAAGGTGTCAAGGATAATAGCCAGATTACGTTAACATTGCTATGGGTATTTTTTTTTAATTCTAAATTTTGTTTTTGTCTTCAACTTGTTTTATTCCTAGTCTACCATTCAGATTTCGTTAACTTTACTTCGGGTATTTTTTTGCGGGATTTTAAATTCCAATTTTTTCGTCTATAAAACTCTTTTAACCTTAGTGAACCTTTCAGATTACGTTACTTTTGCTATGGGTATTTTTTGCTGGATTTAAAACGAATATTTTGTCTATTTTTAAACTCGTTTTATTCCTAGTCCACCATTCAGATTTCGTTAACTTTGCTATTTTTTTTTTTTTTTTTTTTTTTTTGTAAATTTTAAACTCGTTTTAATCCTAGTGTGTTTTTGTCAAAAATAAACGAGCGATTATTTATTTCACAAATTAGTTTTAAATTATATTCAACAACTGTACTTTAATCTTCATTAAGAAAATATGCCGCGGGCCGGATAAATTAACCCGACTGGTCGTAGTTTGGTGACTTTTGCTGTAGTACACCAACAAATTCAATCCATTCTTGCTTGCCAGGTGTGTTCGTTGTACTCACTGTGGTTCGTCAACTCCCGGTGTCAACTGCGACTGGCAGGAGAACTATACCTCGTGTGGTCCATGCGCTTCTCTCGCACACTGTCCTTACTGTAGACGAACCTATAAAGACGAGGAAATCATCATGCAGTGCTCGCACTGTGAGAGGTATGTATTGGAATGTGAAAGCTAAGAAGTGTTTTAGTTGCATACTTCTGTCGTAATTAAATATTGGGTTGATTTTGATTCTTGAAGGTCCACCGGTTCGCAAAAGTTCTTTTGAAATTTTACCGTAAGCTAAAAAGGTTGAGAACCACTGCTGCTGTAAGGCACCCGGTAAATATTTATATTCAAATCATCTCCTCACGACAAAATTGCTAAAATACGCTTAAAAATGCTTTAGTAGGCTTCATACTTTACTGATTTTCGCCAAACCTGCGTTTTTTCCAGTATACAAAAATCCATAACTTTCTGTTTCAGCAAAAAAATGCTTTAGTAGGCTTCATACTGAGTTTTAAGGTTTAAAGCAGGGGTTCTTAAACTGGGTCCATTGACCAATCGGGGGTCCGTGAGCTAAATTTTAGGTTGATGAACGCCAAACGACAATTATTAATGTGATTCAATTTCAATTTACAAAAAAAATGCGAAAAAATATTAGCTAAAATGCCAGTTCAAAAATGCTGTTATCGACTCAATTCCTTATAGTTGTGAAATTATTTACCACATTTAGATATCTACAATCTGGCTGCGAGTACTTCTACAATAAGAAAAGTTAAAAAAACAGTGTTGTGTTTAAATCAGCGTTCTTTTTAATAAAATTTAGAAATATTGCACAAACTTAAAATTATTCCTCAACATGTTTAGATGACTACATTCTGGCTACGACAATAAATGCTTAAACATACAGGGTTGTATTGAATTAGCACCATTTTTGTCAAAAATTGGAAATATTACACAAAATAAAAATAAACCCTTACTACATTCAGATGGTTACACTCTGGTTGCGAGTGTCTCTACAACGAGCCGGTAAATTGAACGTTCCATATGCCAAAAAATGTTAGATAAAATGAGGTTTGGCCTTTATCGGCCCAATCAGTTATAGTCGCAAAAATCTAAATAAAACTTAAAATAATACTTCAACACATTTAGATGGCTGCATTCTGGTTGCGAGTACCTCTACAACGAATCGGACATCGAGAAAGTACTCGAGAAGGGTTACACGTGCGTCCTGTGCCGCCCCAAGGGTGCCACCCCGCCCCACCTCGACCTGAACCCCCACTCTTTCGACGGGGACCCCTCGACGTGGAATTACCCCGGAAGGACCCGATCCGACGCCGAGGCAGTCAAGGTGGTAGTAAATTAACCAGGTTTCGCATTTCGTGGAGCTGATTTGTGAAGCTAATCGTTGGGCCATCGCGCCACGCCCCCCCAAAAAACTTTTGGTTTTTGTCTATTTTAATTACGTAAATGTAATTTTTTTTTCGCGCGGATTACAATTGTGTTCGTGTGCTTTTTTATATTTTTGTGGTGATTTTTAATAATTTACAAAAAAATAATATTGTTTAGTTAGTGTGTAGTAAATCCCCCAAATTTCGCATTTCGTGGAGCTGATTAAGAGGGCTACATGCCCATGACACCCCCTTAAGCTGTATTTTGCCCTATTTTAACGACGTAAATGTAATTTTTTTCGCGCTTTTTACAATTGTGTTTGTGTGCTTTTTAATATTTTTGTGGTTATTTTTTTTAATAAAATTAATTTTAAACAGGTGTGCAGTAAATTACCCAGGTTTCGCATCTTGGCCCTAAACTATATTTTTTATGCCCTTCTAAACTATATTTTTGCCATTAATTGATTGACAAAAAAATTGGCCGAAAATCGTTTATTTTGCAGGAATACCAGAAGGACGGCGTTGCCCTGACAAGTGTGGGGTTGCAGTACATTCAACAACTCATGCAGAAGTCTATGGGAACACACAAGAAAAAGCCGCCAGTTCAAAGAAGGTAAGTTCACACCTGTGGTAATTTCTTAGTACTTTTATGTTCTCGCCATGCTGTTGATTTAGTGGCTCGTCCGATAATATCGGATCGGAGCCGATACCTGATACCAAGTGGTTGTATCTGCACTTGTCCGATACTGGTATGGTATCGGTGCCGATCCGATAGCAAATTAATTTAGGTATATTAATCATGATTTGCCACCCATTGCTAAAGTTACTGCCTTGAAAGGTAAATTCTTGATATATATTAGGTTAACAACGGATTGTAATTAAACTTCTTAACGCTCAAGCGAATTTTCGACTTTTAATCTGACAAAAAAATGATCTTCGAACGTTTAAATTTGAACCAATTTGCTGATAGCGTTTTTATGGAACGATCAAATGATTTAAGTAATTTGTCCCAAAAACTAAAGTCAAGTCAAGTTGATTCATTCAAACTAAGATACACTGATAAGTGATGATGCCTTTGCTGGCGAAATATATATATATTTATTATTTATTATATAATAATATATATTTTGAGATCTTTTAAGAATGTGCCATTTTGTTGTCTGTCAAAACTGGAAATTTATTATTTGGTACCAGCTCTAATCAAAGCGATGTTAGACTTATTTGATGCTGCTAAATACCCTTTTTTAAGTGTGTTGATTCTTTTCAGAAAAAGCCAGGCTCAAAAGCTTTTGGACAAGGCGGCTGTTGGCACTGGAATTTTGCCAGAATCTATTAAAGGTATTGATGTATTTCTATGTTTTTTTTGTTTAATTTTTAAGAAAATTGGCTCGAAAATAGTAAATACTAGAAAATACTTACTAAGTCGATTTAAAAAAAAAAAAATAGTTACTTACTAAAATTCCAAAGGATCAATGTATTTTTATGTTGTTCTTTTAAAGTAATTTTTAAGTAAATGAATAAGAAATAAATTGTTCTCTTAAATACTAAAAAAATGGCTGGATAAATATTAAATACTAAAAATTAGTTACTTAGTCGATTAAAAAACAAATTAGTTAGGGCATACTTACTAAAATTCCAAGTTATCATTGTATTTTTATGTTTTTTTAATATAATTTTTATGTAAATAAATCTAAGAGAAATTGTTCTCTTGAATACTAAAAAAAGTCCGAGGAAATATTAAACACTAGAAATTAGTTACTTGGTCGGGTGAAAACAAATTAGTTAGGGTAAACCCAAACATTTCTTGATCAAAATGCAAGAGTCGTCAAGTCATCTGTATCAGGACCACTACCACACTCATGAACAACCTCAGGTCATTTGTCTAAAAGATTTAAGTCATTCAAAAACAGTAACTTAGTGCCCTTAAGCTGAATCACCGACTCAAGTCATTACATTCCGGCAAAATTTACTGGAGAAATTTAAAGGAGCAATAGGACAAAACTAGTACTACTATATTTAATGAAAGACACACACAAACATATGTGTTTGATAACATCTGTGATCTAGCCCCTCGGAAGTTGCTTTATGACCAACGATTACGGTGTTTCTCGACTCGCTCCTCTCTGAGCCTGCATAGCTCAGTTGGTAGAGCGACGGTCCCGGCTTGACCGGAGGTCGTGAGTTCGAACCTCACTGCAGGCCAGTTGTTTTTCTGGCTTGCTCTGCTTGCATCATAGATTGACAGATTCGGCGAGTCTGCGATGGCTTTTCGGTGTACTATATTTAACGTTAGTTTTGGTTGGTTTGCTTCTTTATCTAAAACATAAACTTGTACATTTTTTAGATGAAACATCTTCGGAACTTGGTCAACTAACTCCCACCAAATCTGAGTTGGACGCAGGTGATTATTTTTCATGCACGTGAATGTTTGACGCTTTATGTCCAGCTTTTTCTACTAATCGCAAGTGTTTTGAACTGGTGACCATCTCAACAAACCATTCCCAAAAAACTCGTATTTTATTGTTTTTGTTTAAAGTGAGGGGGGTTGGAGTAAAATCACTACTCGGTAATGATGTCCGATCCTTGCCAAATCTAGACTTTTGTACAGCAGTTTTCTCCTTTTTTAGCCGATTTCTACTTCGACAGATTTTGATGTTTATTTTTGATAAAAACACGTACTGCCCCAGGTATAGGAAAATTAACACAATTTTTAAAAAAAAGGCGATTCGGCACGCAGCATAATTCTAATTTATTTAGCCAACTCAACAACAGTTTTGACTACAATGTAGATTTTTTACAGTATCCAGCCTCGATTTTAAACGATTTCTAAATCGACAGATTTGGATCGTTATAAACGTTTAATAAAAATGTACACAGTTTTACAAAAAAAAACGTCGCTCCGCCAAGCAGCACGATTGTTTTTCCTGGTGTTACCCGATTTTAGCACTACAAAATTTTGACTGCAATTTTTTAATGCATTCTGCATCGATTTAACCGGTGTTTGATTCGACAGATTTGGATTTTGGCGATGGCGCCTTGGCAGTGTCAGAGGACGGGCAATCAGTTGCCAGTGTCGAAGTGGCAATTGCCAGTAACGCAGTGGCGGGTTGGTGCCGCTTGCCAGTAGGCTCGTTTTTGTGGCATGTCGTTCGTGGAATCTTTGTTTGTCCTTCGAACGGCCGTGTGTGTCTTTCTGTTTTTTGTGTTTTTTTGTGAAATAACCTGAAGTGGATTTTAATGTTTTTCAAAAAACTATATTTTTTGTCGTAGTAAGAATACCAAAGCCATACAGAAGTAGGTAGCATTTTGAACGTTACGAATATCTCTTCATGTTCAAGCTTTAAATGATGTTGAAAACGGATTAGGCTTTGATAGTCTTACCACGACAGGCAATATCATTTTTTGAAAAGTTATGCTCTGAAGATGTTGTCTGTGTTTTTGTTTCCGAGAGAAACTCCTGCATGTTTGGATTTGTTTAAAATATTGGCTTTTGGCTTGTTGTGGTGGATTGATATAACCGTGTCTGTCTCTTTTCTGCCTTATTTACTCAGAAAGAGAGAGAAAGTAACTTGAAAAAAAGTGAGCCTCTCTCGTTTCTGAAGTGTTAAGTTCTGTGTGATGTAAATCTGTCTTTTAGGGGACAAAAGTTTTCCTTTTTGATGTTTTGCTCAGTGATTCCCACACCTTTTTGACTTGCGGAACCCCTCAAAAATAATATATAGATTCGTCACCCGACTGGAATTTTGTTGAATATTTTACTGAAATGTCACTATAAATGCAACTGGAACAACACAATCAACTTAAAACATGTAGGATTTGTCATTTTACATAATGAATACTAATCGTACACAAATATGTATCAAGAAGCTTAAACCAATTGAGCAAAAATCAAATTCTCAAAAATTTCCAAAAACCTATCGGCACCCTTAAGCATTAGAAATGGCACACCAGGGCGCCACGTCACCCAGGTTGAGAACCACTGTGTTAAGTGAATGTAAGTTTATTGAAAATTGTCACTAAATGTAATTGTGAAGTTTGACATCGGTATTAGTAGGTTTGGCTTTTTTGTGATTAACACAAGACGACAAAAAAAACTCTGTTATTAGATTTCCTTGTGCTTTCGTTTACTTTATTTTTGTGTTAAAATGCACCGCATTTTGACAGTTATACTGATTTTTCCTGGGGGCTTCCCCGGGACTGGTGTTGTGCGGTTTTGTGTTCAATCTTTTTTTGCGGTGAGCAAATTACTTAACCAACTCGACCACGGTTTGCAAACGAATCATTTTGGGAAAATTAGCGCGATTCTTTGAGTGTGATTATAAAACAAAAACAAAAAGTTTAAAAAAAAATGTTTAAAACTAGAGGAAATATAAAAGAATGCAGTAAAAAGACTTTAGTGATCTTGTAATAAGTTAGACAATTGTTGACAAAAAATAGTTCCACCACATTCACGACTAAGGTCGCTCGGAATTTTTTTAAAATATACCGCTTTAAAAAAAAAAATTAATAAAAATTTTCAAAAGGAAAACAACTGATGGTCTATACTTTTGTGCTCAGACTCTGGTGTTATTGGCGACCTTGAAAGCATCTCAGGTGATATTCCATTTCCCCTCCCCGAAGGGCTAAAGGCGAATCCAATGCAGGAAAAATCCCAGGAAGTTAAAAGAAGAAGGAAACCCTACCGGCCTGGTAAATTACCTTCTTTCGTGATTTGCATTTTTAGTAACCCAGACTGTGTAATATAGAGAAACATGCTTTATTTTAATGTTAAATAAAATAAAAATTGAATTGATCGCGCCGTCATTTTTATTTTTTACAGAAATTATGATTTGCATTTTTATCTATATTGTTATAACTTTTTTGTATTTTCCCATTTCGTTCAATTTTGCCCATCTATGCTATGAATTCTAGCTCAAACGGGTGTTATGCATTACAAACACATCAATGTCAATTTCTGTATTAATTTTTAAATACTCCGACAATAGTTAAAACAAAAATCCCCTATTAAAATTGCCAAGTTAACTATTTGTCTATGTTTCCTAATGTTTCGTATATACCGCTTACCACACGAGTGTTTCTGAAAACCGCTTACCACAACAGTGTTTCAATGAAAAAATTGTTTTTTTTTCACTCAGGAATCGGCGGTTTCAACGTGCGTCAGCGCGGCCGGGGCTCCTACATTTCCCGGGGCAGGCGGGGGCGAATCCAGAAGGGGGGAATCACCATTTCTAGTGGTAAGATGACCGGACCAGTGGGTTTCGAACACGGCGAACCGAAACCGGACGAAGTAAAGATGAGAGCTTCGGAAATACAAGGAGGTTAAATATGTATATTTATTAATTTTTAATTTTATTGATTGATCTAGGTTTGGGGTAAAAACTATATGTATTTGTGAACTTTTTACGCAGCAAAGTTAGCAATTCAAGCCAGACATTGTTAAACATATTAAAAGATACATATATAGGTATATATATAATTTATATATATATATAAGGTATCTTTTAATAGTGTAGCTGAAATTCTAGCTTTTTTCTGCTGTCACTGATCACAAATTAAGGTCAACATTTATCATGCGAGGGGCGGCCATGATAGTGTACACTTTGCTTTTTAAGAATTCTGTAATTCTAATTTTAATCTAATTTGAGAAACAAAAAGGATCTAATTCTAATCTAATTTGGAAAACTGAAATGTTCTAATAAAAAAAATCTAAATTAATAATCGAAACTAAATCTAGTTCCATGTATTTTTACCTCAGAATGCGGCTCCAACTACATAAAGCACGAGTCTGAGGGCGGAATCACGATTGCTCACAACGAGAAAAACGCAGCTGGTGAATCGACCGAACAGCAAACATTGGGGGAGAAAATTGATGGTGGGATTATTATTATTGACTCAATGTTTTCCAAATTGAACGTTTTATTGACTTGATTTTAGGACATTTTAAGGTTTCTTTAGTATTCAGTACATTACCGATTTACTGAATAAAATAATAACTGCTAATTTTCTTGATGTAAAGTAAAAATATTTTTTGAAACAATATTAAAGAAATATAATTTTTTTTAATTTTTGTATAATAATATTCAGTTATAATCAACCTTGATAATCCAGCTTGCAGAAAGTGACTTGCATTGCGTAAAACCTTCAAGTCTAATCTTCGAAAAAACGCATGATTGGCGCCAGTCAACGGTCATATTATCACGTCATCTTTTAAAAAATCGTCACATTTTCAAAACCTTAAATAAAATATTTTCTTTTTAATTATTTAAATTGGTAACGTGATACCGCGTGATATTCGGCAATCGTTTTTTTTTTGTCCCAGTATTGAAATTTTATTATTGGTTTCAGATCAGTTAGGTCTTAAATTGACAATATCTTGACTTTATATGTCATTATAATATTAGTGCTTGTTCGTTCATAGTATGTTTTATCAGTTATCATATATTTTTTTTAAGTTTCTTTAATACCTGACTGCGTTTTTCTTTCAAAGGTCAGTCGATCGTGCCTCCTTTGAAGCTGAAGATATCGACCATGTCACCCCAAGTACACAAGAAGCGTAAGAAGCGAACCAGGATCATCGACCAGTTTCCGCCCTATATCCAGGTATTGCATTTTAAAATGTATAAAAATGTTGCATATCACAACAGTGGCTAGATCACAGTCGCTGTATGCGTATGTTTGTGTGCTTCAATGGTTTGCAATATGCTGAAAAGAAAACACAGAAAATATATTCTATTTAAATAAGATTTACTGACGATGCCTTTGAAATATATATATTGTTAATATGCAGGAGGGATTTTTCGGAAACGACATTTTAATGATCGCCAAAAACTCTGAAGTGAAAGCGATCGAAGCATTTCAATCAAATCAACCGCAAGTCAAAGCGTAAGTGTCATAAATTTATGTACTTTGTACATTGATCACCTGAGTATCGTTGTCTGATTGTGTAACACTTCTATGCTCAAATTTAAAATTCTGCGTTTGATTTTGAAAATAATGAATCATCCGCCCTTTATTTTCACTCTGTGTTATCTACTTACTAACTACAAATTTATGCCATTCATTTTGCGTTTATATTTTTTTGTATAATTTAGTAATTTACCACCGATAATAATCAATAATTTAGTTAAACGAAGTGTAATACTAGAAATCCCAACGGTTGTAAGTTCGAATCTCACCCTAGTCAACGTTTTATTAACACAGCCCTCTATTTTAACTTTATTCGTTTTTGCCTGAAGCAGAAATCGTTTAACCGAAAATTACACCTAAGGATAGATAGCGCTAGAATTAAATCTTGGTATTCCCCCTCGCAGTGTGGGGGACAACGTGACGTCATCATCCCGAATTGTGCTCCCCGACCGTCTCAAGCAACGTTTAGAGACGCAAGTGGCTCAAAGGGCGGCCGAAGCCAAGCGGAAAGCTGAGCTCAAGAACTTACTGGTGAGATTTTCATCAAACTTATTTCATGAAAAGTTTTTTTTATTTAATGTCCTAAATCACTCCAAGCCATAAAAACGATGCTCGTCCGATATCAGGGTGGTATCGGTGCCGATCCGATACTGAATTTATAAAGGTGAATTTGAGCCATGACATATGATCGCAGCGATTTCCACTTAAAAAAATGCTGTAGCGTTCTTATTTTTTTGTCGTAGGTCTTTAGAAAGGCTATTTAATTACTTTTTCCTGAAAATTTTTAATATCTTTTTTAATTATTTTTTTTTTAATAAAATTGTGTAGCAACCCTGAACAATGGTCAACAAAATAAAAATGCTGTAGCGTTCTTATTTTTTTGTAGGTGTTAGAAAGCCTTTAAAAAATTTCAATGTCTTTTTTTAATCATTTTTTTTTATAAAATTGTGTGGCAACCCTGAACAATGGTCAATAAAATAAAATAAAAATGCTGTAGCGTTCTTATTTTTTTGTCGTAGGTCTTTAGAAAGGCTATTTAATTACTTTTTCCTGAAAATTTTTAATATCTTTTTTAATTATTTTTTTTTAATAAAATTGTGTAGCAACCCTGAACAATGGTCAACAAGAGAAAATAAAAATGCTGTAGCCGAATTTTTTTTAACCAATTGTCTTTTAATGCCTTCGAGACACAACTAGGGATGTCCGATAATATCGGATCGGAGCCGATACGTTGTTCCAAGTGATAGAAACGATACTCGTCTGATGCTACGGTGGTAAATTTATATAGGAAAATTTGAGCCATGATATACGGTCAAACGTATTGTTTACCTTATAACAAAACAATTTTACCTTAAAATAATAAAAAATTAATAAAAAAAAAAATTAACCATATTTTTTACCCAATTTTTACCTTAAAAAGAAACAACAAATGCTCTAGCGCTCTTATTTTTTACAGCAGGCTCGCAGACTTGTTTCTGGTGAGGAAGAAGGAATGGCGATCGACCATGAGAGCGAACTACTCGGGGTTTTACCCGACGAACCCCTATTTAAAGATGACGAGTTGATGGGGATACTGGCCGGGGGCCTGAAACAGGGGCACGGTAAGTGGGGAAGTGGGGCGATTTTGTGTGTTACTGTCGCTGTCACGAAAAGTTAATTCTGTTCTTTAAGCATTACAATTTTGTGAAACTGCACTAATTAAAGCCCTTTCATAGTTAAAAAAAATACTTTTTTAAGATTTACTAGCTTAGTATGTGTTTTTCCACAACAGAATCTTAACATCATATTGCCGACGATAAAAGTTGTAAAGTTTATATAAGCGCACCGCTTCCAATAATAAGCAGTTCGCAAGGTCTAATACATATGCATTTCGCCTTATATAGCATAATTATTTAATACTTATATTACTGTTTGGTAAAATTACGAATTTTACCCAGTCAATTGAAAGGGCTAATAGAATTGTTACAGGAACAAGCAAAACCATTTGTGAATTTAAAAAAAGAGAGGGAATGATTCTTTCCAAGTTGAACACCCGCAAACTCATGCATCCTCTGAATCAAACCAGAATTTTATATCATTTGCTGTGACAGGCAACACTTAAATTTTTCTGTTTTTGACATTTTTGACAAAAATTCAATTTTTATTACTGGCACAATTAGTATAAAAACGCAGTCTCCTGTCGCTATATCCATCTGCAGTGAGTCTTTATCTTTTGAAAACATTAATTTAAAGTCATGTTTGGCTTGAAAAGTGCAGATTTAAGGTAATCCAAAATTTTGCCTTTTTATTAAATTTTGCGATTTTCGGCAAAAATTCAATTTTTAATACTACTGGAAATAAATATTAAAATGCAATCTCTGCAGATCTAACTTACTTAAGTAATTCAATTACTGTTTAAAAAACAAGAATAAGGTCACAGCAAATTAATTTTACTTGAAAAACATAGATTAAACATAACCTCAAATTTTTCATTTTTACCCGATTTTGCGATTTTCGGCAAAAATTCAACTCGATTTCCTCACACCAATACATGTTCAAATGAGCTTAAATTTTGTACATAACGGTTTTAGGTGTCTATCTGTCCAAATCCATATGAGGCAGGTGGATTTGAAAAAAAGTGTTTTCGCGACCCGCCCTATTATTTATATTAAAATTGAAATAAAGAGTTATTCGAAACGTTCAAAATGACTTTTGTATGGGCTTTGTCATCAAATCTTCATTTCCAGGAGGCCACGATCCGCACGAGAACATACTGAGCCCGAACGCCCTCGAATCTCTGGTCAGCGACGGACTTGCTACAATGAACGGGGACGGATTCTCACTATTCTCAGATGTACTCAACCCGCAACAGGACGGAGCAGGGAACAACACAGGTGAAAAAAACTCTTTAAATGACAGAGGCGTACACCAAAAAGCCATTGCAGACATAGATCAACAGGTTCGGTGAGTCTGCGATGGCTTATGGTGTACTATAATGATACGTAAGCCGTAATCGTTAGGCGAAAAGCAGCTTCAGAAGTGCTAGATCACAGTTGGTTAATACACATATGTATGTGTGTGTCTTTAAATGGCAGAAGCGTGATTGAAGTTTTAAAACTTAGAATGGCACACTGTTAAACAATACTGATAATTAGAGATTTTTTCCCTATTTCATTTAAAACTTTTTGGTCTTTGATTTCTAGATCGGTTTTAATGTGATTTTCAACGCTCTTTAGACAGCAGGGCATGTTATTTTAGTTGCGCTTGCACGGTGTAGATTTACAACCGAAAGTTATACATTTAATAAGATCAAGAACAAATTTAGAATGTGGTATAAAATACGTAAAACGAACTCAACCCACGGGATGTAAAACTGGTGAGAAATGACCAAAATTGCATCTCAAAATAATATCTCAAAAAATAAAACATTTTTACTTATGTTCATTTTCAGACGACCACGATGGCATCTTGAGCGACCTCGCCAACCTGAGCGACCCCATTAAGCCGACCCCCGACACACAGGCCCCGGGGGGTGCAGGCCAGGCGGGCCAGGACGCCGGCGCCACATCGGCCACCAACACCCTACTTGACCACACGGCGGAAGTCATAAGCTCAATGGAAAACGAACAGGTAATTTTTCGGGAAATCTGAAATCATTACAGTGGTCAACAGACAGTTTTTAATGGAGATTTTTTTGAATGTGTTTGGCTGAATCTTAAAGATTTTCGGGGCTGATTTTGAAACTACCCTTATTTTTTACCAGAACATAATGATATTTGCTTTGTTATTCTCATGGTTTTATTAATTATTGTTGAAAACACTGACAAATTAGTTTCCATTAAAGTTAGAGCCCGTACATACTTGGTATTATTTTGTACGTTTCAGATATTACTTTACATGAATAACGTAGTAAGAATATGAAACCCCATAGAGAAGTAGTAGAATACTTCTCTACCCTATAGAGATATTCTATTCATTTTCAACATCAATGTGTAAAAATTTATTCGAAACGTTCAAAATGCTTCCTACTTCTGTATGGGCTTTGATATTCTTACTACGTGAAACAACAATATTCTATAAAAGTAGAATGTATAGTAATACACAAAATAGTAGATATGGGCAACTATATGATTAACGACTTTATTTCAACTCAATCAGGCGCAAAACCTCCTCGGGATCAACAATTCAAGGAACAGCAGTAACTCGCAACACACCGGCGCAAACACCAACAACGACCAGATGGTGAAATCCGAGCACCAGCAGCTTCTAGCCAACCAGAAACACCAGCAAATGGTTGCCCAGCAACAGCAGATACTTCACCGACAGTTGTCACTGACACAGGTGCCAACGCCACCTGCCCCTGGCATGCTGCACCGACAGCAGAGCATGCCACTGACACATCATCAACACCAACAACAGATGCATCTGCAGCAGCAACATTTGGGAGGCAGCTTGAACCAAAGACGACCAATCGATGTACACGGACAGATGCAGGTTTGTGTGAAAGATGACGTTTATTTGGGACCCCGGTCATAAGATCGATATAAGAGCAATATCAACGTCGGAATAAAACACAGTTTGGAAGAAGACCAAAATAAGACTAATGCCTCATTGTCATAGAACCGTCTAAATCGGAATAAGTCCTAAACAAGTCGACATAAGACCTAAATGGTCAAAATCCGGCCTAAACAAGTTTATTTGGTGTTGTTATTAGGGATGCCCGACACAGGGCGAATGATTTTCTAGCCTGTTTTTTCAGGTTCGTAATTTATTGCTGTGAATAAACCGTTTGCCAACAAATCCTTTTTGTTTTAAATAAACGAAAGAGTATAGGTAGACAAAACTGACTCATATTGTGGGCAACATTTAAATAGCCCTTGATTTTATTTTATGTCTTACTCAAGTATAGGTTTTTAAAAAGTGCCGTTAAAGAATAACATGGTGTTGATAATTACATTTACACTGTTTTGTTTTCGAAATATAATCAAAAACTGTCCAGCGATCTAACTCAGGGATTTAAAAACCTACAATTATTCTTTGAAAGGGCTTTAAATGTATTATTTTTTTCCTAAACTGGTGTAACAACGTTGTTAAACCATTGATACAAATCAACAACTAATATAGTTTACCTTCTAAGGTGATGCAGCCTACTGGGAACCTCCTTTCATCCCAGCAACAGCAACCACAGTTCGGCGCCTTGAACCAGCCAGTAGATCGTAAAATGGAAGCCATACCTGTCGGATCGCACTGTAAGCAAGTTAATCTTGATTGTCGTTACCTGTATGTAACAATTGTAACATATAACGCTTTTCAAATTGGTCGTAAATTGGAACTTACTCAAACGTTCATATAAACAACCTCACAGCAGGCTTTAGTAGTTTTTTAGCCTGGCTATGTTTGAAAATCCTGATTATATTCTACAGTAAAATAATGCCTAAAATTCTTATATTAGTTTGGTATCGGATCGGCACCGATACCACCCTAGTATCGGACAACTACCGATACCACCCTAGTATCGGACAAGTACTGATACCACCCAAGTATCGGACGAGTACCGATACCACCCTAGTATCGGACGAGTACCGATACCACCCAAGTATCGGACAAGTACCGATATCACCCTAGTATCGGACGAGTACCGATACCACCCTAGTATCGGACGAGTACCGATACCACCCTAGTATCGGACAAGTATCGATACCACCCTAGTATCGGACAAGTACCGATATCACCCTAGTATCGGACGAGTACCGATACCACCCTAGTATCGGACAAGTACTGATACCACCCTAGTATCGGACAAGTATCGATACCATCCTAGTATCGGACAAGTACCTATACCACCCTAGTATCGGACGAGTACCGATACCACCCTAGTATCGGACAAGTACTGATACCACCCTAGTATCGGACAAGTACCGATACCACCCTAGTATCGGACAACTACCGATACCACCCTAGTATCGGACAAGTACTGATACTACCCTAGTATCGGACAAGTACCGATACCACCCTAGTATCGGACAAGTACTGATACTACCACTTGGCATCAGCTATTGATCCTATCGGACATCCCTAGTTTGAACTTATATATTTTTTCCCTACAGCGCCAGTGATAGCAATGCGACAGCAGTCTATCGACATACAACAACAACAACAACAACAACAACAACAACAGCAACAACAACAGCAACACTCCCCCGCCCAGTTTAACCTCCAGGGTCACCCTCCGCGACCTCTGACCCCGTCCGGCATGCAGATGTTCCGGGGTCACCCGGGTCAAGGTCAGGCCCAAGGTCAGCAGCAGCCGGCACTGTCCAGACCTGGAAGTGTAGCTCACTCGCCGGTAAGATTTGGAGCGTAATGGCTGGAGTTTGTAGTAAAACATAGTGAGAATATCGAAGTTTTGAACATCTTAAAAATGATTCCTACTTCTGTATGGGCTTTGCTATTCTTATTACGATAAACTGTTTAGCTCAGTGTTTCGCAACCTTTTTTGGCTTGCTGCATCCTATGGAAATTCTAAATAGTTCGCAGCACCCTTGCCTGTATTTTTGCTGAGTGGTTAACTGTAATGGTTACAATAAACGAGATTGAAACACACAACGTCTGTGCAACAAGGTTGAAAAAACCTTTTTAATGTTTGGTATTACCAATAGTGCAAAAAACAGAATCCTAAAGAATTTAACCCTAGAGTGCCGCGGCAACCCGCTTGAGAACCACTGCATTAGTGAATAGCGTTTGCTTGCGAATCAAACCCCCCTTAAATCCGATGTGTTTGTCTCTCCAGATGTCACACTCCCCTGTTCTGGGGGTGTCCAACAGCCCCGCCAAGGTACAGCCCCAGATGGTCGGGGTATCCAGTCTGCCTGATCTCACCAGGTAAGTGACGTTAAGGCATGGGTCCTTAAAACTTTTTTTAACCTAAACTTATGGATACCTGATATTTTACTTTGTTTATTTGAAGCGACAGCAACATATTCGAGCCGGCCCCTCCCCCCTGGCCCCTGGGTACCGACGTGGAGGGGGATACCCTTAGTGTAAACCAGCGCAACATACTCAAGTGGGAGAAAGATGAGCCTCTCGGTAAGTTCTTCATTTTTTTATAGTTTATTTATTTTTTTATTTGGTTTATTTTTTTTCTTTTGGTACTTCTGGCATTGACAAAACTATTGTTGTTGCCGATAGGAATATAAATGACACACTTTATCACGCACGTTACCCCCAGAAGTTCATTTTGGTTCGGAAGTCGGGTGACTTTTTCGTAACTAGTTGGGTATTTAGCTTCTATAAAAACGGAAAAACAAAACTAGTGTTTTCTTGGCTATTGTTTGCGCTTATCTATTAAAACAAGCATCTTGTAAAAAAAATTGACACATGCCAGAATTTTGTAAATATTCAAACAAACGATAAATCCTATTTGTTTTTCTTCTTAAAATATATACATACTTTATCTTGAAGATTGCGTTTCAAAATTTTCTTAATTTGGAAATTTAAATAGCAGCCAGAAACATACCCACGTATTTTAAAACCGTTATGGCAATTTCAGATAAAAAAAGGACTTGTATAAGCAAATAATAGTAATATTTAAAAGGTCATCTTGCAACAATATCACCGGTTCTGTACGCCAACATGAAGCACAACTATCTTAAGAAGGAGTTTCCAGAGTGGCAGACCCGAGCCAAGCAAGTCGCTAAATTATGGCGTAAGGCGACATCCGACGAGAGAGCGCCATTTCTTGTAAGTAAAACTAAGAAAACTGCAATAAAATGTAGCTATCCCCCTTTCTTGTAAGTATGACCAAGAAAACTGCAATAAAATGTAGCTATCCCCCTTTCTTGTAAGTATGACCAAGAAAACTGCAATAAAATGTAGCTATCCCCCTTTCTTGTAAGTATGACCAAGAAAACTGCAATAAAATGTAGCTATCCCCCTTTCTTGTAAGTATGACCAAGAAAACTGCAATAAAATGTAGATATCCCCCTTTCTTGTAAGTATGACCAAGAAAACTGCAATAAAATGTGGATATTTATAAAAAAGCAACTATTCCTTTCATCATAATAGATACGTGACTTCGTCCTTATAATTTTTTAAACAAACTAACTTTATTGTATGCTATTTAAACTAACTTATTTTCTCTAGTCTTCAATAATTCTTTTTTTACGCCTTAGAATTGGATTAATGTTTTTTAACAAACTAACCTTGGTATTTGATAAACCGTTTACTTTTCTTACATTCACATTTCATCGTAACTTACCAATATCTCCCTTCCTTCAACTTTTCATCAAGTTGTATGTTAAGATAATATTTTCGAATCTAACCTTAATATTTCGGTTTTACATATAAACCGTTTATTTTTCTTACATTTACATTTCATCTTGACTTTTAAATTTTTTTTTTTTTTTTTTTTTAAGATTATTTTTTTTAACAATCTAACATTAATATTTTTTTTACATATAAATGTGCTTAAATGTTAGGTATAGTTTACTTTAATTTACTTTTAATCTCAACTCATCCACATCACCCTTCCTTCAAACCAGCAAAAAGCAAGGGACAACCGGGCGTATCTGAAAGCAACCAGGCGTGACTTGGACCACCTGACCGATCAGGAACTCCTGGCCACCGAATTGCCCGACCAGGACGAGGACCAGAAGCCCCCCCTGGCCGGCGCCGACCCCCCTGAACTGGCCGCACCACCAGGCCTACTGGGCCAGCAGCAAATCGAAGGCTTCGGCGCCCAGGCCTTCCCGGGGAATCCCCTTGGGGGCGTTGGGGCCGCCTCTAGCCCCAGCCCCGCTGAGCAGGGGAGTTTTGCCAAACCGAGGCCCCCGTCTAGGTATGTTGTTTTTGGTTTGATACGAATTTGTTCGTGTTTGTTTGTTTACGGAAGTTTAAACGAACAAGAATTTTTACAACTGTGACGTCAATAATGTCCTTTGTTTTAATCGAACGTTTGCACAATTGCACCCATCCAGGTTGTTTGGTTGGGTGTAATTTGTTTGTTTAAAGTGGTTTAATCGGATATGTTTTTTACGTTTATTCATTCCTTGTTACGTCAACAATGCGCTTTGTTTTACTGGAAGGTTCACACAATTGATCCGTCCAGGTTTGTTTAAGTTTGTTAGTTAGTCCAAATGCGGTTAAAGACCTGCAAAGGTTTAATGCATTTAACAGTGGCGTGAAATATGCGCATTATTTTGGTGGAACGTTGGCGCAAATTCCACACTTCTGTGTTGGATAATTTTTATTACCCCTTATTTCATTTGAATCTATGCATAACAAGATCTGTAGCGACTTTGATCTCTTAAGCACCTTGATGTTTTTGTTTTGTTTGTCGGGAAAATTAGTTTTAATTTAAACAATTGTAACATTGTATTTTGGAGCTCTTAACGACAACAATTGATATGTCTGCATTAAATAAACAGAATGTAACCGAAATAATGCAACTTAACCTTCAGAAAAGAATACTTGTTTCCTTGGCTTATCATCTGATAGATTTCAAAGCGTTTTAATTAAAATAATTCGATTTTGAAGCAATTCGACTTCTGATTTAAAGCTTTCTTTTGAGGACATTTTATACTTTAGTGACAAACCTATATTAGTGATAAACATATATGAAGTAACTTAACCCCGAAATACCCGATAACTAATACAAAGCACTTAATTTTCAGGGACCCAACACCCAAGCCAGGTTCTCCAGGTGTGGCCAGTGGCCCCCAACAGGTCCGGGGTCGGTCCCCTGTGGCCGGCAGCTTGCCCCCCAGCAGCCCCATCGGGGTATTTCCCAGGAACCGGGGGCCGTGGCCCGAGGGCGCCGTTGGTGGCGGAATGTACATGAGGCAGCAGCAGGATTTGCCGCAACAGTTTCAAGGTAACGTTACGTTATCAATAAAATACTTATTGAATAATATTCAATAAACTCGATTATTACGTCCTCTTTTTTTGTAGCGTTTAAGTTTATATTCACGGTAGCCCATTATAAATTTTAGTTTACCTGTCTGTAACCATTCTAAGCTTCATTCAGAGTTAAGACTGTTTTTTTCTAAAGTTTTTCCAAATGTTTTAAGGTCCTTTTTCTAATTTTTAAGTAGAATAGAACAAATTGTACTTTTTTTTAGCTGTTGAATTTTATAAAACTAACCCATTCTATTTTTAGATTAACCATATTATGTAAATAAACCCTTTTAAATTTCCTTCATATCATTTTAATTAAATCGTCCTGTTTTTTTATTTTTTAGGCAATAGAATTTGAAGCAAACTAACCTTATTATTCTTTTAAAATGCATTTTTAACGTGTCGTCATTTGTGATGACGTAGATGAGTTTTGTCCGTAGTGTTGTCAAACCTATAAATAAACTTTATATACCAGACCACAAAAATCACCACAAAAGTTTATATAGTATGGTAAATAACGTTTTCTCAATTGTAAAATTGTTGTTATTGCAGATTCCAGCGTGGCCCACGTTCAACAGCAAGGCATCATAAACATGTCGCCAACACAGGCGCAGTTTCAGGTGAATATCTAGCAATCTTTTTTGTTGTGAGTGTCGTTTTACTTGCGTGGTTAAGTATAGCAACAGGCTCTAATCTAGGCCTTTCTCTTGGAGGAATTTGCAATTTAAGATAATTCCCTATAGTTTTGATACCAGGGACATGTTCGACATCTGTGTAAAACTGTATTAGAACCAACTTTGTATTAATTATACTGTATGTGGAAAAAATCTCAACCACCCAAATTTCGCAAAAAAAAGAAAATGTCATAAAAAAAACTGCCATGTAAAAAATACTTAAGTCTTAATACCCCGAAATATATTAACAGATGCAGTCTGCCGGTAGTGGAGTACCAACGGGTCTGAGAATACCAAAAATGGAGAGCAACGAACACATGGGGCTCATGCCCGGGCAAAACCCACGCTTTCCCCAGCAGCCCCAGGTCATGACTCCAACGACCCCCAACCCCCCTATGTCACCCATGAAGCCGGGAGATCCCCTAATGCAACGCCAGGGCTCCATGCAGGATTTGAGTCAAAATCAGGAAGTTTTCACCCGAATGGCCCCAAGACCGGGGATTACCCCACAGAGGCTGCCCCAGGGTCAAATCATGCACGTCCAGCAGATGACCCCGACCGGGGGTATGGTACAACCCCCTAACCCCCATCACGTGATAAGGGACCCCTTCCAGGATATAGCGGCCGAAAAACCAACCCAAAGACGAATGTCGGGCGCTGAAAGGATGAAGCAGATGAATTTGCAAAATCAAACCTCAGCTGCATGTTCAGGTATTATTTAAAAATGTGCTTAATTAAATGTTAGGTATCGTTGGTTATCGATTTGAGAAATACCTTAACTAAAAAATCACAAAAACACGTATGCGGCAAGAAAATTGTATTACATGCAAAAATTAGTATAAATAAACAAATTTTATAAAAAATGCTTTATGAAAACACCTCATTTTAACCCTATTCATTTGTTTGAAAGACTTAAGTCAAGTCATTTTGTCCAAAAGACTTGGTCAAGTCGAGTCAACACTGCAAAATAAAGCTTACTAAAACAATTACTACTTATATAAAAATTCTAAAAAATTCTAAAATATTCGCCTTGTCCAAGTCTCGAAAACCTCTCCTTCCTATATAACACCTATTTTTAACCTTGATAGCTTCATCGCAAGCCGTCGAAGTAAAAATGGAATTCGGCGAAAAATCGATGACGTCATCGACCTCCAACGTGCTCCAGGGCGCCACCGCGTGTCGACCCCAGGCCCAGGAAGCTCTTCATCGACCTACATCACAAAGGAGGTACTTCCATTGTTAATTTAATTATTTTAGTTGTTTGTTCGCCGTTTAACTCTTGCTTATCAGCTTCTAGTATTGTTTCCATTTACCTCATAAGACTGTATTTCAACTCGAAATCAAAACAATTCTATTAAATAAAATGTGTAACTCGCACTTCTAAACACTTTTACTCGACTGAAACTATTTTACCTCTTTTACGCGTCAATTACGCACAATTCCCCTTTGGGTGTTTTTTTTGTTTAAACTTCGAAAGAAATTATTTCTTCTTTTTTGACTATCTAAAATTCTCTTTAACAATTTTCAAAATGACTTGACTTGGACTTAAGATGTTTCAAAATAACTTGACTGGGACTTGAGTTATAAGTCCTAAAATGACTTGACTTGAAGTTAAGTCATTTTATAAATGATTTGAGTGGGACTTAAAGTTATTTTACAAATGATTTGAGTGGGACTTAAGTTATTTTACAAATGATTTGAGTGGGACTTAAGTTATTTTTACAAATGATTTGACTGAGACTTATTTATAACTGACTTGACTTGAACTTCAATCATTTCAAAATGACTTGACTGGGACTTAAGTTATTTTTCAAATGACTTGACTGGTACTTAAGTTATTTTACAAATGACTTGACTGGTACTTAAGTTATTTTACAAATGACTTGACTGGTACTTAAGTTATTTTACAAATGACTTGACTGGTACTTAAGTTATTTTACAAATGACTTGACTTGGACTTATGTTATTTTACAAATGACTTGACTGGGACTTAAGTCATTTCAAAATGACTTGACCTGCACTCGAGTTTTTTTCACAAATGACTTGATTTGGACTTAATTCATTTCAAACTGAATTGTTTACAACACTGCACTGGTGTACCAGTCAAGTCGTTTGTAAAATAACTCAAATCAAAGTCAAGTCATTTATAAAAAAGTCCCAGTAAAGTTTTTTTAAATTGACTTGTTTACAACACTCGCTTATTTTCCAGGAAACTGCTTTTGGAGCAGCAATCGATTCCAGGCGGTTCTTGGGCCATTCCGACCCAGTCTGGCGTCACCAGGCCCCCTCCCCCTTACCCCTCGCAGGCCGGCCAGGCCATGAGCACCGGCGCCGCGTTCGGCCACCCTCGGTTCAAGTCGGCCGCCGTTTCAACGCCCCCGGCGCAGGGGAATTCCCGTCAATATCGACAAGGTGGGTTTTTCAGGGTTTTGTTTTTTACAGGGATATAAAAAAATAGATTTCTTTTTGAAAAGGGTTCTTTCGGCAAGTTTTTTTTTATTATATGTACCAACGTTAAACGTTTTGATGACCTCTTTAGGAAATCTTCATCAGGGCTATGATATTGCAACTGGGCGAAAAATATATATAGCGTTGAAAAAAAAATATAGTTCCAAAATATGTATTTAAAAAAGTTTACCCAGGAGAACAATTTACAATTGATATTCTGCCTTGCAGCAACAGTATATATGTTATTTAAAAATACATACCACGCTGAACGCCTGTGTATATTGGGTTGCGTAAAACACTGGTACTTTTTCTACAAAAAACAATTTTTAAACAGTTGCCAACTTTAAAACTATAATATAGTACCTTACAGGGGAATTAGAAAATAACCTGTTTGAAGTACACGGTGTTCTGAGGAAAGTTTGTGGTTTCTTGTAAAATGTAACACAGCAAAGTTGTAATAATATAACTATGTCCTACGTTATCGAGTTACACCGTTTTCTGACTGTTTGTTAAATTGTTTGAAACATTTTTTATAAAGATCGTTTGTTCAAGTTATTATTTAAAAAAAAAACATGTTTTAAACCTAATTATCTCCAAAGTGATACTGGATACTCGATTTTTTCTATTGGACTAATTATAATTTTTTTACTCCATTTTTGCCAGGCGCCCCATCGCAGTCACCCACTTTTACCCCAGGGGGTCATCCCCCTTTCGGGATGGAATGTTACCCCTCAGTGAGAATGCCAACCAGTTCGTCTTCAGATGGAAGCAACCAGGTGGGCGTAAATTCTACTATTTGATTTATTTCCTTATTTGTAACGTTGGTTTAAGCCAGGGCTGCGGAGTCGAGACCACGTAGACTACCCGAATTCCAAGTCAGATGTGCGCATGCGCCGTACGAAATTTCGAAACCGTTGAATATTTTTCAACCATGTATTGTGGTGGATGAATCAATTATATTACTCCACTATAAGTGAATTTCTGTATACTTTAACTAAGTTACGTAAATGGGTAAAAAAACTACAGGCTGTTAGATTGGACTCAACGAAATCGCACATTTGGCTGGAGTCGGACTCGAGTTAGTTTTAACAGACTTCGTAGCCCTGGTTTAAACAGGACAAAATAGACAAGGCGCTTTACTTTAATATGTTTCATTGCACGTTTAATGACGTTGCACTTAATATGTCATAGTCACCTTGACCCCTTTTTCCTGAGCAGCAACAGCAGAGTTGTCTAGTTTTATAAATTAATTTATTAATCTAATTTTTTTCGCGTAATGGAATAAGCTTGCAGTGTTTTGGGATTTTGTTACTTTTAAGTTGATTTATTACTCCTATAAGTTTTTGATAAATTCTTGACTAAACTTAAGTTATTTCACAAATGACTTGACTGAAACTTAAGACACTTAAAAATGACTTGTTTACAATACTGTGTTACACATAGAAAATTTAAAAAGGGTCGCCCAAGTTACAAAACGAAAATAGGGTTGTACTGCTCTGTATATAAGCCTTTTATTTTTCCACAGGGCCAGGGCCAAATAAGCGGTGGCTTTATTGAACTAAAGCATTCACGACAACCAGACCCTGCGATACGACGAGAGCAGATTATCCGGGCCGGTAGCGTCCCGGGGGTGAGCAGCGCTGCCCACTCGACCCCCTCCCCGGCCCTGGCCACCAGTGCCCCCCCAGTAACGGGCCAAGGGGCCCTGGTGCCTAAAGAGGAACCTATCCAACTGACCGAATTGAGCGCAATGCCGGCTTCTGTTATAGCAAGTGCTGAGCTTAAGGCTGCAAAGGTGGAAGCTACTGCTCCGGATGTGGATAAGATTTCGGACGCTAAGAAAGATGAAGAGAAAAAAGATCCAGTTGCTATGCATACAAGTGATGATGCTGATGGTAAAACAAGGACGCCTCAAACCTCGACATCTGAATCCATTGTCCAAACGACGTCATCAAAATGTATCGCTGAACCTTCAGCTGTTACTTCTGCTCCGCAAAGGTCCGAAAGCGGAGTTTGCTCTTCAGAGTCTTCAGTTATAACCACTCCAGCTCCTCCAGTGTCCTCGGATGTTGCTTCCCCCACCTTCCCCACCATCCAGGAGAAACCGGACCTTGAGAGCAACAAGGTCGTCAACTCGGAGCACAGCTACGTGAAGACCGTCGCTCCCAGCGACTGTCCGTCTTCTTCGGAAGCGAAAATTCCTCCCGGAGCCAGTAAATATGTCGTTCCTTCTCCTGCCAGCGCCGCCTGCAGAAAGCGCGAGAGCTCGCGGACTCCGGATGGCGAGCTGCGGGGAGTCGGATTGACTCCTCCTCCTGGTGAAGAAGTGATGGAGATTCTCATCACAGGAGAAGAGGAGGCGTTGGTAAGCAACTCGGTGACAGTTGATAAGGAGGAGAAGGAAGAATGCAAAGATTCAAAGAAGCAAGAGGAAGATCAAGTCGAGAGCAAGACCGCATCTGAAGAGATTAAGGAGTCTACCGTTGCTCCACCCGCATCTGTTGTAAGTAATCCCGAAGTTACTACCCCTACTAAGGAGCCGAATACCACTGGCGACAAAAATGCTCCATTAGTCGGTGATAAAAGCGATCCTGCCGAAGATGTGCCCAAAGTGTCCGAAGTGGTATCTAATGAAGCCAACAAATCTGATTCGATCAAAGAAGAACTGAATAAATCGGTCGCTGATTCTGACAAAGACCAAAGTGAAAAAGCTGAAACGACCACAATCGAAAAACCCGCTGAAGAAATCTCATCCGAACCAAAAGATGATTCCACCAACAAGGTTGAAAACACTCAACCTCCATCCTCACAAGCCGACGAGACCAAAGTGGAGTGTGCGTCCGATTCCAAAGTCACAGAAACCGCCATTGCGACCACGCCACCCCCAGAAAAGCCACAAGACGCTGTTCCTAACATACCAGCCTCAAATAAAACAGGCAACGACACCCATGAGATCTCTGAAAGTGTGCCAAGTGTCAGTGACAAGCAGTCGCCAGTGAGTCGCTGCTTACAAAGCGTCGTTACTCATCAGATCGAGGACATTCCATCGCCCAAGATGCCACAGCTCGACGAATGCCCGACTCCCAAGCCTTCCTCATCTTTGCCACTCGTCACTGCCACCTTGATCGCGCCAGTGACAACTGCCAATGTTGCCACTGTCACCCAAGCGCCTGCCACCGCTGTGACGACTCCACAGTTACCGGTCGGCCCTATGCGAGCTGCTGTAAGCTTGCCAGATACAGTGGCAGGTGGCACTTTGTTGCACAAGGCGACTGACAACGTGCCACTGTCAGCTGCCAGCTCGGCACCACTGATGGCATCTAAACAGCCGATCTTGCAGACAGGTTTGTTAAAGCGTTTTTCATGAATTTACTTTAAAGGGGTAATTTGACTTTTGGACTGGAGTAATAAATTTACCCTAAAGGAAGGTGTTATTTGACTATTTGACCGGGGTAATATGTTTAAACGCTAGAAAAGCAAGAAGTAGTTAGTCTTCATATTGTTTACTTTTTCATTTATCTTTTATGCAGATATTAGGTTAATCTGATATATTATCCATTGATCAATTGATTGCAAATCATACCTTAATCTGGATTTTTGAAATTTATTAAGTTCTCTGTATCTGGTCATCATTTATACCAATTTAAAATCCATATTAGTACTACTACTACTTGGTATCGAGTATTGGCTCCTATGCAATAATTTCAAACGCCCCTAGTTGTCTAACTTACTCTAAATTAGTGGTTTTCAACATTTTTAGCTTTCTGACCGGTCAACTTTCAAAACTAATTTTTTTATGACTTGACTGGGACTGAAGTCATTGTTAAATGACTTGATTGCAGTGGTGTATCCAGGGGGTTTGGACCCCCTCCCCTTTTTATAAGTGACATTATCGTTTTTTGTTCGTTTTTGTCACTGTTTAACTCCCCGTCCGAAGCTGCGTGTTTTTTAATGTAATTGGCCACGCGTCTTAAGCTAATGCGAAACCAAAATCAAACGCAAAACGCCGATTTTCGTTTCTTGTTTGCTCGACCGTAAATGATACGCCCCTTCTTGATTTCAACACTTGTATTAACCAGCCCATCACATTATACTTTTCTCTAGGTACCTCTGTTGCCCACTTTACCCAACCCATAGTCGGCCCCATGCCCCAGCTCCAGAAAACAGGGGCGGGTCCCTTCTACGGGGGAATCCCGGGCCCCACTGTGGTCCCCTCTCAGCCGGCCAAGCATAAGCCCCTCCTGATCAAGGAACAACCTCTGCTCATTCAAGATCTCCTCGATGAGGAGAAGAAAGAACAGGCAAGAGCTCGGTAAGTTGGTTTTGGCGAATCTGGTAATTTTTTAGGTTTTTCTCTTAACTGTGATTTTTTATTTTTTTTGTTACACACGTTTTTTGGTATTTTATAAATTAAGTGATTTTTGTTTTATTTTGCAAGCTTGGTAAAACGTCAATTTTATTAAAAAAATTTATTTTATTTTATAAACTCTGTAAAACCTGCCCAATTTTTTTTTACTTTTTTTATGAAGTGTATTTTTGCCTTTTTTTGTCATTAAAAAATAAATAATTCAAAACAAGTATCCGCCGTTTTGTTGCGTTTGTCTGAACTACAAAAAAAAACTTGGTGCTTATATAAAGCAATATGCGAATCAAATGATAGACATTTTTTATGTAAATAAAATTATGAAGTGATTTTACATAAAAAATGTTTTGTGCAAGGAAAAATCTAATTAAATAAAACGCAACAAACCCGTGATGAGTTAAAACAGCAGAGCTACAGCCAAAATATGTATTTCAATAATGAAGCTAAAATACAATTAGTATTATATTTTAACGGAAATATTTGTAGGGTGAAAATATAAAATAAATTTGCGTGTTTTAAATCTAAAAAAAATGCCCTAAAGAATTTTCAAAATAGCACAAAATCCGAATATCACCACGTTGTCTGTTGTAAAGACATCGACGGGTTATTTTATATTTTCAGTCGTGAGAAGCAAAACCAGGCGATGATGCAACAACAGCAGCAACAGTGCGGGTTGTTCCCAGCTGTTATAGAGAGTGAAGAGGCGATTGCACCCGAGGTTGGAATCGACAGAATTCTGCAAGCAAAGATCAAGATATTATCAGGGATAAATCAGGTGGAAAAAGCTGTTTTTCTTCTATAAACGAACTATTTTTAGTTACTTTTTCAAGCTATTATTTTTACGTTAGTAAACAAATTCCAATAATTTTTTGTAGGTTGCTTTTTTTTTGGTTAATTTTTCAAGCTATTTAATAGAACATATTTTTTCAAATCAGCTTTTTTTAAAAAAAACTTGCCAAGAATCCTTAAACATAGTTGCTGTAAATTGTTTAAAACCTCTTATTCATAAATATTGACTGTACGCTCAGTGTACAGTGTTCACAACTCAGTCATTCAGTCAAATACTTGGGAAAAACAACAAACAAAAACCTCTTTTATACATTGTGAGTTATCTAATCCGTGTATCTTCCTTAAGGTGATAAACAGTGGTACGACCACCCAGGCTGTATCAGAAGGCCCAGTGCAGTCAGGACCCTACGTACAACATCCTTCCACCAGCCAACACTGGCAGCAAACCACCACCGGTCAACCACCAACTCAAGCAGGTTGATATGCTAACTTAATTAAGTTTTGTAAATTAGTAATTTGGGTTTCGTCCATCATGATTGCCACAAGGTCTTAGAATTTCTTTAAATTCATTTGTGTATTGAAAAGTATTTTAAAGCCCTATGTTTTTTTCAAATTTATTTAAATAGTCTTTGAACTTATTTTATGTCCAACTGGAGTTTTGTTTTTTGAATGCACTGTTAAAACAACAATGAGAATTTTTTTTTTTTTTTTGGAAAAGTCTTTGAACTTTTTTCATGAAATTGTCTGACAACCATGTTAACGAAATGACGTGACGTAAAAAAACGCTGATCTTATTTCATGAACTGCAGATTAAAATCCCGAACTGATCTTTTTAATCTGGTCATAAAATTATGTTCGTCAAAAGTGACTAGATTTTTGTATTCTAATTCAGGGTGGTCCAACTTTTTTTCATCGCGGGCCAAAAACAAGTTTTTTTTTTTTATCTTGCGGGTCAATGTTTTTAAATTGCGAGTCTTAGACTTATTGCTGGCAAATTATACATAGTCTATGGCATATATACTAACTTTATGGAATGTATACCTTTGTTCAGTTACGGTAGTTATGAAATAATTTCAACACCAAAAGATTAAAAAACAAAAATTAAAGTGATATTGCCAAATTGAACCAAAGTTGACTGTTAGTTCGCGGGCCAATAAGGCTGAACTCGCAGGCTAACATTGGCCCGCGGGCCTGCAGTTGGACCACGCTGATCTAATTTATGTTTTAGTAGGCTTGTCATATGTGCTGGTATATATATTTGCTTTAGTCACTATAGGTTAGACTATCATATATTATTTGTTTGATCCTTTTGTGTGACCAGCTAAAATGCCAGTTTCGCTGTACTTAAAGCAGTCTAAGTATATTCGCTTTTAAATTTATGATAATACCATATTCTTCCACTCAGGAATGGGGGGCGCCCCCTCTTTCGGTAACGACTCAGATTCCCAGCAGCGCAAAATCCGATACGAGGAATGGCTCTATCAACACCAAGCTCTATTGCAGGTAAACTAGACGGAAGTTTATATAAGCAGTTTAAAAAACATCTGACTTCCGTTTTCAAATAAGCTTTTCTGCCTTAATCAAGCACTTAAAAAAAAAAAATTTACATGACCGACTGACAAGTTTTGCTACGTAACCTTTCTATGGCTTGTGGTCAAAGGTGAAAGATGGCAATTTAGGATGAAGGCTCTGGTGAATATGGTATATGTTCTACAGACTTATTCACCCTGAAATCCTTCGGTATTAATAAAGATAATTAAAATTGCCAGACTGGATCCACGTGGACCATAATAAACAATTATAAACTCTAACTGTAATTTCAACGCTTCTAGGCAGTTTATAGTTTAGCTGTAGGGATTGCAAAGAAAATAACTACTGGCTTGTCGGCAATAAAGGCAGGTCATCAAAACAGAAAAAAAGTGCATTTACATTTTTTGTTGTTTCTTTCTTGGTGTGAATTCTGCGTTTTCGACAGAACCAGACAACATTTTTGGAGCCATTTTCAATCAATCTATAAGTTCAAACCCTTTCTTTCTAGTTGCAAGTTAAGGAACTTGAGCAAGCGGTGAAGCAACATCGCTCCACCAAGCAAGCGCTCACCAAGAAGCAACGTCAGAGCAAGAAAACTGGCGAGGAATTCACGCCTCAGGACAGTCAGACCCTCACCAGTGTTAATCAACAACACCAGGACGCACAGCATCAGCTAGACGAGGTAGGACTTTTGACATTAGATGGTTGGAATTGTATTTATCTTTCTTCTGGGATTTTAAATATGATAAAAACATTAATCAGACTTTTGACATTACTTCTAAGTTTGACTTTTATTTGTCTTACTTTTGGAAATTTGTTCAAATATGATGATAAATAAATAAATTGAACTTTTGAAAGATTGAGATGGAACAATATAACAAAACTTTTACCGTATTTAACTTCTTGCTTTTAAACCTCTTTGGTCAATATATTTTTGATTCTAACGCTATTAAAAGTAAAATCAATAAAATAAAAAGTAAAATTAAAATTATGAAAAGTTAGAATTTCATATCAATATTTCTTAACCATTTTTCACTTCTTGTTTTCAAACCCTTCCTTTTAATTTCCCTTCATATAGTTTGCTTTTTTTGTAAAATCCGAATTAGATTAATTTGTTTGTTGTTCAGGTGAAAAAGCAGCAGCTTCGACATACAGAACTCATGCACGATTACAGCACCAAGCAAGGATCATTCCAATACAGAGGCTCTACCTTGCCCCAACAACAACAACAGCAGGTAATTGGCCGATACTTGACATTGTATGTATCAGAGCCCATTCAAAAGTAGGTAGTTTCGAATAAATTTATTTATTTTTAACTTATGAATAAAGACTTATTCGAAAGGTTCAAAATGATACCTATACTTCTGCTTGGGCTTTGATATTCTTATTACGTCTTACTACAACCTCCAACCATTACGCCCCAAAGTATGTTTTTAGAAAATTGTAAAATACAAAACATGTTTCTTTACCCAAATATAATAAACAAGAATCTCCCCGCCCTTGCAACAGCAGGTAAGTGAGATGTCCGATACTTGATGTTTTATACCGATACCTTGAGGATAATGGTTGGAGGTTGTAGTATCGGACAAGTACCGATACTACCACTTGGTATCGGCTACCGACAACGATCTGATAATATCGGCCATCTCAAATGTATTGTACAACAAACCTAACGTTTCTTTTAATTGTGTTGTTTTTAATAAAGTATTATTTTTTTTTTCTGTACAGCACGGTGTGGTTCGCATGTTTGCCCCTTCACAGCAACAACAACAGCAACAACAACAACAGCAACAACAGCAACAACAACAACAACAACAGCAACAGCAACAACAACAGCTGCCCACCCCCCAACCAGCCCCCACCATTATGAGGCAACAATCGGTCCCTGTTTGCATGAACGTTGCCATGCAACAACACCCACCCAGGTCAACCGCTTTAACTCCAGGGCCAGGTGAAAATTGCTTTATTTTGAATGTTAAAGGGACAAACTAGGGCGCCCAAACGTCGACACTAGAACGGCTAATGCCAGACCGATGCCCGAAATCGTCCCATAGCCTCTACGTAGAGTTTCAGGCGTTATTTTTGCCATTTAGGCCTATTCCGAAGAATTTAGGACTTATACCGGCAAGGTGTTATTCAGACGATTTAGATCTTATTCCGTCGTGGACATTACTTCGTACTTGGCTTTATTATGTCGTTGGTCTTAGTACTATAGCATTGAACATTATTCTGCTTTAGATATTTTGCTTAGTAGGTCTTATTGTGTGTTTCAAATTGGAAATATCTTAAATCCGTTTCAACCTCTTGTAGGTTTATGAAATATTGCCTATTGGATTGCCCGTTTTTAGTGCACTGCTGAAAAATAACCTACTTTTTCTATTCAATATTTTTTTCAAGATATTTTTTTCACTCAAATAAAAGTTTTTATTTAATGTTACGAAAAATCTTGTTTTTATTAACTCAATAAAATATTTTTTTACTCCAAAGATGAGCTAAAAAACATATGACTTTAAATGTAGGGATTTTTGAAATATTTTTGTACCAAATTATATACAAATAACTGTTAATTGCGAAAAAATAAAAGATAAAAAATTTATGAAACTAACGTAATTGTTTTTTTTTTCTTACAAGCACCACGCTAATACCACAAAAGTATTTTTAAAGTACAATTTTTTTCCAATTGGTTTACAAAATTATTCGAAATAGTCAAAGTTATTCAAAACTAAAATTTTTAATTTATATTATACTTTCTTCAGGTGTGGGTAACAACGTAGGCACCCCTGTCCAAGTATTCACCACCCTACCCCCCAACCCGGCTGCCCCCTCCCCAGCACAAACCCCGACCCCCATTGTACAACAAGAAGCATTCCTATCGCAACTACAGAAGATGCCGGCTTTCAGGTAAACTAAAGTTGTTTTTAATAGCAATTCACCTGCTTTCTTTAAAATTAAGATACAAATGTTTGTTATCCTAATAGAACAAGTTTTATTTAATTGCACGCTACTGTGTACAAGCACTCCAGGCCCACTTATATTATCTGTCAATCATTTCGTGTTAATATTACTTTTTCAATATCAATGTCATCCTTCTTAAAGTTATTTTGTAGTATTTCTATGTACTTGGGTTTTTTGAGATACATAATTTATAGGTATTACCTTCATACAGTTAGTTACCATTTTTTTGATTAAAAACATTCTCTTTTTTATTCATATTCCTTCTTACACCCACGCATTTCTTCTTAAAGTTATGGCGTAATATTATTTTACCACAGAGCTTTTAGGCTGCCTTCTCTTTTTTATTCATATTCCTTGTAACGTTAGCGCTACCAACCTTTGTAATGTGTTGCTCAACTATTTTTCGCGGCGATCTAATTACAAAGCACAACTAAAACAGCAAAGCTTTGACGACCCAATTCTTTTCTCCAATGCATTTTTTTCAGCGAACAAAATATACACATTGGCAATATTAAGTTGGAATTGAATTAAAACTAGCTATGTCTTCGTGTTTTACTCACAGTTTTCTCAAAATTTGTAGCAATCTTGCTCAGAACCGATCATTTCTTCTTCGTTATTTTGTAATTTATTTCCCACAGACACATGAACCCTGTTCAAATCCAGCACCTTGCAATGCACCATGGAACCATGTTACCCACCACCCCCGGCCCCCTACACGGGGTCCCCTTGTCCGCACCGGGCCAGGGACCAAAGGGGTCCCAGGACGCCCAAATGGGGCCCATGAATATGCCCCAGGGGCCCGTTCGCCCAAAAATGTCCCACGCCCAAGTTTCGTCGGTCAATATTAACACCGGAAGCAACATGACCCCGTCACAAGGCACATTGTTACGTCACATGACCCCCGAGGGACACCCCCTACCCCAGTTTGCCCCCATGCAGCAGCCGATGGGATTCATGCCCCAACAGATGCACCAGATTGATGAGGTAATACTTTTTATTTCACTTTGGCCTGTGATCTTAGATAAAAAATAAACTAAGCACAGCACTTAGTAAATCGTGAATAAATATATTTCGCTACTAAAAGCATTATTATAACATTTTATATATTATTACTTTGAACGTTATTTTAAAATGGCACGGCAAATGGACTATATTTGAATTGATTTTTATTTTACTATGTAGCGTTAAAAGTTGTTGTAAATACGCTACAATCACCAGCATCATTTTAAAAGCGAAATATAGCCTATTTATCATATAACATCCAAACAAATTGATTTTCGGTTTACCACGTTCTCTGCTTAATATAATCCTTATCATTGATGTGCAACCAGAATCGTTTGTTCCATTTCGGATTCAGGCAGATTTTGTTATTCGAAAAAAAATTCTAATTATCCTGTGATCTTTGATTTATTTTAGCCTTCTTGGATCTTTTAATTTTAAAAGTTTTTGAATTAAAATCAATTTTTTTCTAAACTCTTTAACTATATTTTCTTTGCACAGGAAAAGCCAAAGCGCAAGCGCAAAAAGAAGAAGAAAGCTTCAGAAGAAGTCAGCTCAGCTCAACCCCAGGTTAGATCTGCAATACATTATTTGCATTATTGTATGTATTTTAGAGGTGACCTGATTCGTTAAACAACTGTTTATTTTTGGAACATTTTTTCGAATATAGTGACCTATTTAAGGTCTGTTATGTTCCCAGAAATTTCAAATGTTTTATGCTAAATATATCTTTTTTTTAGGAACGTTTAAATAATGTAGCCTTTCTTTGAATGATATTAAATTTATTTATTCTCATTTACAATACAATCTACACCTCTGTAAGACAAACAATGCCCATTGTTTTATTAGAACGTTCAAACAATGCTAGATAATTTTATACTGGCTTTATATAGTTTTACATTTAATCCAGTGGTTCTCAACCGGGTTGCCACGGTACTCAAGGGTGCCAAGAGATATTTCATATTCTTTAGAATTCCAATTTTTTGTTTTGTTAGTAAACTTCTTTAAAAGTGCCGAAAAATTAAAAAAAAGATTTTATCAACCTTGTTGTACAATTAATGAGCTGTTTCAATCTCGTTCATTGTAACGCTACAAGTAACCACTCAGAAAAAATACGAGCAAAGGTGCCGCGAACTATTTACAATTTCTGCGGGATAACGCAAGCCAAAAAAGGTTGCGAAACACTGATTTACCCCCAATATTCCCATTGTTTTAGGTTGCAATGTCGCCCCAAATGATGAGCCCCATGACCAGCCCCCGTTTCAGCATGCCCCAGGGGATACTGATCCCGGCCCAGCAGGGTCACCCAGGGGTATTCCCCCCGACCCCCTTCCAACAAGCAAACCAGATGCAAATTATGAATCGAATGCCTCACGGGAATTTTCTGGCCGGGATTTCCCCCTCAGCCTCCATGCACCAGTTTGTCGGTAGCCATGGCAACATGATAATGGGTTCCGTGCCCCAGCCCAGACCGGGGTCCACGACCCCCCTGGGTTCCACGACTGGCGTGCCGGGGCAGAACCAAGCGATGATGGGGTTTTCACCGATGAAGCCAGGACAGGTATAAGAATCATTAAAGAAAACTGCTTTGCTTTTAAAGATAAAAAAATGAATTTGGTAATGCAAAAGGCTTAATTGCGATTTGTTCAATTTAAATTAAGACATCAAAAACGTTCAGTGACGATAATTGGGTCGCCAAAGATTCGCTGTTATACAGGGTTGGGCACAAAGGCTTTGAATTAATAAACGAATTTAAATTAAATATTAAAAAATCTTTGAACAACCAGTTGTTTCTTTGAATAGTCTTTGAATGTATTTTATGTCAAGCTTAAGTTGTGTGTTTGTAAAAGTGCCGTTTAAAAAACAATTGCAAAATCGTGTTGACAATGATATTTATACTGTTTAGGTCTTTAAAAACCACAAATTTACATTTAAAAAGTCTAAGAATGTCTTGAATTTTTTTCATAAAATTGTGTGGCAACCCTGGTATACTTGAGCTTAGTTTTTGGTTCGCGGCGAAAAAAGACTCAAGAAACACAAGCTTGTAGCAAAGTTGTTTTTATTCAGCGTGTCCAGCTAAGACTGACACGCTAAAACGAGACACGTAAACCAAACACAATGAAAAAGGGAAAAACGAGATAAAGAGCGTTTTTTGCAAACGTTAGGCGTTTTGTCACCACAAGCTCCCATTGTTTAATGTTCCTCTTTTCCTCCAGGACCCCAACCACTCGGCATCCTTCGCATCCCCATCAACGACTCCTCTCTCCGTGTCCACATCACTTCATCACGATCCGAGTGAAGCTCTCAAGATGCCAACCGCCGGGTTATCGCCAAGTACGTGGATTTTGTCGAATATTTACTACCTGAGCATGTAATTTATGTGTTGTATCACTGTATATGAAAGTACCTTTTTTGGTCGAAAATTCAATACCTAAGCAATGGAAATAAAAGTACGTGATTTTTTGTCGAAATTTAATATTGGAGCATCGTAATATACAGTAGGTGTATATAAAAGTACCTTCTTTGTCGAAAATTTAATACTGAGCAATGTAATATAAACGCATGTGCAAGCAATGTCCCAAAAATCAGAGAGGAAAAAAGCGATTAAACACAGAAAAAAAAAAAAAAAAAAAAAAAAAATTTATCGGGTCGCGACCCATTGGAAAGCACTGTTCTATATGGACATTGGACATTGATATAACTAATTCTTCACTTAACGCTAGTTTTTTTAACTTTTTTTGCAGCAACTGTGAAAAGCGAGCACGAGAGGGCGGTAGTGTCGTCTCCCCCCTTCGTGATGCCCTCCCCCCACCGAAGCACCCCCCATTCTCATCCCGGGGTCCCTATGACGATGCAGCCCCAGGTGACGCGAGCACCCACCAAGAAAGAGATCAGTAAGTCACTAGGTTGGTCAATGCCTGGGTTTTTGTTTGTTTTGACTACCCCTATGTGTTTGGGGGCCTGTTTTTGATTGTATTATATAAATGTGTTGCCGGTTATCGGTTTAGCACTTTAGGTTATACATTTTTAAACCTTTTGACCAAGAATCGGTTGGTCAATGCCTGTGTTTGTTTTGTTTTGGTTCTTAAACAGGGACCCGTGAACCATTACCCCATTATTTTCAAGTATTTAGCTTCCATGACGAGACTTTAAATCCATGTTTTCAACTTGTGTCTGAACTAAAAAACTAGTTAGCCCATTAAGGAACACCCTTTTGTGCCAATACCTTTTTTATCATTGTAAAAAAAATATTTTAATTTTTAAAACTTGCTAGTACCATACATTTTTGTTAAAAAAATTCAAAGGTAGCTAGGGATATTTCAAAGAAAATTTATCGATTTTCAAAGAAACCCTAAAATTGGTCGATGTGCGCTCATTGGGTCTACCGATCTCAATTTAAGATCCCCTGACTTGGGGATTGTCATTAAACTAAAAAAAAACACTTTTTTATCAAGCTTCAATGTTAGCAACTTTTTATTTATGATTCGGTATAAACTGTCACAAATTCTTTCGTTTATAAATAAATAAAACTTTTATAAATCGCAGAATACGCGCGCCAGACTTCGCAGCAATCGCAACAGCAGCAACAGCTTGCCGCCGCCCGTGCTTTCGCCACACCGCACACCCTGACCGACCGCGAACTTGACATCGTGAGCGCGCACGACCCTGACGGGAAAACGTCGCCCAAAACCCCGCAGAATCAACAAGCGGCTGCGCTCGGCGGCGAACAGAAGGTAAGGGTGCGTGTTGTTATCTAATTCAATGGCACTGCAATGTTTTGTAGTAATATTATTGTCGTTTCTTAAAAGTATGAAAAAATGGTTAAATTACCTTTTTTATGGGTAAAATGTGAATTAAATTTATTTACGAGAAAAGTGATAGCGATTATTGCACTGTGATTTTTTTCTTGACTTTATTCATAAAGCTACAATACTTTTAGCTATTTATTTATCTTTCTACTTATCCCCAAACCCAGTATCCAGTGGTCGGCAAACTGTGGGCCGCGGCCCAAATGTGGGCCACAGAGCCATTTTTAGTGGGCCGCGAGTTACTTTTGAATAGTTTAGTGTTGTCATGTAGTTGTGGGCCGCGTGGTAGCTGTATACATTTATTGCACTTTGTTTTAAAAATACATGTTGTTTCAGAATTGTTATAGTGTCTCAGCGTGGTTCAGACCCACGTGCTAAATGTGATCCTGAGTAGCCTACCTGTCGAACTATATTTTAAATATTTTTTGCCAACTTTAAATATATGTAAACGCAATTTTTTTCGCGCTTGGCGCGTATATTCTTCCTTTTATAGTATGTTTTACATTATGGCGTGGCAGTGTTTCGGCATCAAGGCGCCGTGTAATATTCCACCTTAAAAACAAATATCCTGAATCCGCCACTATTTCGTAGTGGTTTTACGTAGTAGGCCTTCAATAGATCTGAGTACTAACTTTTTTTCATCACTGTTTTATTGTTTAGCTTTTCAAAGTTTTTTTTATTACTGTTTTATTTATTTATAATTTTTCAATTTTTATTTTCAATTTTATCAAAATTTTCTTGATTTGAATAAAAACAACGCACATATATATATATATATATTTAATGGTGAAAATAACGGCCCAAATAGACGTTAAAAGCGACATGCTTTATCTTCAAACGTTTCGGCAATTGCTCATGCCATCATCACGCCGAAACGTTTGAAAATAAAGCATGTCGCTTTTTACGTCTATTTGGGCTGTTATTTTCACCATTAAACTTATGAACAGATCCGTATATAGTGTTCCAAAATATATATGTATTGTTTTTAAAATATTTTTTACCTTTCTACTTCCAGAATCCCAATTCAATCGACCAAACAATCAACGAAGTGATCAGGGAAGGAGCCGAGTACGAGAATCGACTTGAAATGAGCAAGTTTAGTGGGGAGTTGGTTCACCCACCATCCTGGGTCGCTCGTCACCCCTCCTTAACCCCTGGGTCGCATATGTACAGGGTGAGATTTGTCGTTGTGTTGTCCGATCTGTGCTTTGTGTACCGGAAAGGTTTTTTTTCGTATGTGTTTTTTAATTAGATGTATTATTTTTTGCCATATATTACGATCTGTGTCAATGCTTGATATCAGTGCTTTGTAAGGGAAGATTTTTTCCGTGTTTTTTAGATCAGTGGTTCTCAAACTTTTTCAAAATAAATACGCAACGGTCCCCCAGCAATTTTTTTAAATGTTCACGGTCCTTTAAAAATATACACAAATAAACACAAAACAACCCGTTGTTTTTAATGGTATCAATGAGACTGGTGCACTTGGTTCTTTGCTATATGTTCGATAACCCCTAATTGACGAATCACTTTATTTGAGTGAAGCAATCACGAACAGTTTTCAAAAACCGTGGCCCTACAGCCCACAGTGGCAGCGCAGCAAGCTGTAAAAACCTAATTCTTATTAGCACAACGCAACACTATGACGTCACAATGAACAATTTAAGTTAAAGCGTGCAATAACGTGAATGAACAACTAACGATAATAATCAGCTTGGTTTGGAAAAGTAAATTGCCTGAAAATTTTATTGCACAAAATATTTTCTTTTTTATGAGCTTCGTGTTGTTTTTTTGTTAGGTGCTTCGCGGTCCCAGAAAATTGTCTCGTGGTACCCAAAAGGACCGCGGACCCCAGTTTGAGAACCACTGATTTAGATCAATATATTTTTACTTAAAAGATTATTATCAGTAGTATGGTTTTTAATATACAGCCTTATAACGTTCTATTTTATTAATTTTAACGTTATTACCATTTATTTTGATTATTGTAGTTGTGTTGTCAATGGTTATAGGAGACTTATATTTTTCTGTTGCTGTTTAATTTGGCAAGTTGTTTTCAACTTTTTGTGTTTTTTCTAGGATTGCACGGTACTTCACATTTTATTCCAACACCGATAATATATTTTGGGGCTAAAACTCGGGTTTATTTTATTGGCAGGAGTCGGACTCGGGTTATTTTTAACCGACTCCGCAGCACTGGTTCTAAGAACATTTAAATGGAATTTTCTGAAAATGTACCCTCGCAATAGGTTTTTTCAGTCTTGATTTAATATCGATTGTTTTTTGTATCCAGGTCGACTCTTTCGGCGGTCGTCTTGGCAACCACCAAGAGCTGTTACGTCATATGCTGGAACAGGTAACCATACCGTTTTGGTGGTTTCTGAGCCTGCTTACTCGGTGATATTTGCGAATTTTACCTTTTAACAACCTTTCAAAGAATGAATCGCCCTAAAAATTTAGTTTGCGATTATTAGAAAAATGATTTCATCAACAATTTCTTGATACAAGGTAACAAAAGAGACGATGGAACATTAGTAAAGTAACAATTACTTTAAACCAGGAATGCGGAGTCGGTTAAAAATAACCCGAACCTTACCCTGGACTCCCGAGTCCGACTCCGGCTAAATGTGAGATTTCGTCAAGTCTAGGGTCTGGTTGGACACAGGCTTTTTTCACCCATTTACATAACTAATAATAACGTGGATATTCAGCAATCCACCCTAGGGGTGTCAAAATAATTCACCACTCACAATTGATGGTTGGTTTAAAAATTGCTCATACTGGACCTCGGGACTCTGGTTGATTTACGTAATATTACTCGAGTCCCGAGTCCGACTCGAGTAAAATAAACCAACTCCGTCGCATCCCGAGTCCAACTTCGCAGCCCTGGACTCCGCAGTCCGCACCTTTCAACATTTTTTCTTTATCGATTCTGTTTGCTCTACGTATAGACACCAGTTGTGCATTTATAATAATAATAGGTTATTTGTTAGTTGAACTTAAATACTGTCTACCTAGTTTAAAACTTATTTATTTAGAATGCAATGGGCAACAGAGGTGAACCTGGTAAACCGGACTTTAGCATGATGGGAGGACATCCTTTCTTACTACAGGTTCGTCTTCAATTCATTGTCTCGTGATTTTTAACTACTATCTTAAAAAAAGTAGTTTTTCTACATTCTTTTCGCTATTTTGTTAAATCTCAACATCCATCAGAAACTCTTCCTTCAATTTATAAAAACTGATCCAGGTTAACGGTGTTTCTTCAAAAATATTCTTCTTATATCCGAATTTTCCGACAAAGATGACATTTTTGTCGTCAAGGAAATCCCTTTTGCTATTTTGTTCAATCTCATCATTAAAATTTTTTTGGTAAAGTTTTGATTTTCTGACTTTTAAATTTCCTGCACTAGGTGGCTCTCCAATAAAAAATCGGATTGTGTTGTATGAGGTCACAAAAAACGTAGATTGGAGGTATGACGTCATAAATTGAAGCCTTGTCGAAAATTGCAGCAGTTATTGAAAAAAGCGTGAAAAAAACAGCTGCCACAAAAAATGATTTTATGAAAAAAGCTGCCACAAAAAATGATTTTTATGTAAAACGATCTTTCAGCAGGAGGACCCTTTCGTTGCAAAGAAGAAGCGATCCCGAAAGATGTCCAAGGACAAGGAGGGGAAGTCCTCTTCAGGCGCCGGAACGGCGTCCGGAGGAGCTAAGAAGAGGAAGAAGATCAAGGGTCTTCCTAAGATGGAGGAGGGTCGGATGATGGGATCGGACGCCGAGATGCGCAAGAGGATGGATCAGGATCAGTTCGAACTCAGTCCGGAGTCGGCCATCATTAAATCCGTGTCGCAACTCAAACCGGTGAGATTTTGGAGCATAATGATGTTGTAGTAAGACGTAGAAAGAATATCAAACTCATACAGCACTATATTTAGCATTTTGTGAACGATTTAAATAATTCTTAAGATAATGGCTGGAGGTTGTAGTTAGAATATCAAAGCCCTTAAGTACCTTTAGAACGTTTCGAATACCTCATTATTTAATGGTTTCAGGTTGTAGTAAGAATATTAAGGCCCATACAGAAGTAGGTAGCATTTTAAACGTTTCGAATATATCTTTTATACAAACTGATCGTACTTCTGTATGTGGGTTTTGATATTCTAACTTCGGTGCGACTTTGTTGATTTTAATTCCACTGCGTTTTTTTAATTTTTTTTATCAGAAAGCAAGAACATTTTTACAACCCAAGGTCATTATTAGTTGGTTTGCGTCTGATTTTTACGACAAATATTCTCTTCTTAGTACAATATTTAATGTTTAACTTTTAAATAATCAATAAACCCTTAAAATTTCATAAATAACATACCCCCGGTCTTCCCCCCCAAAAAAATTTTTTGCGTAAAAATTCCTACGGGTTCCTACAAAGACAACTCGAAATGTTTTAAACTTTTAGATAACCAAAAATAAACCCGTAATATTTTTTTACCATTTTCATGAAAACAACAAAAACAAAAACAAAAAACGCGTAAAAATCCCGTTTTACCCCTTCATCGTCGTACGAAAAAAAACGATATTTACCTCAGCCCCTTTTTTACCCCAGTTACCCCTCCCCCCGCTGGTTGAGCCGGCCATCAAGCTCAACTTCAACATGTGCATGCCAAAGGGCACGGGACTTCCCCTCTCAAAGTCACTACTCGAGGGAACGATTGGAAACGCAACTTACAAAGGGCTTCCAGACTACTACGACCTGGTCATGAATAAGGTAGTTTGTGCATCTTTGAAACTGACATACTTAAAGTTTTGTGTACAATTTTTGTATTTTTTTTTACTTTTTTTTGAAATTTTATATATTTTGTTTTTCTTTTTCTTGACATACTTAAATTTTTGTGTACAATTTATGTATTTCTTTTACTTTCCTACTTGTTATATTTTAGTGTTTAATAATAACACATTTTAAATTACTAAACTTTTTTTTAAATGTTTGATGAAAACCTGTTTTGTTTGTTATTTATTAATTTAAGGCAAAATGATTTTTTGTATGATTTAATGAAAAGTTTTTGTTGTTACTTTGCAGTTAAATTAACTTATAATAATAATTTATTTTTAGGATGTTTTATGAAAAACTTTGTTTAAAATTTATTAATTTAAAGCAAAATGACTTAGTTTTACGCAAAAATAAATTCAAAATCCCAAACAGCTTTATACCAATTATTCGGGAAGCCTTAAACGGTAATAAAAGTCTATACAGCATTCTACTATTGTTTAATTGATTTATATTATATATATCTTGTTTTATGATATTCTTGTGTGGTAGGCTTGTTTTAAGAACTCGTTTTGGTATCTAACGAGTATTACTAGCAGTGCACAACCCTTGTCAATCACTTTCGGGTATTCCCCAGGACCCCCTGAGCTACATGACGCCCCCTACTCCCCCCTCGTCCTTGCCCCCCTCCCCCAAGCGTGAGCGGCTCCAGTCCCTGGGTGAAACGGGGGGTATTTGCCCCCGAAACGTGGAAATTCCCGACTCCCTTCCGACCCCGCCCCATCACGGATCCGAGGGCATCGACGATCTGCCTATGACGTAATAAGCGATGTTTGTTTTTTGTGTAACGTGTTTGTTGTTATTTGAAATATGTTCCTGCTAGTTGTTTTAGGCTGGTAGCAGGATTAGCGCGTAGAATTTACTGAAAAAAGTCTCATTTTTTTTGAAAAACTAATTCTTCCCAAAAACAACCCGTTCTCCTTTTTAAGTAAAATTTTACCAAAAACTTTAAACCCACGCCCAAAATGTAAACAGAATAATAACAAGTAAAAAGTTGTGAGTATAAATCAAAAATGTTTTTTTAAGCCTAACTTCCATTAATTTTTAGACTTTTAACTCGGTTTTCAGCTCGAAGTTTTGTTGATTAATATAATTATGCTACATATAAAAATATTTGCGTCTCAACAATTTAATAAGAAACAATTTAAAAAGTTATTATGAAGGGGTAAAATACCTGAAATTTAGCCGAGGCTATTTAATTAATTTAATATCTTGCCTGAGCAGAATAAATAGCTATTCATTCAGATCATAATCAAACCGAAAACGTGATTCTTTTCAACATTTAAGTTAACAAATTCTATACATTTTAACCTAAACCTACTAGCTCATAGCTATTCCAATTTGAAAAATGCTTTGTTACTCTAACGTCACTGAGCCCACTGTTACGTCACAGACACGCAGGAGAGGACGCGGTAGAAGCTTCCTCACCCGAAGCTGACGACTGCGACTCCAGTTTCCAGTTCGACCATCTTGACGTCATGAGCCAGGCCCGGGCCAGACAGGAACCGGGGAAGCCCCGGAACGGCGAGCTGGCCCAACAACAGGATTTCCGCGCGGTGTCGCCCTCACTAGCCGAGCTGAACTACCCGAGAGATGGTCAGTAAAAAAAAAAAAGCTAGCTCGTAGGGAAGTGTTTCTCAACCTTTTTTATTTTATTTGAATAAGGTAACTGGCTCCCTCGATTCCTACCTAAACTAAAATGAAAACTAGCTAAACCTTTACCCAATACTTAGTCATACTTACTCACCACAAAGGGTTAAAACGTTTACCTTCTTTCATGGGCAGTTGGCACTCGGGCCCTTACCTTCGTAGCGGCACCTGCTCCTTAGTGGAGACAGGTTTCCAAAGGACTGGGCTCTGACTCTACTGACTTGATCAGAAATTCCCAGCATCTTCTTGGGCAATGGGATAATTCCGGCACAACCCTTACCTACTTTATTTACCTTTTCATATTTTCCCTTAGTTATGTTCACCATTGGTAAAAAAACAAAAATAAAACTAGTTCCTATATTTTGTTGTATAGCAGCGAAGGTTCCAGCTTATAGTCAATTTTTCTAAACGCTTAAATGCAGTAACTGACACTTTTTCTCTTTTCCTTTTTAGACACAATGGACGAAAAAGATCAAGTTTCCGTGACTGTGGCCTTTGAAAAGCAAACGAGCAAGGTGAGGTTTAAAAAAATCAAACTTAAATCATAAACCGTCACTTTTTGGTCGTTGTCCATCAGTATTGCCCGGTAACCAACAATTTTGTTTAAATGATTTCTGAAACGTGTAAATCCCTGAAATACAAAATAACACTTTAAATTCAGGAGCTTGTTGGCTGGAGGTTGTAGTTGGACGTAGGAAGAATATGAAAGCCCATAAAAAGTAAAAAGCATTTTGAACGTTTCAAATCTTTACATCGTGTTGAAAAAGAATAAATATTTATTCGAAATGTTAACAAAATGCTACCTACTTCCGTATGGGCTTTGATATTCTTACAACGTTTTAAATTCCTTTATTCAAATTTCTACAACATAAATTTTCCCCAATAGCACTTTAAGGTGTTAGACATTAGTTTTTTTGTCCCAGATTGCTTTCTTTTTTTAACGTAAAATTATTAAGACGTCCCGATATTCACTTGTATTATCATCATTTTTTGCGACTATAATCTATTCAAACGTCACCTATAAAAGGTGAAACGCAATTATTATCGTTTTGAACGCATTAATTAATGATAATACATTAACTGATAATGATACAAGTGCTATCGAAACGTCTTTATTAATATGATGTCGACTTTCTAGGCCTATTCGGCTTTATTCGTTCTAAAACTGCAATACAGATCCGTGCATAAATTTCATTGTTCCATCAAAGTGACAAAAAAGTATAAAAAAATATGCTTCACCATTTGCACGTTTTAAATTATTTAAATTTGTTTTTTGAATGAACTTAATCAATACCACGCACTTGCCCTGTATGCAATTTCGAAACTTGTTTGATTGACAGGCGGTTAAGAAGTCCTTATCGCTTCTATCAAGAGCTTTGGGGACTTCAATCATCAGCTTTAAGATGACGGACAACGACAAACCCGACGCCAATACTGCCAAGGTGATTTGGACTTGCAATCCTCTTAACGTATATTGCCGGAATTAAGCAAATTTAAAAAAAATATTTACTTAGTAAAATTTGGCGAAAAATGTAGTTTTTTTGAAGGGACGTGGCCAGATTATCTGCTAGCTTTAAAAAAAAGAGCTTTGACGTCATTTTCAAGCTGCATTTTCGATCCGTGTATACTTTAGTGTACCTAAAAAATCAATGCAGAAAATACATTTTCGTAGTTACTAGTTTTGTATATCACTGGATGGTTTTTATCAATGCTCATAAGTAAGCGACGGTCCCGGTAAGACCGGAGGTTGTGAGTTTGAATCTCACTCATTGCAGGCTATAGTTTTTTTTTTCTAGCCTGCCATCCTTGCATCATTAATCACAGATTCGGTTAGTCTGCGACGTCTTTCGGTGTACTTATAAGTAAGTTTTTTTTTAATTTGGGTTTAAATTTTATCACTTTTTTGTACAGAAGGAAGATTCTAGAACAGATGCCCAAAGAAATTCCACCGACCAGTTTGTAAGTTGGAATTCCGTAACTAACTTAATCCTAAATAGATTTGTTTTTCTTTTTAAATATACATAGATTTGTTTTCATTAAAAAGTCCAAAATATCCAGCATTGCTTTAGTTAACTTTTAAACACTGCTAAAGGTGAATATTGTTTATAAAAGTGACAAACCCTTTTTGTTTTACGGCGCCCCCACAGAAATGTAGTTAGCGTATTTCCGAATGGTTTACTGTAATGCCACAATAAACAAAATCAAATCAAAGTACATCAGTTCAAATCAAAGTACATCAGTTCAACTCTACAGAATGAAGAAATTTTTTTTTTTTTATCACAGCAATATACCAAACAAATAGAACCCTAAAAAAATTACATATCTCCGCGCAATGGAAGGAAACCACTACTTTATACAAAAAAATGCTTGTCTTTATTGCAAACATAAACCAGAAATTGTTCACAAATAAAAAGAGAATCGATTAAATAAAAATCAATGTTCGTGCAAACAAAGTTCATCAAAGTGAAATAGGCGGGGTTTAAACCAGATTTGTTATTATATTGTTACGTCACAGACACGTGACGCGGGAGCAGGTGATCCGTTGCAGCCGAATCAGCGGAGATGCCTTCAGTGCAATCGACCAGTGCAAGGAAACGGTGTCAGGAAGCCCTTGTTCGATGTGAGTCGCCGTATTTTCAAATATAAACGAATGTTAACTACTTGCTGTTACGTCATAATTGTTGTTGTTTTGGTTATAAAATAATGCGTCAACGAACGAAAAATTTTGCAATTTAAGTTTAGTTGTTTTGGGAATTTAAACTGAAAATCCTGCTATCCTGAACAATTTAGTACATTCTTGTTTGTTGTTTAGAAACTACTGAAAATCATTTGACCGAAATTCAGTCATTTTTGCCCTATTTTCGTGTTTTCATAGCTTACTATTAATTTTTTCATAAAAACATATTTTTTCTTGAATTTTCAGGAAAACTCTCTCGATGAAGACATCATATTTTGCAACAAGCAGTGTTACTTTACCAATGCCTTCAGCAAAAAGGTTTGTGCATTTCAGAAACATTACCAACGTTTTGAACAACTCTTTATTCATTTTCAACATAGTGAGAAGGCATTGATTTAGAAAATGAATAAACAGCTATGCGAAACGTTTGAAATGATACCTACTCCTGTATGGGTTTTGATATTCTTACTACGTTTCCAAACATTTTTTAAAACAAATTTTTTTCACATGTTTTTAGCCTAAAAAATAATCCTCCAGGATATAATTGGTTTAAAGTTAAGCCCTCCACCAGTACAAAAATCCAGTATAAAATCGTATAGAAAGACCAACTTAATGATGTGTTTAAAACTTTAAATAGTGTTTTAAAATTTAAAAGATTTATTTATTTTGGAAGTGTTTCTAAATAATATTTTAAAATGGAAGCATTTTAACATAGAGGTGATTTTATAGTGTTTTTTAAAAAAAATTAGGTATTTCCAAATATTTTAACATAGAATTTTTTTTATTTTTTCATATATTTTTAGCCGAACGATGTTTTTAAACTGTTTTACGAAAAAAAAATGTTCAGCCTAACGACGCGCCGCCGGCGTCCAAGAAAAAGTGGAAGGCGTCGCACATCTACCAACGACACAACACCAAGATCAACATATCTTCTCTCATCGAAGCCAACCCAGACCAGGACAGTGTGACGACCAGGGGACAGCGACTCTACAACCTCGGCTGTAGCTTCGACGGACGCGGCTCCGACGACCTTATGACGTCATCGTCCCTCAGGCCCACGGACGGCAAGGGAAGGGGGCGTGGCAGGAGGCGGGGCCTCAGCGTGACTGGTAAGTTAGTGGGTGTGACCAGTGATGGCGATCAACGTAAAAGTTAGGATTTAGCATAATAGACACATTTGCCGTTAAATAGTGCCAGCAGATTTTAAGGTTCATTATCAAAGTCAAACTTAAAAAGCTGTATATACCCTTTGGAGCATAATTGTTGGAGGTTGTAGTAAGACGTAGTTGGAATATTAAAGCCCATTCAGAAGAAGGAAGCATGTATGTTTCTAATAAACTTTAAAATAATAGTTGGAGGTTGTAGTAAGAATATCAAAGCCCGGTCAAGCCTGACTGCATTCCATAATTTGTGGCCGCCAAAGATTTACGCCAAATTTTTTTTTGGTTGAAATCCTACGCCAAAGTAAAACGCTATATACGCCAAAAACGACAATTCAGGCGACATATAACGCCAAATGACGTTACTCCAGTGATTTTGGGCAAGTATTCCAGGCCACACATCTCTGGCGGGAAGGCAGTGGAATGCAATCAGGCGGTCAAGATTGTTAAAAAATACGATGTGGTTTAGCTAAAAAAACAGTTTTAGTACTTTTTAGACAATAGCATTAATACAGAAAGCTTTTACAAGGCGCATAACCAAACAAGCTTGCTGCTTTTATTAAATTCAAAGCTGGAATTTTTACACTTTTTTGCGTTCAGGAGAAGAAAGTCGAGTCACTGTCAAGCGCTGGAAGGGAATCAAGTGGAAGCGGTGGACCGTGTCGGTCACGGTGGTGAAGGCGACCAATCAGAAGCCGCCGCCTGACGTCGACGCGCTCATCAACAAATATGGATCCGCCCTCAAGGTCGGTGCAAGGTCGAACCAGTGTCAACACGTGGCAATTGAATACCTGAAATCTTATTGTTGGGTTTAAGAATGCAAAAACAAAAATAATTAGATGCCAATTGGGTATATTGTCACCCGAAAGACCCAATGTATAACCGCTTACCTAGCAAAATATCCTTTATAGCCAGGTTAATATATGATTACCCCTATTTACCCCAAAGTCCCCATGTATAACCCTTTACCCAGCATAATATACTCTATGGCCAGTTTAATATGTTGTTACTCCCTATTTACCCCCAACGACCCCATATATAACCCCTTGTATATTATAAGGTTAATATATTTTACCCCGTATTTACCCCAAAATATTACATATGTAACCCCTTGTATATTATAGAAGGTTATAATAATTTTACCCCCATATTTACCTCCAAATACCCCATATGTATTTGGGGGTAGGTTAATATGCTGTTACCCCCTATTTACCACATGTAAAACCCCTTTGCTAGCATTATTTAATCTATAGCCACTAGCCAGGTAAATATATTGTTACCATAAAGACCCCATGTGTAACCCCTTGTATATTATATAAGGTTGATATACTGTTGCCCCATATTTAACTCCAAAGATCCCATGTGTACCATTAACCCAGCATAATATACTCCACAGCCAGGTTAATCGATACCCCAAAAAACTCGTGTGTAACTTCTTTTATATTGGATAAACTTAAATATTGCCCCCATATTTATTAGAAATATTTTTACCCCTATATTTACCCCAGCCCCCACCCGACGCCCGCGACACCCGCACGTGTGTGTTGTGCGCCTCTAGTGGCGACGGTGAGACGAGCGGAGTCGCGAGGTTACTCAACCTTGACGTCGATCAGTGGGTTCACCTAAACTGCGCACTTTGGTCGGCGGAAGTTTACGAGACGCAGGTTTGTGGTTCGAATCCCTGCTCGGATCGTTTTAAATTTGTTTTAAATATTTGTTTTAAGTAAGATTTTAAATAGGCCAAGTAAAATTTTTTTTTTTAAACAAAGTTGTTGTATTTTTCTATTTTGCGGTTACATATAACATTTAAACAAAATGAAACAAATTAAACAAACGATTGGCGATATAATGTTTCAAAAAACAAAACAACCCTATTATTTTTTTATAAAAATATTTATTTCGAAAAACAGCAAATTATTAAAAACGCAAAATTGTGGTATTAGACATCATTATATTGAGGTGACTTAATTCGTTTAATATTAATCGCTTCAGTAGTTTTAAATTGTTAGAGTCAATTTATTGTATAGGACTATAGGTACATTTTTTAAAAATATGTTTTAACTTTTAGTTTAATTTTACCCTTATCTTTTTTAAGAATTATGTATGTTATCTTTTATATTTCGCGTATTCAACATTTTCTCTATTTATTGTCTTTTATTTAGATTTATTTTATTACTATATTTTGATGTTTTTTTATTTTACATTGTTTAACCCAGTTTCCTAAACGCTAACGATAAAAACATCAATCTTTGGTCTGTACATTTTTTTAATTGTTTGGATTATTTTTTTATTTTATTAAATTTCATTTATAGTCATAAAAAAATAATTTTCTATTATTTTCAGCCATTTTATAAAGACTACCAAAGCCACAATTTTTTTCAGGAATATTTTTTCACAATTTTTTTTTTAATTTGTATTCATAGTCATAAAAATTTTAATTTTCTATTATTTTTAACCGTTTTATAAACACACCAAAGCCACAATTTTTTTCACGCAGTTTTTCATTTATTTTTTACATGCCTTCAGGGTGGCGCCCTTATCAACGTGGACCTCGCTGTAAGACACGGTTCTTCAGCAGTTTGTGGTCATTGCCAGAAGAAAGGTGCCACAATTAGCTGCAACAGAACCAGGTGCACCAACGTATACCACTGCGCATGCGCACTCAAGTGCGAGTGCCTATTCTTTAAGGTAAAAAAAAATTGTTTTTAGTAAAACTTATTTAATGAAGTTTGATAATGAATTGCAAAGCCCAAAAGGTCGAGTAAGTCGGCATTATCTGGATTAAGACGTTTTAATAAGAACTTGTATCATCTTCAGTTATTGTGACGTTACATAGTTCGTTAGAATACGATGGAAAACATGTTTTAGCTTGATAATGATTTGCAAAGGCAAAAAGGTCGAGTAAATCGACGCTATCTGCATTAAGACTTTTCGATACGAACTTGTATCATCTTTAGTGAAGATGTCGATCTACTCGACACCTTTTTGGCTTTGCAATTTATTATCAAGCTACATCGCCTAATAAATCTTTCTTAATGGCCGTGTTTCTCTGATTTTAAATAGGGTAATCAGGTGGCACTATAGAACGACAAATTGTATTAATAAATGCTGATAAGCTTTCGCACAACCGTGCTTTATCAGGTCAAAGTACAAAAAATGTTTTTTTTTATCTCTACTGCCTCTTTTTAAGGTAAAAAAAAACTTGTTTTTTTGTAAAACTCACTTAATAAAAATGAATTTCAAAGCCAAAAAGGTCGAGTAAATGGACGTCATTTTTATGACGTTTCAAAACTAACTTGCATCGTCATCAGTTAATGACATAACCTTTCTGGCTTAGCAATTCATTATCAAGCTACATCGCTTAATAAACCTTTGTAAATGGCCGTATTTGTTATTCCGATCCCGATATGTTAAACAAAAAACATCGCGGTCCGGTCCGAACCTATGACGTCATAACTATATACAAACAAACAAAATAGTTTAAATTAAAACGTTAAAGGATAATTTTTCTCTGCTTATTGGATTACAATTTTCTGTAGTTGTAAGAAATATAATCACCATCAGTTTTAAACCTATTAACAAATAAGTTTTTAAAATAAGTAACAACGTTTTATAGTTCATTTCATCCTATAGTTACTATTTTACATTTCATCCTAGTTACTAACTAGTGCTTCCTTTACAAAACATTGATTACATATCAATAATAAAACCTATTCCCTCTGTGCAGGACAAGACGGTTTTGTGTCCTGTCCACGCTTCCACCTTCGCCACTTCGCCCACTGGTGGCGCTAGTGATCAGCTCCGCACTCTCGCCGTATTCCGCAAAGTTTACGTTCAACGTCAGGAGACCAAGCAGATCGCCAGTATCATGCAGCAGGGCGAACTTACGCAAGGTGGGAAGAATTTATTTGTATTTTTTACACAAGCTTAAGTAAGTTTATTTTGCCCAAAAAAGTGTCGAATTTTCCAATTATTTTTGTTTGTTCCTACTATATTTGTTTACCCATTCTAGCTTAATTTTATTTTCCAATTCTAGCTTTAGTTTAGTCATTTCTCCCCGAAAGTGTCAAAATTTTCCAATCATATTTGTTTTACCCATACTATAGCTAAATTTATAACTTAATTGTAGTCATTTTCCCAAAAGTGTCGCATTTGTTTTCAATTGTATTGAAGTCTCAGCCAGTAAAATTGACTAAGTAACGTAAATTTCGAATAACCAAAGTTCTGTTTAAGTTAGTTATTTGTTTGGTTTTGTTTCTTTTGTTAAGAATAGCGCACATTTTAGTTTTTTTTTTTTGGCTTGACAGGCGAGAAAAACTACATCTTGCGCGTTGGCGCCCTCATGTTTCACGCGGTCGGTCAGTTGTCCACTCACCAGATGTCGCACTTCCACAGCAAGTCGGCCATCTTCCCAGTCGGCTACAAGGCGACACGTATCTACTGGAGCAGCAACGTAAGTAAATCTCCAGTGGGCTGGACACTCTATCCAAAATGCTGAAAATAAGTTATTTTGGTATTTATTTGCAAGTAGTGAACAACACTTCAATATGTTATCAATTAAGTTTCTTTCTGTCTAGGATAATATTTTGTTTTTGGATTTATTATAATCTAGGTCTTTATACTTATTATAGATTTTCGGGTATTGTTGCTTTTTAGGTCTTATTGTGCGTTACCAAAAATTGTCTTCTTTTAAAATGTATCCACACTCTACTTTAGCTGTTTTCAGACTATTATGTCCGCTATATCAATTCAAAAAACAAGATTCGACGAAATGTCCCCAGGGAATCAATAACTTTTGTGCTTTAGAACACGCGCAAGCGTTGCAAGTACATGTGCATGATCAGCGACAAAGACGGCAAGCCGTTCTTCAGCACCCGCTACCAACCTGTGGCCAGCAGGAACAAGTCCGTCGAACAAGTGGCTATGCAGGGGCAGTGGGTGGAACTGGCCGGAGCCAATGTCAACGGTAAGCCACGGGGAAAATATCGTTTAAGATAACTGCTTCAAAGGTGTTTATCTGAGTATTTATCTGATATTCGTTTGCCCTGTGCCAATGTTAACTTCAAGCCACGGGGAAAATATCGTTTAAGATAACTGCTGTTAAAGGTGTTTTTCTGATATTCATTTGCCCGGATCCAATGAATATCGGCTCCGGCCCGGTACTATCGAACATCACTAGTTATAAACGTAGCTCTTTTTAACGTAACTCATTCGCACCAGACCTTGAGGTTAGACACTACTTAAAAGAACATGCCGTAAAATATTTTAGTGTATTATTAATAATTTGAGCCATATTCTTTTCTTCTCACGTTTACTCAACGTTACTTTTGCAACAATCGACTATACGCCCTTAAAGTATCTCACGGTCAAATTTTGGAGGTTGCGATCCAAAATTATCCGACACAGTCTTAACGTAGCTTCTTCCCATCTTCTTTTCCGACTTAACTTGAGAAAACGTGGCGTAAAATATTTTTGGTTTACCATTATATCTTACGTGCCTGATCTGAACCATATTTTTGCTCATCAAGCCACGTTACATTTACAACAATCTGTTACTATACTCCAGTGTTTCTCAGCCTTATATGACTTGCGTCACTCTTTAGAAATAGTAAATAGATTTCGGCACCCCTACAAGATTTTTCTGTGCATATTTCACTAAAATGTTACAATAAACGGAACTGGAACAGCACACATTAACTCTACACAACGTAGGAAGTTATAATTGGATTTATTCCACTCTAATCTTCCACGAAAATTATAAGATTTGAGTGAAAATTAGATTCTTAAAGATTCCCAAATATGCCGCGGCACCCCGGTTAAGAACCACTAAACACCCTTTGAAAACGAACATAAGCGTTATAAAACGTGTCCATTATCTTTCCTCCTCCTCAGAGCAATGGCTTGAGATCCTCCAGCAACTTGTGACTCTTCGCTCCCAGCAGAAGATGCTCAAACTCTTCCCGGCTTACATTAACGGGGAGAACATCTTCGGACTCACTTCCCCGGTTGTCTGCAGGATCCTGGAATCGGTGAGTTTGAGATTACTAGATGTAGTTTTGAGCTAATGGCTGCAATTTTGAGGATATTGTCAATTTTTACCCATGTTCAATGTCAATATCTGTTTTAAAGACTTGTCCCTGATTTTTAGGTCTAACAAGGCTAAAAAATTGATTTTTAGATTCTACAAACGCCAAAAAGCAAGGCCTATTTTTAAGATGTCTTGGCAAATTTTACGCATGTCCAATGTTAATATTTGTTTTAATAACTTAAAACGTTGTAAATACACAGTAAAATTAGACCTGATTTTTAAGCTCTAAAAATGCTTAAAAATAGATTTTTAGTCTTTAAAAACGCCTTAACAGGAGACCTACTTTTCAGTTATTCAAAATTCAGGTCCATGAAAAAGCTATAAATTGGTTTCAAAAGGTCTTTGAAATTATTTTAAATTTTCCGGCAACTCTGGCTTAGACGGAAAAGTATTTCGGTCTTACTTGGCCATAATACCCCCCAATAACCCCTAAACCCCCATATTTTAACCCCCAGCTTCCCAACATCGAGTTGTGTGCTTCTTACAAATTTCGCTTCGGACGATCACCGCTGCTCGAGCTCCCTCTAGCGATAAATCCGACCGGTTGTGCGAGGACCGAACCTCACATCAAGCAGAGCAGAAAAAAGTAAGTCGTCCCCTCCTCTTTTGTGCCTTTAACAAGATTTTTTTAATTATTTTATTTTTTATTTAACGAGGGCGCTTTATTCCTATTCATTTCTTGACTAATATCCTTTCTAGATTTTTTTTAACAAATCAATACCTTAATGTGTGATACTCGTTTGTATAGAAAATCGTATTGAAATGGGAAAGTTGTTTTATGAAAAAGGGAAAATTCTCCCAAACAGTGCGAAGACGGGCAAATATGTTAAGGTCTGAGATTTATTCAAGTTCAATCACAAAGCAGTAGTTTTTATTTATTTGAAGCTACCAAAAGTTTAAAGAGGAAAAGAGAAATACCAAGCAATATATAAGTAAGGATTGCAGATTTTTTATAAAGCAGATATGAATAAAACAAGCACGAATGAAATAGAACTGGCGTATGTGTCGAGCATAAAAAGGTTGTTCAGCAAACATCCACAAAATAGGTTGGCAGTTGTTTTAAAGTTAAGCAGAAAATTCAAATTCTAGTTTGTAGCTCAGTTGCAAGTCTATAGTATTTTGGCCACGTTCTTGTGCAGGGAGAGCGGCTATTACGTCATAAGGCGCTTTGTCAGCAAACAGTGGACGCGAGCATTCTACAAACACCCGATGTTCACCAATCACAAGAGACCTCGCTCGTTCTCAGCCAATCACAGTCGAGCTCACGGCCGATTAGCCAATCACAGCGAAGCGCACGTTTGTGCAGCCAATCAGGGCAGAGTACAAGCTTTAAAGACTCCCAGGCAGCGCTGGGGTGGAATACGAAGAGCCAATCAGAACCTGGGTGAAAGGTCATCGGGCCTTGACCTTTCAACCGGCGACCTTTCGGCATTAGAAGAGAGGCAGGTGCATAAATATGAGTTGCGTTAGCTTTACAGTATATAAATAACAATGAGTTAAACCAGGATCAGACATTTTTTATGGAATATTTTTTTTCACAGTTAAATTTTTTTTTTTTTCCGAATGGTGGTTGGAGGTTGTGGTGAGAACATCAAAGCCAGGTATCGATTTGAACCTTTTGTATTATTCCCTAAAATGAATAAAGAGATATTTGAACCTAGGGTCAAAACGCTGCCTACTTTTGTATGGGCTTTGATATTCTGACTACATTTTTCCAAATGTTTTTTAAAACTAGTACCGCTAGCTTTTAAATCTTGCTCAGGATCTTAATTAATCTAACTATTTAACCAAACCAAAACGGCTACCAAGTTTTGGGTCGTGACCCATGGGTTAAAAACACTAATGTAGCTAATAAGAAAAGCAGGGTGAACATTTTTTATTTTTTCAATTGTATTTTATATTTCAAAAAAAAAATCCAAACTTGAACATCAACTTTTATGAATCTACAGACCGCACACGTTGATCAGCAACCTGATAAGCGAGTACTACGAGTCAAGTGGTATCGGGGACGCATCTTCTTCCATCTACGGCAAGCACTTCGTACACTCCAAGTCTTCCCAGTATCGTCGTATGAAGCAGGAATGGAGGAGCAACGTTTATCTTGCAAGATCACGTATTCAGGTGAACTTTTTCGCAAAATTTAATGCAAATGTCGGCTGTATGATAATGGCCGAAATCCAATGGAGAAAGTAAGCCAGAACGTTCCAGAACGGCGTTCTTATAATATTATATATTTTTTTAATGTTTTTTTGCAGTAATGCCACTTTTTCACAAGGTCATTCCGCCATCTACTTGATTGTATTTAAACTAAGATTTCAGTTGCATATCTGTGCACGGCATCGAACAATAATCTCAGGTTTTCTCAGGTTATTGTTGTGCAACCCAGTTTAACAACGAATTCATCAACCCCTGTCATTCACTCCAGGGCTGAAAAATGTTAAAATTTACTCCACTTTTTGTTTTGAAGCGGATAAAAGCGTTTAAGCTCCGTCCTTGTGTTTTATTTTGAACTAAAAAGTAAGCTTAACCCCGTCAAATCGTTGACAAACCATTTTAACCCTTCCAAAAACACGATAACCCCCGATTTTCACCCTCATCGGGCCTTGCTATGTTTTGGGGAGGATTGAAACGTTTTAACTCGGGCCTAGTTGTGGTTTCTTCTTTATTACTAAGAATAAAAGCGCTTTTAGGTTTATTGTCACTTAAAAAGTGAGCTTAAGCCCATCAAATCGTTGACGAGCCGTTCTAATCTCTACGAAAACACCAACCTCCTCGTTTTTATCCTCTGGCCTAGGGCCTTAAAGTGGATGAAAACGTTTTACTCCGTCTCCGGACCTGTGTATACTTTTGAATAGATAAAAACGTTTTATTGTTGAGGAACCGTTCTAACCCCTTCAAAATCTGCAACAACCCCCTTTTTATCCCCCAGGGTCTGGGTCTGTTTTGAGTGGATAAAAACATTTCAACTCCGGCCTTAACCCCATAAAATCGTTGACAAACCATTTCAATCCCTACAAATCTTCACCAACAACCCGAGTTTTACCCCCAGGGCCTGGGTATTGATAAAAGCGCTTTAGAACCTGCCCGGTTGTCTATTTAAAAGTGGAGCTTAACCCAGTCAATTAGCTGCTAACCAAGTTAACCATTTACGAAATCATCAACAAGCCCCGATTTTTACCCCCCCCCCCAGGGCCTGTATAACAGCGTATATGTTTTTGTTTGGATAGGGGGATTCTAGCTCCGGTCTTAAACTCGTCAAATCGTTGACAAACCATTTTAACTTCTACAAACCATCACCAACAACCCGAGTTTTATCCCCAGGGCCTGGGTATTGATAAATGTGCTTTAGAACCTGCCCGGTTGTTTATTGTCGATTGAAAGTGGAGCTTAACCCTATCAAATCGTTGACAAACCATTTTAACTTCTACAAATCATCACCAACAACCCGATTTTTACCCCCAGGGCCTTGGTCTATTCGCCGCCCGGGACATCGAGCCAGGCACGATGGTGATCGAGTACATTGGGGAGTCGATCAGATCCGAGGTTGCTGAGAAGCGTGAGAAGCAGTACGAGGCTGCCAACAGGGGAGTCTACATGTTCCGGCTCGATTCCGACTACATCGTTGACGCTACGGTATCCGGCGGACCGGCCAGGTGACTTGCTTTTCAATTCTACGTGTGCTTTTTTTGGTTATAATTTTGGCCATTTTTGGTAGAAATATTCCTGAAAGCTTTGGTTTGCTGGGCTTGTTTTTTATTTTTAATTCCGACTACAGTGTAGACTCGACGGTGTCGGGTTGGCCAGCCAGGTCATTTGCCTTTTCTTTTTTTAATAATACTTGTGCTTTTTTGATAAAAATTCAAATTTTTAGCCATTTTTTTTTTTTCGGATAAATATTCATGAAAGTTTTGGTTTCTTTTTGTTTTTTTATTTACGACAAGAATTCGCTGTAAAGTTTACTCTTTTCAAAAAGTTTTTTATTTCTAACTTTTTTGTTTTTTTAATAGTTATTTTCTAGTCATAAAAATATTAAACATGTATTTTCTTCAAACAAAAACTTATCCACTTCTTTAAAAAGTCAAGTCGAATGTTAAACCACAAGGTTTTAAAAAATCTTTAGTTTTAACATAATACTATAGTATGCGAAATATTTTTGTAGTTGCAGGTAATCTTTCGGTAATATTTTTAAATACGTCTTGTACGTGTAGACGTTAAATTTAATAAACAATATTAGCTTAATTTTGAATGTCGAAGCCAAAAAGGTCGAGTAGATCGACATCATCTTGATTAAGACGTTTCGATACGAGCTTGTATCATATTCAGTTAATGTGACTAAGAAGTAAATCAAAGCATCGCTTATAAAAGCTGGGACGCAATTGTTACAATTCTGAGTTTCCATAGACGGAGCGTTAATTAGCCGGAACAAACGCGTCCCAGCTTTAAAAGTGATACTTTGATTTACTTCTTAGTCACAATAATTTTATTCAACGGGCAAAAAGTTTATGTGCAAGTGTTAAACAAAAGCGACCGATGTGCGCTGTTTTAAATACGATGTTTGCATTTGGATTACAGGTACATCAACCATTCTTGCAGTCCAAACTGCGTAGCCGAGGTTGTTAACTTTGAGAAGGAGAAGAAGATAATGATCATTTCCAATCGGCATATTCTCCGAGGAGAAGAGGTAATAATGGATTAAGCGCTTTATCTATTAAACCTGCATCGCTTATTAGTAAGGCAATTATTTTTTGACTTAAAAAACGAGAAATTTTGACTTAAAAATTAAAAATTCGACAAATTTTGACCTATTAGAAATAAATTGATTTAAACAACATATTATAAGTACTGCATTTGTGTCTTGGCGTCGTCAACCACACGTTTTTTTTATTTTTTGCTGATTTTGGAAAATTTGTCCAATATTTGCGATTAGACTTTTACAAATTGCACTTTGCTTTCTTATCAGCTAAGAAATTGGGTACTGCGCATGCGCACGTCGGACTCGGGACTCGGTTAGGAAGTCTTACTCGAGTCCGACTTAAGAAAAATTAACCGACTCCGTCGAGTTCCAAGTCGGACTCTGCAGCCCTGTTTACAACTATTGTCTTTCTTCTAGCTCAACTACGATTACAAGTTCGACTTCGAGGATGAAGGCAACAAGATTCCCTGCCTCTGTGGCGCCATCAACTGCCGAAAGTGGATGAACTAGCGACGCCGCTAGATGTCGGTAAAGACTAACTCCGTTTACAAATTTATTTTGGTGTCACCCAAAACGCGTTTAACGCCGAAAAAATCGCGCTTCTTTCAAAATACAACGTTTTTTTCTATTTCGCGTTTGTATATGCCGTAGCTTCTGTGTATATATTAAAAAAATAGAGGCTGAAATGCTTGCAAACCTCAAATTTTTTGCGTCAGAAACCCAGTGTAATACCAATCCTTGCGTGTTTGGGTCAAAATCTTTCCCAAAGAGAAATTAAAACTAGTGGCAATTTTTCGAAACGACCTTACTTTTTAAATTTCGACGTTTTTACAGCATTTAGTGCTTTAAAAGGGAAGGAATGAATTCAGAAAAATCCTTTTTGACCTATCTTCTGCACTAACGTGTCTTTGCTTGTTTTCGAAGTTTTTCCGTGACCCCGTGTCTGCCCTTTGACCCCTGCTTACGTCATCACTTCTATACTGCCGTTTTCAGTTTGGGTTCTAGAGGGGAAAACCCCTTTCCTAACCCCAAAACTATATTCTTTCGTCGGTGTGCAGTTTTCATTGTCGCTTGTGTAAATAAGATCACAGAATAAAAGACCAGTCAAAAGTGTCCCTAGTGTGGTTATACAACGTAAATTAATTGAGTTTAAGGCGTCAGTGGCATTTACCTGAGCATATTTACTGTCAAGTGTTTATATATAGCTAAGGAAAACAGTTTATCAAGGATCTTTAAAAATAATGAGTTCCAATTAAACAGGTAGGGTATAAACACGTACCGTACTTAAAGTTATGCTAAGCCACAACGTGAATTCGTTAATATTTTTTCAGTATAACAGCCATGGTCAATTGGATTGGCGCTAATCTATATAAGAAGCCAGTAGCCAACACGTTGGTCGCCACATTTCACCTCGATTGCGTCGAATATGTGTTACGTCATTACAGTAGCTGCCGCACACAAGCGGAACATAAAAAGCACCACTTGTTGTCTGGACAAGCCCAATAGAGCGTTCTTTGAGGTAGAAAATCAACCTCCATCGTTGGCTTGGAATGCAATTAACGCTCAAAGTGCTTAATAAGTATTTTTGTGACACTTTGATGAACCAGTCGATCGATAGTCTTTAAAAAATATTCCAGTCGAACTACAGATCGCTTTTTAAGCTAATGAACATTAATGCTCGCGTAAATACTTCTATAAATTGCCGACCAAAAGAATAGTTTTGCAACTTAAAATTCGACAATTCATGAAAATGTTTACGTAAAGCGTGCTTTTAAATTTGATATTTGTTGTTCTGACCGTTTCTTTATAATTATAACTATGTGAGTCCCGGTTAAGGAAATTTATTTAAGTTTTCTATGCCTTGAATAGCCTTGGGAACTCTGCTTCAAAATTAAGGCAACTTTGTTGATTGCTACTAATTAAAACCTGACAACCGCCACCAGCTGTTAGGGTAGCCTACCAATTTAGTTCTTCAAAGCTTTCTGATCTGTTTTGCTAATGGTTTGTTGTTTTTTAGCATAATGGTTGGAGGTTGTAGTAAGACGTCGTAATATAATAGCCCATAAAGAAGTGGAAACTATTTTGAAAGTTTCGAATAACTGTTTATTCATTTTTAGCATAGTTAGCTACTTCTATATGGGCTTTGATAGTCTTGTTATGTTGACCTAAAATCGACGAAAGGACTTAAAATATCAGATGGATAAAGATATAACGACAGCAAACTATGCCTTGCATTTAAGTTTGGACAAACTCACCCAAATGAAACCTAACGGTAAGTTGACATTCCTTATTTCCGCAATATTTAAATAAAACATTTTAGTGTTAATCGTAGTATAAAAACAAATTGATTAGGCTACTGGCTTCTTGTATCTGTATGTAATAGTGGAAATCGTGTGCACTATGGTAGTTATATTTTACACTTGTCCCTAACAATGGCTTTTTCTGTCGTAAGAATTAGCTGCGATTGGTATGGCTCCTTAATGGACATTTTTTGTCGTTGCTATTATTCAAAACTAAGTTGTATTACCTAACTTTATGGCGTGGCCCAATGACCATAAAACTGGTAACTGCTAAATGATTCAAGTGATGTATACAAAAGGATTGGCCATAAGCAAAGGGAAGGGAATTCGATGAAAATTGAACTGAACAAATGACTCCACTCACTCAACAAACATAATGTAACAGACAGGGGTTATTATGCTGCACCGTTAGTACGGCACCCCGGACCTGTGCGTTGATTGCCGTTTTGATGTTATTCAATAAACTGAAATACGTTTAAAATATTGCTGTGGCTAAGCGGTTGGAACACGCAACCTCAATAAATAGGGTCGATTTTAGCATAATAAGCTTCAGCCCCGACAAAACCAAACTTAGCCCTGTTGTTTCACTTTTGCAGTCGCATAAAATAAATAAAACTCAGTTTAGCATTTTTTTAAATTTATTGAAATGCTTGTATACAGCATAAAGTTTGAAAATAGCGAAATAAAACCAATACAGGCGTGAAATTACACAACCAAGCTGTAGCCCATATACGGAAGAAAGTTTCTCTAAAATATCTACTAAGTTGCTATTTTTGCTTGTTTTAAACGATAAAGTTACTTTTATTGCTCAGTAAAACATGTCGTTCTGAAAAAACTAAAACAAACTGTTTGCGTTTAAGTAATATCACGACAGTCATTTTTCGCGTTGATTCACTGAGGTGGAAAAATGTTAAGTCATCTCCATAGATTTTAGAAAACAAGTTTTTCGTTTTTGGCAACGACATTTTTGAAAGTTCGCCGCTCTTTCTTTCATCTTTCGCGCGTGAAAGGATTGTTTCAGTGAAGAAAAAAACACAAACTTTCGCAAACAGAAACGAATTTTATTTTTCACAGACATCACGTGTGACGTCATAAGACTAGTGTGACGTGATAAGACGTAATCACTCACGCCCGATAAATATTTATTCTTGAACTCAAAAAGGATTTTTCGCGTTTTTTGGAATCCCAGTTTTGTGTCGTCATTACGATTTCTTGTGACGGATGGCATTTTCATGACGTCACCACTGCTATTCCTACGTCATATGCCAACGTCCTCAGTCTATTGTCCAAGAATTAAATTTCCCGAAGAAACGCAAAACCCCGTCTAACGCAAAGAAGATCTTAGCGGACTGCTTTCTTTAAAGATCGATTTGATTGATAGGACGTCATTGGCGCATACGTCATCATCCGCTTAAGTCATCAACCGCTTACGTCATCAGCCGCTTACGTAGGAAGTCCATTTGCAGCCGCCAGCAGCCTTCTTGCGCGCGACAGTGTTCCAGCGTGGAACCGCCGCAGCTAAGCTCGAAGTCGAAGCCCTTACCCGGCTGAAAAAGCACCGAGCAGTGGGGTGAAAAAGGGGGCTCGAGCATGTGTCCAGCCCTAGGGTAATGAGCTATCTCGAAGTCAGGGTGACCTGAGTTTTTGAGCAGAATTTCAGCTTCTTTCGCGCAGTATTCGGCCGGTGAACATCGGTCATCCGACCCTGCTATGAAAAGGTACGAGGTGCTGTGCTTCTTGTAGAAGGGAAATAACCCCTCGAGTTTGGCCTCGGCCTGGCCTGGAGGCGGCAGGGCGTATAGGCGCCGCAGTTCGACCGGGCCCGGCGGTATTTTCACCGTTTCGTCGACGCCCATTTGACGCCATTTTTGGTCTTTGTACGTAATATCACCGCAAGCCGCGTTAATGCTGCTGTTAAGCCACACGAGACAGCTGATGTCGTCTAGGCAACTGGCCATGGCCAGGGCCACCTGGGCGCCCTTACACACCCCAACGAGCCCGATACCCCGGTCCCCGCGCACCAGGGGGTGGTTTTTGAGGTATTTTACCCCCTTCTCGAAGTACTCCAGATCAAGGTTCTTAGTGAAGGTCTTTGGAAGTCCTGGGACCCCGAAGTAGGCCAGGGTCAGTGAAGCGAAACCTTGTGACGCGTGGAGAGCGCTTTTGAACTCGAGTACCCCCGGGAAACCACCGAACAGGTTGAGGATTCCTTAAAATGGAATAAATATATTTTAGACTTTTATAAACTTCTCGTCTTTTAACAAAGAAATAAATATTGCCACAAAATATGGCATCATCATCAGTCTCTAGATAAAAACAATAACGAAACAATGCAAACAACAGAAACTTGTTGGTAGCAATTCAAAGTAAAAGTAAGGGGATAAATATATTTTATTTATTTGTTAGGATAAAGGCTTTATATTGGGTTAAATATTTTATTTTATTAAAGAAAATTTTGGAAAAAATCGAAAAAATGTTTAACAATTCAGGTTAATTTCCGTAGAATTCTATTCAACAGACTTGGATAAGCTTGGTTTGAAACAATTTAAAAAAACATTACAATTGTATAAATACTATACGATATGGTATTTCTGTCACGTTTGGGCTTAATAGCTTTAAACTTAAATATTTAGACTGTATTGCCTGACGCAAGAATTTCTGATTTTGCAAGAAAAAGTCGAACAAAGCCTTAACGGTTACGCAAATACGCAAAGCGCAGACGAATGTTGCCCAAAACGTGTCGGTCGTGAGAAAATCCAAGCCCCTTGCGTTTTTTGGGCCCCTTGCGTCTAAAGCAGAGGTTCTTGACTGTGTGTCATTCAAGGAAACAAGTGTGACAACCAATCATTTAAAAAAAAATTGAAAATTGCGAAAAAATGCAAAAATAAACGCTGGCGGTTACGCATGGCGCACATGCTACAATGCAATGTTTAAAGTGACAACCAAAATTACAATTAAACGTTTTGTTAATGTTTTGCTACGCATTACGACTATGACGAGGCCCCTCACGTTCAACTTTAAAGAATTTCTGTTTGTGAGAAACCTTTGGGGTTACGCATGGCGCACACAGACTGTTGCCTAAAACGTGTCGGTAAAAAAATCCCCTCGCCGACTTTCACGTTCTCACACAACGCTCACAGAAATGTAGAGTCGAAACCGGTAACGCAACGTCGGTAAATTCCGGCGCAAATTTTAGCTGACGTGCAGAATTACGTTTTCAAGGTGTATGTGAAAGCCTGAACGGTGGTACAATCGAAACTTTCGCTAACCGGCGCGGAATTTTAAAATTGCTCTTACGTAAGAAGGAAGTTGTACAATATGACCTATTGTGTTTAAGGTGCTTTTTAGGGTACTTTTTTTGCGGTGCCGAAATCGCAGTGGTTATGTGTTTTTTCTTTTTCGTGCACTTTCTGACGCAACCTGTGCGGAATCTCATATTAAGTCGGTGGTTTTGAATTTTGTTTTCATTGTAAATACCCTAAAAAACAGTTTTTGATTTGGGTGGACCATGGTCGACGCGTTTAGACATAGCGTCAAAAAACAAGTAAACATAAGAAACCTGTTGCTTTCGGTACAACAAATATGAAACTAAAAATAAAAGTCTAAATATTTGGAAAATAAAAGTAAACGGTGGCAAAGCGTATTTTTATTTAACTTATTTATATAACCAAATCGTTTCCTTTTTTTAAATTATACACTAAGGGTCTTCATCGACCCCAGTAAAAATAACCTTTATAGTAAGACGTAGTAAGAATATCAAAGCCCATACAGAAGTAGATATCATTTTGAACGTTTCGATTATTTATTGCTTTTCAACATCTCATTAATATAAATTTGCAAGTAAACAAAAAATTAAGTTATTTTAAAACACGCCGATTTTTTTAAACCCACCTGGAAATGGTCCTTCCCCCTTGGGTAAGAACAACACCCCCACCAGTCCGTCACATTTCACTTCCACCCTTCGAACTCCTTCGCTTGCAAAGCTCCTCTGCATTGAGGTACAAGCCGCGAAACCTCCTTCCTTGACGCAAGCCCGCAGCTCGCTTACGTCATTTATGACGTCATCGGCCACATAGAAATCATACTGGCGGGGACGAAGCGCGTCCTTGGGGGCGAATCGTGGAAGATACTGCGCAAAAAAGGGGGTGTTTAGGCTATTTTTAGTTTTGTGATTTAATACAGTTGTTGATGATAAACTTGGGTAGTTGTATAAAGGTAGAAAGTGAGGTTTTAGCCCAGTTCAATTTTAAATACTTTTTTTTAGGTTATTTTGTTTGTCACAGATTTAATTAGTGTAGAGCTTTAGTGTCGACTAATGCATTAGGCCGCGGCACTTGACTTGGGCAGCTGGTGACTATAGGACTTGCTATTTTGAAAAAAAAAATTACTCGTTTTTAAGTCATTTCAAAATGAGTTGTTGACAACACTGGTAACTTGTCACCAAAATGAGCCAACAAACGCTTTTAAAATGCTTCGTAAAATCTGGCCAAACTTGTGGGTGATCTGCTGTCGCGCGATGTCTTTTGAGCGATTAGGAAAAGTCCCCAGTTTTTTTTTGCTGCCCAGTGGCCCGTAAACGCCTCCTTTCTGTCTGCTTGCAGCTTGACTTGCTCGAATATGTTTTGGCTTTTTTTTACAGGAGCTACCCGATAACTTTGTTGCTAAATTTAAGTTGGGGACATTTCGTTTTCTCTGCGTTTATAGCCATTCGGTCCTAACTTGACATGCTTTATTTATAGGTCTTTATTTTCCGCAACTTGATATAACGGGGTTTGACGAATTTTACAAAACCGTTTACGCATGTGTCGGTTTAAAATCAAATCTTCAAAAGAAATAATCTAAAAATGTGCCTAGAAACTTTCAATCGAAGCGTCATTCATTCTTCAATGATAACAACAGTAACGAACTTTAATAAACCTATATACGTCTAGCTAAAACCTTCAATTAATATGCTTCGAAGCAGTTACTGTTATCATTCAAGTTGATTTGTCAATTTTTTCGAGTTAAATATAGTATTTATATGAAAATATGACGAAAATATGTATGGCCTTTTTATATTCCTACTCAGAGTAACCGCTTTACTTTTCTTTAGTTATTGTTGTAATCCAATAAAAAAAATACACACGCTTTTTAAATGGCCAAGGTTTTGCAAATTTCTCATAGCACTAACCTTGCCAGTGGTGAAGGGTTGCATTGACCAGAAGAGCCCCATCGGTTCCACGCCGGTAAAGGAACCCCCCAAACTGGGATCGCTGTCGAACTCCACCGACCCTGTAAAAGACGGCGATTTAATGGTATATTTTTTTTGGAGCATAATGGTTGGAGGTTGTAATAAAACGTATTAAGAATTTCAAAGCTCATACATTAGTAGGTAGAATTTGGAACGTTTCGAATAACTCTTTTTTTCATTTTCAACCCGCATTTCTCCTTGTTTCCGTCTTTCTACTGTCTGCATTAGCAATATATTTATATTTAATCAGTTCCTTCTCACTACGTTGAAAATGAATAACAAGTTATTCGACACGTTCAAAATTATACCTACTTGTGTATAGGCTATGGTAATGGTATATTGGTCTTAATAAGTTATAAAACTTTTCACGACTGAATGAAATGCTTCATTTTCTTAGAAAAAACAACTAGAAAGGGAATATTTGTGACTAAAATATCGAGTATTTTTCTATGAACAAATTGGTGATTGATTGAGAATGAAATGCACGTAAGAGTTCGGTTAATTTGAAACGCTTATCGTTTAAAGTAAAATACCTAAACATGTATTTTGAATAGAAAAAGTGCAAAATCCTTTTTATCAAATTCGCTGGTATTAAACTAAATGAACCAGCGGTGTGTTGAGTATGCTGTTACAATGTACTAAATCCTGGGAGCAAAAGAAACAGCCAAATTTTTTTTGTTTACCTGTTTCCGATGTTTGATAATACGCGTAGCTCTCGAAGTGTGACGTAGCGTTGATACGCGCCACTGCGTACACCGTGACTTGTTGGTTTGAGGGCAAACCTGTAATAAACAAGTTTGCTTTTAAAAACTCCAGTTTTTTAATGACTCAAGTCAATGACTTGTGTACTTAAGTCATGGTTTTTAAATGACTTCACTGGACTTAAGTCTTTTGACCAAAAGAGTTGACTGGACTTAAGTCTTTTGCCAAAAGAGTTGACTGGACTTAAGTCTTTTGACCAAATTACTTGACTTGACTTAAGTCTTTCTTGCAAATGACTTGGGTTAAAATTAATGCTTTTCATACTGCATTGTTTTTATAAAACTGGGTTATTATCTCAATTTTTCTACATAAGTCAACTTGCTTGCTATGTCGCGTTTTTCATATTTTTTAGTTATTGCTCGTAATCGACGAGTTTACCAATTTACGCAGTTTACTGTTTAATTTTTATGACAAAGATTTGAATGCCGCGATGACGTTTTAAAAGATGTCATTTTTATTGGTCTGATAACATCCTGAGTGACTTCCGTGATACCAGGTGACAGCTGTGTTGCTAAAAGACAATTCCGTTTGCGAGCTAATATCTTTGACCTGTGGAATGTCGTTACATTTAATTAAATCAGGACGTGTCGCCACTGTAAGCTCAAATCCAGAAGTACGAGGTTTCAATATCTCCATATTGATTGACAGATCGTATTTGGCCTAAGCCCTAAACGATCATTTCCTATCCAATTTCATTACATCACGATTTTTCTGTTTGCGATATTTTACAAAGCGAATGTTTTCTCAATCAATGTCGGCTTTTTTGTAATGTCAACATCAAATGCATTTAAATCAGTCCGAAATAAACATTTAAACAGTTAAACAGGAATGCGCGAGTCAGCCCCCGGTGGGACGATTTTAGCTGCTTTTTGTAGACTTGTAGACTAAGTTTTATGTTTAAAATCAATGGGTTTATTGCTGTTTGATTCAAAGTTAAAAAATACTTTCATGTTTTAGATACTAACTGGGTTGGTGTGATAAAAGAACAATTATTGCCAATAATAAAAAAGTAATGTTTTGTAGTTCTTTGCATTTTGTTAGTTTGCTAAAAATCCCTTGTTTATTTTGTATATTTTTTTATAGACGTTCTTCTAACTCAAAAAACAAACAGGACGAAATTTTGTTCACGCAAAAACGGTTTCACATTCCTTCGTAAGGAACAAGGTCGAAACTGACCCGCCCCTGATTGAAAAACCTTTCATCACTTTCCGAAAAAGCACAAAAAAACGCAGTAAGTAAACAGCAGCTTATGTGCAAAGTGCAAACGACCGTAGCCTAGTTTTAGTGGGTTTCAGGCGTTTTTAAGATTGAAGATTTAATTAATTTTTGTGCATCTTTGCAAACATCGAAAAACAAAATAACAAAATGAATAACACAAGGACAGCGAAAGGACCATTCGGTCATCGAGTCGAGCTGCCCATTAAGACGCTGCATGTCCGTCGTTTAAACGTTCTGCTTAAAGTAAAAAAGCGCATTGAGTAAACAGCCTATGTGCAAAGTGCAATTGACCGTAGCCTATACATTTCGTGGTCTAGAACTAGAGCGCTGTTAGACGCTGCATATCCGTTATTTAAACTTTCTACTAAGAGATTTTCAATGAAGCGGGAACGTATATATTTTGCATGGCGAAGTTGTCCGTTTTTTCGTGTGAGAACGCCAATTCCGTCACGTTTCGCAAACACACCGCCTTTTGTCTGCTTACCCTTTCCCCGCATTCCCGTGAACCTCCTTGATCTGTCAAAATGATTGACTTGTTTACGGCGGATTTTTCGTGTCATGAAAGAAATGCGTCTCGCAGTTGGAAAAGTATAAACATTTTGGCGCAGCTTTTTTGCAGCTTTAAAAACGAGGCGGTCAAACCTTTCAAAAAAAAAACAATATATGGTTCTCACCATATATTTTTTCTCTCGGTGATAGTCTAGCTAAAACAATGAGCTTTGTTTTGGTTTTTTTGGACTTTTCTTTATGTGTACCCCTAAACAAATATATTCGTTCACGTAACCATTGGCGGCATGAATTTTTTACGTCATACATTACCGTCATAAAACAGGTAAACTGAAGAAACCTGTTGTTTTATGTCAAAAAACATGAAGAAAAAATGTGTTTGAAATAACACCGAAATAGGACTAATACCTAATGGTCGTAATAACGTCTAGATCGAAATAAGTCCTAAACTCGTCGGAATAAGATCTAAATGGCAAGAATAAGGTCTGTACCACCTTTTACCAAACCCGAAACCCTAACTTCATCAGTAAGTCCCCTAATAATTCAACCCTAACCAAAGTTCTAACCTAACCCATTACCAACCAATAACGCCAAACAGGGCCAAACAATGCAATGCGACAAATTTAGGACTTATTCCCACAGGTCTAGGTTTTATTCAGACAATTTAGATCTTCTTCTGTCGTTATTATTGCAGCCAATTTAGCTTTATTATGATGTTGGTGTTAATACTACGGTATCACAGAGTAATTGTTAGTTGTCCTATTGTGTGCTCCCTTTTCATTTGTAAATTCTGTACGCAAAGCAGTTTTTGGTTTGTGAAATCGCTCGGTCAAACAAGATTTTATTTCTAAGTTTGTTAACGGTCACTGCGCACTTACCATGTATTGAGATGTTGACCTTCTGGTCAAATTGACTGACATCGGGTGAAACAAAGTGGGCACCGGTTATCGTCATTATTATTGGTTTTATCTCTAAACAAGGCAATAATTCCTGAAAAAGAATAGTCAAATTAAAGGTAAACGGTTGCGAAATATGTATTAAGAATATCAAAGCCATACAGAAGAAGGTATCATTTTGAACGTTTCGAATAACTCTTTATTCATTTTTCGTCGGGCGGTTATAGGCTACTAAGTGTTGAAAAACAAACTATAACTTTTTGCAAATTTTGAAATGAACAACAACTAATTTCAAGACGACATGCACAATATTTTTACATGCGTGTCTTCTGCAGTCGTGCGTTATGTATTACTATGTTATTTACCTGGGACATGTTATATCTTAAATTTACCTTGGATATATCAGCTGCATACCTAAATGCAAGCGCTGTCAAACGGATTGACAAGTCTACATCCAATCTAAATCCCAGCGTTTAAAATAAGAACAGGCAATTGTTCATAATATCCGCCGCCTGCTATATGGTCAAGCTTGCGTAAAATTTCGACCTTAAAAAACCTACACCGCCTCACCGCTATTACTTATAGCTTAAGCTCGCTTCTGCATTGCTGAAGCCAAACTCAACGACAAACTATGAACCGGAACATCGAAAGGCCGCAGACGTTGGCCTTTCGTGTTCAAGAAAAACGTTTATTTTTTGCGTGATGCAAGCACGTTCAATCATTTCCAATTGCAGTTGGTCACGTTTTGTTTTCCGTTAGCTTTTCGTTATTTTGAAATGGGTTCGGTTCCATTCATGTCTCTTGCAAAATAACATAAGTACCGTACAAGACAAATCATTTCAAACAAAACGAACTTATCATAGTAAGAATATCAAGGCCCATATAGAAGTAGGTAGCATTTTGAATAAAGAGTTATTTGAAACGTTAAAAATGCTACCTACTTCTGTATGGAGCTTTGATATTCTTACTACAATATCCAACCATTATGCTCCGAAATCATTACCAAAGGTTAACTGTAACATTACAATGAACGAGATTGAAAGAGCACATTAACTATGCAACAAGGTTAAAAAAAACCTTTTTAATTTTTTGTTACTTTTATCGTATACAAAAAAATGTATCAAGAAGCTTACCAATAGAGCAAAAATTGCAATCCTAAATAATTGAACTTATCTCTCGGCACTCTTGAGCCTTAAAATGGCACCCAGAGTGCCGCGCCAATCAGGATAAGAACCACTGGCCTGCAGCTCAAGCTCAAACGAGACAGGGCCCGCGTTGGGCGACAACCTTCTTTTAAGCTGCCACCGTTAACCCACCGTAACCTCAACCGCTTTAAAATCGTGGGGCTTTCTCGAGGAAATACCCCCGGCGGAATAGCTGAATGCTTCTGGTAACTTTCCAAACTTATTCGCCTATTTGCGTCATTTGTTGCTACGAGCGGCCAATAGGTTGAGAACATACGCTGATCCAGGGGTCGTAAAATTGCCGACACGAAGCAATAAATGAGGAAAACTGTGTGGGATTTATTGTCACGAATATCGGGCAGTGTAAATCCGTTGCCAGCCTTTGTTCTGCATTAAGGAGGTCCGATAATATCGGATCGTAGCCGATACCTGACGTCAAGTGGTAGTATCGATACTCGTCCGATAATATCGGATCGTAGCCGATACCTGACGTCAAGTGGTAGTATCGGTACTCGTCCGATAATATCGGATCGGAGCCGATACCCGATACCAAGTGGTAGTATCGATACTCGTCCGATAATATCGGATCGTAGCCGATACCTGACGTCAAGTGGTAGTATCGATACTCGTCCGATAATATCGGATCGAAACTGATGCGCGATGCTATGTTGTAGTATCGGTACTCGTCCGATACTAGGCTGGTATCGGTGCTGATTTTTAGTCATAATTTGCCATCCAAAACAGTGATTTCTATCACAAAAAGCATTTACCAAAAAATATTAGAATAACAACTGTAGCCTCTTAACACCGAGGCAAATGCTGCCCTAAAACATGAAAAAAAAACAGTTTGGACGTTTCTATCATCTTATTTTGCTTGTTTGTGCGCAGTAATGACGTCATTAGGTATCGGATGGCGATAGTTTTTCAAAATATCGGGTTTTAGTATCGAAACTTTAGGAATCGGTCATCCCTAATCCGCACAGACCTTTTTTTAAAGATGTACAAACTATTTTTAGGAATTCTTACACTCCACGGAAAAGATAAATATATTCCCTTGTTGTACAAACAAACTACTCTGTCGTTATTGCGCGAACTCACAACACTAATTTCCTGACAATTTATCGTTGGCGGATGTTTTAAAAAATAGTTTCTATTCTGTTTCAAATAGTTTCTATTCTCACCCCGAGTCTTTGCAAAAACGTACCTGTACGGCCTAACCTCTATCTTAAAATTGTAACGTAGCCCTACATCAAAATATAGAAGAAAATCGCACTAAGATTTTCACAAAGTGCTTTACTGCAATGTCAGAACGAACGAAAATAACTGTGCGAAATCTAGAAAAATAATTCATGATGTATTGCACCTTGATCTTGTTTACAAATGACTTAACCTGGACTTATTTTTTATACTATAGACTTGACTAAGACGTAAGTCATTTTAAAATAATTTAGTTTACAACAATGCTAGTTGGACATATGTTACTTTGAATAATCTTTTAAATGTAATTATGTTTGCAATCTATTGCGATGCAGTCGAATTTTCTGCAATACGTACGGTATGAAGCAAGAAAAGATTCAGACAATAATTCGTGAAGCTGTTTTTTTTTAAAGCGGAAAAACGTCAGTCGTCCTTAACTTTTAAACGATGTTACCTCCGCCTGTAGTTTTGTATTATTTTCTTATTTTTGTTTTGCTGCAATATATTTTTTAAGAAAAGAATCCAAGTTTTTAAAATAATTGATTAAAATTTAGGTTCTAATCCCGGGGTAACTACATTAATAAGTTCGCGAACCATAGCGTTCTAGTCATTGACTTCTTTGTCTTGCAAAGTACATAAACTCGGTACAAAGGTCGCATTTTATTACCAGATTGCTTTCCAACAAAAAAAAAAAAACGTTGCAAAATATGTGCAGTCATTCCGGCCCATTCATTTACCTACAAAACTTAGTTCCTGGCGCCGCTTTCGGCCAATCAAGAACGTGCGGTTGCAACGTGATTTTGCCACCGGATGAAACACTCGAAAAAAACACGGCTTCAAGATTTTACTACGTCATGGTGCGAACTCGAAGAGGTTACCAGACTTAACAAATTCGTAGTTTGCATTTTGATGTTAAACGTGCGCCGAAACGCGCCAGAGATAATTTGGCGCAAGGCCCTTTGACCAAGTAAATATTATCACGCAAACTATGTTTGTAATGTTGCCAATTAACTGTTGATTATTTTGTTTGCGATTTATTGATCGGGCGTCATGCATGAAAGGGCAATATTTTGCAGTATTGTAATTCGTTATGACCTTTTGACCTTTGCGTGTTTTATTTGGTTTAAGTCGCCCGAAAAAAAAACTGCTTAAATTTGCTTAAATTACAATTATGTGTAGCTTGATAATGAATTGCAAAGCAAAAAGGTCATGGGGGAGATGAGTCGAACGCTTTGACAAAATAAGGAGGCGTCCCGGGGTAATCTTTCAACAGGAAACTACATTGCACGCGGGACAGATCCCGGCCCGCAGTGGTAATTCGATCGGCCTGCGACATTTTCGATAATAAAGATAAAGTAAAGATTAAATATGTGAACCGCAAATCAGTTTCATTGGAAAAAAACACAGAAACGTTGGGCGGCCCCTATTTTAAATTGCGGTCCTGTCAAAGCGCTTGGCTTTGCAGATAGACGTTGCGGAAAAACGTGCATAGAGAGCCACACGACCTCTACTGTCCAGCCAGTTATAGACCTCGCGTGCGCTAATTCGTGTTTTGGCAAGGATTTAAATTACATTGCATGTGGAAGTCTGGATCAGGGTTTCTGAACCCATTAGTTGCACCCCAAAACAGAGTCGCCTTTTATATGATTTGGTTGGGTCGCCGACTACAGTAGTTAATTATGGTTGGATTTGTTCAATACTTGATAAAATTGCGATAAATAAGTCAAATGAAGGCATGGCCAATATTTAATAAGTTCGAACTCATTTATAAGTCTCTAAATATTATATATGTAAATATATATACAATGTTCAGTGAAAAGATATGGGTCGCCAAGGTAAACTTTGTGCAGTGTTTCTCAACCCGTTGGTCCAACCCACTGTTTCTTGCCCTTTCTTACTTCAGGGCGCACCTAAGATCCATTTTAAAACGTCCTGGTGAGTGAATTATACCGGTATTTTCATTGATTTGCTGGCATAGTTTCACTACATGGGCTTTATAGTTGCATATCTTGATTATACTGTGGAATCAATGAGATAGAAAAGCAAAAAAATATATGTTTTTATATATATCAAAATGTTTGTCCGTTTGTTCGCGGCGCACCTGGCGACCTTCCATGACGAACCGGTTAAGAAGCGCGGGTCTAACCGGTAGGAAGTTAAAAAAAATAGGTAAATTTGCACCATGTAGTGATCTAGCATAACCAAACAAACCGATCTTTTCAAAGGCATGTGTTTTAATTTCTCCATGTTAAAGAACTAAATTACATAGATATATCCTAAAAAGATATTTCAAACGTTACAAGTCACAAGCAGATCAGGTGTACACACAGCTGGCCTATGTATCTTCAAAAGGTGGTCAAATATTTCTCGTTGGCCATCTATCACTAAACGAGGCACAAAACGGTGTTCAGTTGGGGTACGCTAGGAAGGATCTTACTCACGGCTTAACTTATTTGCTGAAGACCACCCACGATCCATTGCACGTGCATTCTGTAAGTAGCTTACTGTCTTGATGAGAAAAAACGAAAAACCTCACATCTACGAAAATAGGGCCACAGGAGCATTGCAAGTTTGAAGCACCTGATCCAATAATGCTGAGTCGTACAATACAAACACTAGTCATACAGGAAGCAGATTATTCCTCCTCGTGCAGTGGCGTAGACAGCCGAAAATCTTTCGGGGTGCATGGCCCCTGTGCCCCCTGGCTACGCCTATGCCCTCGCGAAATGTACTGCGCCATGGAAAATGCGTAAAACTACAACGCCATTGCAATCGGGGCAAAATTGCACTTGCAATACTGTGTGTGGGGTCAGGGGTGGCGAACCCGTTCCGACACCAACTGACGTCACTACTATGCTTAAACAAGCAAAATAGATAAAATTAAACGTCCAAAGGTTTGCGAAGTTGTTAGGCCAAAATTTTCTTCACAAGTTTTACCAATGATACTCTATAACTAATGAGTATTATTGGTTTTACATAGCCTTAGAGCTAAGGCGGCTTTGTTTTAACAGGCGTTTATTACACATTTACAGTAGGAACGAATCAATCAGCTAGGGCAGGGATGGCGAAACGCTGACCCGCGGGTCACGAAATGACCCACCACAGATATTTTATAACCCCGTTAATTGTCTCTCTATAGATTAGAAATACAAAAATGTCAATCATTTTCAGGAATAGATAAATGCAAAAACAATTTCGTTAGATAGTTATATTAACTTACTATTTATTCATAAATTTACCGATTTAAACTCATTGGATCGAAGATTATGGCTGAAAGTTATAACTCAAGTAAAAGATATTATAAACGCAACATATAGCAACTAAATTGTTTTACCTGCGAAAATAAAGATACATAACACAATTGAAAACATTGCTTAATGAACAAACTTCATTTCAAACCAACTTATTTGTTTGTAAGGCTTAAGTCAAATCAAGCCATTTGCTCAATAGACTTGAGTCAAGCTAATTTTTTTCACTTGAAGACTTTAGTTAAGTCCTATGAAAATAGTAACTTAAGTCAAGTCAATCATTTCCTCAACATAGTTAAGTAAAGTTAAGTATTTTGTCTTAAACGGCTTAAGTCAAGTCATTTGAAAAACAGTGACTTAAGTCAAGTATTTGAATTAAGCCATTACAACACTGATGATCACACCCAAAGCATTAGGTTCCATTCTGCGCTTCGATGTTGTTACAGTTTACCCAAGTCCACTTTGTAAGCACCCCTCTTCCGTTTGTTTCCACCCCTCGTCAGAGAAAAAGCACGAAATATCCGGCTATTGTTGAGCCGGACACGTAAATAGGCCTTGCCACCGACTGCGGTCTCTACGGGGATTTTCATTTCAAAACACACGACGCCGTGAATAAAACCTTCGAAACCAGCGGTTATTAAGCCTTGGTCCGTAGACCAGTTATTAGTCTATCGCGAAGTTTTAAATTCTCTATATTTTGATAACCGATAGGGTCGTCTTTTATTTCGAAAAAGCAAAATGAGTCTTCCAAGTCAAAAGTATGAGAACCACTGTTCTAAACATAACGATCATAGTGAAAATTAAAAATAAACTGCTGTTATTTTTACCTTCATGAATGACCGAAAATAGGAGTCATTTCATTAATTGTCAATCTTTGGTGTATAGCATTTAGATTTTTAATTCATTTTTATTAGATTTTAACTAACAAGAACTAGGTCAAATACCGACATTTTTTTTATTTGTTATACAAATGCTTAAATTCGCGCAAAAATGACACAACGTAACTCATCAATGTGCTAAGAGCGAAAAACAAGAAACTAGTGTACATTAACAACCACCCTGACACCTTTTTACCAAAGAAATCAAATTAGAACTATTTGTTTTTTCACTATAGTTGTTCAAGCTAAGTCCGTTTTTTTAATTGTTAAAAAAAAATTAAAAATGCTTAAAATGTAAAACATTTCTGTTTCTCAAAGCATTGAGAGCTTTATTTCGCTTCTATTACCAAGACCAAATGCCTGTATTCTATTACACGAATACAAAACCTTAAGTTCGTCAGCGAGAGACAACAAATGTGGTTAGTTAGGTTCCTGCTTGGCGCAGCTTAAATCGAAAGTCATCTCGGTTCATTGGCGAGTTCAAATACCGAGTATATTGTGAGCATGGGAGAAACTCATACAACTAGGCTATAGGTGGTGCTGTAAGGCTTGTGATTGACAGAATATCATTTGCAAATGCACAGAGAATTGCTAGTGATTGCTGTATTAATCCTAAATATATCAAATGTTTGTCAAAGTTACCACTTCTAAAGGCATCATTTCTGTTTAAAAACGCTATGATAACTTATCTATCTTTCAGCCAATTCGAAATACTGCTATGGATAATTAATAGGAGCTTCCAATTTGTATTAAATTGATAACTAAACTACAGGTGATGCTGTGAGGCTTGTGATTGACAGAATATTAATTATTTGCAAATGCAGTAAGAATTGCTAGTGATTGCTGTATTAATCAGTGGTTCTTGAACTTTTTTACCGGGGACCCCTTACATTTTTTTGCTTCGCGTCGACCGCGGTCATAAATTGACGTCACAATACAAATAGACTATTGACGTCACAATGCAAATAGATTAAAAAAAATTGCTGATTTCAGATCGAAAAATGTAAAGTTAAATGAAGTCTAAATACTTTCACTACAAAAACGTTTTATTTTTTATTAAATTCTTTCCTTTGAAGAATTGATTATTTTTTAAATATACACTAATATTGCAATATGGCTTTCATGGACCCCTAAAAGTAGTTCATGGAGCCCCAATGGGAACATGGACCCCAGGTTAAGAACCCCTGGCCTAAATATATCAAAGGTTTGTCACAGTTTCCATTTCTGAAGCCGTCATTTTCATTTAAAAGCGCATTAGTGCTTTTGCGATAGCAGGGTGGTAACGGAGCCGTTTCCCCCTTTGTCTAAAATATCAGTATCGGAATGAGGTGTTGCATCGAACATCCCGAATCAAGAGTAAACCAGGTTAATGTAACCACTTAAAATATGGGTTTTTTAGAGCGTGCTTCGGCGCTTCTATATGATCAATTAGCTGTCTTCGCGGCGAGTGCAAACTAAAAACGCTTTGCATTAGAAAAAAATATTCAATCACTTTAAAAAACAAGCGTGCTAAAAAGCCCAAAATTTGTTGTTAAATTTTTAGAGGTTATTTCTTCAAGAAAAGCATTTTCATTTGGCAGGCTTGTTTTCGCAATTCTTGCTTTGTCTGTTTGTCTCGTAATAAAGCAGGTAAAAACACTCGAGTAGAAATTGGAAGTTCCCAATCCAAGTGCAAATTTATTAATCGCGACGCAACATCTGTCAAAAAAGCCCCTAGCATGTTTAACGAACACCTTTTGAGTTTCGGTTTGTAGGTTAAACAAGGTTAAGTAATCCTATATCTTAAAACAAAACCCCGTCTTGCTTAATACTTGGTTGTAAGATACGCAAGCTCTTGCCAGGTTACGGATCAACTAAAAAAAAAAAAAAAAAAAAAATTTGTCCTCGTAATAAAGCAGGTAAAAACACTCAAGTAGAAATTGGAAGTTCCCAATCCAAGTGCAAATTTATTAATCGCGACGCAACATCTGTCAAAAAAGCCCCTAGCACGTTTAACGAACACCTTTTGAGTTTCGGTTTACGGGTTAAACAAGGTAAGGTAATCCTATATCTTAAAACAAAACCCCGTCTTGCTTAATACTTGGTTGTAAGATACGCAAGCTCTTGGCACGTTACGGATCAACTAATTCACACAACGTTTGCAGATGTCTCTACTATTTGGCGGCGTGCAAAGTTTCAAGTATCTTGATTCGTCTCTTGAAATATATCTCCCAAAGCTTGGATGTAACGCGGCTGTTACCAAAACATTTAGGCTTAAAATGCGCCTTACAGGAATAATAAGTAGATTACGGTGCATTTACTAAGTAATTTTTTGTAATGTGCACGTAAGTCGAATGAACCATTCTCATTATAGTTTAACGGACACCTATAGCGATTATTTATTTACGGATTCCTAGCGAATTTAAATAAAAGTGGGACCTTTTTGTAAATTGTAAACGAAGACACTTTATCGTTTTCAGAGTGAACTAAAAATTATGACTTTTGATTGAACATTTTTTTAGGTTAATAGTTCGGAAACCTTGCAGTATTTATGTATCGTATCATTTTCCCAAATTATCATGATTTTTTCAAAACAATTAAATCAAAACCTCGCAGATATTAGCTGTAATTTCGTTTCCAAAACAATCCGGTAATTTTCCAATCCGGTAAATCATATTATTTTCCGAAACATTAAATTGCAGATGTTATTTATCATTTTCGTCGTTTCCCGAATTTAGGTTCTGCTCACCAGCAAGTCAGCTAAATTGTTTAAAATAGAACTTTATTGACGGGGCGTATGTATAGTTGACGAAAACACTACGGGTACAGTTGAACAGTGGGAAATACCATCGGTCGGAAGCGATTGTCGAAAAAGCTTGTCGAACTTTGCTGCAAAATTAACCGTTTGATAGCGCAATACAAAACTAACTATTCAACGGGAGCAATAGACTAAAACAGTGTATAAATAAGTTGTAACAAATATTGTGGTGGAACCGTATGCGAAAAAAGACGTCAATTCGAGGTAAATGAAGGCGTATTTTTTGCAGTAACAGAAAGAAATGCTTTTTTTTACATATGCCTGTTTTAGTTGAACAGCCTTATAAGCGCTGAGTTGGAGCTTGGGCCACCAAACTTTTTTCGTAAAGAGGCGGATAACTGTTGGGATTTACAATCGCGGGCTAGATATGCAATTTTGTGTCGAACTTTATTAGCTTAAGAATCGTTAAAAAAACGAAATGTAAAAACTATGCAATAAAAACTATAGACACCCTTAACTCTTCTTGCGGTTTAAATTCCATCAAAATTTAGTTTTCATTCGTATCCGACAACAATGTAACTGTACTTCATCCGGATTCATTAAATCTGTGGCCCGGACAAGGTCCTGGTGGCCCGGATATGGTCCTAGGGCCGTAGTTTGGCCACCCCTGGGTTAAAGGAATACTTTGTAATTTATAAATGAACTGCATAAAAACGGTGATATCTAAAAGAAAGTACGACTTTTTGTTAATTTCTCTACAAAAAGAAACCTAGAGAACATCAGTAAATCGAAATCACTTTGTTAACAACGCAATAACAATCGCAATAACCTAGAAACATAACAAATCACCAAACAAAATAATAATTAATCCGGACGAATCACAGGGTTAGCGCAAAATTTGCACACTTGGGTTTTAAGACGCGACATTTGCATAAAAATCGGACGAAAAAATACAACAACGACTCAAGTAACGAAAATGACGTCATTTAGTATCGGGGGCGTGACCTCTGGTACCTGACGTCAGCCGATACGCTTCGTTGCCTGTGCGATTGTCGGTCACGGTCCATTGCGTAGCCGGTCTGCAGAGAAACAGAATATGTTGAAAGCTAAGGCGTTGAATTTTTTTGATCATTGATGTAACGACAATCAGTGTGCACTGTGCAGTCTTACGACTGAAGTAAACCTTTTTCGTGCCACCGTGAACAACGTGTAAAAAATGGTTTACAGGAACAACACGCAATAACTCAATTGTTGTCCTGTTGAAGCACGGGTCAACCAAAGCTTGACAACGGTTTTAATAAAATTTGTTGTAAAACAATGACAACTGATTTCCAGATTTGAAATAATTTCGTTAGTTTTATGCTCCTATCAAAAACTTGAAGTAAAGTTTTACATTGCAAGTAAAACACGAATTAGCATTATTTTTGCTCGGTGTCATTAAATAGTAATTCGTTATTGGCTTATTCTTGCTAACCTGACAGATTGGAGTTATTTTCGGCAAAGTGACACAAAATGGAGAACAGTTAGCGTTTTTGTGTATAAACAAAAAACACTCCGGTGCATAATGGTTAAAAGTAGTAAAACGTAATAAGAATACCAAATCCCATACGGACCATACGGAAGTAGGTATCATTTTAAACGTTTCGAATAACTCTTTATTCATTTTCAACTGTGTATATATTTCCAAAAGAAAGAAACAATTTCACTTACATGGGTGTTAAAGAAGTTGTTTGTTGAAACTGCCGACTCCACTTCTCGAAGTCGTGAATTAAGTCTTTCCAGCGATGCGAGAAGATGTTGTTCCTCCATTGAAAGGGTTGAAGGCATAACTGGATTGAAAAACGAACATGTTTTTAGCATGAAAACCCTTAAAAAAAGGCTTTTTTCAAAACTAGTCGATGGACAGTAAATTCCAAAGTTAAAACTATAGAAAATTTGTCGATATTTTTTTAAAGGAAAAACACCTTTAATCTTTTTTGTGAAGCCCTAACTTTCGAAAAGCCCCGTGTCAAACATTCGTGCATATAGAACTTATATGTTTAAAATGCCTGGAAGCAACAGTATATTCATTAAATTATTAGTGTTAACAATTATTATTTTTTACGATATAGTTGCAATAAAAAATGAAATGCAATCATCTGCATTTTTTTCGAAATCGTAGATAATAGAAACAGTGCTTTTTAAGCTGAAACAATTATCTCAACTGAATATTATCAAACATGGGCGTTCCATATTCGAGTTTGCACCCAACTGTTAAAGTGACGGCCCTGGCGAAAATTTAAAATAAATTTGACTTTTCCCGACTTTTGTCTGTGAGTGACTTTATTCAAGGTCAGCTTTTTTGTAAATTGGACAAACGTGACACCTAACATTATCACACAGCCCACTTGAAAAAAAAATTGCAGTGATTCTCCCAGGAACACTATATCTCCCACACGATGTGGTCTACAACAAAAGACAAGCCAGGGCAACCACAAATGTTGTTTACTGTGGTTTAAGTGGCTTACAGACTCTGAGCCTCGCTTTGTGCCTTTGTTTATTACACGGCTTTAACCACGCCCAGAACGCTATGTTTGAAAACCTGTTCACAGGCCCACCTCAAAGGGGTAATGTCTGCGAGGCATTTTTGCAATTAATTTAGCGCCATTTTGGCACCCTTGGAAATAAGCTGACAAAACAGCCAGATTCTCGTTTTGAAAGTGTCTCAAAGTGCTTTGAGGTTTTTTAAACGAAGAAGGTAACATAATATCATAAATAATTAAGCACTTCACTACTTTTTTAATTATGAAAAAAGTATTTAAAAATGGTTTAAAAACACCTAAGTAATTTGACAAAAGAAGCAAAACATGTCAAACATCTTTAAAAGTCCTAACTAGTGTACTAAAAATCCTTAATTCTAAAAAGAAAAACGCCAAGTCAAGCAACATAATATTATGAAAAACACTCCATCCCTTTGATTTAAATAAAAAAAATCTGTGAACAAGAAACCAATAGGTTTTATTGTTTGAGGTTTAAAATGTGCTGGTAAGGTTGTTAGGTCAAAATTTTCAAAAGGTTGAAAAACACTTACACAATAAACTAAAAAAAAAAAATCAAACACCGTTCGAAAAGTCCTAACTGCAATACTTCCTTAGTTGTATTAAAACGTCAACTTCTCTGATTGCCTATAGTCAGTAACCATACCCAAAAACGTATTCAAACGAAAAAACAGTCGAAATCTTCCATTAAAAAACGAAGAAATAGCTTCTACGTCACATTAACTAAAAACCGAATTACTTCTCAGTTACATTAACTGAAGATGATACAAGCTCGTATCGAAACGCCTTAACCAAAAGAGGATGTTTGGTTTTGCAATTCAATATTAAACATGTATTCGAATAAAACGTCAACATCGCAGTCCTACCTGGCTTCCCGGCGTTCTGCGCGTCCTTGGTTCTTCGCTGTAGCGAATCCATAGCGCTAATGATCTGTTCTTCGCTCATGTTTTGTTCAGCAAGGGTCTCGGCCAGCAGGAAAGCTGTCGTGCTGTCGTTCACCCTTTCACCCACCCCGCCTCCAGCCCCAGATGAGGGTGAGTTGAGAGGACCCCCAGGGCTGGGTTTGGGTGAGGGGTAGTTGATAACTCCCTTCATCTGTGAGAAAAAAAAAATTGGGTGGGACTTGTTTGACACACTGTTGTTTATATAAGTCCAGGGCGATTATTTTTTTGTCTTGTCAAAAAAAAAAAAAGTTTTATTAAAATTTACACGTTAGGTCAAGATCTTTCCTTTTTTTTCCGATAGGTTTAAAAGTAAAAAAAGTAGTAAAATAGCGATTTTTTGGTGAACTGTCATTCGAACTTACAATCAGGCGCTATTAAGCCAGTTCGCGGCACCCTTGCTCGTATTTTTGCTGAGTGGTTAACTGTAACGTTGCAATAAACGAGATTGAAACAGAACTTTAACTGTGCAACAAGGTTGAAAAAAACTTTTTTTTTAATTTTTAGGACTTTTATCGTACACAGAAAATTGTATTAAGAAGCTTACCAACACAGCAAGAAATTAGAATTCTAAAGAATTTGAAATATATCTTGGCACCCTTGAGTGCCGCGGCACCCCGGTTGAGAACCACTGATATAATGCGTATTTTTAACATTGCCCCAATATCGAACATAGTTTACCTGATCTGGTCTGCTTGATCTAGTCATGAATTGTTTGTGTCTTCTCTGCTGCATCAAAGCCTGTCTTCGCATGAAAGCGCCGTATGTGTCAGCAGTGCTGCAATGTATACAGTACGATGCATTACCAGAGGTTTTGTACAGTGTGTTACGCCAACAATATTAGCCTTACAGGCATTTCTTATCCAAAATAGTAGTTATATATACTTATCAAGTGTTACCAGTTCCATAACTTTATGGAAATTAAGTGTTTTATCTAATTTCATTCATACTAACGGTTGTGGGTTATGTAAATCACAGCACAACACAATTCTATTTCCCGGAAATGAGATAACATTTAATAGAAATACATTATTACAATCCATGTTTCGGCGGTAAAAATAATATTAGGCTTTTTACCGCCATAACACAATGCTACTTTTGTCTGGTATTTTATGTTTGTCAAAAGTCTGAATACAACACTTCATATTCTTGTGACGTACAATACGCATTGTGTTACTGGAACAGTTACACAATGACTCTTTCATTCTTTGGGGCCCTGGTGTTTATATTGGGTAATATTAATATTAAAGTTTTAACTTCACAAACTGCAATATTGAAATTCACTTTTTTCCCAAGTACATAATAATCATAAATGTTTTGAGTTTAAATTTATTCCTTGACATGCTCATAATGCTATAGTATTGCCTACTTTTTTCGGTATGTGATAACGACGTCGTACTATATAATCCCCATACATTAGTTTGACGTCAACAATGCACATTACATTAATAGAACGTTCACACAATTCCTTTCATATTTGCTTTTAAAATCCTTTTTTACTCACCTCTGCTTAGACGAGAGCTGCACGGCCGAGTTTGGTCGGATGAGACGGCGGCCCCTGCTTCGCGCGACCACGTGGGGGTGCTGTGACGTCATCATGTTGTCACGTGACAGCAGTCCGCCGTCGATGGACACGATACTGGCTTGCTGCTGTTGTTGGGGGTGGTTCGAAGCTTGGGTGGATCCCCAGGCCGATCGACGGTTGTTTGCTGGGGCGGGAGCGAACCTGGGTGGGTGAAAATAAGGGTTAGGGGCTACCAATCGTGACTAAAAAAACTTGATTTAGGGGGATAACGTGACTGAAAAACTCGAATTAGGGGGCCAAGGCTACCAACGTTAGTTACTGAAAAACTCGAATTAGGGCCTACGTTGCGAGCCAAACAAGTGCGTTTTTGTGTGATCAAGAAATAAAGCTAAAGCAAAACTGATAGCTAACACTTTTGAGTATAGGCTGAGAAGTGCAAGCTGACCACCGATGTGATTGAAAAACTCGAAAAAATTGCTTATGTGTAAGAAAATAACTGGTTTCGGGGATGTTCGATCTTTTCGTTGTATTCCATTACCGATATTGGATATTTTGGGGCAAAAAGCACGACATTGTGATACGATGCCGTATGACGTCACTACTAAAGTAAATACGCCACATTATTGAAATTAAAACTTGATAAAGTAATGTTTTTAGGTTATTCTTGGTGACCATGGGGTTAAAAAAATGATTAGGTTGGTTTTTACAGCCAGGTGTGGAGAAAAAAGCCGTAAATGTGGAGGAAAGGGCCGTAAAAACTGAATCATTCGCTTTAAAAAACGTTCTAAAAACATGTATGCGTGTCCAGAACCTATGACGAATATCAAATACAGTTGACCGCTTCACATGTAAAAGTCGCACAACGGTTAATATCGCATCATACTTTAATCTTAATGTTTTGACCTGTATATAAACTCAATAAACAAGCCAGCAAACGACCATTATACAAGGTGTTTTTACCAGGGTTTAGCTCCACCGAGTCGTGGCTTACCTGGTGTCACTTGCTGATTTTCTCACCCCAGTGCTGTGGCTTCGGGTGGCTGGTCTTTGAGCTAAACAGGTTCGTACCTAGGGACAACAAAAAAAGTTGTGCAAACGTGAATTGTTAGCGATTTACGCAACATTGGCCTTTCGTGTTTAACATAATTTGTCAATAAATAAAAATCAATAAATTGAAACTTGTTGGCAAAAATCTATTAGTTCGCAAAAATCCCGAACAGTTGAGTCGGTACCAGTGTGGTTGCTTTTTTGAAAAACAACCAGTGTCCTACATTGTTTTCAAATGTCTTGACTTGACGTAAGTCTTCTGGACAAAATGACTTGACTTAAGTCTTGCGTTAAGATGAAGTGTTTTTTTAAGTATTTTTTTTATCAAATAAGGTTATTTATTTTAATGTTTGCACAATAAAAATTTACTTTCCATATGATGGGTTGACGTTGTTTTTTTACTTGAGTTTTTTGCTCAAAATCGGAAGAGTTTCTCCGTTTTAATAGTTTAACGTTTTACTTTTATGACAACGACTGAAGTTGAAGTTGATTTGCTCTAATTATGACTTGACTTGGGCAACCGATGACTTGGTCTGGAACTAGACTTGTTATTTATTCGAAAAGACTTGGACTTAAGTTATTTTACGAATGACTTGACTGGGACTTAAGTAACAACGCTACTTAACTCTTTCAGCCTGTGGTAGAATTTTGAGTAAATATTAACATGACTCCATAACAAGGAATTCAATGATTTGACTTAAGTGCACTTTAGTCGCTGGTTTTAAATGACTTAAATCTACTTAAGTCTCATAGACAAAGTACTTGACTTGGACTTTTTTGGTAAAATGTGCTCAATTTCTGCTTGTAAAACAGTTTGTTGGTTATATGTTACGTTTTTGTTGCTTGCCAACCCAAACATCGGTCAGGATTAGAACAAGTTCTTTTTTTTTAAGTTTAGGCAAATGACTGGGACTTAGCTTGCTATTTTTCCTAATATCTTAACTTGGACGTAAGGTATTTTGCAGATGACTGGACTGGAACTTAGCATTTTTAAAATGACTTGTTTACAACACTGATAATCTGACATTAAGCACGTTCCTTTACTGCGTCAAAAAGAATATTTACGTCGGTGAAAGTGTGAAAGAGATTGCACCATTAAATACAGTTAAATACTTGTTCGACTACCTTGGTCCACAGCCAGTTAATCTCCTCGTCAGTTGGAGTCTTGGTCAGCGAGATTGACGTGTCAGCTTCTGATTGGCCGCGATGGTCACGTGACATGGGTTTTTCAGGACTGATTATGGCAAAGGTGACCTTCGAGGTTCACAAAAGCAGGCGTAAACAAAGTGTAAGGGTAGCATAGTGGGTGTTAGTTGGCGGTTATCTGGCATAAGCAAGCATAATTGTCCTCCAAAAGGTGGATTTTATTGCCACATATAGTCCAGGCTTATAATTATATAATTGTTCCGCTACTTTTACGCTTTCCCATTCATAGTGTATATATTTGATTTTAAACCAGGCAGGTATTTATTCCTTTTTTACTTGAAATGTAAATAAGTTCGGTGAAAAATGACCGGCCATCCTTTTAACTTAAAAACAAAATATATTACTGTAAAAAGAGAAAAAATACGTCTTTTAACACTAAAAATAATATCTTCAGAAAATTGAACCAAGAAAACACTTATAAAAAAATTATTACAGAAAATATTTCTTTAAATGGCAAAACGTTACCAAAAAAAGCAAAAATAACAAACAAATGACATAAGTAGAACACTATATAACTATTAAAAAATACGATAAAAAATAGGAAATTTATCGCTCAAACCAGCGGTTCTCCATTTTCAAAGCTCAAGGTTGCCGAAAGATATTTTAAATTCTTTGGGATTTTAATTTTTGCTCTATTGGTAAACCTATTGTTACAATTTTCTGAGTACGATAAATGTGCCAAAAAAAGAAGCCACCTCGTTGTACAGTTAATGTGCTGTTTAAATCTCGCATATTGTAACGTTACAGTTAACCACTTAGCAAAATACGACCAAGGGTGCCGCGAACTATTTATAACTTCTGTAGGGCGCCGCAAGCCAAAAAAGGTTGATGACCACTGGCCTAATCCCACCTGGTTTCCGGCCTTATGGAGCACGGTCCCGTTCACAGGTCGTTTCTCCTCATCAGAATGTGATCGAGGTGGTTCCGGAGATCCGGAGCTCTTCAGCGTATCCATGGTAACCGCCTCCTCGGCTGCCCAGGCGACGCGATGATGAGATCCGCTCCTCTGGTGGTCCTCCCTCTTCTGGCTCGAGAAGTTGGGGATGGAGTAGTTGATGGTGGTGGACACAGTGAGCTGCTTCTTTCTCGGAGCAGGAGGCGGATGCGGCTCCATGGCAACATCAGCGTCCCTGGCTGGCTTCAGCTTCCTCCCTCTTACTCCTTTAGATGAGGACTTCTTTCCTCCTTTGGGCGACGCGGGAGGCTTTTGAGGTTTACTCCTGGATGCTGGAGCGGACTTTGGACGCGCTTTTCCTCCTCTTGGAGATGCCTGCTTGACTGTTGCCACGGGGATGCTGGTGGCTACAGGGATCGGTGTCTTTGCGACAATCCCGGATGTTGAGATGGTTGCTGAGGTACCGTCGTTGTACTGGACTTCATGCCAACGAACCGACTTCCCTGGAGACTGTCTTCCTTCCTCTTGCTCTTCCGCGTCGCCCCTGGTTACCTCCATGCTGTCCCGGACTTCCGTTCCGCTTAACTTGGCCTTGAGGTACGGACTCCCGGTAATGTGGTTTACCCACTGTTGCCTGGCAACCGCTGCCGACTGGTAGCTGGGGTGCGACGGGGAATACCCCAATGGAGGGCGTCGCGCCTTGCCTCCGTACTTTGAAGTCTTCCGGAGGATTCCCTTTATGTCCTTGTAGGTCTTCGTCTCTCCTCCGGAGCCGAACTTTACATCCACCTCTTGGTCTTCTTTTTCGTCTTTTAGCGTATCCGGAGTAAAAGTGACCTTCGCGTGGCCTGTGGGAACTGGCAGCGGATGCGCGTTGGCGAACGGCGATGGTGTCTTGGTGGGTGTGACGTCACCAGTAGATGACGTAGCGGGCGGTTGCGCGGCGACCACGACGGTCGTCTTCTCAGGCGGACGGATGCGAGGTTCCCCGGCGTAATCGGAGCTGATCGGAGTTGCGTTGGTCTTTGTGAAGGAGACCCACTTGTTGTTGGTGGATTGAAGTTGATCTAAGAGTCCGGAGTCCATCGGGACTGGATCGGATTTAACCGGAGGCTGCTTTTGCGCGCCTAAAGTAGGAGGTTCAGGGATTCTGCTTTCGTTCTGCTGTCGTAATGGCGTCGAAACAGCCGCCGAAAAAGGCCTTTTAGTCGGGGTCTTTGGAGAATCTTCGAACGGGCTCTGGCGCGTCTTTTCGCTGGCGCTCCACGGACGATAGGACTTTATGTAGTAGTTTGGTGGGGCTCTAGGCACATCCTGCTGTTGCTGTTGTTCTTTCGAGGAATAACCGGCGTAAATAGACGGCTCGTTAGGCTCTGGCTGGCGATTTAAGACCCTAGCTTCGTCATCTACTCGCGGGCCGGAAACGCGGTGTTTTTCGCTACTTTCTGGGCCCGAGGCGTCGGCGGGACTCGAACCCGGTACCTTGGAAACTTGCGTAGGAGCAGCTGTGTTGTGTTGATCGGTTGAGGTCAAGTCGTCGAAGTAGCGACGTTGGAAGGAAGTCATGTGACTGTATACGGGCGAATTTCCAGAGCCGGAGCTGCCGTGAAGTGAGTCTTGGTCAGCGTCTTGAGCGACTGCGTTTTGTCAGAAACAAATTAAATGTATAAAGGATAAGTGTTAAAGGTTTAATGAAAGACACACACAAACATATGTGTTTAATAATATCTGTGATCTAGCCCCTCGGAAGTTGCTTTATGACCAACGATTACGGCTTCCGTATCAATAGTACACCGAAAAGCCATCGCAGACTCGCCGAATCTGTCGATCTATGATGCAAGCAGCGCAAGCCAAAAAAACAACTGGCCTGCAGTGAGGTTCGAACTCACGACCTCCGGTCAAGCCGGGAACGTCGCTCTACCAACTGAGCTATGCAGGCTCAGAGAGGAGCGAGTCGAGAAACAACCATTCGCCAATACTTGCACATTTTGTTAGTACAAGCAACTTCACACTGTGTTAAAGGTTTAGTTTGGCCTAGTAAGAATAGGAGAGATCGCTTAGAAGTAGGTGGCATTTTAAAAGTTTGAAAGTTTTTTTTATTTATTTTCAACACCTTTCAATTTGTCAGAAACAAATTAAATGTTTTGAGTGGGAATGTCGAATAATATGGGATCGGAGCAGATACCCGATGCTAAGTTGTAGTATCGGTACTTGTCCGATATTAGGCTGGTATCGGTGCCGATCCGATACAAAATTTACAAAGAAATATCAGCACGGATTTGCGATCAAACTAGCGATTTTGTTTCAAATGAACGCTATGGTGAGGTCGCTCTACTGACGGTCGCCTTTCTAACAGTCGCCATTGGGAGCCCGAGCCGTCGAAGCACCCTAAGCACCCCAAACGCGACGTTCATCGTTTGAAAGCACTATTTGACTTACCTTCCTGGTTTGGGAGGTTGTCCTGCTGGTTCCACCACGTTTTGCTTGCTTCGTTTCCGAGCTTCTGATTGGTTGAGCGTTGAGGTATCGTTACGCCTCGCTGGACAGAGTTGGGCGTCTAAAATGAGTGGATTAAATGTATTTAATTTCTTAGAAATATACGACTATTTTAGATATTAAAAAACATATTATAAAGAAAATACACCAATTGAAAAAGTGAATATTGTAATTGATAATATGTGATTTTGTTCTGAATTGGCCCTTACAGCGGAAGTTTTGTACAGTAAAAACAATTGTTTTTGATTACGGAATAGTTTTGATTACGGAACTGGTAAAGTTCATAGTATAAGAGAGCATGCTGCAAGGCTAAAAACGCTAAACAAAACTCTCGCTAATCAATATTGCCTTGACTTCAAATTAAGCATTTCACGCTAGTAAATCAGGAATTGTCGGCGTTTATATGCCTTTGAAGCAAATTAACTAACCTTCTGAAATTGAAGTTGGTCTCGGTGCTTTTCAGAAGGTTCGCTCTCTGGTAAAACTGAGGCCTGGTGCCTTTCTCTGGCGTTGGAGAAATGTTCGTTTGCAGACTAGAAAATCGATTTGAGAAAGGTAAATAAAAAGTATAGAATGGATTCCCCCACTTTAGTGTCCTACCAATGGCTATAAAAAAACACCAGAGGTTACATGGCAGCTGTGGTGTTTTGGTGTGCAACTATTAAACACCCACGTAGCCCAAATGGACCACACACTATTTGTCGCAACAAAAACCTTCTGCACCAGCCACTGGTGTTTTGACACTCGGTGTGTGGATACTTAGCGTACCACGCAGTTGGCGCTGGTATTTTTCGACCATCTCTGGTGTTGAAACACCACTCCCACAATAACCACTTATCATAACTACCGTTGTTGATTAACCAGAACCAACTGTTCACAAACCAGTAGGAACGATCTGTGGTGTTTTAGTTTGTATTCCACTCACCATTCCCTGTTGGTTCTGGTTGACAAAGAGTCGCGACAGGCTATCGGCCAGCTGGTTGGCGCCGCTGGTGTTTTGCGACCAGTGCTGGTTCGCTGGTGCGTGGTGGTCCTCGTCCACAGTGAAATGTTGTCCGTAGGTTCGCCCTGACATGAGGTCAACGTTGGACGCGTGAGCCGGGTAACGAGCGTAGGCTGGGTAGAATGACTGCGACACTACATGGAAAAAGACCACTTATTGAAACAAGTCAACTTTTAACTTAATTATGACAAACAAACCATTACAAGGGATTCGAAATATTTATTTGTAATTGCTCCTATCTTTCAACAATAAAAAATGCAATTCCAGTATATATATAAACAATAAGTTCTGGGAAAAAGTTTTTTTAAACTTTTTTGAAAAGAAGTCACGTCATTCTTAACTTTTATAACTTTAAAAAGCTGGTCGACATCATTGAATTTAGGATAAAAAATAGTGGATCATAAAATTCAAATTTGTGGTAAAAATTTGAAATATTGTCGATTCATGATTACTGACGTCACAGCATACGCGAGATTAGTGACCCAAACCTGCACCACCAACTCACCGAATTCGTTTTGAGGAGCAGGTTGATTTTCATCCAAGCTGTCGGTATCGCTTACGTCATCAGCAATGACGCCTGATGGGGAGGGCATGACGTCACTACGGAGCTCCTGCTGGAATTCCTGTCGAAAAATACAATTTTTTCAGTCAGTTAATGGGCAAAAACCATCTAAAAATGATAAAAATTTTAAACTCAGCCTACTAGTAAACTACTAGTTACACTTTAGACTGCGTGAATCATGTGCAGCCAATGCTAAAAAGTCTTCATAGTTATTTTTTACATATCTATAAAACACCTCATCGTCAAATACAAAACATAGTAGGGTGGTTGGCATTCTAATGTTTAGCCTACAAATTTTTATTATATTTTTTTTCATTATTTTTTCATTCTTCTGATATTTACAGTTATTAATCACCCAATGTCGTAAAGGTAAAAGTCAAGTTTGAAAAAAGTTCATCACCCAAAACTCCCAATCTCTAAATAAAAGCCCATTACAAGAGCAAACCCCATTCACCTGCATAGTGTCGTGCTTGTGTTGCTGTAGCACTTGTCTCTGTTGCTCCTGAAGCTCACTTTCAAACTGGGCGCGCCCGTGGTTTGCAAGCTCCATCGCAGAAGCAACACTGCAATGTTAAGGAAAACTAAAAATCGTGAAAAGATAAACCGTTGATTTTTTGTAAACAACGATAAAGCCTACATACCAAGTGTAACACCAATGACCAGTGTTGCAAATACGTCATTTCGAAATGACTCAAAATAATTCAAGAAATGACTCATATTTATTATAGCATGTCAATTCCAAGTCATTGCTAAAAAATGTTTAATAAAAACAAATTTAACACAAGTTATTTGATTCAATGATTTAAGTCTGAGCCAATTCATTTGGTTAACAGACTTAAGTCGAGCAATTTTGTTCAGAGTCATTTTACTTAAAAAAATAGATAAAATAAAAAAATAGATAAGGTATTCTTTTCCCGTTTTTTAGGTGAGCATTTTTAGGGAAAATTTGGTTACCTCCTACTGTATTCAACAAAAATCTATCAATTTAATCCTAATAACTGTGCAAATGGTCAATGTGAAACAAACCTGTTTGTGTCGGATTTGTTTTGGTAAACAATCTCGGTGCTACCGCTCCGCAACTGTTGCAACACATGGTCGAGGGATGGAATTCCTTTCAATCCTGTACAATAGAAAAGTGAATTTAGGCTTACAAGATGTCAGTTTTGTTAAATAATAGGACAATTTTAAATCTATAAGCTTCAATATGCATATGGTATGGAGTTTTTTGGAGGTAAAAGTAGAAAAAAACTTGAAAATGAAATCTAATTGTAAAACATATCTCAGTCTGTTTATCTTGCATAAACATTTAGCACAAACTAAAATTAATAAGGTAGTAAATAATTTATAATGGTGATAAAACAGGCAATTTTAACAATGCTTAAGAAAAACCATAGCAATAAACTTGATCCAGTGTATGTTTCTTTATATGTCACAAAATACTGATAAAGCTAACTGCATAAAGCATAACGTGGATATCAATAATTAATAACGGAAAAGAAAATGCGTAATTAATGGTAAATCGTCATTTGGTAAATAGTTGTTGAATAATTTATGTAGTGACAGGTTTTTCATATACCATATATTTTCTACATATACCAAAAAGAAAGGGAAATTCCCACAAAAACAAAACTAGTAAACATCTAGCACTTGACTAAAATTAATTAGGGACTAAAGAATTTATAATGGTGATTAAGCAGGCAAGTTTAACATATGCTTTAGAAAAACCATAGCAATAAAATGTATACCATGTTTGTGAGTTGGTTTTCATGTCAAAAAGAATACGGAGCTAGTGCATAAGGTATGATTTGGAAATCAATAATTAATAAAGGGAAGAAATAAAATGCGTAATTAGCGTCAAAACTGCATATTTTGTTAAACAACATTTCATTTCATGAATAATTTATGTACCGATGTGCCAGATTTTATCTCTATTATATTTTGTACATACTGCAAAAAGGAAAGTAAATTACCAAAACAACAAAACTAGTTACACAAAAATTAAGGCATTTTAATTTTAGAAATTACCTGTGGCAAATTTGTTTCTCTTGTCATGTCGTGATCCAATGTGCGATCGTTGGTACTTCTCGGTTGCTTCGGTTTGTCTTTGTTTGCGCTTGGAAAGCTCAAGAGAACGCTTTCGGGCTTCGCGTTCTTCAGCTAACTTCTTTCTGTCCTCGAGGGCTCTAAAAATGTGCAAAAGAAATAGTTTGTCAGTTAAACTATGGTCCAATGTCAAACACTTTAAGGGGGGATTTTAAATAAATGTATTATTTATTTTAAGCTTGTCCAATGCACAAAATCTGCTAGCATTCCTATACTGCAAGTGTTCATTTTCAACCCTCACAAAAGATTTTTTCATAGCTTTTTGTTTCAGTATGATATTAGGTTAAGTGACTTGGCTTTTACAGTTGAAAATATTATAATTCATTCACTAAAAGGTATTGGACAAAAAGATTATGTTGTATAAACTCTTTATTCCTTGTAAAAATAGTTTTTCAGTTCAACTGTGGACTTAATTTCCAATGTCATAGTTTTTAAAAGAGGGTTTAAAACAAAAATATTATTTATTAAAAAAATTGTCCAACGCTAAATGAACAGGCGCAAAAAATGCTAGCATTCCTACATTTTTAATTTTAATTTGCCATCACAAAATATTTTTTTCTGAGTTTTGTTAGAACCGATGTGTGCCAAGTCTTTGTTTTAGTATGATATTCGGTTAAGTGGCCAAGCTATGCCGTTAAAAACATACTTTAATTCATTCACTGAAAGGTATTTAACAAGAGATTATGTTGTTTTTAACTTCTTAATTCTTTTTATAACTTAAATTTGAAAACTTAGGTTAAAAACTAATTGATTTTCACTTACAGACAAACAGTTAGTTAAGGGTCACTCTTTATAGTATACACAGTGTTTTTGAGGTTAACCATAGACATTTTAATGGATATATATAGCTTGACAGTTGTGGTTGAAGACTTTATTATTTAATCCTACTTTCTTCTCCTGTTGGTTTCTTGAGAAAGCCTCTTCTGCCGTTCGCGTTCAATCCTTCGTTTCTCAAGGTCCTCATCGGTAACGACCAACGAGTAGGTCTCATTTCCAACCTGAAGAGTTGTTAGAATATTGTTTATAGTCTGCAGCATAATGGTTGGAGGTTGGGGTAAGACGTATAACAATATTAAAGCCCATACAGAAGTAGGTAGCATTTTGAACGTTTCAAAAAACTCTTTAATGAATAATGTAGTAATATTTCTAAAGCACATACAGAAGAATGGTATCATTTTGAACGTTTTAAACAACTCTTAATTATTTTTAAACATATTGGAAGTGTTTGTAATAGTGCATACACGTAGCAGCCACAAAGCTATAAAAAAGGTTAAAATAATATGTTGTAAAGTGTGTGTATGATCACATCTATTGTAGAAAAACATTATAATTTTGAAGCATAACAGCTAGAGATAATAGTGAGATGTGATATGGATTGTAAGACTATACAGTAGAACATTTTGTGAATGTTCCAAAGGTATATGGGTTATTTCAACATAGAGAAGCAAGCACCAGTAAAAGTCAATGTCATATAATATACTTCACTTCTGTATAGACTTTAATATTTGTTCTATATGATGATTTACCATATTTATCCAACAGTCAATAACATTTAATTTAACTAACAGAAGAAATAAGATAAAAGGTTAGAATAAAAGAAAAAGATTTCCCGCCACAAATTAGTGATTTTTGGTAGAATTGCTTAGCAACTGTGCTTGGCTTTCAAACCACAATTGTAACATTTATTTACCTATGCAGCAGTAAGATTTGTTTTGTAACAATGGCATAATGGGGCTTTTTAATTGACACAATGAGCACCATTGTTTGTTTAGCTTTTGTATTGCAAATACAGTAATGGTTTTATGCCCTAAAAGTAAATACATTATCCATAGGGGACAAAAGAAACAATACCAAATGCTTTGGAACTATATTTGAACTATGATTTTATATATAACATTGACTTATTAAATATTACTGCATTTTAAAGGTAATTAAATATGACAAACATGACCTTTTAGAAAGAGAAAATAAAAATCCTATATAACTAGGAGTGATAAACAATAGATCCTTGCTTGAAAGTTTGTTCACCAATAGAATAATTTGTAACAAGTATATATACTTAATAAAAAAATTGGTGCTGATTTCTAATCCTACGACATGTTCAAATAAATATTAAATTATTGCATATTATTTGGGTAAGGGTGTGCGGTTTGAGTTTGGGTGGGTGAAGCTTGTTTGCAATTTTAAACTTATCCTGCTAGTTTGCAATTTTAATTTTGACGACTACTTTCCTTTCCTAAAAAAATGTGGAAGGATTCTAGACCAGCAGCAAAAATGTTCTGTTTTTTATGTGCAACAGTGAAACGACAAAAATAAACAGTCCACCAAAAACATATAAATTTTAATTTTTTTTTAATTTGTAACAAATCTCCTCTAAATGGTAAGAAAATCCATACCTGGACACCCACTGTTTGGTTTCCTATTGTCATAATTTGGGTGAGATTGGATACATCAGGCCACACTAACAATAAATTTGTTGCATCACTAATGTAACTACTCCATGTTGTTTTGCCTGCAAAAACAGCAATTGATAAAACTGAAAAAAGAAGATTGAAAACAGACCGCAAAAGTTAGTGAGGGCAAAAAGAGTTATTTTAACACAATGAAACATATAAAGCCATACTTTCATACAGTTTGCCAAATAACTAAACATTTTCCATGTGCATGAAACCTATGACTTTCAACATGACTAAAGTAGGGAACATATTTGATTTTCCGGCGCTGGTCTACTATCCTATCTCAGTGTTTAAAAAATTATTAAATTAATGCACAATATTTTGGGTTAGGGTTAGCCTGGGTTTGGTTGAGACAAGTATTAATATATTTTTTATTTAATAATAATACTTAAACTGGCCAAAATCAAACTCTAACTAGCACCCTAAACCAAATATTGTGCGTTGATTTAATAATTATTTGAACGCTGTGGTGGGTTTGTAGACCAGTGCGGTTTTTAATAGTTTTAGTTTGGTTGTACCTCATAAAAAAACCTTTTGGCACCACCTGAACTGCATGCTTTTAACACAGCATTTAAACGTTAACTAGGCCTTGTTGCTTATTTTGAAGACGTATTAACTAAACACACCTTAAACAAATGGCCCTAACTCAGAGCAAAAGACAACAACACTAGAATCACAAATAAAACATTAGGCAAATTTTAAATCTTTATCCAACCATCAATACGAAGCACTATCGGGCTGAAAAAGTTGACACTATCAGCTAAGTAATCACAGCAACAAACGAACTAGCCTTTTTCTGATTCACGTGTCTGTATTTACTGATTTTATCGTAATTTCAAAATTGAAACGAGTGAACTTGATAGATTACGGCTTTGTTAGCAACAGTCGATCAAAATATACCGTTGCTATGCTCTCTCACTCTGTTAGTGGCGAACCGCGTCATTTTATTATAATTAAAAACTGTTTCGAACAAGGTATTTTGCGGAATTTATGACACTTTATTCAAATAAAAAATATCGGTCAATTGTGGTTCAAATAAAGATCAAGGTTGGTTTTAAAATATGGGACAATTTTTGTCTAATAAATCGTCAAATAATTATAGAGTAAAAATCACAACAAAACGTATTTATTAAATCAATAATGACATATGAATTAGAAAAAGGCCTAGTAGGTTTCCTATGAAGCACATTTTTATTGTATTCTTTGAAAACATTTGCTCAAATTGAACAATATTTGTCTTGAAAAATTTATGGCCGTCATGTCGTTCTTGTTTATTCACGTCTGTCGTGGTTGTCACGGTGCAAGGCGGGGTTAATGGAGCGTGACCGAGCGACGCTTTCTATTGTATTTAGTTCATTCACTTTCGTTTATGAATTCACGTTGTTAAAGTCGAAACAGCGGCATTTTAAGCCTTTTGTGAGTGGTTTTAATCTGCTGTCATACTTTGCATTTTGATTGCGGGTGTAACGCTCTCTGTTTTAGCGAAAGTTTTCTATAATATGTCAATTAAAGTTTTTCAGTTAGACTTACGCCCTGTCGCCCTTAAGATAACATTTTCCCATTGTTTAAGTGAAAGTTTGGCGCTGGTCTAGAATCCTACCACAGTTCTAAAATCAACGCACAAAATTTGAGTTTGGGTGCGGGTTAGCGTTCGGGTGTGGGTGGGTCAAGTATTATTATATTCTTTGTTTAATAATAATACTTGACCCACCGTAACCCAAACGCTAACCCGCACCCTAACCCAAATGGTGTTTCGTTGTGGTAGGATTCTAGACCAGCGCCGAAAGTTTTGCTTATTTTAAGGGACACAACCATTTTTTGGAAAAAAAATTAGGTTTTATAATACATAACATTTCGACTAAGGGATCTAAGGATTGTTATTATCAAAAATTGCCTGCTAGATATTAAAGGAATTAGGTTTATGTTGTTAACATAACATTTGCGTTGGTGCGTTGTGAAACCCGTGTGGATTAACAACCGACTGTTTTGTGTAAATGGTTTAAATATTGGCTACCAAAAAATATAAAACCAAAACGTTTTTAAACCACTGGTTTTAGTAATAATGTAACACTTGCAGTATAAATGTTGCTGACAATTTCACAATGGATATTGAGTAACAGTAATTATCGAAGCACATATGTTTTAATTAAGCACTCTGGAGATATGGCGGATTTCAAGGTACACAGCCGATAAGCACTAAATGATGAAAAGTGCATCCACTAGTTTAACAAGGGAAAAAACAGAAACATTTTCTATTTTTTAGGATACAGTTTAAGTCTGTTGAAAATACTAGCAGTTTGCCATACTTTCCACAGGGGTATCTTGTAAACTGGTAGAATGTAAAAACTTTTACAAATTCATAACTAAACAATCAAACTGAAATGTCTTGATCAGTTAACCCAAAAAATTTTTGATAAACCGATTTGTGGTTCAATAAAACTATTAAAAAATAATTCAAATGCGTAATAAGTCTACTTAGTTTTGGTTAGCAACATAATATCTTGTATATAATTTTAAGGCCACACAATACTCGGTTTATAAAAATTAAATTAAATTTTAAAATGCTATTTCTTTTTAATTTATGTTTCAATTTGCTGTCCTCAATCTAAAAAAACTATGAAATAAAGAAAAAATATTTGATACTTCTTTCAGTATGCTAGACCAGGGTTTCCCAAACTTTTTTGGGCCACGGACCACTAATTGTGAATCTGTTTTTTCGCGGACCGCAATACAGAGCAAAAATAAATAAACCGATTTTTATGTTTTTACAAAACTGACAACATCAATGAGACGGAAACTTTTGCGTTGGTAAACGTCCAATGGTCCGTTGACCACAGTTTGGGAAACCCTGTGCTAGACTACTGTTTTGGTATATAGATCCTGTGTTTGTAAAATATATTGCCTGTATAAAATTTATTAAAATAGTATGTTTATTTTTATTTTTTGTGTTTAGTTTATGAGATAGACTTTCTAGGTTTAGAATGTGCCATGAATGGTAGTAGCAGTGAAAAGATGGCTTCTTCAAGTGGTGAAGACTGGGAAAAAGATCTCGATTGGCTAATTAAAGATTCCGATAAGAAAGAAAAGGTTAGAAAGAAATGGATTGTTTTGTAACACCTTACTGAATAGAATTCTAATCGGCAATAATAGTTAAGCCTATTTATGAATATTTGTCTCTGGTTTATTTACTAAAAATGGTTAAGAATCGTGTCTTGAAAATAAAAAAGTGCTTAAATAATAATTACTTAAGAAGTTCTTTAATAATAATTGCAAATTATGCTTGTTTTAATAACAGTCTGGATCAAGCAGCAGTAGTAGTAGCAGCAGCAGCAGTTCATCTTCGGAAGATGAAGCAGAAATAACTAAAAAACCTGCTAAAGAACCTGTCAACGGTAAATTAGTCTCAAAATTTTTTTATAATAATTTCTAAATTTTTACCAAATTTTATTTAAATAGAAATCTGCTTAAAACCCTACTAATTATTTTTAGTAATTTTAATGTTTTTGTTTGTCGTACAGTTAAACCAATTGTTCTTTGTCAACTTTATATTTTGTACAGAAAAACCTGCAACACCACAAGAAAGGGCTCTTTCACCCGTCAAATCGGAAAGTGGTAATTATCCTATTTTCCTTGATTTAACAACAATCAGAGAACAGTCCTGCAACTAAAAAAAACAATTTTATTCAACCTCAGTTTTGACACAAGGCAACTTTATAACTGTTTTTCATTAAGTTAATGCTGCTTTTTCCTGAAAGAGCATCCTTCTGTAAGCCTTGTTCTTCCTCCAGTTGGTCGACATAAAACAGTTGATCATCCGACACACAATACCACAGTTTGCACGTGGCTAAACACGGTCGTGATTTTGTAACAACCGGACATTTCATGTCCATAAAATATGAGCTTGTGTAACTTTATAACTGTTTTTCAGGAACAACACAATAATTTTACAGATATATTCATTTAAATTATACAATGTCATGGGTAAAAAACCAAATAAAAGTGAAATTGCCATTTTTGTTAATTTTAAACGTTTTGCAACTGTTAACTTGATCAGAAATTGTCAATATTTTTTTAGACATAGACCGATATATATAGATTTACCGATAAAGTCGGCCTAAATTTGACTTGTACCAGTATATCGGTGTTGGTAAATGTAGGCCGACACTTTGGCCCATGTTTTAGTACGAAAATATGATATAATTTTTCCTGCACAACAAACAACTAACAAATAAAAAAAATTGGGTTTTAGCATCAAGCCGAGTTAATATGCAAAATAATAGTTTAATAATGAATAAAGTTAATAAACTAATTGTCATTTGGATTTTATTTTTAATAAATTGAAGTTAAGAACATTTCCCAAGTATATAAAAAATCGGAATCGGTCTAAAAGAGTGATGTGTATTTTTAGATGATGAGCCTCGAACTGATGTTACAACAGATGAAGAGGACAATGAAGACGGACTTACATCGAAAACGCGACCCATCGTTCAGCGCAATACACAACTTAACAACGCTGAAGATAGTGAAGACTATGATGTACAAGCTAGGCTAGAAAAGGTAGGTTCTCACTACTAACTACGAATATGTGGGTTGTTTATGCAATAGGTTATGGTTGTAGTTTTAAAAGTGATGAACTGTTGATTTTATAGAATATTATGGCTTTGGTATTTTTAGTGCGATTCCTGTAAAAACCTTTCTATTGTAATCAAAATGTTTTGCTGAACATTTTAGTCGACAAAAACAAATCTTAAGTTTATTTTTGTAATGACGTGGTTAAACACAGTTTTTTTATATTATTAAATGCCAACTGGTGACTCTTAATTTGCAAACTGATGACAAAGTGATTTTTAGCTTGTAGTATCATTACCCTATAGACTTTATAGAGTTTAAATATTTTTATATTCACATAATTAATATGACCCACAATCAAAAAAGAAATAACAACACAAAACTGACTTATATAGTTGCATTAAAATGACTTTAAAATTGTAGAAATAATTAAATCGACTCCCATTTTGCAAAAAAAAAAATAAGATATCATCTTAGATCATTGTCAAAATTACACCCTTAATCAGCTTTACTATATCCAAGTCATTTGAAAATTATTATTTCGGCTCAGTTACGTCGACTTTATTTAATTAGGTGCTTTGTTTCAGGTTTTAGTTTCTTTGATAGAATTGTGTTCAATGCTTAAAGTTTCACCTGTTATCATTTTAACCTAATTAAGTTCATTTTCAGATGGTTGTCTCTGGATTAGCCACATGTGCAACTTCTTATTATTCTTATTAGTGAGAGTATTTTTTTAATCAGATGTAATCGGGTTATCTTCTTAATACCACTTCTCATTTCAAGTCACACTAGCGGATTTCAAGTGCGCGATGTCAAAGGGGTTTAGTTAAATCATGTTTGCTGACACAATGTTTGTTGTAGCCCCTTAATCCCTGGAAGGCTGTCTCGGGCAAGATCGTGCAAGACATCCCCTTTGTTTGTCATGTTTTAGTACCACGAAAGGCATTGTTTGTACGGAAACAACAAAGCATGTCGCGGTCGATAAATGGCCTGGTGCCGACTCCAAAAAAGTCTGTGTATTTATTTTCAAACCCTCCTTTCATTGGTGTGTTGTCCCATCATTGATGCCCGAGCGTACGGCGGTAATTGTCAACACAATAAGAAACCCAACACTGCCGTCCAAGCCTTCCATCTATTGTCCCCCTGCACCTAGTGATAAGGTGAACTGGTTACTAAAACATAATGTGACTAGAGGCCTTTGAGGTTACAGCCCCAGAAAAGTAGCAGATGTGTTATGTTTGCTGAGCTAATGTGAAAAACCTAGTGTTAAAAGATGCTATCGTCGGAAGCAAATCGCACCCGAGTTAAACTATATAAGAAAACTAATTGTATCCAAGTGTCTGTCTGGTTCCTTTATTTAAAACAAACCTGTTCTTTGAGGGTATTTTAACAGGAAATGGATAATCTATATTATAAAGAAAAATAATTGTGTGATTTAGAAAACATAATTGTGCCTGTATGCCCTGTTACCTTTATTAAAACAATGTTTTGTGTGGTAAAAATATACTATAACTGAAAGGACCTTGTAGCGTACAGACCTGTTGGTTTTCAATTTGGGTGATATATCACCTTCATGGCTAAGTGTTAAAACCACGAATGCGCTGAATAATTTATGAGTTTCATAATCTCTACACCTGTGTTATATCAAGGCCAATAACCTGTGTGTGCTTTTCAACCATGAATTGGATGTTTTTTAATAATTTTTTTAATATTGATGAGCAACAGATGTAAAATAGTGTCCATTAGTGTTTGGAAATGTCCATATATATTTTATAATTTTGGTTTTGTTACAAATTTTTGATGAAAAAATCTTAAAATCTCCATTTTACCTATGCTTATTTGTGTGCAAACTGCCAAATATTTGCGGTTTGACAAAGAATTTCGTTTAAAAAAAACTGTTTTCAACCAAAAAGAATAGATTGATTTAGAATTTAATAAAGCAAAGAAAAGAAGACACTTCTTGAAAATGTATTTATATAAGTTTCTGGTTTGTGCAAATTGCGAAAAAATTGCTTGTAGAAAGGGATGGTGCATAGCATTCATATTTTATAAAAATTAGTATCTATTAAAAATACAGTATTCAAGATGAAAATACCCACTAAAATTTGCACAAGTTTGTCTGAGGTGGCTGAAACAACAATTCAGTTGGTAACAACAATATTTGCTTATGGCTTCCTTTAGATCATTTACTGAGGCAGCGGTGCATAAACTAACAACCCACCAAGCCTTGATGTCAACAAAACACACCCTGCGCTAATCAGTGTGGTCTCCACGCCTCGTAAACGCTTGGGCACACTAATAGTAATAGACAGACAACCATTTACATACCTTAATAACTGTATATATATATATGAATAAAACTTTTATATTTCATATGTAACATCATTCATACTACATTATTGCAAACACTATATACTGCATTGTTAACTAATTAACTTCAATATGAAGAAAAAAATGATTTATTTGTTAGTTATAAGTTTGTAGCTAAACTCGTTTCAAGTTTGGGCTAACTTAAAAATCATGAGGCATTTTACTTAAAAAATATAAGGCATTAACTTAAAAAAATGAGGCATCAACTAATTTAAATAAAACGTATAATTCATCGCAAAACTAATTTTAATATTAAAAAAACTGAGAGATATAAATATTTTTCAAATTCAATTTATTAAACAAATTTTTTAGGCAAATGCTGAGCTAGCTGGTGGTAATAGTTCTGACGAAGCAGACAGAGAGCGTAAAGTTTTGTTTAAACCAAAGTTGATCGACTTTGAAGCTCCACCCGATGATTATTCATCTTCGTCGTCATCGGACGAAGAAGAAGATTTAAAGTAAAAAAAAGTTATTTTAATTGTTTTGGACTAACATAATTCTTTTTGAAAATATGTTTTAATTATTACCGAGTTATTAAATTATGCATTTTGTAAACCAGGGGTTCCCAACCTTTTTTACACTTTAATAAAAAAAAATGTTATTTTGATTTTTTTGGACAAAATTATTTGTTTTTAAGTAAGAAAATTTCTGTTCAGTATTTTTTTTTGTCAACATAACATTTTTGAATTTGAACTATTAACAAGTGATTAAATTGTGCATTTTGTAAACAGTTATGTCTACTAATATTTGTAAAATAATACACAACTTTTTGTTTATTTTTTAAGAAAAACAACATATTTGAGTAATATATTAAATAAATATATAGTTTTTGCCACAAATGCTGCAAAACGTTTTTCATCAAGAATGCCTTATCTGCCATGGCAAATAAAAGTAAAAAAAAAAGACTTTTAAATATAAATAGTTTAAATTGTCACCTGCACTATTTGGCTGACAAAAACTAGTATACTATATAATTCTAAAGTTTAACATTAATTTATTAAAAAAACAAAATCGACCTAGCAATTGGCATGGTTAAGAAAAATCCCAGGCTATACACTGGGCCAATTCTCGGTTGTTGTACAGCACAAACCCTCATCCAATTTTTCTTTTTTTTTAGAAAAGTGTCCAAAACAGTTGGTAAGATGTCGGTTAACGACGGTGGTGGCGATTCGCGTAGTTACGAAGAAGAGGAAATAGTCGAGATCAACGGGCAGTTCGTTCGAAAGGACGAGAAAATTCTGATAGAACGCGGCGGAAAGTTTGAGGTAATTTACTCAACTTTGTATTTCAAAGTGTTTTAACGCCGTATTGTTCCGGGTTTACGGCAGTTAAAAATAGATTTTACGCAGTGAAACATGCACACATGTATGTGTGTTAGCAACTGAAACCTAGCCCTTCTGACGTTGCTTTTTGACCAACTATTACGGCTTACGTATAATTAGTACACCGAAAGCCATTGCTGACTCACAGAATCTGTCGATCAATGGTGCAAGCAGAGCAGGCTAGAAAACAACTAGCCTGCAGTGAGGTTCGAACTCACGACCTCCGGTTAGATTCGTTGAGTTTGCGATGGCTTTTGGTGTACTAATGATACGCAAGTCGTAATCGTTGGTCAAAAAGCAGCTTTAGAAGGGCTAGATCACAGTTGTTAACACACATATGTGTGTGCATCATTTCATTGAATATGTTTTACGCAGTCATAATATGCGAATTTAAAGAAAATCCTTCTTAAGACTTTCCTTTTGGAAATGTTTCACCGAATTTCTTTTTACTTTTCTTAGTCGTTTAAAATAAAGCAAGAGCAAACTAAGGCTTTCTAATTTTTTTCCATTTTATAACAAATTAATTTGATGTTTACGTGTTGACCCTATAGATATGATTACTTAATCGAGAGCACGCTCACGAAAGTTTCTGGGTAATTTCAGTCTTCTGCGGTTTAAATAAAGTCGCTTTAGATTATTTTAGCCCCCCCCCCCTTATTATTACGTTTGTGAACTAACATGAAAAATTACCAGCTTGTCGAAGCCAGCGAACTGAAGGGAATCCTTCCCCCGGTAAACAATGGAAACGGCTCCAACGGTCACCACACGGGGGCAGTAGTGGTTCAGGGGAAGTCCCAGGACCAATCGGCCCTCCCGCCAGTCAAGGGTCGGCCCAAGTCGGCGCCGGTGAGGTCCCACAAGCCCAGGCCTCCCCCGTCCACGAGACCAGTGTCGGCAACGGAACAGCAAACATACAGGAGAAGGGTATGTTGGATAGTTTTGGAGTGGAATGAATATAAATACTTTGGAGCATAATGGTTGGATGTTGTAGTAAGACGTAATAAGAATATTAAAGCCCATACAAAAGTAAATAGCATTTTGAACGTTTCGAATAACTGTTTATTTATTCAATATGTTGTTCAAAATTATAAACGTTCAAAATGATACCTACTTCTGTGTGGGAAGTAGGTATCTTTTGTGAAAGTTTCGAATAAATCTCAAGATAATGTCCAGAGATTTTAGCAGTTGAATTAGTAATGTCAAAGCCCACACAGAAGTAGGCGTCATTTTTTGAACGTTTCGAATAAATCTAAAAACAAATGACTAGATGTTGTAGTTAGATGTAGAATGAATAGGCCCATACAGAAGAAACGGTAATTTTGGGACGTTTCGAATAATACTCCATTGATATTTATCATTTTCATACAACCTGCTTTTCTGTACTGGCTTTTGTTATACGCTTATATACAAAGATAAACTAACTAAGTACAACTGTAATGATTGGCAATCGCGTGTTGGATAACTGTAAAAATAAAAGGCCAGACTATAGTATACCGTGTGCCGTGGCAGCTCACTAGTTTTTTCTGCACAGGGCGAGAGTTCATAAACCAACACTAATTAGTTTCACCGAACTAAATTGGGCGTATCGCAAAGTTTTGCTCCATTATCAAAACCTAAACCTATTTATTCGAAATAACGTAAACAGGCAGCCAAACTGAGCAAATTAAAATCGCAAAAGCAAAATTAAAATCGTTATTTCTTTTTTGTTTTTCTAAACTTCTAACTTATTCATTCTCCAAAGAGAAAGAGGACCTAATTAAATTTACCGAACTAAGTTGGGCGTGTCGCAAATTTATACACCTCTACTCAAAGCACAACACTTAACAAACCTTCTCCCTCATTCTGTGCTCCTCCAGAGCGAGAGAACCTTCTCCTACTCTCCCGAGATGAAGAAGATCCTCAAGAAGCAGCTGGAGGCTAAGGCTGCTCGGGAACGGGAGGATGAGAAGAGGAGGAAGGCTGAAGAGCAGGAGGCGAGGGAGTTTGCGGAGGATGCGTGGAAAGCTTGGGTGGAGAGGAAGAATAAGAGCATCAAGGAGGAGCGCGACAGGAAACGAGAGGAGCAGAGGAAACGGGAGGCCGACAATCGCAAGGTGAGGAGCTTATTGCTTAATTTGGGTTGTTTGAGCTGGTCGTTGCATGAACAAGTACGGCATGTAGGTCAGACCGTACAGCACACCGCCTGCCGCTGCGCCTACATTGGCTGACGAAGTAAAGTTGATTAGAAACTTGTTGCTTGATTTGGGGAGGTTTTTTTAGTTGTTTTAAGCCCGATGAGAAACAGAAACTATTTTGGAAGGCCGTGTCAAAAAAGGTGATCTGGAATACACGTAATATACACTTTTAAACAGTGTTATTCTTTTTAATTAAAAGCTGTAATCGAATGTTTTGACTTATATAACTAATTTATTTACTTTTTTAAACTATTTGAGAATTAAATATAGAGCATTTCAGTTTTTCCAAATTGTTTAGATTGCCAAACAATTGTTGATGATAAATATGTCATAGCGTGGAAAGCTACTCGTTACTTTGACATCTGTCACAAATATAGCAAGTGCATAATACAATATTACGTGTCCGTGTTTGTTTATACTCGCAGAATGCAACTGTGGAATTAGTTTATTTTTGTTTTCTCAAATTAGATTTAGAATTACCAAATTTTTGAAAACCATAATTCAAACTATAGTTTGAACTAGAATTACCCACATCTTTTTATTTAAACCGCAATTTATTCTCGTAAGATTGTGGTTGAAATAGTTTAGCACCAAACACTTTGTCAACTCTTAGCAAAAAATGGCGTCCGATCACGCCAACCAACAGGTTAGACAACTGCCTTATCCTCCACAGGACCCTAACGAAGCGGACGAGGCGTACAAGGAATGGATGAAGCACAAGTCGGTCCAGATAAAACAGGAGAGGTTGGCCACTCAGCAACTGCAAATCGAACATGACGAGGGATGGTTCTTAAGGTGAGGCTTTTTAACGTTGGGTCAGGAATGTTAAACACTTTGTAATTGACGATATATCCTGGTAAAGCTAAATGTCATTGGTTATCTTAAAACTTTGTCTCATTTGTCAGTTGTGTTTTAACAAGCCACAGCAAAATAATGCGTGGTAAAATGTTTTAATTTATTGAAAGAGACTTGCAGAAAAGTGTATGCCAAATACTTTATATCTTAGTTGTGTTTTTACAAGCCACAGCAAAAAGTATTCTTGGCAAGGTATTTTGATCACATAAATTGGGGCCCACCACCATTGGTTATTTTAAAACTCCGTCAAATTTTGTATGATGTTGTTTTAACAAGCCACTACTAAATTTTGCTAAGGTATTTTGATGTATTGAAATAATCTCGCACAAAAATCTATGCCATACCACCATTGGTTAGCCTTTAAAACATTATCGAATTTTACAGTAAAACTATACGCGGCTAGTGAAGGTAATTGCGCGCAGCAGACCTCAGTCACACTGAACGTGGTTAATTCGGGTTGGGCCCCAGTTACCGACAAACAGGCGTGTTCCTCTGCCCGCCCAACCATGACCAAAGGTCTGGCGCGCCTGCTAAATGTCAAATTCGTGGTCGGAGTTATTTTTTGACGAGTTGAGTTGATTGCCGAAAATTGAGTCCTTTGCCGAAAACGGTGCAAGATCTGCTATTTTGGAGGATCTTGTAGCGTTTCTCACACGTCCATGCAGCACTGTTGCCTTTTTCTTGTTTATTGCCTTAAAGCTTTGCATGATATTGCCAAATGAAAGCTTTGCATGATAATATGTATTTTAAAATGCGTACAAATCATTGTTGTAAACGAGTTATTATGAAATTATTTAAGTCACAGTCAAGTCATTTGTAAAATAACTTAAGTCCAGGTCAAATCTTTTCGAATAAATAACAAGGCAAGGCAAAGTCAAGTCATAATTAGAGTAAGTCAACTTCAAGTTAAGTCTCTGTCATTCCCCGCTAAAAGGTTCCCTTCTAAATATTAAAATATTAAAATCACCGAACTTAAAAAAAGGAAAAAATTAAAACAACTAAATTTTTCCTTAAATTCCTTAAATCCAATGAGAAGTGGAAATATATTAAAAAAACATTCGAAAGAGAAAGGCAAGAAGTGCAAGAAAAACCTGGAAAGTAAACAAATTCACCAAAGTATTAAATAGTGTTAATTTATTTAAAAAGAAATACATTTTTAACGCAGGGAACGCAAGGAGTGCAACAAGGCGTATCGCCAGTGGCTGCGCAAAAAGAACGAGGACGCCCGTAAGCAACGCGACCTCGAGAAGTCGTTGAGACGTCAGTCGCGCAGGGAGGCCAGGCAAGTACGTCGGGCGCAAAAGCTGCTGGACTCGATTCGTGAAACTCAGCAGATGAAATACGTCGAGTACTACGGCTACAGGTTCTAGTCTACTCGCTCTTTTCATCCAATTTTGGGCGAGTAACTCGCTGAGTGTTGACTCTTTAAAGGCGGCAGAGTTTGGGATATTTTTTGCTCGACTTTTGCTGAAGTTTTCTGTTGTTTTTTAACAGTATTCTGCTTTCTTAAAGTGCTTTCAATTTTTAGATTTCCGTTGTAATTTTGCAATTGGATAAACTCTTAACAAGCTTATAATTTTAGGAAGATTAATTTATAATTGAAAATAGAATAATATCATTACAAGGCTACTTGTTTGCAACCCTGTTTCCAAAGAAACCTAAGAAAATCGTTTAAAGCAAAAAACTCACAGTTTACCTTTTAATCTGAAACCCAATGTGTCTAAGATTTCGCATTTATCTGACATTTTGCGTTGTATCACGACACACGTAATCACTAACCAGTGTTGTAAACAAATCCCGGTCAAGTCTTTTTGAAAGAACTTAAGTCCTGGTCAAGTAATTTTGAATAAATAACAAGTTAAGTCCAAGTCAATTTCAAATCAATTCTTTGTGATAAAAATTAAACGTTAACTATTAAAATTGGTAGTCCGATTATGAGCAGCAGTTTAACTTAAAAATAACACAAAATGAAACTTATAGTAAGCAAACGTCAGATAAATAACCCAATTTTAGAATACAAAATGCTTAATGAAAACACTTTATTTCAATCCAAGTCATTAGCGCAAAAGATTTAAGTCAAGTCAAATTATTCAAAAACAGTGAATTAAGTGCGCTTAGTCATTACAACATTGCAGATAACCCTAGCGACACCGTATGCGCCTTGTCTGAAGTATGATTAGGAAAAGTGCTACAATGGCGCGATAGCCTTAAAGAATTATTCAATTATTATTAGTACTAATCCATACAAGAATCAGCTTTGCTATCCGTGATTCGGATTTCTTTTTGCTCTCTTTTCTAATTTTGTTTTGTTATCTTTGTTATTCTGAAGCGATTAGGGGATACATATATATAGCGTTTATAAATGAAGCGTAAAACGTAATTTATCGATAAACGTAGCAAGCTAGAGTTAGAATGTCCGTGATTAACATTAAAATTGATGGAAAAAATAGTCAAGCTAATAATATCCGGTTATTTCTTATCGTGTGGTTTTTAAAAGTAGCGAACTTTTAAAACGAAATACTTTTCCTGGTATTTTACTGCGAACTTTTTATCACTCTAGTATTTTTTAAATACGTAAAAATATGTCATGCTTGAGTCTCATTTTACGTCTAGCCTTTTATGCTATTTCGCATAAGCGGGCACCTTTTTTAACTTTGCGCCCTTTATCGTGTAGTTCAAAATTTGCCCTCGCGCAATACAAAACGCACACACACGTGCGCACATGCACACATAAACGCACACACACACACTCGGTTATGCGGTGTGCTGCATCTGACAATATTTCTTTTAAATATTGACGACACTTGTTGGTTTTCAACCGCTTAGGGCTTACGGCACCCTTTATAAAATACTAATACAATGCGGTTGATTTTCTAGTATTTTTTCTAGTATTTCGCCGAGAGGTTAACTGTGATGTTAAAATTAATAAGGTAGAAAAAACATTCTTAATTTGTTGAAATCAAATCGCACATAAAAAACTGTATCAAGAAACTAAAAATGCAATCCAAAATAATTTGAAATATCTCTCGGCGCCCTTGAGCATTAAAAAGGGCGCGCACCCTTTTAGGAACCATTGCTTGGACACATAAAATACGAAGAAACAACTCACGTTTCACCAGTCTGTTTTCAGATTCGGTTTGCTAACCACTAAAAATAATGTAGTAGTTGTTATATTAACTTTTAAAAGAAAACTTTTTACCAAACACAAAAATTTAATTTGAATGCATTGTCTAACCCCGGATAAGAAATGGGTAAATTTGACCCCCATTTTCAAGCCAGGTAAAACAGTAAGTCGATTTGTAAGCCCCGGGTAAACCCCCGTTGCAATCCAGATGAAATAATGCTTAAATTTGACTTTGCCCTCTTTTAACCCCGTTTCTGACCCCAGGCTCAAGTACCTCTCTTATAGTTGCTTACATGCAAACTTTACCTGTACAACAGACACTTTTAATCTCGCGTCGCCGGTGTGACGTCATAATGGCCTTTAATCGTGACCTTTGTTCGTGTTTTTGCGTTTGGTCGAAACCAGCTTCGACAAATTTTGCATGTTAGATTATTAATAATATTTGCTTAAAGATCGAAATACTAAAGTTTGCTTTAACCAGATTTTGTTTGGTTCATTAAGGTGTTTTAACCACACTATAGGTTTCAGGTTTTATGTTGAATTTCGTTTTTTACTTTCACCCAATGCCTCTCCTGTTACTTTGTACATACCCCCCTTGTATTTTCTGTCACCCCCATTTAGTAATTTTGGTGGAGTGGTTTTCAAGTCTCTTTTCACTGTGTGTCTCTCGCTTATTCAAGTTTGTTTCAGCGGATTTTGTAGCAATTTGCGTCCACCGGTATTTTCGTCTTCAATAAATGTAGCGCGCTAATAAAGTATATATTATGTAAACAATAACCCCAGTTTTATTCTATTTTCGTCTGGTACTTCTATTATATATACTGCTGGAAGAGCAAAACTCCGTTATATATACCAATTGATCTAATTACAATATTATTACAGGCAAATATAGTAAAATTAAAACGTTCTGATGTATCCTACTTTTTCAAGGTTATTTAGCCATAGCCATTTCCCTAAAGTCACGTTTTATTCCAAATACCGATTGTTAATTACAACCTAGTGATACTTGATATTATTTTGGGAAAATACACCAATTGATGTAATTACAATATAATTACAAGCAAATAGGTAAAATTAAAATATATAAATGTAGCGCATTTTTTTAAAGTTATTTAGCCATAACTATTTACCTAAACTCCTAAACTATTGCCAAACTAAGCTGGCTTGCCTCTGGGCATCCCGCCCCCACAATTTGTTAGAACAAAGTCCATCTAAGACAGACCAAATCGTCATACATAAAAAATCTACACCTAAATCTCCTTCGACAAACAACTGGGTAAATTCTTACTTTTGTTACTTCTCACTACATTTAGAACTTCATAAAGAGTTGCATAAAAGTAACTTAAGATCCACACATTTTTTGAAGTTCTAAATTCCAAGCAACTGTACAACTTTCATTCTCAAGGGCATTGGTCTTGCCACTGTGAGAGCGCTCTGCTCAAAGTTTAAAGGCGATGTTATTCTTTTTGAAAGCTGGAACTAGTTTCCTCCACGGATATTTTACACGTTGGGTTTGTGATTTATATTGTGGATTGAACCGAGTGATAAGTTGAAACACAAAAATTCTTTTTTTTGTTTGGTATCGCATCAGTACGGACACCATTTATCAACGGGTATAGGCTCCGATCCAATATTATCGCACATAGCATATCTAGCATAGATCAGTGTTTATGTTGCCTGCCTAAAATAATTTAGGACCTAAAAAAGGTTTTAAACCAGAAATAAACGCTGAAGGCTAAGTATAACAAACCAGTGAGACGCACATGCTCCAGCAAATGCAATTTATCAATCAGTGAATTTAATTGATGTTGAACGTACACCAGATCGACTGATTGTCTATATATAGCTACATATATATATATATATATATACTTAAAGTATATAGGCTACCGTAGGCTCACATATATAGTTAAATTAGCTATTAATAGCACATCGAAGCTAAGCTATCAGGCTATTAAAGGTAATGGGTATTAGATATGTTTTTATTGATAATATTTTTTTAATGTTGACAATATTAATTATAACTACTTTTTCGTGCTAAAATTTGCACCAATACAAACCTTTTATACTTGTCAAATATACCTCTGTTAGTAGTATTTAAGGCACGTGTATGTTTGGAATACACAAATACGACCCTTCAAAATCAAAGTTAAGAAAAGTTCCATAGCGACCCGCGCCCCCCTAACAACAATATATTTTTTTTAAATCAGAGAGGGGGCATATTGGGGGTATAGCAACAAATATATGTTTCACTCAAGTAAAACAAAAGTGCTAGTAAAAAAAAAAAATTACAAAGCATTTGTGTTTAAATTGGTGCGTGGTGTTTTATATGATTAACAATAACCATCGACTAGGGAGGGATTCAGACTTCCGGTAGGTAGGCTAATTAGCTAATCTATAATTAGTCGAACCTTTTGTTGCTGCGTAACTGAGATTCAGCCCTTCACTTGCGACGCTCTTGCAATAATAATCTTTCACAAACTAACAGTCCGTAGAAAATTGTAACAGTCCGTAGAAAAAGTCGAACAGTTCAAAATTCATGGATTAAGTTTATATAGGCCTACCTATATTTTGCAAATCGATGGAGCTTGGTGATAAAATGTAAGTATATATCAAAGCAAATGAACTTGTTTAACTTGTGTCGTTTTACAATGTTTGGTTAGATTTGTAACGGCGTGTCTGGCAGTCTGTGCATGTAATTACAGCTTGTTCGCTTAATGCATTGTGGATTCACCTCACATCTGTATGTTTAGATTCGCAGTTTATAAAGCATTTTAAATGTTAGTTTCCCGAACCTTCTTAACATGGCGCTGTACTATTGTCGCACAAAAGGCGAAAATTTAAGCACAATCAATCAAACGACACATAATGTATAAAGAGAGATTCATATTTAAAGCATGTTAAATGTTAGTTTTACGACCCTTTTCAATATGGCGCTGTACTATTGTCTCACGAAAGGAGAAAATCGCCACCCGATCCGTTAGAAATCAGTGCATTTCTAAGCAAAAAGGTCTACGACAATCAGGGCATCCAATGGCAGAAAAGTCTAGACTTTTAGACCTTGAGGTCCTGGCAATGCACTGATTTGGACCTTTAGGTAAACTCCCGGCGAAGATAAATTAAAAATATTCATTAAAAGTTCAGAAAAGATAACAAAAATTGTGAGATAGGATTAATAACACTTGACCCACCTAAACCCTAACGCTAACCCGAATCCTAACCCAAATAATGTGCGTTATTTTAATAATTCTTCAAATGCTGGGGAAAAAAGCCCAAACTCGGATGGTTTCTCGTCCATTGTATTTAAGATTATTACGTCACAAATTGAGGTATTGGGGCCTGAAGCGTTATAATTATTAAATTATCGCACATTATTTGGGTTAGGGCTCTGGTTAGCGTTTGGGTTTGGTTGGGTCAAGTATTGTTAAACTTAATCTTCTTATGCACATTTGTTAATGCAAATTAGTGCATTGTCCAAGACCTCAAAGTCTAAAAGTCGGACTTTTTGATCCTTTGAATGCACTGATTGTCGTAGACCTTTTTGCTTAGAACTGCACTGATTTCTGACGGATCGGGTGAAATCGCAGTCAGCCACAGCGTGAAAGCCAAAACGGCGACTCACGATGATTCAGCGAAAGTACGCCCTTGGAGAACAATGCTGACACAGCAAAGTTGAAATGGCGTGTTTGCAAGTCATGATGGCCTAAATTATATAAACAGCGCAAGGCCGGTCTGCACTTCATGGCACTTTACGTTCACGCGAGATCTAGCGTGTGCAGTACTAAAGTTCAAGGTGTGCAATATGAGTTTGTTCGGCTGATGGTTGATAAATGCTTTAATTTTGTATCTTTAGGTGAAATTTTAATTTTTTTTTTTAATTATAATTTTTTCATAATCATAAAATATAGCCATAGCCCACAATTAATGTGGGCGCTCTTTCACTTATGTACGTGAAAAGTTATGCAAAAAACAAAACAAAATAATACCGCATACCACAACGCATATTGTTTGGGTTAGGGTGCGGGTTAGCGTTTGGGTGAGGGAGGGTCAAGTAATATTATGTTTATTATTAATAATAACTTGACCCACCCTCAACCAAACGCTAACCCGCACCCTAACCCAAACAATATGCGTTGTGGCATGCGGCATTTAAAGAAAGTTTTTTTTTTTTATTAATTTTTATGTACAATAGTGAAAGAGCGCCTTAATGTGTTTGTAAATGTTTTGGAAAAAATGCTACATAAATATGTTTATTTTTCCATTAAAATAAAGTACAAGATTTCATATGTTGACCAGTTTTGGGTTGTTCGTGCATAGACTAAGCAGGATGCCAGACAAGTTTAGCCTCTGTTCACAAATTACAATTGCAATGCTATACTAAAGGAAGTCAACAGCTTTGACATTTAACATTTGTTATCTGCCGGAAGTACAAAAGCTATTGTGCTAAATTTATTCCATGTTTCTTATAATCATGCTATGATATACCAAATATATAAGGCAGTCGGTGTTAAATTGAAAATCCAGTCACGTACTAAAGGCTCAATGTTAAGGGCAATAATGACTGATTAATAATTAATTATTGTCAATAAATATATAAATTAAATTTCACTCAAATTAAAAAAAAACTGTTCATTTTCACATGTAAGGATAGCCTGAAGCCTGACAGCTCTTGTACTATAGGAAATAATAATTTTTAAGGCCCTTTGTCAATTTCATTGCTATTTATTCTTTACTTCAGAGAAGAAACGGTTTCTTAAGCTATTTGTTGCTTTAAAGAAGATAATTAAGCTTAGAAAGATATTTTGCGTTAAGTTATGCTTGTACATAAGTCCTACTGCTCACCCAAATACTATTTAACACAACTTAGATTTACAGCTATTCCCAATATTCCTGACATCTACAGTAGTATATTATTATAGGGGATATTTTTTAGTTTGTACTTTTTGTATTTAAAATGAATGTGCACAAAATAGCATAAACAGTTGTCTTTATATTTTAAATAGGGTTTTGTTTAACGCTTATCATGTTCTAGTATGTTATATTTTAAGCAGTTGTTGGATCTGTCATCTAGTATGCTATATAAGTGATATTTTCAAATTTGTACTTTAAGATAAATTATCCCACATTCCAAATCCATAAATGTGCACAAAATAACGCAAACATTTTGTCTGTATGTTTTTCCACAAACGTTTGTCTTTTTTAAAGGGATTTTTTTTAATGCTAATTGTGTTGCTAAACTGACTTATTATTTTGACTGTCGAACATTGTTTTGTTGTGAAAAATTACCGATGGTCTCCAGAGTAGCGATAGTGACCGGAGCCAACAGGGGTCTTGGCCTCGCCATTGTTTCATCACTATGCACCAAATTTAAGGGTGACGTGTATCTGACGTCGCGCGACCCCAGAAAAGGCCAAGAGGCAATCGAAAAGCTTGGAAAAATTAGCAGCCAGGTTAAGTACCACCAGTTGGACATCAACGATGATGGCAGCATTGCCAATCTCAAGAAATACGTTCTGGACAGATATGGAGGAGTTAACGTATTGGTCAATAACGCTGGGGTGATGGTGAAGCCTGATAACGCTACCAATGCACGTGCTGTTATACAAACCAATTTCCATGGTACAAGATCTGTTTCCAATGCATTTTTTCCTGTGATAAGACCGCACGGACGTGTTGTAAACGTTGCTGGTTATGTAAGCCAGATGGCAATGAAAAATTGCAGCCCTGAGATTCAGGATTTCTTTCGATCTGATGACATCACTGAGGAACAGCTTGCAAATAAGATGAACCAGTTTGTTGAGCTAGCAGAAAGTGGCGAGCACGTTAAGAACGGATTCGCTGACATGCCTTACGCTATTTCTAAACTCGGCGTGGCTGTCCTGAGTAAAATTCATGCGAAACAGCTTCGCGAAATGGGCAAAAGCAGGGTCCTTTTAAATGCATGTTGTCCTGGCTGGATTCAAACTGATATGGGTGGAATGAAAGCTCCTAAGAAAGCAATTGATGGTGCTAGAACCCCAGTTGATTTGGCCTTGCTACCAAGGGATTCGTCTGAACCACATGGCGAATATATTTCTGGAAAACGCAAGATGAAATTGTGATATTGCATGTTGCTGCTGTAATGAAAATTTACCTGTGTCGTTTGCACCTTCTTGCTTTTTCTTAAATACTCTGCTGACACTGTATCTTGCTATTTAATGGACTTAAATTTCTGTTTAGGTACATTAATAGTTCTTTATTACTGTGTTGTACACAAGATGCCTTGGAAAGGCTTACCGAATTCAGTAAGCCTGATCAGGATTGCAATGCAAGCAAGGCATCGAACTGAAGACCTCCGCTCATACTGGGACCTTCGCTCTACTGATTGAGCTACGCATGCTTAGAAGAATGCGAGTCGAACACACAACCATAGCACCATTGCTTGCTGTATCCTATACGTACAATTGTATATACAACACCAATCGAAGGGGTTCAACAGCCTTATCGTTGGCCAGTGGGGCTTGATCGCAGAATAGACATGTGCATGTGTGGGTTTCATCTACTGTGTTGTATAATGAATAAGGTTGCTCAAAAACTGGCTGTTATCTTTTATTCCAGAATTTTCAGGTGACATCTTACTGACTGTAAGACTATTATTACGCAAATATTCGTTGAGGTTATTTAGTTGTTTGTTTCAATCATAAATACAACTGTCAAACTATATATTAATCAGATATCAATTATAAATATTTAATGCAACTGTATATTAAACAAACGTGCATCTTCATTGCAGTCCTGTTTTTGTTTTACCCATTTTATTTGTTTTATACTATTACTTTAGAAAGGTATTACCTTAAAAAATATTACCGAACAGCTTGGCACCAAATCACATAAAGAAATCATGAAGATGATTGATTTTTTAAAATATTTATTTTTTGGCTGCCTTTTTGTATTAAAACAATGTGTGATGTCTAGTAAGCAAGCAACAATTCCTAGCTTTTACTGTGCGGTGTGACACCCAGATGTTATTAGATATTTACAATATCAAACCAAGCATACAACATGAAATCATTTCTTAAATATTTACAGAAATATATATTTTGGCCTAATAATAATGTTCATTAGTTTCTAAGCAAAAACAAACTTTTAGAAAATGCCCCCCAAAAAGATTTTATGAAATGATTTGATATTTTATACCTGTTTTTGTGAACAGTCTAAACAACACCTGATACTAAAGGCAAGAATCTTTATTTTACATTTTATTGTCTACGGGAGATTGCTTGCTTTAAGTGTTTTAGCTTAGTGTGCTAATATTTTGAGGTGATGGTTGTTTTATTTGGATGAGATAGAGAACTTGATATACTTTGTGCTTAATATTTATTTCAAAAATCTAATATTTATATCTTTGTTATTCTAGCTATATTCCATAATAAATCAGTCATGTCTTCAACCAAAGTAGCAATAGTAACCGGAGGTAACAAGGGCATTGGTCTTGCCACTGTGAGAGCGCTGTGCTCGAAGTTTAACGGCGACGTTGTTCTTACTGCAAGAAATGAGGAACGGGGTCTTGAGGCAAAAAAAGCTATTGAAGCAGAAGGTCTGAAAGTCAAGTTTCATCAACTGGATATCGATAACGAGGCCAGCATAGAAAAATTGTGTGCAGATATGAAGCAGGAATATGGTGGCATCGACGTTCTGGTTAACAACGCTGGCATGGCATTCAAAAATGCAGATCCAGCACCTTTCAGCGAGCAGGCCACTGTAACTCTTAAAACCAACTTCTTTGGCACGTTGAACGCTCTGAAAATCCTTCTTCCGATTGTCAAGCCAGGGGGAAGAGTTGTAAACGTCTCAAGCTTTGTCAGTGGAATGTCATTGAAAAAGTGTAGCGCTGAACTTCAGAAGGAATTCAGATCGGACACCATCACAGAGGAACAGCTTGTGAAACGCATGAAAGAGTTTATTGCATTTGCACAAGAAGGAACACATGAGACGAACGGATATGCCAACACCGCATATGGAATTTCCAAACTTGGTGTCACAGTGATAAGTCGCATCCTTGCAAGGCGATTAAGGGAAGAAGGCAAGAATGATATCTTGTTAAATGCATGTTGTCCAGGGTGGGTAGCGACCGATATGGCCGGCCCCAAGGCACCCAAAACCCCAGATCAGGGTGCTGAAACCCTTGTTTATTTGGCATTACTACCAGAGGGCGCTACAGAACCCCACGGTCAGTTCGTTTCCGACAAGACGGTTAAACCATGGTAAATTACAAAATTCACTTTTATTTTTCACAATTCAAAAATTGAATTCGCTTATGTTATTAATCTAACATTTGTCTAAAATTTGACAAAAATTTTTTATCCGAGATCACCTTTGAAAATATTTAATTCTAGACAATAGGTCATTGAAAGAATTTAACTCAAAATTCCAACATTTTTTAACGACCCTCTAATCCCCACTGTAAAAAATAGTATAATTAATCGTCTAAATATGTTTCCACCAAATTGTACAATGAATCAGTCTCATACTTACAAGCGTATTTTTTATTGCAAAAGTTACAATTTACATTTTCGAAATGTGTTTTATTTTGTATGTTTTGTGTATCTCAAAATGATATAAATCAGCCACGAGTTTTCTGTTTATATAATCAACTATTCTTTAACTGGCACTGGCTTTAACACACAATATTAATTTGTACAAAAAAAACAGTAGCCCATTGGTGCCATATAATTGGTACATTTTGTATAATCGAAGTAGTAATTCGTTTTTTGTGCTAGATGAAGTAGTGGTAGTAAGTTTGCCAATGCTGTATGCATTAGTATGTTTAATTAATTGTGTTGAATCACCTTTATGTTCCAATTTTATGCACAAATCAATAAGTTTATTGTGTCTGTGGTTTTTGTTCAAACGTTGCAAAAAGCCCAAAGAATTTGTAGGCATCAGAAAAACTATTTGGTAAGCAACTAGTTTGTTTTGTTGATATCCTGCAAAGCTGTTAACTTTTTTGATATTTTTACTTTTTAAAACCTCTTTAACTTTTTCTGACATTTTGTAATCTCATTTACTTAACAATATCTATAGTTTTCAGACTAAGTTCTTAAATCGATTCGTAATACCCACTCGAAACTTACAATGTACTAGCATAGTTGCTTATACATACAGCATAACCTCAGTATATGCGACCTGACATGTAATGTTTTTTGAACTAAGTGTACTTGAAATGTTTATATGCCAGTTGAAGTTCTGTGTTTTTTATTACGTACGTTGTTGTTCTCGAGGAAGCATGTGTTTAACAATATTTTGTCTTACGCGAAAAGTTTCAAACTAACCCTGTTTAGATTACCCTTGTGCCTTTAACCCTGTTTTAACCTGCTAATAAAAAAATTGCTTTTTATAAAGTTCAATAATTTTATAGTTAACCCAATTCTTTGCTAATACAAAATTGTATATTTGACAAGATATTGTTTATTAACTGTAGTAATTCTTTTAAGTAATGAGCCATGTCTTCAACCAAAGTAGCAATAGTTACTGGAGGCAACAAGGGCATTGGTCTTGCCACTGTGAGAGCGCTATGCTCAAAGTTTAACGGCGATGTTGTTCTTACTGCAAGAAACGATGAACGGGGTCTTGAGGCTAAAAAAGCTATTGAAGCGGAAGGTCTGAAAGTCAAGTTTCATCAACTGGATATCGATGAAGAGGCCAGTATAAAAAAATTATGCGCCGATATGAAGCATGAATATGGTGGCATCGACGTTTTGGTTAACAACGCCGGCATGGCATTCAAAAATGCAGATACAACACCTTTCAGCACCCAGGCCACCGTAACTCTTAAAACCAACTTTTTTGGCACATTAAACGCTCTGAAAATTCTTCTTCCCATAATTAAACCAGGGGGAAGAGTCGTAAATGTATCCAGCATGGGCAGCTCAATGTCCTTGAAAAAGTGTAGTTCAGAACTACAAAAGGAATTCAGGTCCGACACAATAACCGAGGAACAGCTGGTTCAACGCATGAAAGAGTTTACTGCTTTTGCACAAGACGGAACACATCAAAAGAACGGATATTCAAACTCTGCCTATGGAATGTCCAAAGTTGGTGTCACAGTAATAAGTCGCATCCTTGCAAAGCGATTAAGGGAAGAAGGCAAGAGTGATATCTTGTTAAATGCGTGTTGTCCAGGGTGGGTAGCCACCGATATGGCCGGCCCCAAGGCACCCAAAACCCCAGATCAGGGAGCTGAAACCCCAGTTTATTTGGCGTTACTACCGGAGGGGGCTACAGAGCCCCACGGTCAGTTTTTTTCTGACAAGAAAGTTCAACCGTGGTAAATAACAAAATTCACTTCAAATGTGTCTTGTTTACAAATTGGATTCGCATACCACATTATTGTAACATTCGTCTAAAAATTTCCATACCGTGTAAAGAGGTTTCCTTTAAAAATATTTTATGCTTGACAATAGGTCATTGAATGAATTTATCTCAAAAATCCACCATTTCTTAAAGACCCACCATTTCTCATTGTAAAAAATTACTATGATTAATCTTGTATGCTTTCACCAAACTTTACAATGAATCAGTCTTATACTTGGAAGTGTAGCTTTTAATGCAAATTGCAAAAGTTCCAGTTCAAATTTTAGGTAATGTATTTTGTATTTGTCTGTTTTGCATATCTCCAAATGATTTAAAAACTGGCCACACATTTTATGTTTATATCATAAATTAATCTTTAAATGGCACTGGCTTCAACACACAATATTAACTTGTACAAAAAATAGTAATTGGTACATTTTGTATATTTGAAGTAGTAATTCATTTTTTGTGCTAGATGAAGTAGTGGTAGTAAGTTTGCCAATGCTGCATGCATTTGTATGTTTAATTAATTGTGTTGAATCGTCTTTATATTCCAATTTCATGCACAAATTAATAATTTTATTGTGTCTGTGGTTTTCGTTCAAATTTCGCAAAAAGCTCAAACGATTTTTGTGTATTAGAACAACTACTTGGTGAGCAACTAGTTTTTTTTGTTGATATCCTGCAAAGCTGTCAAATTTGTTGGTGTTTTTACATTTTTAAAACATCTTCAACTCTTTTCTGATGTTTTGTAATCTTTTTTACTTTACAATATCTATAGTTTCCAGACTTAAGTTCTTGAATCAATTTGTACTATCCACCTGAAATTTGCAATGTACTACCAAAGTCTCTATAGCGACAGCATAGCCTCAATATGCAACATGTTAAGTTTTTTGAACCAAGTGTACTTGCAATGTTAATATCCCAGTTAAAATTCTGTGATTATTTTCTTACAAAAGTTGTTTTCTGACGAAAGCATATGTTTACAATCGTTGTCTTACATGAAAAGTTTCATACTGTCCCTGTTTAGATTAGCCCTGTAATATAAGAGCAAGTGTTTAACCCTGATTAAACCTGCTAATAAAAATATTGCTTTTTAGGAAGTTCAGTAATTTTATAATTGACCTGATTCTTTGCTAATACAAAATCATATACTTGACAATATGTTGTATTAAAAAAATTACAGACTATCAATCCACTGTTGTAATTCTTTTAAGTAATCTGCCATGTCTTCAACCAAAGTAGCAATACTAACCTTTTGCACTAATTTCAGATTTATTTAGATCTAAAAAAACTAAAACTAAATAGTTGATCAGTTCTTCAACCAAAGTAGCAATAGTAACTGGAGGTAACAAGGGCATTGGTCTTGCCACTGTGAGAGCGCTGTGCTCAAAGTTTAACGGCGATGTTGTTCTCACTGCAAGCAATGAGGAACGGGGTCTTGAGGCCAAGAAAAAGATTGAAGCAGAAGGTTTGAAAGTCAAGTTTCATCAACTGGATATCGATAACGAGGCCAGCATAGAAAAATTGTGTGCAGATATGAAGCAGGAATATGGTGGTATTGACGTTTTGGTTAACAACGCTGGAGTTACATTTGAAAACCCAGATCAGGGAACTCTGAGCAGCAGAGTCACTGTTACTTTTAAAACTAACTTCTTTGGCATGTTAAGCGCTCTAAAAATTCTTTTTCCTATCGTTAAACCAGGCAGAAGGGTTGTAAACTTATCCAGTATCCCTTGAAAAATCTTTGTTGGAATGTAGCCATGATCTACAAAAAAAATTCAGGTCCGACACAATTTCTGAGGAACAACTTGTAAAGCGCATGAACGAGTTTATCAATTTTGCACGCGACAGCACCCTCGAAAAGAGTGGATACTCCAACTTTGCATACGGAATGTCAAAGTTGGGTGTAACCGCATTTATGCAAATCGTCTGAGAGAAGAAGGCAAGAATGATATTCTGTTGAGTGCCTGTTGTCCTGGTTGGACAGCAACTGATTTGACCTGCCCCGAAGCAACTAAAACCCCAGATCAAGGAGCTGAAACTACCGTTTACTTGGCTTTGCTACCGGAGGGAGCTAATGAGCTTCATGGGAAGTTTGTTTCCGACAAGAAAGTTCTTGAGTGGTAAATAACAAAGTGTATGGATTAAGTTTAATGCACCATATACACAGCTTCAATTTTTTTGTTTTTTTGCATGGGCGTTTGTATTGAAATTTTTGTTGTAAATTGATGTTTGTATGATGACTTTATGCACGTTTAACCTGAAAAAAGTTCATTTTTATATGCACAAGCATGTCACTTAAAACTTTGCCTTTTCCTGCACATTAGTGTATTTTTTTATATTTAATAGACAATCTTATATACCAATCTCAATCAAACTGTTCCCCCCAAAAAATTAGTGTAGTTTAACATAGAAACCGCTGAAATCTTGCTTTAAAATGCACAGCATATTATTTTTTGCTTATATGTAATATAACAATATTATGCGTTCACTTTAAACAAGTGTTTAGATCCATCCCACTATATGGATTCTAAATTTTTATGTTATTAACAAATTAACCACTTTTAAATATTTTCTTTGTTTGCACAAATACACAAACCACTGAAAATGATCCTTTTGATGCAAAGCATATTTTTTACCCATTTTTAATATGAAAATGTTATAAATCCACTACTATCAACATTTTGTCAACCTATTGTTTTTTCTAAAAATCTTGTGCGGTGTTTTGTCTTTAAGAATAGTAGCATTTGTATGTATTTCGTTCTTATATGTGCACAGCATGTTATACATCCACCTCAAACAGTGTTTTTGGATCCATTCTATTTAGGTCCAAAAAGCAATATATTTATAATTTTTTTAAACAATCGTGCATTGCTTCGACAGACTCACATTTAGGTTAGAATCTGTGTTTTTTGTCTTTAAGAGTATTACCACTTTTCTGTATTTGTTGTTTATATGAGCAAACACACAAAATGTATAAAAAGATTACAGAACACAAAAGACTAGCATATGTTATTTTACTCGTATTTAGTAGGGCAGTCTTATATATCCTCGGCAATCAAGTTTTTTATAAATCCAACTGTTTCTAAACAAAATGTTTGTGTTTTTGTTTGTTTATCTCGATCGGCATTTTTATGTATAGGTTTATATTTAGAAGTTTTAAACTTTAAAAAACAGTGTTTAACTTAAGCAGCATTTTTTCACTTGTAGCGCTTTCTGCAGCCCTTAGTTTAGTGTATTTTTGCTTTTGTTAGATGGTGTTGTTAAGAAATGTTTTTACAATGAAAGATGCCCTGTATTGCTGACCACCTTTTATAGGTTACGCAACACACTTAAGCAGCATTTTCTTTAATTGTAGCGCTTTCTGTAGCTTAGTGTATTTTTGCCATTGTTAGGAAAATGCAGTTAGGAAATGTGTGATGTTTGGTTTTTATATACTTGTCTTAAAAACCTGTTCTAGTAAATCCCAATACCTCTTTTAGGGGAACATAATCAACTCTGCTTTTGGCTATTTGACTTGTCTATGTATTTTCGCGCCTGTATTACAAATATATATATGGAAAGTTTGCCTATTTAACCTAGTAATAAAATAAAGCCGCCTAAATGGAAATACATCACCTGGCCTGGCGTTTTCAAACAGTAAAATTGGATAACCAATAGCCCAGTGATCCGTTTGCTAGCGTCTCATTCAGGTCATGCTTTCAAATTTCAATTAGGCAATAAATTTGCGACTGGGGATGCAAAGTTATTGCAGTTGCCTAATAAGATAGTTGAAATATTTGGCTGGATGGGACTGGTAGGTTCCACAAGGGCCAGATTAACCCTTTTGGGTTCCCCTTGCTATTAGGTTACAAGACTGCGGTATACCCAATATATCTGTAAGGTGAATTTGCGTTAAATTTTTAGAACAAATACAATGTAAATCCGACAATTATCATTTATGGTGCCCCTTTCCCTGTATGCCCAAAGCACGTGCTTATATTCAGGGGCGCCCGCAGAAAATTTTCCAGGGGGGCAATCAGGGGCGTAACCAGAAAATCAAAAAGGGGGTTCCTCAATTTTTAACTTAGGGAATTCCCCTATTTTTCGTCTGACGTTAATGAATAATGACGTTATAAAACAGTGACAGTATGACGTCATAGAATGGTGATTGCAAGACGTGATAAAAAACTAATCAGAAACCGCCAAATACGTCCAGCAAAAACGACCATGTGCGTCGTCGACAATCATGTCAGGCGCCAGCTGCGAAATCACGGTGTACAAGCGTTAACTTCAGGCAAAAAAACAACCAAGACAGTAAAATATGAGTGATTAATTGTGGTAGAATCACACATAATTCGACTATCAGCAGCGCAGGTTTCAAGTTCAATGAACGGAACGAGCGCTAAATTACAAGCACGCCTTTCTCCACCTGCAATACTAAACAAAGATCGTTTTTTCCGGGTGTTATTATGCCACGATTGGCGCAAGTCAGCTAAATTACAAGCTGTGGATGAGGGGAAATAAGTTGTGTCCATTGCACACTTAGCACGTGGTCTTAGAGTATGCTTAAAGAGCATGATTTTGCGTTAACCATCATTACTTAAAAATGGAGATTTTGAAACGCGCACGACAGTCATCATTATACCTCCTTTTAAGAATCTGCTGCTTCAGTTAAACAAATGTCGATGTTACACCAGCATCGGATATTAGCGCAGAGACCAAACAGCGAGGAACATAGGCTACTGCGTATAATTCGTTTTTTAGCGAGAAAAAAAGAAAGAAGGTTTGACTTAGCGTTGTCAATACACACTTGCAGATCATAGTCAACCTAAACAAATAACGAAAGAGAAAAACTTCCAGCGTTTACGGTCGACCAAACAAAAGACGAAAAACAGCGTTTTGCGCTCGATTTTGATTTCGCATTAGATTAAGACGCGTGACCCAATTACGCCGCCTCTAACAGTTTGTTAAACCATGACAAAAACGAACAAAAAACAATAATATCACTTACAAAAATGGGGTAAGAACTCCCGCCCACCTGGATACGCCACTGGGGGCAATGGATGATGTATAATATTTTTAACCTTCATAAGTAATACATATTGCACCTATAGATAATACTAATAATCGCATTTTGAAATTGCAGGGGGGCAAGTGCCCCCCTTGCCCCCCCCACGTGCGGGCACCTGCACGAACTTGGCGCGCTGGAATAGGTTTGGGGCAATATCTCCGAAAGTTGTGACGATACAGAGTTCAAATTTTTACACAGTCCTTGTATTGGTTACACCTTTCCAGCAATCACACTTTTAGCGAAAAATATTGAAAAAAAATTAATATTCAAAAATATGAATATTAATATTCAGCGATATTAACCCTTAACTGTTGAGCCAACAAGTTCAAATTTTAACGGTATAAACTAGGAGTCACCACCTTCAAAATGAGACATAAATCATGTTTAAATTCATTCGGACTGGTTGTTTACTGTTTCTTTGAAAATTCATAACTGCCCAAATTCGAAAAAACGCCTTTCGTAATTAATGTTCGCATAAAGCAATTAAAAATGACGCTACAAAGTTGAAATTTTTACACAGTCCTTGTATTGGTTACATCTTTCCAGCAATCACACTTTTAGCGAAAAATATTGAAAAAAAATTAATATTCAAAAATATGAATATTAATATTCAGCGATATTAACCCTTAACTGTTGAGCCAACAAGTTCAAATTTTAACGATATAAACTAGGAGTCACCACCTTCAAAATGAGACATAAATCATGTTTAAATTCATTCGGACTGGGTGTTTACTGTTTCTTTGAAAATTCATAACTGCCCAAATTCGAAAAAACGCCTTTCGTAATTAATGTTCGCATAAAGCAATTAAAAATGACGCTACAAAGTTGAAATTTTTACACAGTCCTTGTATTGGTTACATCTTTCCAGCAATCACACTTTTAGCGAAAAATATTGAAAAAAAATTAATATTCAAAAATATGAATATTAATATTCAGCGATATTAACCCTTAACTGTTGAGCCAACAAGTTCAAATTTTAACGATATAAACTAGGAGTCACCACCTTCAAAATGAGACATAAATCATGTTTAAATTCATTCGGACTGGGTGTTTACTGTTTCTTTGAAAATTCATAACTGCCCAAATTCGAAAAAACGCCTTTCGTAATTAATGTTCGCATAAAGCAATTAAAAATGACGCTACAAAGTTGAAATTCTTACACAGTCCTTGTATTGGTTACATCTTTCCAGCAATCACACTTTTAGCGAAAAATATTGAAAAAAAATTAATATTCAAAAATATGAATATTAATATTCAGCGATATTAACCCTTAACTGTTGAGCCAACAAGTTCAAATTTTAACGATATAAACTAGGAGTCACCACCTTCAAAATGAGACATAAATCATGTTTAAATTCATTCGGACTGGGTGTTTACTGTTTCTTTGAAAATTCATAACTGCCCAAATTCGAAAAAACGCCTTTCGTAATTAATGTTCGCATAAAGCAATTAAAAATGACGCTACAAAGTTGAAATTCTTACACAGTCCTTGTATTGGTTACATCTTTCCAGCAATCACACTTTTAGCGAAAAATATTGAAAAAAAATTAATATTCAAAAATATGAATATTAATATTCAGCGATATTAACCCTTAACTGTTGAGCCAACAAGTTCAAATTTTAAAGATATAAACTAGGAGTCACCACCTTCAAAATGAGACATAAATCATGTTTAAATTCATTCGGACTGGGTGTTTACTGTTTCTTTGAAAATTCATAACTGCCCAAATTCGAAAAAAACGCCTTTCGTAATTAATGTTCGCATAAAGCAATTAAAAATGACGCTACAAAGTTGAAATTTTTACACAGTCCTTGTATTGGTTACATCTTTCCAGCAATCACACTTTTAGCGAAAAATATTGAAAAAAAATTAATATTCAAAAATATGAATATTAATATTCAGCGATATTAACCCTTAACTGTTGAGCCAACAAGTTCAAATTTTAACGATATAAACTAGGAGTCACCACCTTCAAAATGAGACATAAATCATGTTTAAATTCATTCGGACTGGGTGTTTACTGTTTCTTTGAAAATTCATAACTGCCCAAATTCGAAAAAACGCCTTTCGTAATTAATGTTCGCATAAAGCAATTAAAAATGACGCTACAAAGTTGAAATTCTTACACAGTCCTTGTATTGGTTACATCTTTCCAGCAATCACACTTTTAGCGAAAAATATTGAAAAAAAATTAATATTCAAAAATATGAATATTAATATTCAGCGATATTAACCCTTAACTGTTGAGCCAACAAGTTCAAATTTTAACGATATAAACTAGGAGTCACCACCTTCAAAATGAGACATAAATCATGTTTAAATTCATTCGGACTGGGTGTTTACTGTTTCTTTGAAAATTCATAACTGCCCAAATTCGAAAAAAACGCCTTTCGTAATTAATGTTCGCATAAAGCAACTAAACGGTCCGTTTGTTTCCCCACTTTTGTAGAAGGTACTTACGACTCTTGCCGGAATCAGATCGATGATTACCTCTAGTTTCCTAGAGAACGACTGATTCAACTCGTGAAGGCCAGACCATAAGAGTCATTAAATAACATGACTGGTTTGTAATTTAAAATCCAAATAAAAAAAGGTTTTTCATAATTATAAAAATAAAGCACAAAATATTAATTATATTATTGACATTTATCGCAAAACCAGATAACCCCATCATTTGAAACGTTAGCAGGAACTCCCACAACCACACAATTTGGATGGTACCATTCTTTACAAGAGCAACATTCCACACTAAAATCTTTATTCGGTCTATAGGCCAAACGACAATTACAAAATACCGGGATTTCTAGTTGCATTCTGTTGCGCCTTGTTTTATTTTTGTTTCGTACCACGTCATTTTTTTGTATTCCTTTAGTTCGAAGCCATGTTGCTACCATGCCGCGTAAACTTTTCTCAACAAAGTTAACTTCCTCCGGCCGAATTCCCAAACAAAGAGCTGCGGCGAATGTGATCGCGAATGGGCCACAGTTACCAGACTCGGACTGTGTTTGAACCTTCGGAAAAATTACCTCGATTGCTTTGTTCTGACATGAAATTAATCTCGATAAATTAAACTTATCTTTATCGGTGTACGCACGTGAGCAAGCACTATCATAAATAACAAGAGTATTTTCGCTAGTTGAAAACCTGTTCGACGCTGTTACCCAATGATTGTCGTGTACCTGGATGATTTGTACAAATGTACCTTTTGGTGTATACAACGGAGAATTATCGCAGGAAAACGCCAAGCAACTTTGAAAACCAGATACGTGCGGAAATTGTTTAGATAATACGCACATTGCCGCGTCCATATGTAAGTCAGACAACCATTTACCTTTTTGTGTTATTTCTGCAAAATCTGTTTCACTTAACATTAAGCTTGAAGTAAATTTAGTTGCACAACAGCGCCGCGCTAAACAATTTTTAGGCATTTTGCAAGAGCAAGTTTGTAACGTATTGAGTTCCTTTTCCAAAGATCTTTTTGAGTTTTTGCAGCTACGGAGCTGGCTTGAAGGCGCCTGCATGTATTTTCCAATACTCGTATCTGGGGTTGCCACTCGCGAACGCTTTCCCCATTTTTCTTCTGGATCTGACGACTCGGTATTCGTTCTTTTGCGCTTTTCGCCTACCCTGACACCGTCCTTATATTCACGAACAAGGCCAACATGGCAATCGGCGTAAACCTGTGCGAACTCGTGTAAACCATTAAATTTTCTTCCCTGACACCTTGTTCTTTTTAACTCCTGCTGGCTCTTTTCCATGATGCCCTGCGTGCGATTATCTTTTGTAAACGTTTGTTCCGGCCTCTTTTGAATTTTAACATACGAATCTGAATACTGTTTGTAAAAAATGTTTTTACCGTGCCTTCCAAGATCGCCAATCATTATACCTGACCATAACGCAATATTTGGTAGCGTGTATTTAATAAACTTTTCTAACAACTCTGGACAGAAAAAATCGTTGGTTAATTCACCATATGACAGAATATTTGTTTTTGCATTTTTAATTACGTTCGCAAAAATATCCCAAAAAGGATTTAATTCAAAATCAATAATTTGGATTTCGTCTTCTTCCTTATCAACATCCGAAATAAATTCATCATAAGCGATTTGACGTCCGATTTTTTGCCGTAAAAATCTCCAACTGCTTTCCGCATTAATTGCATTTCGCGTCAAGAATAAAATAGTCATGTGATAAATAATTTCGGTTATTTCTTCCATGGTACCAGCGCAAGTAATTAAACCCATAATATACATTACTTCACGCCTGCGCTTGCTTACCATGCCTGCAAACTTTTTCATATTTTTCATGGTATGACTACCGCATAAATGTAAAAATGGTTTTAACAAAGTAGTTTCGGTCGCTTTACCGGTCACTACTTGAAAACAACGAGATAAATATGTTTCCAAGCTTTCTTGGAAAATTTCAGCCAACACGGACTGAATTAATGCGACACTACCATCGCAAATTAAAAGGCGAGCGCGCGATTTTCCACAAATTAGATTTTCGTCGCTTTTAAAAGAAGCAATAAAATTTTTAATCGATGAAGAGTTGTGAGAATTGGTAATGTAGGTACCAACTGCTAATGGCGCTCTTCCCTTACACGGATGACGAACTACAATTTCATAAACATAAAACGGTTTTGAATTGTTGGTTTCTAACATAATACTGCCAGTGGCGTCAATGTAGGCAGCATCGAAGCGAGTTCTATCATGATAAATTCTTAAAGTGTCCTCAGACCACAACATAACTGAGCGCGGCTCACCTGACCATTTACGTAAAACGCCTGGGAGCTTTTCTCCGACTCCATTATCCTGCTGACGTAAAAACATTTTTTGCAGCGCTCCTATCTCGCTTTTATCCAATACTTGGATTTTTCGCGCTTCTTGCCTTGCTTTTGTTAAAACGCCAACATTCGGTGCATCGTCCCTGTTACCCGATTCGAAAACATCTTCAAAGAGATTTTGAAGATTATTAAGATATTGGCGCCGGGGGTTAATGTTTTCCAATTTTTCCTTTAGTGCGTCTCTGCGGGATCCTTTTAAGTAACAACCTGCCGTGTCATCCGCATGATGTTTTATACTGCCGCTGTAGGATACGTGAAACTCTTTGATGATTTTGTCGTAAACTTTTATTTCAAAACGACGATCGCAAGCATTAAATTTACATTTACCGGAACAAGAAAAAACGATTTTGGATCTATCCGATTTATTCCAACGGTGACATTTGAAAATGAACGAACAGTATCCATTAGATTGTTTTAAATATTTTCGAATAATATCACCCCAGTTCTTGTTTTTAGCATAACGTCCTTCGACTGAATTGTAAATTAAATCCCAATCATTTGGCGTTAAAACAAACACGGCTGAATCGCTGAGTGGTTCCGTTGGCGTCCAATATTCGATGACCTCATTAACGCCGGAGATACTGGTCGATAACGTCTCGTCCGATTTTTGCATGAAGGGCGCCGGAGGTTCTTGGAAAATTAAGTCGGTCGAAATTGGCGAATCCAACGCGCTATCGTTTTGATGCTCAACATTAATTTGTTCTGCGTTATTTAAACAGTTGTTAACATCATTACTGGTTACATTAGATTTCCAAATATACTTCATACGTCCTATTCGCTTCCTCATGTCTTTTTTTGTAAAATGTGAACCAAATAAAAGTGAAACTACTGTTTCCCAACAAGCTGTTGATTGTGGATTAAACGAATCCATAGAGTTTATACAATTTTTTAAATCCGCAAACGCAATATTTTTTTTAGCGCCTCCTAACAAACGAATATTACTAACCTCTTCTTTTAGTTGTCGATCAGTCTGCGTCTTCCTTGTGCACACATTTGCCTTCGCTTCTATTTCCCTAACCAAAGTCGCCCCGACCTTTGGCTTCGCCTCTTTTGCCTTCACCAAAGTCGCCCCGACCTTTGGCTTCGTCTCTGGCGCCTTTACCACCAAAGCCTTCCCGGCCTTTGGCTTCGCCTCTTTTGCCTTCACCAAAGTCGCCCCGACCTTTGGCTTCGTCTTTGTCGCCTTTACCACCAAAGCCTTCCCGGCCTTTGGATTCGCCTCTTTTGCCTTCACCAAAGTCGCCCCGACCTTTGGCTTCGTCTCTGTCGCCTTTACCACCAAAGCCTTCCCGGCCTTTGGCTTCGCCTCTTTTGCCTTCACCAAAGTCGCCCCGACCTTTGGCTTCGTCTTTGTCGCCTTTACCACCACAGCCTTCCCGGCCTTTGGATTCGCCTCTTTTGCCTTCACCAAAGTCGCCCCGACCTTTGGCTTCGTCTTTGTCGCCTTTACCACCAAAGCCTTCCCGGCCTTTGGATTCGCCTCTTTTGCCTTCACCAAAGTCGCCCCGACCTTTGGCTTCGTCTCTGTTGCCTTTACCACCAAAGCCTTCCCGGCCTTTGGATTCGCCTCTTTTGCCTTCACCAAAGTCACCCCAACCTTTGGCTTCCAATCTGTTGCCTTTACCACAGTCGCATAGGAACGCTCGGTTGTTAAGCACTTAACAGGAAAAACCGAACCAGGTAAAGGGGGGAACTCCTCCAACCTTTTTTTGACGTGACATTTTGATGCTGATGGTATCTGTAATAAATAGTGAGATAAATTTTACAACTTTCGTTACTAAGGTCTAACAACTTCATACATACCATCAGAGTTGGCGCGACTTTCAACCGATCCTCTAGCTGCGCAATATAAATAGCCAGGCCATCATCCGACAGATGTATTTCGTCATACCAAAGAAGTGGTGATTTGGGAACTTCAAAATGAAAATACTTGACTCCTTTACTGGCTGACGCAGCTAGAATGGCATCGTTAATTTTTGACATTTTGTTGCCTTCGCCGTTCCAATGTTGAGGGTGGATGCCACAACAGAAAACCTGTAGTACCAAAATGTACAGATGATAAACTAAATATTGATTTTTCAAAAAAAAAATGGTGAAACATAAGTATAATTAGGACTGTTTTTATTAGTACTTGCTTATTTACCTTGGCATTGGAATATATTTGTTTGGTCATGTCAATAAGATGACCGATCTGGATGTTGATTGTTGTTGCAAGACCTTCGGGGTCGTTCTTCATCTGGCTTAGGTTGTTTAGAATGTCGTTCGTTCCCAGAGCCAGAACAATCACTTTGACATACGGAAGAGGTTGATGGTGTGAAAGCTCCAGCAATCCGTGTTTAATTGTGCCGCCTGGTATGCTGACGGCAGCAAAGTCCAGTGGGAAATTGTGGGATGGCTTTATTACCGAAGGACAAACGAGATCCCTTCCATTACTGTCGGAAACAAACAGTACATACCCAGACTTCTGGGCTGGTGGTATGAACCACTTGACTTGTTTTTTTGAGATTCCAGTGGGATATCTTTCGCAAGACATTCTGGACCCACATGGCCTTTCTCCTTCAAGCTAAAAAATCATATAAATATTCAATTTAGCAATTTTAAAAAACAAAAAGAATAAAGTATAAAATAAACCGGCTCTTACCTTGGTAATACGGCCCAATGAATTCATACTTTCGTAGTGAATTTTTAATAAGTATCAAAAATCGACAAAGAATAAGTTGATTACGACGATGTATCTCAAAGAGAATGGAATGAGTTTTGATTTACCAAGGAATATATACACAGTTCGCATGATAAAGCTGGAGCCAAGATCAGAAGACTTCAAATGCCATATCGAACGAAAGCCAAAGGTGCAAGTAAACAAACTCGGCGAAAGATAATAGGTTCAAGTAAACAAACTCGGCGAAAGATAATAGGTTCAAGTAAACAAACTCGGCGAAAGATAATAGGTTCAAGTAAACAAACTCGGCGAAAGATAATAGGTTCAAGTAAACAAACTCGGCGAAAGATAATAGGTTCAAGTAAACAAACTCGGCGAAAGATAATAGGTTCAAGTAAACAAACTCGGCGAAAGATAATAGGTTCAAGTAAACAAACTCGGCGAAAGATAATAGGTTGAAGTAAACAAACTTGACCTAAAAAAACAAACTGTAGAAAGTTCTGCAAACACTTTCATATTTTTGAATATTAATTTTTTTTCAATATTTTTCGCTAAAAGTGTGATTGCTGGAAAGATGTAACCAATACAAGGACTGTGTAAGAATTTCAACTTTGTAGCGTCATTTTTAATTGCTTTATGCGAACATTAATTACGAAAGGCGTTTTTTCGAATTTGGGCAGTTATGAATTTTCAAAGAAACAGTAAACACCCAGTCCGAATGAATTTAAACATGATTTATGTCTCATTTTGAAGGTGGTGACTCCTAGTTTATATCGTTAAAATTTGAACTTGTTGGCTCAACAGTTAAGGGTTAATATCGCTGAATATTAATATTCATATTTTTGAATATTAATTTTTTTTCAATATTTTTCGCTAAAAGTGTGATTGCTGGAAAGATGTAACCAATACAAGGACTGTGTAAAAATTTCAACTTTGTAGCGTCATTTTTAATTGCTTTATGCGAACATTAATTACGAAAGGCGTTTTTTCGAATTTGGGCAGTTATGAATTTTCAAAGAAACAGTAAACACCCAGTCCGAATGAATTTAAACATGATTTATGTCTCATTTTGAAGGTGGTGACTCCTAGTTTATATCGTTAAAATTTGAACTTGTTGGCTCAACAGTTAAGGGTTAATATCGCTGAATATTAATATTCATATTTTTGAATATTAATTTTTTTTCAATATTTTTCGCTAAAAGTGTGATTGCTGGAAAGATGTAACCAATACAAGGACTGTGTAAGAATTTCAACTTTGTAGCGTCATTTTTAATTGCTTTATGCGAACATTAATTACGAAAGGCGTTTTTTCGAATTTGGGCAGTTATGAATTTTCAAAGAAACAGTAAACACCCAGTCCGAATGAATTTAAACATGATTTATGTCTCATTTTGAAGGTGGTGACTCCTAGTTTATATCGTTAAAATTTGAACTTGTTGGCTCAACAGTTAAGGGTTAATATCGCTGAATATTAATATTCATATTTTTGAATATTAATTTTTTTTCAATATTTTTCGCTAAAAGTGTGATTGCTGGAAAGATGTAACCAATACAAGGACTGTGTAAAAATTTCAACTTTGTAGCGTCATTTTTAATTGCTTTATGCGAACATTAATTACGAAAGGCGTTTTTTCGAATTTGGGCAGTTATGAATTTTCAAAGAAACAGTAAACACCCAGTCCGAATGAATTTAAACATGATTTATGTCTCATTTTGAAGGTGGTGACTCCTAGTTTATATCGTTAAAATTTGAACTTGTTGGCTCAACAGTTAAGGGTTAATATCGCTGAATATTAATATTCATATTTTTGAATATTAATTTTTTTTCAATATTTTTCGCTAAAAGTGTGATTGCTGGAAAGATGTAACCAATACAAGGACTGTGTAAGAATTTCAACTTTGTAGCGTCATTTTTAATTGCTTTATGCGAACATTAATTACGAAAGGCGTTTTTTCGAATTTGGGCAGTTATGAATTTTCAAAGAAACAGTAAACACCCAGTCCGAATGAATTTAAACATGATTTATGTCTCATTTTGAAGGTGGTGACTCCTAGTTTATATCGTTAAAATTTGAACTTGTTGGCTCAACAGTTAAGGGTTAATATCGCTGAATATTAATATTCATATTTTTGAATATTATTTTTTTTTCAATATTTTTCGCTAAAAGTGTGATTGCTGGAAAGATGTAACCAATACAAGGACTGTGTAAGAATTTCAACTTTGTAGCGTCATTTTTAATTGCTTTATGCGAACATTAATTACGAAAGGCGTTTTTTCGAATTTGGGCAGTTATGAATTTTCAAAGAAACAGTAAACACCCAGTCCGAATGAATTTAAACATGATTTATGTCTCATTTTGAAGGTGGTGACTCCTAGTTTATATCGTTAAAATTTGAACTTGTTGGCTCAACAGTTAAGGGTTAATATCGCTGAATATTAATATTCATATTTTTGAATATTAATTTTTTTTCAATATTTTTCGCTAAAAGTGTGATTGCTGGAAAGATGTAACCAATACAAGGACTGTGTAAAAATTTCAACTTTGTAGCGTCATTTTTAATTGCTTTATGCGAACATTAATTACGAAAGGCGTTTTTTCGAATTTGGGCAGTTATGAATTTTCAAAGAAACAGTAAACAACCAGTCCGAATGAATTTAAACATGATTTATGTCTCATTTTGAAGGTGGTGACTCCTAGTTTATACCGTTAAAATTTGAACTTGTTGGCTCAACAGTTAAGGGTTAATATCGCTGAATATTAATATTCATATTTTTGAATATTAATTTTTTTTCAATATTTTTCGCTAAAAGTGTGATTGCTGGAAAGGTGTAACCAATACAAGGACTGTGTAAAAATTTGAACTCTGTATCGTCACAACTTTCGGAGATATTGCCCCAAACCTATTCCAGCGCGCCAAGTTCGTGCAGGTCGTGCGGGCGCCCATGCTTATATTGTTTATCCAGCTTTCGGTTTTACCCTATGTGAGTCACTTTCTGCACGCTGGAGTTTTTAGACCAATTACGTCATTTATAACATTTATAAATTAAATATCAATATTTTTTGATAAAAGTCTGATTGCTAGCTAAGTTAGGACGCATCAAATATTGTGTATGAAAAAATTCTGAAATTATTGGTTATTAGTCGAGTTATGGTCTTATGGAGCCTTGACATTTTTGGCGTTAATGAATTTTTTAACCAATATTAATAGCCTATCCCCGAATAACTGGCGGTCAAATCATGGGTATTTTTGAAGAGTAGTCTCGTATATTTTAATTAATTCGGATCTTATTCTGCACGCTTGATTTTTAAGGCCGAATACAATTAAATATTAGTATTCCTAAATAAACAGGAATATTAATATTTTAGTAATATTTTTCAATAAAGTCTAATCGCTGGCTAAGGACGGTTGCTTTAAGCTTCGCGTGTTCATTGCTGACCGAAATATTCTTTACTCACAGGAAACATTGGACGAAGAAATTTCGAGCTGCTTGCTTTCCTTTGGTGATGCAGAGTCCATCAAAAGATAAGGTATGCCAAAACTCGGTGCCACTTTACAAAAAAGCATCTGTACATATAAGACAAAAACGGAGGGGTGGAATTTTCTTGAAAGGATGTTTTGCAGGCTGGACTATCCGACGCTGGATTAATTTTCGTTGCCGTCAGGTGGGGCTACAGAGCTTAATCGGTACTTTACCCCACTACAAAATTCTGTTATAATAAAAAGGCCATGTCGTAAACATTCGCAAATAATTTGTTTTTTAAATGCCGTTGTAACGCACATTTTGGCAGTGTTTGAATGACTCAAGTCACTTACTTGACTATAGTAACTGTCATCACATGATTTGACTTTAATTAGGCCTTTCGGACGACTCTGACTTGACTTGAGTCGTTGTGGTAAAATTACTTGACTTGACTAAAGTCTCTCGGAAAAATGACTTGACTTGGACTTACGTCATTGAGTCAAAAGACTTAATTGAAATAAATTTTTTTCTTTTAACATTTTATTATAAAAATAAAGCTATTTATCTCAAGATTTCTATATGTATTTTTTGATACTTTTTAGGTGAACTTGTAGCGTCGTTGTTTTCTTTTTACATAAAACCTGTCTTTATGACGTAATGAAATGCCGCATGCAAGAATTGCAAAACACCGTTTGTAACCAAAACATCCGTCCAGCGAAACGCGCCGTTATGTCACATAACCTGTTTCCGTCATACTAGATTTACTGTAAACATTTTTAATGCGTTTGCGTTTTTATATAGGCGAGAGCTTATCAATAAACAGAACAGTTTCGGCCTACGCCACAAGCAAACTTGAGTAAATATGGTCTGAAACAAAGAGATCGGTTCAATGCTTACCAAAATTAACTTGCAGCATTGAAATAAAAACTAAGGCAAAATTTTAACAATAAAAAATTAAACTTTAAGCAAATAAAATAAAGTTTTGAAAATTAAGATAGGTTTCCAGAAACCAGTAATTTTAACAGCTTGGAAATTAGTAAAATCAAGTTTAAAAAATTCAAACCTTGAGCAATTAGAAGCACGTATACTACTGTTTTCGAAATGAAATATAGCTGACATCTAGCCAACGAAATCTCGACTAAATATTTGCCAAAAAAAGACAATAGCTGAATGAACAATTTTCTACAATCCCCATTGGAGAAGTTAGGTTAATTCATCAGGCAAAGACAATAATGAGACCTCATAATCAACCCGCTTCTACAAACTCATAATAATCGGACGAGTTTACCAGTTTTAATGGTTTATCAATTTCTATTTAGATCATTGATTTGACTTGGAGAATCTCTAAATAATGACTTAACTTGGGCAACTGATTACTTCGACTTGAACATGACTTGTTTAGAAAACTTGACTTGTGGATTTTGACCACACTTGACTTATTTCGTTTACAAAACTGCTGTATGGATATTTAAGTCTCCATACAAGACTTCTGCTTTCTAAGTCGTTGATGGCCTCATCTTCAGATTATTTTTTACACAGAACAGATGGATAAAGAAAAGCAAGACCCATTACCAGTCCCAGATTACGTCGAGACAAGATCTGTTAAGGATAAGGTAATATTTTACTTTTGAGGAACACGTTTATTTAACAGTTTAGTTATAAATGCATGGAGTGTACAAACGAAAACGTGCTAACTGTATTTATGGCAATCCTGATGCTCTCTTGATATGCGTGCTTTTCTCTTGGCCATCACGGCATTGGAAGAAAAAATCACAGTTATAGGCCTACATTTGTGTTTTATTTGGGCTGCAGAAATGTTTTAAACCTACCTGTTTACTAAAAGTAATAAGGTGGATAACTGGATATACAGCAAGCCACTCATAGGGGTGTCACATAACTTTGAAAATGCGCATGCGAACGTCGGATTGTGGACTCGGGGCTCGGGACTATAACAGTACCGCCTTTAACTGAGAATTTGTTTCCTAAAATTATGTTTAAGCTATTCTAAGGCTGGCTCTAGTTGTCTAGGGTCGAATATTTGCCTTTGAAAGCTATGCCACTTCTATAGCCTATGTACTTTATAGTTCATATACAGAACTTTATCAACATGACTTAGACGTTCAAACGTACATTTATATAAACGTTTCGACGTCAAATGTTGTCCCAAACTTGCAAATCGTCCGACAGAAATGTGGTTTCACAAGTTTGTAATGTGAGTGCCGAGCAATTTAAAGTAAAACATCTTGCGTAACAAGCCCGGCGGCCTAAAGCGAGCAACACTAGTCCAGACAAATGACCTTCGCTGATGTCCAGTCGCCAAATTCCTTTGCTCACTATTAAGTTGATCACCAGCAATCTGAAACCGGTTGGTTTTTATCTGTTTTTGTCAAGCTGTTACGGGAAATGTAATCCTCGCGCTCGTCGTTTTTGAGACTTTCTTTAAAACCAGAATTAAGTATGAATTGCGTACCGTGTATAAAAACATTTCTACCTTAACACTAGATAGATCTGCTGGTTCTAATGTCTCTTAGTTAGTGTGTTAATTTACTAACGCTTGTAAACGTTTCGACGCCCCATGTTGTCCTAATCTTGCAAATCGTCCATCAGCAAGATGGTTGAAAATTAAAACGCGAGAAAATTAAAACAACATCTTGCGTAACGCGGTCTTATGTAACCAATACTATCTCATACAAATGACCTTCGCTAATGTCCAGGCTTGAATTCCTTTGCATTAATCACTATCAAGGCCGGTTGGTTTTCATTTGTTTTTGTCGAGCTCTTTCCGCGAATCTAATGGTTTGTGTGCGTCGCTAGATTCTATATCGATTTTGTGCACAAAATCTCACAGGTTCAAATCTGTTTGCTTTGGTAAAATCTGCTGTCTGTTGTTGTCGTGTTTACGGCACAGCTCCGAAAGTACCAGGTTCCCACTTTTACCTTGTTTGAACCGCTGTTTAAAAATAAACGGATCTAGTTCCCGACCTTCACGTTTAACCTTTTTGGTTGCATCAACACTTGTGCTTGACGTCCTTCTCGACAAGAATTTATTTTCTTTAGAATAACTTATTATTAAATAAATGCAAACAAAGTTTTTTTGATAGTACTTCGTGCCCCATTGCAAACCATCCACGTCCCCCTATATGCTAGTTCAAAACCCATGCTCTTGTCGAGTTCTTGTTAAGAATTTCTCGCAAGCATCCTGCAAGACTGGATTTTTCTTGTGTTTAACAAACAAGGTTAGGGCTAGTTTCCCTCTCCGCTTGCTCTAGGTATGTTACAAGTTTAGCGCGCGCATCCCAGCTAGACAAAATGAGGAAATTCCGCGGCTTCTGTAAGCTTGGGTCGCGCACTTTGTCAAACTCCCAGCATTCTGAGCTGCGCTGAGCTTAATTCGATTCCGGAGCGTTTTTACATGGCGCCGTTTTACTTCTGTGGGCGATGATGGGAGGGTTTATTGATATCAACATTCCTATTGACTTTCGCCACTTATTAATAATCGGCCAGCAACAAACAGTGTTGGGATATTTGTGGGCGGGAGCTGGGATTGTTCGGCTAGTTGTGTGTGAACCCTCGGGAGCCGCTAATCACGGTTCCGACTTATCAACATCGCTTTCGTAAGCTTCAAGATCTGCTTATTGATTGTTTGAAGCGAAGCGCTGTTACGCAACTCAAACTTAGCTCCAAGGCAAGTGACCGCTTGGTTGATTAACCAGGTGAAAGTTCAAAACATTGGACTGAGATAATTGTGCACCTTAGATCTGACCCTTGGTCCATGTTATTTTAGGCACTAACAGTGTTGTAAAAAGCAAGTCATTTCGAAATGATCCAAGCCTTGCACTCATTTAAGCTGAAAGATCTGCTTATTGATTGTTTGAAGCGAAGCGCTGTTACGCAACTCAAACTTAGCTCCAAGGCAAGTGACCGCTTGGTTGATTAACCAGGTGAAAGTTCAAAACATTGGACTGAGATAATTGTGCACCTTAGATCTGACCCTTGGTCTATGTTATTTTAGGCACTAACAGTGTTGTAAAAAGCAAGTCATTTCGAAATTATCCAAGCCTTGCACTCATTTAAGCTGAAAGATCTGTTTATTGATTATGAAGATAAGCGCTGTTACGCAATTCAAACTTTGCTCCAAGGCAAGTGACCACTTGGCTGACAAACTAGGTGAAGGTTCATAGGTGTTGTAATGTTTTGATGGATCTTCGCTTGATGATTGTATTATCCCCAAATGTTATTTGACAACTTTGCGGGGGGTACGACCTTTAAAAGAGTTACACCATATTTGTTATTAAAATGTCATTTATACATTTTTCTAAGGTGGAACTACACAACCATCTTAAGCAAAAGCAAAATTCGAGCTAAACCTAGTGCGACAAATCAGGCCTGTGTGGTTACCTGTATTAGGGTAGTGATGTACTTAGGAGTGGAGCTAGATAAAATGTTGCATAGGCCTTATTCGGGCAAATATTGTAACATATTTAGGATTTATTCCGTTTTATCTTATTCCGAACTGTGTTTTACTCTGACGTTCATGTTGTTCTTGTTTCGATCTCATGGCTGGAGTCCGACATGAACTATTCTATTTCCGTTAAACTGATTAGATGGCCGCATTATATCGGTGTGTGGGCCACGACAACAGAAATTATGTAAAAATCGAAAATAGCCAGCAAACTTTGTTTAACTACAAGCTCAAATGGAATGCGGTTTCTTGTAAAAACTCATCGCTCAAAACAGCGCAAATAATGTGATAATTCTTCAAGGAAGAGACTGGCCACACACAGAAGCGAGAATGGCATTTATTGGCAAAAGTATGCCGCGTTAATTCTGCGCTCGTAGATTATCAGCGACGCGCCCATAGTAATAATAATAATTGAAACTCACACGAAACTCGATAAAATACAACGCAAAACTAAACGGTTTTAGGCGAATGAACTTTGTACGCAATAAAAAAACGAATGCGATGACGTCGATAATATAACGACACATTGCGGTACAATAATGCTTTTCTAGCACGCGAATAACACATCAATGCGAAACACGAAAAGCAAAACAGATACAAGGGGCGTCCGAAAATTATCGGACGGAAACCGATACCAAGCGATAGGATCGTTACTTTCCCGATACTAGAGGAGTGGTATCGGCGCCAACCTGAACCCAAACTAAAAAACGTCATACAAGATTTTCTACACCTTTAACAATCACAGAAGTATAAGTTTATTATTTAGGCTAAAACGAATTCTGGTTCATTAACCGTGAAACTGTACCTTAATCTGCACGTTTCAATTAGGATTGTAAAGACTAGTGATGAAATGACTTAAATCCCAGCCAAGAAATTTTGCTCAAAAGACTTAAGTCAAGGAAAACAATGACTTAAGTACACCTACGTCAAGTCATTGACTTGAGTCATTACAACACAGGTGAAAATATTTGCCTTCGAATCAGACGGCCGTACGTATTGTCTAAAACAGGGGTTCTTAAACTTTTTTTACCACGGACCTCTAAATTTTTTTTGGCTTCGCGTGGACCACTGTAGGCAAAAAAATTTCAAAAATGACGTCACAATACAAATAGACTTCATAACTGCTGATTTCGGTCAAAAAATGTGTGGAATGGAATCTAAATACACCGTTTTATTTTTAAATAAACTGTTTTCTATGACAAATTGATTACTTCCTAAATATAGACTAATATTTCAATTAGGCCTTTATGGACCCTCTTAAACTGGGTTACGGACCCCCAATGGGTCCATGGACCCCAGTTTAAGAACCCCTGGTCTAAAATATCGAAATGAAAAACGTGTCAGAAAATCAGAAATCGGCAGTGATTCTTAAACTCTTTTTAGCGGCGCTTAAGAACAATAAAAAAAAATCGGCGCCACTTTTCCACAAAACAACAATATTCTAAGTTGACAATCGTCCTTAATATAAACTCCACGTAAGTTTGTTTATTATGCATTGCAATAGCTAAATGCTTTTATTTAACAGACTTCAATGAATAGTGTGCATTCACGCGTGCGTATTTGTAATACAAATACAGTAGGTTGTTTGCCGAAATCTAAAAAGTAACGCGCCACGCTTGAGAATACTTCAGGGCAGGGGCGGATTCAGGGGGAGAGGGCGTGGCAATCAAGTATGACGTAATTTTGTGACGTCACGTATGGCCACCGTCAAACGAATTTCCTCGACCCGAACTTGTCTCAGGGCAGATAGTTTGGGAATCACTGGCTTTTGGGTTAGGCCTGGTTCCTTCCTATATGGGATTGATCGGTTTGCTGATTTAAAGGTTAAATATATTTTCAAAAATTAATGGTAGTTAGACGTACAATGGATATCAAAGCAATACAGAAGTAGGTAGCATTTTGAATGTATATATGAATCTTCGTTTATTTTCAACATATGTATGGGCTTTGACATTCTTATTACGTCTTACTACAACCTCTAACCATTATGCTCCAACGGTAGTTTTATTTCGTGGTAACGGTAATTGACATGTTACTATGCTCGCAGCAGTGGTGAAAGAAAGCCGAAACGGCCCGGAAAACCGTTCTCCTAAAATAAGTTAAATAAAGATGGAGCTCAGCTATATGGTAAAACGAAAGAGTATCACTGTTTCATCGTTAAAAGAACTAATTTGCAGAAGAAACTGTTTCCCTTCTATAGAACTTTTGGCGTTTTTTATGATGGTAGAACATCGTGGTGTTGTTTTAGTGATTTTTGTTCGTTGGTTATATTAATACAAGGTTTTTAATAGGGTTGCAACAAATTTGAACTCATTTAGTGCTGCCATTGCAGACCTAGACGAGTGATTTTTGCCAAGCCTACGCCTATAGGCAATAGAAGTTTAGTATAGTGAAACATTCAAAGCTTAATCAAATCAGTTGTTTACTGAAAATGACTGCCGAACGCACAATAAATAAATATAAATTGTTAACATTTGTTTTGTGTTTTACCTCTGGATTCCAATTAAATTAGCTCCCTATTTAGCGGATCTAAAGGCCTCTTATATAGATTTATGTAGAGATGCACTGAATAATGAAAAATGGCACGGGTTGATAAAAAACGGGTAAAAAACGCACTCGGAAAGCTGTGCAATGTCGATGTTGACAAGCCAAAGTGCACAGAAATGTTAGTAAAGCCGGTTTACATCTTCCAAATGCTTTTAGCTGTAACTTGGAACTTCTCGAAAACAATGTAAAGCACGGTAGCGAATAGACCGGAACGAAAAGGCGCTTCAATTGTCTTCGTTTGTGGACTGTACCTCCACGGGCGTCGTTGCTTCTTCCTCACTCGGCTGATTTCGGTCTGACGTCATTCCTTGTGACGTATCTGTGACGTAAGTAGATTAGCAACATGATCGATACATGCGGTTTGGGGTATGAGGTCTAGAACAAATATGGAAAGCCTGGAACAGGGGTCGCTAGCACTGTAAACCTTTCTAATAAATCTTTATTTATTTACAATAATGTTGAAAATGAAAAAAGCATTATTCGAAACGTTCAAAATGCTACCTACTTCTGTATGGGCTGTGATATTCTTACTACATTTAACTACAACTTTCCAACCATTATCTTCAGAGGTATTCGAAACGTTCACAAAATGTTACCTATACTTCTGTAGAATAAGGCTATTTATAAACCTGCCCTATCTTGCACTTAAGTAATTTTAAAGCCACTGTGTAGCGGGCAACTTACCTGTGACGACGCTGTCGTAGGTTGGAGGTTCAAACGCCTTGTTCACAAGTTCAACGTCGATTGGTGAGGTTGAGTTGTTGTCAGGCGAAGACCACACGATGCCGTAGTAGCTCTGCGTTAACGTTAAATAGGGTTGGATTCAATCAGGGGCTTTCGAACTGGGGTAGGCGTACCAGACCAATTACATTGCTTAAGTTCAAATACAATTACAATTACTCCCTTAAATGTTTCAATTAACTTACAATTACATCAATTTCAATTTTCGATATTCAAACTTCAATTTTCTCAATATTAATGTATTGAGCCAAAATTTTAGCAAATTACTAGTACAATGAGAAATACACTGAATGTAAATGTGTCAGTTACATTAAAAACTGTAATTAATTCACCAATTACAATTACAATTTTCGGTCTAAATAATGATGCGTAAGCCGTAATCTTTGGTTGAAAAGTGACTTGGGGCTAGATCACAGTTGTTCTACACAGATGTGTATGTACTTTAATTAAATGATTTGGAACAGTAGATTCCTTTCTATATGAAGTTGCATGTACTAACAGGATGTAGCAAACATTAGCGTATGGTTGTTTCTCGACTCGCTCCTCTCTAAGCCTGTGTAGTCCCGATGGTAGAGCGACGGTCCTGGTATGACTGAGGTCGTGAGTTTGAACCTCACTACAGGCCATTTTTTTGGCAGCTTGACTTGCTTGCATTATTGATCTACAGATTCGGTTAGTCTGCGATGGCTTTTGGTGTACTAATGCTACGTAAGCCATAATCGTCGGTCAAAACACAGCTTTATAAGGGCTATATCACAGTTGTTAAACGCATATATGTGTATCTTTTGAGTGTTCATATTTCTTGTTTTGGTTTGCTTTGGTATGTTTCAGACCGATTTTTGTCCGAAGCTTTATAGAAAAAGTAGACATCGTAGAATTGTCAAACTTGGCGTAGAATGGTATACAGGTGCGTATAAGAGGTTTAGGAGTCTGCACTAGGCGCCAATAATTGGGGGATAAAAATCCAATAGTGTGACTTCATCATTTTACTTATTTACAGCTATCTATTCCTATCTAGTTAGAGTTGGTGTTTCCTATCATCCTGTAGCTCTCACCTTATCCCCGGGTACCGTGTAGTAGATTGCTTGTGCCTTGGTGTGGTCGACTTTGTTGTAAAGATGGATGTCACTATAGGAAGGAGCGTCTTCCACAATCGGGAGATTGTTGTTCAACCGACGTTCTGACGGAAAAAAAGCATATAAGTTAAACTAGGAATATTTGCTAGTTTATACCGATGCCAGGAATTTTAGGTAGAAGGCCAATACTAGAATGGCGTCAAGACCATGTTCATCTACTCCGTGCACATTCTTCGAGCATAGTTGGCCGTAACATAAACAAACTAATTAAAAGCTACACGATATGCATTAAATTACAACTTCAACTTAAATGTACAACCTGTTTTAACGCAGGTGGTGTTATCACGTCGGTTAATCAATTACGTACCAACACTCTGGAAACTTAAAAGTTATATTCACTATTCATTATGGGCCATAACCATATTCTTTCAAATATCGCTGTAAATATTTTTCTAAACTCTTCACCATGTGTCAAAATTTAAAAGTTATATTTCTACTTTTTCTATAAAACCCTGGACAAAAATCGGCCAAAACCAAACCAAACCATCCAACCAAAGAATTTCGACAAAAACAAGATATGCCCTATTTGTCCACTTGATACAAAAACTTTTATCTTATACTTGACAGCACAATTACTTAACGAGTAGCATTTCTCACTTAAATTAGCTTTATCAGCAGCCTCTTATTGGGAATTTAATTAGAGAATATTCTATTTCAAAAACCTAACATTACAGCGTTTAAATAATTGTGCTAAACAAGCGAACTACAGGTGTTTCGGCAGCTGTAGCGTACGCCACAACCCACAGTATAAGCCGATATAAAATGGCCTGTGGTAAGGATTGATATTACAGCCCACCCACAGAACGAGTTCCAAGTATGACAGGATATTACCGACTAGATAGTTATAGGCTCTAGTGTTTCGTCTAGACTCGTGTTAATACACAACGTGACGTTTCGCACGTACGCAGCTAATTTACTGAGTTCATTCCTAGTCTTTTAGAGGCTTTGGTCTTCGTTTGTAGTTTAAAACTACTTCGGTGTGCGTTTTTTCATCCCGTGACAACTTTACGACGTGACACCGAAAAAATCACGTCCTTATTTCCACCTATTTTTAGGGCCCATTTTTTTTGCGAAAAAAATATTTAAGTGATTTTTTTTGCCAAACCCAACAATGAAACAATCAGCTTTTTGTAACGTTTTCGGTTTTCGATAAATTTCCGATTAACGCATTTGCAAAATCACTGCGAGAACAAAATGAGTCTGACGGGCCCGATTATACTCGAGAATTTTAGGGAAACTCTCAGGAGATACGGAAAGTAGTTGTGACGAATTTACCTTATAAGGTACCCCAAGACTCGACCAGATTTTCTGTGCTGCCACCTAGTGACAAGTATTTTATAATAGGGTACGCTAAGAGTTCCGCTAGGCGTCGCACCATGCATATAGGGGTTTAATTTTGCTCTCGCTGTACAGAAGAGGGTCTTTCTGACGGTGTGTTCATCATTAGGGTAGACCCAGCACAAGGGCAACTACACAATTCTAAATTCGGGCAAAATACAAACATAAATGACCGTGAACCTGCGATAAAATACGCCAGGTGTCGCCACTTGCAAGATAATACCCCCCTGTACAAATTTATTGGGAAAATGCTGTCACCTTTGGGAAAAATGTGGCCAGCCTAACCAGCTTTATTGTTACCTTTGGAATTTACATTTAAAAAACTAAATTTTGCTACTGTACCTTCTAACGCTAAAAAAAAAAAAAAAAAAAAAAAGAAGTGGTAGGATTCTAGACCAGTGCCCCCTTTTCCAAAATGTTTACGAAACATGTCTAAAAGCCCCCCTATATCGTCGTGTTTGATCGCCAATCACGACTGGAATTCCTAGAATAATTTTGAATCGGATCGGCACCGATACCATTCTAGTATCGTACTAGTAAATATCCACTCGGTATCGGATATCGGCTTTGATGCGATATTATCGGACATCCCTAGATAAAGCAAACTGACAAAAACGGAGACCAACCACAAAATGTATAACCATCAAAAACGTCCGGTGCTTGGAGTTCATTTACGAAATGAGCAACAAAGCGTCTAAAGTCATTATTCAATTCACCGTGAGTGTCTCTTTATGGTTTACAAGCCTTTACAGCTAGCAGCTTAGCGGATTTCTAACTGCACCGGTTTCTTACCACCGCAGACTCGGTTTTTGTGGTGTCTACGAACTCAAGAGTGAGTTCAAGTGATAGTTTTCGACGAAACAAGATGAGTCCTTATTTTCCGAAAAAAAAATTTTCCGAATTTTTTTTCTTATTTTCCATTTGTAAGCAGGTTTAGAGCATATAGCCAATTCTACCACCTCTTTCTAGGGTCTTTTAAAACAGATTTGTGTAAATTCTAAAAAAAATTAATATATTATCCCTGGTCTATTTTCGTATAGTACGATTTTATATTTCGTTTATTAACAGTAACGTTACTTCTTCTTTTATTATGAGTAAATAAATTAAAAATGTGTTAATTAAAGTTAAATATATTTTTGTGCATAATTTCGTTAAATTATTTAAGATAAGATAGTTCCCCTTCATTACCCAACAAACTTTTTTTTTGACGAAATGTTGCGGACCCTTTTCAATGCAGTGCTCCCTGCTTGTATGTTTGGAATGGACTTCTGGTTGTTTAAAGTATGTCAAAATACTTGGAACATTATTATTTTTTTCTTCAATATAAAAAGTGTTTAAAATTTTTAAAAACAACATGTTTTTTAAAGGTTTGTTTTCATGTTTTCGAAAACTTAAAGGCAAGTCATGATTCTTTTATATGGATTTGGACAGTAGCGTTCAATATTTTTTTTTGTGGTATTTAATAATTCAAGTCCAAGTTAAGTCATTTGTCTAAAAGACTTAAGTCAAGTCAATTGTAACGAGTGAAACTGACCTAAGTTATTACAACACTACACATCTGTCTGGAATGTAGAACTTGGTCATATCGATTGCGAAAAAGGAAATATAAAGCAAAACCTTCTTATGCAGATTTTTTCAAATTGGCTCCTTAACAGATAAATGGAAAGATCGACTTTGTTCTTCACAAGATGCAACGAAATACCGTAATAAACAACTACAATCTTTTTTTGTAAACTTTGTACTGCTTGTACACCCCGAATAGGCAACATTACAAATTTATGGACCAGCGAAGATAAAGGCAATTGTAGTGTCCGCCTTCCAGTTATTTTAATTTTCCAGCTAAAACTAAATGCAAAGTAAATGATCATCAAAATCCTCCAACTAAATACAGTAATAAACCACAAAGAGAAACTCTTTGATTCCGGTCTCACCTGCTTGTGTGATGCTGTAGGGAGGAAGGTCCTGATTTTCATTTGGATCCCTGGCGATTCCTTGTCTTCCGTCCGCTATCTTCTTACGTCGGATCAGGACTCTTTTGACTCCCCAGTTGAGGAGGAGGAGTAAAACAAAGCTTCCAACGATGCTCCCGATCACTATAGCGAGAGTTTTTGATCCCCTTGAAAGAAGAAGTAAAAAATGACTTTAAAGGATGATTGGAACACATTTGGTATATGAAAACAGCAGTGTTTAACAACTGTCCGAGTTTGATTCTGTTGTTCGAAAGAAAATTCTGATTACATTTCAAACTTATATACAAAAAAAGAAGTGTTGTAATGTTTTGGGCCAAAGATTAGACCTAATTGACTCAATTACCTTGACTAAAGTCATTCAGTCAAATGACTCGGGTTAAAATTAACACTTAGCACTTAAAAAAAAATTTTCTTCTTTAAATTTTGCACGTAAAATAGTTATCTAGCTATATGTTGTTTTTCTGTTATTATGTAGTGGAGTTATTTTTTTAGTTTTAGGATGTAGCAACTTTACTAATTTCAATAGATTAACGTTTTATTTTTATGCCATTGCCCTGACTTCAAGTGACTTGACTGGGGCTTGACTTGGGCAACCGGTGACTTGGACTGAATATGCATAACTAATCGCGGCTATAGCTGCAAACTGCTCAAGCTTACCGCGTTAAGTTATAAACATAATTTTTTCATTTTCTTTCGTTGAGAAGATACACTACAAGACAAAAGCAGTGTGTGAAAATTTTGTTCAATTCCGATTTGAATTGTGCAATCTAGAGCTGTTTAAAAATACCTTGGAATCTAGCAGTATTTGCTGACATTTTAGGAGGGCGCATATCCCCTTTATACTCAACGCCAATAAACATTTTTGCCCCACCACGGCCAGCCAAGATGGAATGTGCACCAAACGCGTTGTTACGTAAGCACAAAGTAAGCGAGATTTTTGTCAAACGACTGAAACGAGGCGATGTCAAATTTTTTAGGGCGCTTTTTTTCAAGGCATTTAGCGTTTTCTCAAACGCTGTAATTTGGCCTTTCGAGCCAGTTTTTGGACGGCATGTTTGTTTTTACAAAGCACGTGGCGACGGCTATAGAAATGCGCGTTTTTTCAAGTGCGTGTTTTCCATAGCCTTAACCATTTTCTCAAACTTGCAATTTGGACCTTTAGCCCAGTTTTTATACGGCAGCTCTTGTTCAAAAGAAACGCGTCGACGGTTAATTAATTGCTGGTTTTCAAGTGCTGTTTTTTTATAGCCTTAACCATTTTCTCAAACTCGTACTTTAAAACTTTAGCCCAGTTGTTCTTTCAAAATCAACGCGGCGACTGTTGATTAACTATACGTGTTTTTTCAAGTGCGTGTTTCTTATAGCCTTGGCCATTTTCACAATCGCTGAAATTTTGCCTTTTAAGTTAGTTTTTGACTGCATGCTCGTTTGTCAATGAAACGCGGCAACTGTTAAGTAACTGCGCGGTTTTTAAGTGCTGTTTTGTCGATTGCGTAATAGATAAGAACCGCGTTCTGTGGCGATAGTTTAACTGGAGCGGAAAGCCACAGGGCGGGAGCAGAAACCCGAACAAAAGTTATTCAGTTTGCAGAGCATTGGAAGGTTTTGAAAAGTCAAGGTCAACGCCGACCGTGAACTCAAAGTTGTGTTTCCTGTAATGTACACAGCGCGGTGGAATGTTGAGGCCATTTATCATTTCACTCACTCTAAACGCTTCCTTGCACGAAAAATTTGCAAGGGACTGCATTCGCGCAAAGGAGCAATTTTGAGCGGCAATAAATTCGAAAAGAACACATCGTTGGATTTTCGTATTCGAACAGTTTTTTTACTTTTAAAACAACTTTATGCATCTTTCTATTATCGTATTGCGCCAAACGTGAAACGACTACCCATGTCAATAGGGAAGTATAGGCAGGATATTTTAAACCTTTAAAATAAATCTTTATAAATTAATGCAGTTTTAAACTCATAACAAATAAATCGAAATACTGATTTACTTGTTTTATGCTGAGATACTTGTTATAGTCAAACTGGGTTTCTTAATGAAAAACCACTCATAGTTAATAAATCGAAAATTTGGTTTATTAGTTTTAAGCAGGACTGCGGGGTCGGACTTGGGACTGGAGTAAGACCACGCAAAACTACCCGAGTCCCGAGTTCGATGTGCGCATGAGCAGTACTAAATTTCGAAACTGATATGGCCGCCAACTGTAATTTTGAACGCGCAATAACAAATATTTTCTGAAATTTTGACCGGAGTCGGACAACGTTTTATTTTTTAGCCAGAGTCGGACTGGTTATTTGCCGGTTTTATACAAAGTTTGACTTCGTGATAGTCAAAATTGGTTTTCTCAATAGTAAGTTTCTTAACCTTGATGGTAAGTTTGGCAACCGACTTATAGTTAGTTAATAAATCGAACTACTGGAATATTCGTTTTATCTTTCAAACTACTTACAGTGTGCCTTCTTCTTTATCATTGTTCTGGCACTTTGAAAGATCTACTTTGAGTAGCTGGTTCTGGCAGCAAGCCGTTCGCTCGCAATCTCCACAGCAAATCCAACTCAGGTCATTGTTTTTCACTTGACACCAAGCGTGCGACGGACACTGGGTGGCGCTATCGTTACTACTCAAACCCAAAAACCTTGGATTCACGATCTCTAGGCCTGAGCTGCCTGCAGACACAAAATGGCGGTCGTCAGGTAAACGGAGTGCAACAAGAGGTGGAAAATTAAGTAACGACCAGTGATTACGCCAGTTTGGAACTAAGTTATTTAACCTAAGCTGTTGGTCACGAAGGTAGGGCTCGACCGCAAGAAGTTTTGAACTGCCAGCCAACGCACCTTGAGCAGCAAATAAATAATGATCGGTTTAACCGCTAGGCGAGGCTTAATTCAATAAAGTTCGACCTTATAGCAGGAATTTCGATGCAAACACATGTTGAGCGTTTATAACCAAGCATTAAAAGTGTCAATTTTTATGATAATTTTAATTAATCGTAACGAAGTTATATTATAACCTTGGATTCACGATCTCGAGGCCGGAGCTGCCTACAGACACAAAATGGCGGTAAATTTTACCGTGCCGTGTATTACGTGAAAGGCAAATTAAAGGGACGTCGATTTTTTTACCGCGTATGTCAATAATATTTTTGTTTTCATAAAAGTCTGATTGCTCGCTAAATTATGTCGCTTTGGGCAACGTGTGAAAATTTTGACCTTTCAAAAAAACCTCGCAGCGCCGCAAACTTATATATCTCCCCTCTGTCGTGCGGTTTTCCGCGTGGCCAGTTTGCTATTGCTAACCCAAGCAGCGGGTTCAAAACGCAACCGGCAAAAAGCCCTAGATACCAGACAGCTAATCATCCTTAACCGAATCCGAAAACAAATACTAGGCGTGTGTAGCGCGTGTTGTGCTTCTACCTGTCTGCGTGTGCCTATCAGGCGGGTGCCACGCGGCCAACCTATGGCGCACTAGAACCAGACTGGGACAACTATAGATTTATTTTAGCTTTTTAAAACTAGGTTAGAGTTAAAATTAGATCATTTTTTCTCAAATTAGAATTAGAACTAACGAATTCTTAAAAAAGAATTTCAACTAGAAAGTCGAATTACAGTTGATTATTCACAATCAATTTCATAGAATTGGCCGTATTTTGCTCTAATTCATTGAATTACAAAACTAGAATTATTTAGTTGTCCAAGTCTGACTATAACAAAAAAATACTACAAGAAAAACGTGCACGCTTTGTAAAAAAACACCACCACGCCGATATGTTTGCTAATTTAAAATATATTACACTCTTATTAGAATAATTCGCGATTTAAATGAAATTGATTGTGAATAATCATTTGTAATTCGAGTTCAAATTCTAGTTGAAGTTCGTTATTTTAAGAATTCAGTAATGCTAATTCTAATCTAATTTGAAAAAAAACTCAAAAAGATCTAAATTTAATTCTAATTTAACTTGGAAAAACTGAAATGCTCTAATTCTAATTCTAGTCTAATTTAAAAAGCTAAAATAAATCCGTGCATAGTGTAACAAAGTTAGCTAGTAGATTATTGCACACAGAGTAATAAAGTTAATAAAATTATTGCTCTATGTTTTAAATAAGCATACACATCGGCAAAATGCACTTATCGCCATACGTAAAACCGTGGTTGTATTTTCACAAGCGTGCACGTTTGTTTGTAAAATTTCTTGGTTCTAGTGCCCCATAGGTTGGCCACGCGGCACCCGCCTGATTACATGCACACGCACTCAGTCAGGTCAAAGTCAACACGCGCTATGCACGTGGCTGTTTTTTCCGGATTCGGTTAAGGTTCATTAGCTGTCTGGTATCTTAATGATTTTTGCCGGTTGCGTTTTGAACTCGTTGCTTGGGTTAGCAATGGAAAACTGGCCAAGCGAAAAACCGCAAGACAGGGGGGAGAGAGTTATATAACTTTACGGCGCTGCAGGTTTTATATGGGGACTTACAAAAGGACTAAAAAAAAGCAACAATACCCAAAGCAGAAAAACCTATAAAACCCTATGAAGATCAACGACACAATAAAGCCAAATACGCGGTAATGTCCAGTGTAGAATAAGATCAAAATCGTTTGAATAGAACCTAAATCTGCCGAAATACGTCGTAAATTACCGCGTATTTGGCTTTATTGTGTCGTTGATCTTCATAGGTATTTATAGGTTTTTCTGCTTTGGGTATTGTTGCTGTTTAGGTCTTATGGTATGTCCCCATATAAAACCTGCAGCGCCGTAAAGTTATATAACTCTCTCCCCCCATGTCTTGCGGTTTTTCGCTTGGCCAGTTTTCCATTGCTAACCCAAGCAACGAGTTCAAAACGCAACCGGCAAAAAGCCCTAGATACCAGACAGCTAATCATCCTTAACCGAATCCGAAAACAAATACTAGGCGTGCATAGCGCGTGTTGTGCTTCGACCTGACTGAGTGCGTATGCATGTAATCAGGCGGGTGCCGCGTGGCCAACCTATGGGGCACTAGAACCAAGAATTTTTACAAACAAACGTGCACGCTCGTAAAAAAAACATATAAACTATATGGATAAGACAAGTAGGTAGGCATATCGAATATCGAAACGTCCAAAATGATATACCTTCTTCTGTATGAACCTTTGGTATTTTCATTACGTCTTACATTACAATAACCTCCAAACATTATGCTCCAAAGTATTTCTTCAGTTGTAGTATCAATTTTAGGCGGTAAACCCCGAATAAGGTGAATTGACGTTAAAAAGTTAACCTGGCGATGTACAAAACGGTCAAAAAGGTCAAAATGGACGTCAACTGTACAAAAGCCGCCAAAATAAACACGATTGAAAACAATCGGTCGGTGGAAATACGCGATGTCATCTGATTGCAAGGGAGAATAACTTAAGTGTGGCGATTACGGGTCCATTATAAACAAGCAAAGTCGTAACTGGTCGAGTCGGTCGATCAAACCAACCGGCTTGTTTACACTGTGCAGTGTATTTGTTGACCAAGCAATTTTTTTATTATCTAATTTGTTTTTTTAGAGGTGTTCTCGAGTTGTGCGGAAGAATGTTACCCTTTTTCAGAGGTCAAAGTCAAATCGCTTTCACCAAATAACGATCGGGGGCCGACGTTGTTTTTACACCAGGTATTTGGCTTTGCTTGGGGTTATTGGGGGGTAATGAGTCGGGTTAGAAAATAGGTTTGGCTAAAATTATTAAGTGGTGTTTGGGGTTATGTAAAGTGTTGTTTAGGCCTGATTCTGGCCATTTAGGTCTTATTCCGACGGTTTAAAGACTTATTCCGATTTAAACATTACTACGACTATTAGGTATTAGTGATATTTTGGTCTCATATAGAACTGTGTTTTTTTCTGATTAATTTTGGCTTTCTTTCGGTCTCATGGCTGCAGTCCTTTTGTCAGATCAAAATTTTCGCACGTTACCCAAAGCGACCTAAATTACCGAGCAATCAGACTTTCACGAAAAAATATTATTGACATACACGCGGTGAAAAGAAGGTGTGTCTGTTTTCTCTTCGGTACGTGCTTCATGTATTACACGGCCCGGTTAAATTTTAAAGCAATGTATATTGTACCATCGAACTTATGGTTTGCTCGAATATGCGAAAGTCGTTGATATGGTCTGCTGCAAAGAAACTATTTTGGGTATAGCCTTTCATAGTAAATCATTGCCAAATTTCAAATATAGTTTTAAAAATAGTTTTGATTTTGTGAACTTCAAGCTTGGCACATTTCGGCGGTTGTCCAAAAAATATTTTTAGAGCTGTTGTCAAAAATGTTTCACCCTTGTGGGGTTTTGTAAAACACTACATTAGGCCAAGTAAAACGACATAAAAAATGTTAAGTTCAAAATGCGCTGGTCTGAAAGCGTTTTTGCGAAATAGGTTTAGAATAAAAAAAAGGTTTTATAGGATTGACTTGACTTTAGGCATTCGGACAAACCATTAAATAGTGCATTGACTCTTTATAATAAATTGTACGTGTTATGTACTACTAAAAGTTTAACTTATAAGACCTGCTTTGCGATATATATGAGCAGGTTTTTTTTAAGGTTTGGTTTGGGTGACCGCTAAGTAGTTTTAAGAGACCGCTAGTGTTTCATTTAAATACCAAAAAATAGCCATATTTGCTTAAACGAGTTGCAAGTCCAAATTTTTGGAAACCGTTTCGGTCCCCCAAAACACCTTAAAAAAACCTTGTATATGAGCAAAGAGCAGGTTTAGCAATTCCGACAGCCTAAAACATCTGGTTTTGATGCGAATTACTTTTCAATGACAACCAATTTAACCGGCACTCGACTTGTTATTTGGTGAAAACGATTTGACCTTGACCTCTGAAAAAGGGTAACATTCTCCCGTACAACTCGAAAACACCTCTCAAAAACAAATTAGAGAAAGACAAAATTACTTGGTCAACAAACAGACTGCACAGTGTAAACAAGCCGGTTGGTTTGGTCGACCGACTCGACCAGTTACGACCTTGCTTGTTTATAACGGACCAGTAATCGCCATACTTTAGTTATTCTCCCTTGCAATCAGATGACATCGCGTTTTTCCAACGACCGATTGCTTTTAATCGTGTTTATTTTGGCGGCCTTTATACAGTTGACGTCCATCTGACCTTATACAAACTCGTTTTAACTTAACCTGGTTAGCTTTTTAACGTCGTGGTTTACCTCAAGCGAGCTTTACCGCCTAAAATTGATGACGAAACATTATTATGCTTAATTTGTTTGCGTCTGATAATACGTGAATGCTTGCAGAAAGAAATGAACCTACCCTTATTAATTATTTGTTAGTTTGACTAAATTTCCAAATGGATCTTGTAAAATAAGCGTATTGCATCAGGATTATAAGCTGACATTCCCCGGTGCTAATTACGAACTGTTGTGTAGCTTAATTGCCATCGCCGAATTTAGAAAAGTTGCGATTAAAAATAGCAAGTTTAGGTGGAATTTTTGCTCTAACCGGTTTTACGAAAAAGTACATCTTTTCATGTGGGAAGGTATGAGTCATTCTGATTGTAAGTAGATCACCATGACTCGTTATAAGGTGAAATCAGCTTATTTTAGCCGCCGTCTAGCTATGTCAGTGCTTCTCAACCTATGGCTCGCGACGCAAAATTTTCTCGCTGTTTGATTTGGTTGGGTCGCCGACCGCAGTAGTTCACATGTTTATACTAATTGAGATTGGTTCTGAGCAAGATTTCTCAATTAGGAAAATTAAGGAAGCAATACAAATAATGTATAGTTACTAAAATTCGATTTTTTTTGCTAATGCATAGTTTTTGTTTGCTTACAAGAAGCTATTTTTTAGTTCGCTTACAAGAAAAAAACAATTGGGTCGCCAAAGCTTAGTCGTCATACGCGAAAAAAGATTGAGAAACACTGAGCTATGTCATTAATACTTACTTTGTATCCAGCGCTTTCGGTGTTCTAGATTTTCGGCTTAAATGAACTGTTAACGCAACACCTTTTACACTCTTATACTAAACTACATGAATAAATTTAAAATTGGAATAGAAATATTTTTGAATATAAAAACAAATTCAAGAAACAAAATGTAAGTGAAAAAGTCAAAATGTAAAAAAAAAAATAAAAAAATATATATTTATATAAGTACGTCCAAATTCGATTGATCCTTTTGTAATTTACACAGCGAACATAAAAACAAAATAAACGCTGGCGCTGGTTTATAATCCTACAACAACGTACATTATTTGGTTTATGGTGCAGATTACTGTTTGGGTTTGGATAGGTTAAGCAACTTTATTAAATAATATTACCTGAACCACGTTAGCCCCAATTTTTGTTTTGTTTAAAAGCTGTGGTTGGATTCTAGACCAGCGCCTAAAAGTTTACTTACAGCTTACGCAAATCATCAATCCGAAAAGACGACATAAATCTTTGGTGTCCATCGCTTGCAAATTACTCAACTGTTTTAAAACCCCTGCAAAACAAAACGGCAACAAATAAATTGCAGTGAATAGATAAAATTTACCACTTAAAAAATGGTTCATTTTCACACAGCAAATTGGTGGTTATTGCTTATTTTGATAAGCCAGGATAAAATTGGAAACAATAATTTAACAACAGAATAAGGTCCTATAGGTTTTTGATTCTTGCGAGATATATTACCTGAACTAAAATAACTGCTATGCAGGTTGGTATACGTCATATGCTGTTAACACGACGAACTAGTCACAAGTACACTTTTTGTCATTTTAAGCAACAGCAGTACAAACAATGTTTGGGTTATGGTGGTCTAGTGACTCTGTAGGTCCGTTTATAACGGATTTCATACTTCTTCTGTGGCGTACCAATCGCCTTCTTCTTGTATCTGCTGATATGCGCTATAACTACTCTCTTCATGGGAGACCGGCCTTGTCTAGAGCTAAGGCCAGACTTAACTTTGTCCCCCTTGCTTCCCCTCTACCTACACAACCTTCTGTAACAATGCCCAATACAAGCTAACATCACACCTAGTAGTTGGCCTTATGCTTTTATGATATCCCTTCTGTGGTGTTGGAAATAACCACAGCATTAAAAAATAACTTGCTCTTCCTTTAATTTTATTAACCCAATCTTTATGTTCAGATATATAATCCGAAATGACGGCCTTCGCTAAAAGTTGATTAGTCAAAAAAGTTGATACAAATAGTCCTGACCCGTACCCAACTACTAAACTAGTTAATGAAACTGTGTAAGCTAACGGTCTAGTGCGCAAAATACGTCGCAAAATAAGACATTTGAATCATTCTCACGCATATGATTAATACAAGATTCTCTTATCACTTGTTGCAATTCAGGACACAAAATGAAACAGTCATACAGTTCTAGTTTCATTTTCAAACGACAGCACAAAAGTGTTTTGCTAGATCAGTGGTTCTCAACCTTTTTTCTTTCGTGGCCCATTAACGTTAAAAAAACTCTGTTGGCCAATAAATTTTTATGAAAGAAAAAACTGTAAAATAGGTTTAGAACAAAACACAGCAGAACATATTTCAAAACAGATAATTCATTCAACCGATAATTAGTGAGATATTTCTGGCTGAACAAAAAACATTCCTTTTTAATTCCTCCCAAAGCTATTATTCCTGTAAAATTAAATATAGTGACACAAATGAAACTAAATCTAGCTTTTTAAATTGGTCTGTGGCCCACCTCAAAGTTCTTATGGCCCACCAATGACCCATGGCCCACTGGTTGAGAACCGCTGTGCTAGATACTAGACTAAGTGACTAGACGTAAGGATTGACAATAATTGTGTCGTCAAAGCTTTTAAACGAAAACAAGGGTAAATATTTTAAAGTTACGTCACAGACTACTTTTGTTACACAAACGTAGGCTATATTTGAGTGATTGTCAAGGGAACAGACAACAAGATATAAAAGGCAACAATACCTAAAGCTAAAATCTATAAAACCATCGTATTAATAAGACCAACGACATAATAAAGCCAAATACGCAGTAATATCCATGAGAGAATAAAGAACCTAATGCTCTCACCCAATCTCATGACCATTAATTGAAGACTGCTGTCTGCTACACCTATAACATAAAAACCCTGCCTAATTTTATACTTGTTTCAAAATCCTAATTTCTTTAGGTGGACACAAGTTTGTATCAACTTACGGCCGCCAACACTTATATTGTCCTGAACACGTTTAAGGCCGTAAAAGATATAGTAAACGGCTGCACATTGTGCAGTACTAAACAAAACGACCAAATCAACTTGAATGTCAATCAATTAAAAAAGTCGGAGTTTATAACAAGGAAATTCAGACTCCCCGAAATCTATAGTGCTTCAAAAAGTTAATGTTTTTAGAGGTATAATACTCCACTTCTCTAGCTTCCGCGTACAAACTGTGCTACTAAATCCGAATAGGTTTTTCGTTGTTTCGTGCCTAATAATCACCGTCTAAAAACGACCCAGTTACAAAGGATTACGTATTATAGGCATTTGTGCCAAAGGAAAACGTCAATTTCTCAAAAACAACGTTTTAGTGTACAACTCAAAACCGTGATTTTAACGGTTTTCCGCTGAAAACGTAAATCTGCTCAAAACTCATTTTTTAGTTTCTGGGAGGCGAAAAACGCGCGGTTTCTGAATTGCTCACACGAAAAAAGCCAGTACACAAGTTTCTCACAACAGGACGTTTCAAGTGACGTCATATCACGCACCGACGCACTTTTTGATGGTTCGGAGCACAAATTCATGCAGCAATGTTGATAACGTAGCGGCATTGCATTTTGTCTAAAAACACCAAAAAACCCTTACGCATTAAGCTTTAGGTGTATTTAACATACACCGCGTTAAGGTACACTATTTAGGGATGTGTAATATAGCTTGGAAATGAATTTTAAAGCCAAAAATGTCGAGTAGATCGACATCATTTTGATTAAGACGTTTCGAGACGAACTTGTACCATTTTCAGTTGATGTGACCGCGTAATTCAGTTAAGTATCACTTATAAAAGGTGGGACACAATTGTTATTAGTCTGAGTTTCCATAGTTGTAACATTATTTAGCACCTTTAGGTGTTAAACAGGTAGAGCGGTGATTTGAAACGAGTAAGTACGCTATGCAGGGATCTGTAATATAGCTTGGAACTAAAGGTCAAAGCCAAAGAAATCGAGTAAATCGACATCCGATTAATAAAAAAATAGCAAACAAAATTATGTTCCACCTTTTAAAAGTGGGATTGAATAGATTTTAAAATAAAAAGTTCAAATCATAAAAAAACATTTTCTTGAATATTTATCTACAGTATTCAGTGTTTTAGGCACACCGACCCTCAATTTTAGATGCCTAATGTGTAGCGTTGTATTGGTGTTTTTATTACCATTATAGAAACTTGCCCGTTAAAGTAAAAAAGGAAACTTAACAGCGTTTGCAGAATAGTCTAGCGAAGCTAATAATGTCAAAATGAACGTGTCAAAAATAGTATTCCACTGTTACTAATAAATAATAATTAAGGTCGAGATTGATTTTGCAAGGGTGAAGGTGGTTTCAACAATAACAACGATTGGTTTAAACTTTACAGTAAAGTTGAAAAGGCAGTCATGCGAAAAAACAAATGGGCCGAAAACTGATAAGGGGTCACGTTTTTAAAAATTAAAATGCCGAAAATGTCCTTAAAGAAGCACAATTATCTCGTCCCACCTTATTAGGTGGGGTAATGGGGCGGTAAACTGGGGTTTTGGAACTACTCTGCTTGAAAGGTGGGTGTTTTTTTCAGAACCGAATAAAAACGGCCATTGTGTGCAATTCAAGAGTGGGATATTTTGAACGTTTTTTTTAATGTAAATATTTGTAGACTAGGGTTTCATTGAAATATTCTTAACTATTGGTTCTTAACCTTTTTTCATTTTTTTCACCTTGCGGGTCCCTAATGCTTGTAAAAAATTGCGAACCCCTTTAATGTTTAAAACAGCGAAATTGGAATTTACGGTAGCTCTACAACAATTTCAAAATACTTACGTATGAATGAAATTCACGAAGAAAAACTGTTTTCGCGGCTAATTGGCCAGTCTACAAAAATGAAGTAGATGTTTTCTCAAAACCTTCTTACGAACCCGAACCACTGTTCTAAACTGATATTGTAGTAAGAATATTCAAAGCCCATGCAGATTAGGAACATCTCTTAATAAAGAGTTATTCGAAACGTTCAAGTGCTACGTAGGCTACTTCTGTATAGGATGTGGTAACGTCTTACTACAACCTCCATTGATTATCTTAAGATTTATTCGCAAAGTTAAAAATGCTACGTACTTCTGTATGGGCTTTGTTGTTCTCACTACATTCTCCAACCATTATGCTCTAAAGTCTAAACTGATATTCTTTTCAAAAGTAGCGTGCAACTTGCTAGCATTTTGTTAGTTATACCGAGTAAACTTTACTAGAACGGCCACTGTTCCATTACAAAATCTGGCCACTGAAAAGCAAAACATCAATGTTTGAACTCAGTTTGAATCTACACGACTAAAGCGTTCTTACTAAAACTTATTTGTGTTAGGAATTAAACTAGGATGAAGCGGCTGTATTTATGTATTGTCATGCGCCCAACCATAACACTTTGCGAAAATGCACTATTTGCCCTTCGGGGTAATCGTGACACTGGATCCTCATGTATCAGCACATTGAGACTGGGAGTTAATGAAAAGTAATAAACCTGTCAATATTTTGTGCGCAAATGAACAAAGTATTTATAGGGATTTTGACAGGATTAAAATTTGAAGTTATCACGGCAAAATTTGTCTAATCTAACTGTTTAGCTGTAAGGCATTGGTTTACTATACTTGACGGTATACTAAGCATATGTCATAAACCAATTTGAAAGATATTTCGTCGGCTAACGCAGCAACAATAAATTTTTTTGCAAGACAATAAATAGCGAAATGTTTACTTCAAAAAATAAATCGTGGCTAAGGAGTCTATATAGCCCAGACACCCGATCCGTTAGAAATTGGTGCAAGCAAAAAGATCTGCAACAATTAATGCATCCTACGGATCAAAAAGTCCGACTTGGGGTCTTTGGCAATGCACTAATTTGACCTTACAATGTGCTTCAAAAGATTAAGTTTAATAATACTTGACCCACCTAAACCCAAACGCTAACCAGCACCCTAACCCAAATAATGTGCATTGAATTAATAATTACATAAACGCTTTAGGCCTCAATATCTCATTTTGTGACGTAACAGTCCTATATACCACGGACGAGAAACTATCTTATGCCCACCGAAAGTTTGTTTTTTTCTCCAGCATTTAAATAATTATTACATTAAAGCACATTATTTGGGTTAGGGTTGGGGTTAGCGTTTGGGTTAGGGTGGGTCAAGTGTTATTAATGCCATCTCACACTTTTTGTAATCTTTTGTGAATTTTCAGCGAATATTTTCAATTTATCTACGCCGGGAGTTTACCTCAAGGTCCAAATTAGTGCATTGACACGACCTCAAGGTCTAAAGTCTAGACTTAAATAATTAATAATTTCGAATTTCCACTCAATGATTGCTTTCGCATTTTTTTTTAATTTCTATATTTTTGTAAAATCATAACTAAGAAGTATTTTATAACTTCATAATTAAGATAAATAAATCTAACAATACAAAAAAACCTCTGTAGTCGGCCACCCAACCAAGTTACTCGCCGACCCAAATGAAAGGTCGTGACACAATATGTTGCGTAACACTTTTTTTATGCACACGATAAAAAATGTGTTCAATCTAGGCCATTCAAAACAAAAGTTAACCTTTAGCCTACATTTCAACGCTTAAATTTTGATGAATCATCGAGCGTTACGACGTTAGAACGCCTGTAGCGTCTGCGTCTGCGTCTGCGAACCGAGAGTAATTAGGCGCAATTAAAACGACGCCTTTATCGGGGCAGAGTCCGCCGACATTCTTATTTGCCATTTGCAAGTCACGCAATTACGCGTAAAGCGTACGTTTAAACTGGGAATCCGTGAGATATTGAAACACCGCCGTTGGAGAAATCTAATAAAACGTCACGCACTTAAAATAAAGTCAGTTTGTTTTACAACAATGCATTTACGCAGGAGGCAGCCATCGAAATTACGTTTCCACGTATAGTATGAAATTTAACGTCTTGCATATTTTGAACGTAACTTTATTTTACAAACTTTACGACACAAGGTTTAAAGCTCTACTTAGTAATGTATAGGCTTTGACTTTCAATATAGCCTATACGCTTGACTGAAACATACAGTCATCACTTCTAATTGATTCGAAACGTTCACAAAATGCTACCTATACTTTTGAATGTGCTTTGATATCCATTCTAACTACTTACTACAATATCCAGCTAAATCTTAAGATTTATTAAAGGCGTTCAAAATATAATACCTACTTCTGTATGGACTTTGATATTCAACGTACGTTTAACCAAAACATCCATTCATAACTTCTAAATTTATTTAAAACGTTCAAAAAATTCTACGTACTGAATGGGCTTGGGTGTTCATTCTGCCATTGACCAAAACGCCAAGTCATTATTTTACGATTTATTCAAAACGTTGACAAAATGCTTACTTGCATAGGCTTTGATATTCATTGTACGTCTAACTACAACCTTAAGTCATTATCCTAATATTATTCAAAACGTTTTTAAAGTACGATATGCTTTTTTTAAAGTACGATACCTATAGGTTCAGCTTCTGAACTATTTTTATCCCAGCCATAATGCTTCGAGATAAATTCAGTCATTAAATTGACTCGTAGGCGGACTTTTGTCAGCTTTCATAAGTCGGTATGCTTGATAGCATCGCCGAAAAACGTAATTCGCCTTCTCGGGGTATAAACGGTCAGAAATCTCGGAGCATAAACGGTCAGAAGCGACGTGTTTTTACCAAATTTCTTGTGACGTTGTTTCTTGGTCGTAAACACATGGGCACAAAAGGTACGACGACCATCTTACTTCTGAAAACCATGCTATAATCTTTTTACGGCGATATTGGCAAAGATGTAATTCCCGACAATTTAAACTCTTTCGAAGCATTTAGTTGTTTATAGTTGTTTACGTTGGAACATCTTGTGACGACAGGTTTTATGGGTCGCAGGTTTTAATTTTATTGCATCAGTTTAATACCGAGCGTTAGATTTAAATAAATTTTACTTTTTGTTACTTTCGATATTAAAATGTTTAATGTTTTGTTACTCATTGTATATGGTGTCACGACAATAGTTTTTTCAGTGGTAAGATTACCACCTGATTGTGGGTAAATCAATAAGAAAAAAATGAACTGAATTCAAAACGCAACAATATAATATGTATAGTAACAATACATATATGAGCACAAGTTTTTTGTGGTGATAGCAGTGTTGGACCAAAATTAATTATTGCTTTTAACCTTCCATTCACGGCTAGCAATTCAGCGATTCGTAAAGAACCCAGTGTTGCAAACCTTTTAAAATGACGTAAGTTCCAGTTAATTCATTTGTAAAATAACTTATGTCAAGTAAAGTCATTTTGCCAAAAATACTTCAGTCAAATTAAGTCATTGAAAAAATTGACTAAAGTACACTCAAGTCAAGCCATTGAAAGCTATTACAACAATGTAAACATCAAAGAATTAAATCATCCAACTTATTTCCACCAATCTCTATTGGTTCACCCTTGCAACACATCTATTCAACCTGGGGTGAACTACTCACCACCAGTGTTGTAAACAAGTCATTTTGAAATGACTTAAGTCCCAGTCAAGTCATTTGAAAAATAACTTAAGTCCAAGTCCCAGTCCAAGTTATCGGTTGCCCAAGTCAAGTCCTTCAAGTCATTATGAAAGCAAGTCAATTTCAAGTCGTGTCATTGACATAAAAGTAAACTGTCAAACTAATCAAATTGATAAACTGGTCCGATTATAAGCAACAATTTAAAAAAAAAATAACACAAACGCAATATACAGCAATAAAAGTGTTTAATGTGTAAAACTTGAGAAAAATTCTAATATAAAACACTTAATTAAATCCCAAGTTATTTGACAAAATGACTTGAGTCCAAGTCAAGTCATTTGTCGAAACGACTTAAGTCAAGTCAAGTCATTTTGGTCAAAGGACTTAAGTCAAGTCAAGTGATTTGAAAACAGTGATTTAAGTGCACTTAAGTCAAGTCAATGACTTAAGTCATTACAACACTGCTCAACACTTTAAGAAACGCTGCTTTCAGTATACGGAACACAAATTGCTGAGCTTTCAAAGTTTACTTCATAACCAATTTCACCCTAACATCAACAAAAGTTGATCATAATAATCTCACGACTTGCTTACTGGGAAAGCACCACTTTCATTTCGTGGGTATACTGGCACTTTGATTTAGAATAACGCCTTCGCCTAGAATTCAAGATCGCCAAGCGTGATATTAACTGGTGGTGACTGATATACTCTATCACAAGCAAAGGCTATTTAGCTATTGGCGAAAACAAAACAGTTCACACAGCACAGTCTAACATTCTGAATTGCCTTCCAAAAAAGAGAATGAATTTTCGGTTTTGCATGGGCTAAAATCAAACATAACGTCCACAAACTACGTAATTTACTGAAGTGAAAAAAAAGCAACTAATATATTTTGATATAGTACAGATTGTATATAGTACATAAGTCTCCCATTATGTTCTTTTTAAATGGCATGGAACCACCGCTTTGTTCATCGTTTTGGCAAAAAAAAACCTTTCCAAATACCAATTTTATTTTCAGCGTTTAGCTTGACAATTGAATAGCCTTAGTATGTCATTAAAGTTAACTTTACAACTTGGATGTGATTATAATTCAGTTGGTTTTTAACCTTTGTAGGGCACAGTACGCGTTTATGGACTGTAAACCTTACACATTACCAAATAAGCCGCTGCAGACACTACACCTGAGAATAACTTGTAATTAGACCCTGTTATAACAAAGTAATAACTTGCAAGCAGTTTGTAGATAAACAGCAATTAAATAACTTGAACATTTGCTCTTAAATAAACTTAACGATTAAAGGGAGAAAATGCTTTGCTAATGAAAAATAACCCATATCATTATCAAATCACTTCTTCGAAATTGTAAAGTAACCCTTTATGGGAATTAATCATGGGTTAAGAACCGCTGTATAATTCTAACCTTAGCCGTAAGCCTGACACTTGCAACCACTTGAGCTGAGGTATACACTATACAAACCGCAGTATCACAGCGTACCCAATCTGCAAGCCTAGGGCAAGCTTTTGTTGGGCGAAATTAAAAGGAAGCGAAAGACCAATATCCTACGCGTTTCCCGTAAAGGGAACTTGGGAACCAACGCGACTTACCATCGAACGCGTCAAAACATCAACAAAGGACGGACGTAATGAAACGTAAACAAACAAAATGCCCTTTTAAATGTAATGGTTCTGTGACTTTGCAATATCATTTAAAATACCATCAAACTATGTACAAGGACTTTGTGGCGTTAGACAAATTATTCTTAGAAGCTATAGCTTTATCGGTATCCAACCGTTACCGAAATGGTTAAAACGTGCCTTTCAAAGAAAAGTCTTCGATAGGTATATGTGCAATTCCATTGGTCCAAAACGTTTACCGAAGTAAATGTTAGATAAATCTTCAAGTGATTTCAATTATGCAAACATTACTTAACCTGACGACCCTCTTCCCGTTTGTACAAAGCACGATGTTATGTATAAATATTTGTAGATTTCGGAAGACAGCCGCACTTTTCGTAAGTGTTAGGTGCGCATAGCAAATGCCCTTATTAGATTAAAGATTAAGATTAAAGATTTTCCAGGTTATTACTTGAAATTTGCGTCAGCGTAAATAAGTTTATTTACCTCCAATTGTTAACCTCATTTTAGATAAATTTACGTTTCAGGATAACAAATTCTGCATTGGAACGTAAATCATTAATAATTTGGTATCGGACGAGCACCGATACCACCCTAGTATCGGACGAATACCGATACTACGACTTGGCATCTGGTATTAGATCCGATATTATCAAAAATTATAGCTTTTCGAAAGACAGCCGCACTTTTCGTAAGTGTTAGGTGCGCATAGCAAATGCCCTTATTAGATTACAAACAAAACAAAATTATAGTTGGAAACAACCAATATGCGAATGCTAAACGTAATTCTGAAATCGAGTTACTTTTAATTAAGTCACAGTAATTTTTTTAAATCTAAATTTATTCGAAAAAAAGTGAAATGACAACATGTTGGCCCCGATATTGACACAATTCGTGTGTATAAAACTATAAATCATCTGCATGTCTCGCAACTCTTTCAAACAAAGAGACTTCAGTTGGCTAAAAAGTAGTTTCCCGGTAATACCGAAAACTATAGATTAGAAATTAAACTAAAGTACACAAACGATTAAAAAGTGATCGGCATCTCTCTCTGATTCGTCAAACTAAGACAATTTTTCGAAGTCTGCGTCAAAATATCAGTTGCCTAACGATAATTTCCTGGTGATATCGAAAATTAGTTTGGAAATAAAACTAAACACACAAACAATTGAAAAATTAAATTGTAATTAGAATGATCGGAGTTTTGCTCTGATTCGTCAATTGAGACAGTTTGGCAATATCTGCGTCCAAATATCGTCACCCAATCTGCAACACACCCCGGCAAGCGACAACAAGCTTTGAAAATAGAGTATTTGACCCCAGGGCTTGGTTCAGGAAGTTGTATCGAAAGAGAAAAAAGCGCGAGGCAATTTGAACGCCAGCCGTAATGTTAACGCTTAGTCAATCCGGTCCAACAACTTTCTGCTGTCATAATAACGGCCGCGCCTCTCTGAAAATATCAACAAATTGTGTTGGATTGCTGACGCCCGGTGAGCGTTAGAATTATAAAACGCGCCTATCTGGGTTTAAACAATAGGGTGTATCTTTATAGAATCCAAAACCATCGGCGGCAGGTTTTAGCCAGTCGATCACTGCTCCGCTGACGCGTATATTAACAAGTAAAACTCATAGTAAAAAACATGAGTAAAAAACAGGATCAGACGTTTTGTTTAAAAGGAAAATATATTTCGCCAAGTGGCATCATCAGTTCCTGTAAGAGTACAAATAAATAAATAAAATCAGAGCGCAGCCATCAACAAATCAATAAAAGTAAACAATAAAATATTAAAACATGATAATAGACTGATGTATTTTTTCCCCTTCATCCACTTATTTGCGTCGCCTACTCATTTGTCCCAGTCGTGTTGCCTGCGAGGCTGTAGTGCTTTTCATTGCGTTTTTAGTCTATTATAATGTTTTAATATTTTATTGTTTACTTTTATTGGTTTGTTGATGGCTGCGCTCTGATTTTATTTATTTATTTGTACTCTTACAGGAACTGATGATGCCACTTGGCGAAATATATTTTCCTTTTAAACAAAACGTCTGATCCTGTTTTTACTCATGTTTTTAACTATGAGTTTTACTTGTTAATATCTGGGTTTAAATCACGCCGAAGCAGGTAGACTTGGAAAGCTAGATAATTCTGTTGTAAATCATTAAATGTAATGTTAGTTTATATTCTGTTTTTTACAAGTTTCTATTACTACATAATTTAATTTGAGAAAGCGTAAATGATTTAATTCTAGTTTTAATCTGTATGGGCTTTGATATTCTTATTACGTCTTACTACAACCTCCAACCATTATGCTCCATAATTTTAATCTAATTTGGAAAAACTAAAATGCTCTAATTTTAATTCTAATCTAATTTAAAAAACGTAAATAAATCTAGTTGTTCAAGTCTGCTCAGTAGTAGACAAGACCTCAAACCGCTGATTGCTTTTAAAGTGTGATGTCATCTTGCCGTTAACTTGTAGCCTTTATTCGAAACTGTCACCCGTATTTTTGGATCAAGTGCTTAAGTGATACTTGACCTTTTTTACATTGTGTCTGACTTAAAATAAACTTTCTGGCAAACTATATAGTATTGATACTTTTACTTGTAAAACAAACTTGAAAACGACTAAATTTTGATTTGTTCCTAAATAGGTTTCATTTGATCGTTGTTATAGGCACCCATCCTGTTAAAAACCCATAGCATTAAGTTAATTTTAATGGCGATCGGTTAGAATCGTACCACATCAGTTTAATTATTAAATCAACGCACATTATTTGAGTTCAGGTGCGGGTTATGGTTTGGGTTGGGTCAAGTAATATTATGTTTATTATCCAAGTTTTGAATTTTGGCGACTGGTTTCGTAACAGTATTTGTTACTGTAAAAAAGGTGTATAGGATTCCAGACCAGCGCCGTTATAATGACAAATAAAGCTCTACCCTGCCTATCATGGATGACCAACATTTTAATTTAAACCCATGTTAGAATAAAAATATGTGACAAAATATCTCAAGAATGCCGCAGCTTGCATAAAACTAATTCAGGGGTAGCCAACACTTCGATCGCCAAATTTCACCTGGTCGATCGCGTCGAATGTGTGGTTGGTCATTACAGTATCTGTCGCACACAAGCCGAACATCAAAATGACCATTTGTTGTCTGGACAAGCCTAATAAAGCGTTCGTTGACGTAACAAATTAATCCATCGCTGGCTTGGGATGCAATTAACTCTTAAAATGTTTAATAAGTGTTCTTGTGATTTTTTACTGAACCAGTCGATCGAGAGACTCAAAAAAAACATTTCAGTCGATTGCAGTCAAACATAAGTTGGCTACAGCTAAATTCTAATCCATTAGCAAACGGATGGCCAGCAACACAGACTAACACGTTCTCAAACAATCAATCGAAGCAAGAATGCAATGATTAATGAGAGCAAAATCAAGTTTCCTGTTAAAGTTATAGCTTCGTTTTAACTTATGATTGCTACTTGGCAAGCTTTACCAATTAAATTACTATAATTGGCCTTTTCCGGTTTAATTTTGTCTGAGCTCTGAATTTCAACTGTATAATTAAAGCTGTCTCACTGCCTTTTAACCTTCAACATGTTCTCAGTTTTATTTCTGTGTAGGCCTAGAAAGTCGATATTAATTTGCATGATTCGAAACGCAGAAGTAGGCTAACTTCAATAAAAAGCAGTATGCATTTTAAAACGTGGTTTTGAAAAATACATAAAAATTAAAGTTGAAATTATTCAGAAATGCACTATTTTGCAGCTACGGCAAATATTTGGACTATAGGAGCCAGTATAATTGAAACAAAGAATACCTGATTTCGCTATCCAAATAAACTACTTGCAATTTCATCCAAAATAACTATTTTTTTTAGGCCTGATTGTAATCAATATTGTCCAACAGATTTGTTGTCAGAAATCAGCCACGAGGTTAAGTATGATTCCTCTTAAAATCAAAACTTGCTCTGTTAACAACTTTCTCATTTTTCACCCCCCAAAAAAAAATTATTAACAAAATCTAAATGAAAAAATCGTATAATTGAAGTTCGCTTTTGCCCAAAAAAGTACACTTCTTGTTTTTTTATTTTTAAAAGGTTAAATTTGTTTTTCGGAATTAAATGTTTTTTGCTTTTCTCAACAAATTTCTGCACTTTTTTCTCTTCTAACTTAACAAAATATTACAATCTGTACAGTTTTCGCATAAAATCTCGCCGGATATAAAAAAGTGTTTCCGATATAAAAATACGACCGTCCTCAATTCAATCTCGTCAGTAATGGCCGCCGATTTGCTTTTCAGCCTTTTTCGAATTTTTCGAACTTTTTTCATTCGGCCGAAAAAATGGCTCCGACGAATTCTTGAAAAAAGGCGCCAGAGTTGAATATACGTCCGCGACGCAAAAAAAGTCAAGTTCTGATCAGCGTCGTTCGCCGCAGGCCTCGGCCTCGATTGTGACGTCACGTAACGCGCGTGCGTAAACGTTTAAACTCTGCCTTTTTCGCTCGACGCAAGTTTTCGGCGCGAGACCTCGGAAGAATTGGCTTAAAGGTCGGCCGACCGAAAAGCCTCGAGTCGCTGCTGAATTTTTCGCTTTTCGTTATTTTCTGTTTTTTATTTTTATTTTTTCAGCTTTACTGGGGATTCCGATAATATGGGATCGGGTTCCAAGTCAAGCCTTTTTGAAAAAAATAAAGTCATAGCCATGTCAATTATTAACGCATCTCAAATCCGAGTCACGTCCTTGTCATAAAAAAAAACGCTAAACTATTAAAATTGGTAAACTCGTTCGATTGTGAGATATGACCCGAACAAAAGACAACAAAAACGCAACATGCAAAAAATGTGCAAAAATAAAGATAGTTAACCCTATTTCATAATAAAAATGCCTAATCAAAACACTTTAATTTAACCCAAGTCATTTGTGGAAGATTTTAGTCAAGTCAAGTCATTTGAATTTTAAAATAGTGACTTAAGTTTAAGTCAAGTCATTTGTACAAAAGACTTAAGTCAAGTCTAGTCTTTTCACCAAAACGTCTTCATTTAAGTCAGTTCATTTAAAAACAGTGACTTAAGTTCACTTAAGTCAAGTCATTACACCACTGGAAAGATTCGTGGAAAATTCCCTTTTCATCATCTGCTGCGAATTTTTTTCACAGAGATTAAAGACTGCCATCTCAGCTTACTGAACATTCAAAGCCTAAGGCGAATCTATGATGCAGGTTACACGTTAAAGCAACGTCGCTGCAGGTATAGTTATATAACTTGCCCACGTCAAAAGCCTCGGGGGATAAATCAATTTAAACTTGCAAGTTTTATTGGATTTCTGCGCTGAGTGGGTTATATATTACAATCCAATTACTTCCACCTTATCAAAATTAACGAACATTAAGTTATGCACAAAAGGTGTTGCTTTTTTTTATTATATTATGTGATTGAATGCTAACTTTTATTTCCATTCAACAATTTGGATACTCTCACAACAAAACCTGCATACTATGGAAACGATTTAAACCTTCATTAACACAATTTTAAGTCACGTTGGGAAAGTTTGTTATTCATTCTGAAATTCTTGTAATGAAAGAAGCGGATTACTAAAACCAAAAGTTGCGGATAATACTTTTAAAACGTGGCTCAACTATTTCAGCAAGCAAAATAATAGAAGTAATTACTGGCACAAAAAAAATTTACGCGTTTTATATAACGTCGCTGCAGGCATCGTTATATAACTCGCCAAGCCTCGGGGGTTAAATCAACTTACACTTGCAAGTTTTATTGAATTTTTGCGAGTGAATCTCCAGTTCTAAAACTTGGTAAATTGATGCCCTTGATAACATCGAAGTTGATGCATTGCTTCCATTAATAATAAATCGAACGTATTTTTGTAACTTATAAAACAATAGTGATGATCGTCGGCAACAGTCTGTTATGTTTTAATTAGTACTAAGTGGAAAATTTAAGTTAAAATTTCAAATGTGTACTGGCTGTGGCAACAATTTGGCTTAGCGTGTATTTTCTGACAAATTCCTCGTTTTCCAACTAAAGCTTTAGACCAGCGTTTCACAACCGGTGCGCCTGGAAGGCTGCTAGGTGCGCCGCGATCGAAAGGAAAAACCAAAAACCATGTCGAAATAAGTCCAAAATTAATCGGAATAAGACTTTAATGGACAAAATCACGTTTTTAGTCTCAAAGGCTGGAAGTCCCTTTAAAGATATGCAACTATAAAACCCATGTAATAAAAAAATGCAGGGAATTTGAAAGAAATATCGGTACACCTAAAAACTTTCGCGCTCACTTCGCTCGCAAGGTGCGTCTCCACGTTGTCATACGTCTCTAGGTTCGCCCCCAAGCAAAAAAGGTTAAGAAACACTGCTTTAGACTATGCAAACATTAAAATGCATCGTAGCGGATCTGAACAAATATTTGTTGAGCTCGTTTATCACATACAGCATTTCGAAACTGTGGATTCAAATGTACAATACGACCTTTGAACGTCGTAGTTCAGTGGAGAATGAAGTGATTGTCATCAATCAATGTCTCCGTATACGACAAAATGAGTATTGTACTATAACATGATATTGGACACTGTTTTAACTTTTGAACTTAGGGCAAGTGTTGTTAGAGCAGGGGTTCTTAAACTGGGGTCCATGGACCCCTTGGGGTCCGTGAACTAGTTTGAGGGGGTCCAGAAACCCAGTTGAAATATTAGTGTATATTTAAGAAGTAATATATTTATCAAAGAAAAAAAAAAACGGTTTTGCACTGAATGCATTAAGACTCCATTTCACTTTCACATTCACATTTTTGGACCGAAATCAGCAGATTTATGAAGTTTATTTCTATTGTGACGTAAATTTATGACGTCATTAGTTTTTGCAAAAAATGTTTTTAGGGGTTCGCGGTAAAAAAAGTTTAAGAACCCCTGTGTTAGAGCGACTATACGCAGAATATTTATATTACTAAAAAAAATAATATAAAAATTAAGGTTTACTTCGAAGCATCATGCCTGAAGTTTTTAATTTGACATGTAGTAGAAATATTAAAGCTCAAATGGAAATAGGTATCATTTTAAACATTCAATAAAGTTTATTAAGATATATTCGAAACGTTTAAAAAGTAATCTACTTCTATATGGTCTTTGATATCCCTACCACGTCCAGCTCTTCACGGTTACGTCCTGTAAAATTCACACCTGTAATAATCGCCCAAAGAAATAAAGAAAAACCTCTTAAATCAAGTTATTTTTTAAACGGTGACTTAATTGCACTTAAGTTAAATTATTACTACACTGGCTTTTCACCGAAAAAATAGGAGCTTTGTATTTATAATTGTAGTGCTGTATGTCGCATTCATATACTATTTATGCAGCAAATTTGATTTTTTGCATGCTTGCAGAATGCGGTTAATACTAATTATGTTACCATAAGCTAATTTGTCTACCTCAAAAGTAGTAATTAAACTGATTTAAGCATTCGATTTGTACAAAAACAACGCTAAACTATGTAAATCAAAATTTTGTTCCTATTTTAGTGCTACATACAGATTCTATTAATTTCATATGGATTTCAATAATTCCTAATATTTAGATCAGGTTTCGCTCAGTTAGCTTTCCAATACTCATACCTATTAAACAAAAAACGCTCAATACGCAAAATACTTAGAAGAAACACTTGGACCTGCATCACGATTTTGCAGCTGAATGTTATTATTTGACACGATCTGACGAACAAAATCGACAAAACAAAATTTGGGCAACTTCGTGTTTAATTAAGTACAACGCTACCTTAAACAACCAAGCCCAATTGTTTGTTAAATGATGGCTCCAATATAAACTGAACACATACCTGCCTTTAAAATTGCACCCAACCGCCTAAACAAGTTGCTACACTAAAATAGCAACTGTGAGGTTATTTGGGGGCAGTAAACCTTCTCCTTCCTGGTTTAATTGGGCGGCTGCACAACGCACCTATGGGCGTATATGCAAAACAAACGATCGCTCACCCGCTGGTAAGCATGCACCTCATGTTGGCTTCCGAAACCCGTCATTAGGAAGTCTCTATGCTAAGTAATTGCAGCAACTCAATCACGGGCTTAATTTCTAACACGCCGATTTGCATGTTAGGCAATATGACAGGGTTTGCAATCTGCTAAGACAAAAATATAAACACGCGTTTACGAAAAATAAGTACGCACTGATAACTCGGGCGGATCCAGGATTTTTTGGGCGGAGGAGTTCAAATACTATCAATAAACCTAAAATACTTGTTGTTCTCTGCGCCAAATGCGGCTTTAAGCAGCTTAATCGAGCAAAGCGCAAGAATAAAATGCATTTATTTGGTTGAATTAGCGAAACTTTTAATTTTGAATCAGGCGTGACGTCTTCGGCCAGGGTTCATCAACTTTTTTAATAAAGGGCCAGATAATTGTGGGCCTGGGGGCCGGATAACTGTTAAGATTAACGTTTGCGGACCTGGTATAATATTTTTTGTCGAACTTTATTAACTTGATTATGGTTAAACGAAGGAAATATAAGAAACCATGCAATGAAAACAACATTGTGAGGCTTTGTAAATTAAAAAATAAGACAAACTAAGCACACAACTCAAAAAAAGAACGTTTCTTAAAAATAAGGACAATAGTATTTTCTAAAACTCTGCAACCCCAAATCAGCTCAAATCTCAGAAATAAGCACGATATGGTAACCCTGAATATGACCGATAATAGTGCCTAGCAAGGTTGCACAATTTCTTACAATTAATTTTGGTTTGAATTGTTGGTCCTTTGTTGTGACTTATTGACAAATAACAATAGGCGAATTCTAGAAACAATGCCACTGTTTTTTTGCGTCATGTGTCAGGGATTGCTGCGAACAGAATTGTAATTATTTTCTTCAATCAATTCTAAATTATTATCAAAAACAGCCAAAGCATTGATCCTTATCATATAAAGTACGAAAAAATAATTGTATTTGGTTTAAATTGCCTAAAATTTAATTTAGGTCACATAGCGCATTAAGCGCACAGCAGTTTGCTCAATATATAATACATGTTATCAAGATTATATTTTTGCCTGTGGTAGGGCATTTTACTCCATAGCTGTAATGCTGGGATAATATAAGACATACAATGCCATCCTTAAATACCAGTAGTCGGCTAACTTTTTTGTCGCTATTTTTGGGGGGGGGGGGGGGGGGATTGTTTTATATTCTGACTAAACAATCGCAATTGGCCGAATAACAAATTTAATATCTTCTGACAAAAACGTCAGTTTTGTTCAAGAATAAGATAACAGAGGTGTTTTTAAACCACTGGCAGTTCACAATTGGCTGGTTAGTTGGTTTTGAAAATAATGAGATGGCAAGCGATGTTTAATTACTCGTGTGTCACAATTGGCAAGCTTGCCGCATGTTGGACACCCGTGGTTTAGATAGTACGGTATTTCACCTGTTGCACTACACACTCTTATTAAACGCTTCTATGACGTAATCCTAATGCAAGTGAGCCTACGTGACATGGAAGTGTGCCGCTAAACCAAACATCCCTGCCATGACATCATCTCCCACCTCTAGCTGCTTTGCGGCATTCTAACCACGTATCTGAGAAATTGATTGAACGTTGAAGTCTGCGACCCACTTTTAATGCATTTTTTTGTTCAAACCACATGAAATATGACCGAACGAATGAAAAGCAAATTACTGAGACAAGAAACAATCTATACACACTAGTGTGCCTGTCGAAATTGCCAAGTGTGCCGCGAAACTTTTTGTAATTTCTGAAAACTATTTCGATTGCCAAATAGGCCTACACGCAAGTATTATAGGCTTAAATACGCACTATCCATTACAAAATTAATTAATTGATACATTTACATTAGTTTGTAGTGTGTTAAGGGCGATTGCACAGTTACTCTATTGTTGTTCTGTTAAAAGTGTGCCGCGAAATATTTTAGACGTTTTAAGAGTGCCGCGAGCCGAAAAAGTTTGGGAACCACTGTTCTATAGACATACAATTTACTGTTAATGCAAACCTTTGCTCGTTTTTTGAATATTATCAGATCAAGCATCAATGGTACGTAAAGATACTGCAATAATTTTCCGATCTTATAGAAAACTGTACATTGGAAATGCTTAGCGACCCACTGGTTTGAAAGCACCGGGCTTAACCAAACTATGCGGTCATTACATTACTTTCCACCTACAGCTGCTCTGCGGCATTCTGACCTCGCATATGGGAAATTGCTTTTTGGGGGCGTGGCCGGAAGACTGCCAGTGGAACGATTACTATTAATTGCACTTATCCGGCAACTATATTTAGGACGCTTGCCAGCAAAATGGACACCGACATTTATTATTACGGGCGGTTTGCGGCTAAATGTTTCAGTGATCTCTTGCGCGGCGACTAGGGTGCCCGACATTATCGGATCGGAGCCGATACCCGATGCCAATGGGTAGTAGCGTACTCGTCCGATAATATGGTGGTATTGGTGCCGATTCGATACCTAATTAATTTAGGAATTTAAGCGATTATTTGCGATTTAATTCAGCTATTGTAATATGAAAGGTAACCCTAAAAAAAGAAGTTATTAACTGAAAACAAACCAAAGCTAGTTCGGGCCCAATAAATTGAAAAAAATGACCATTTAATGTTTCAATTTTGTCTATTTTATTTGTTTAAGCAATGACGTCATTTGTAATGACGTCATTTTGTATCGGTTTGGTAATGACGTCATTTTGTTATGGCAATAACGTCATTTTGTATCGGTTCGGTAATGACGTCATTTTGTATCGGTTTGGTAATGACGTCATTTTGTTATGGTAATGACGTCATTTTGTATCAGTTTGCATTGTGATACTTCATGACTGAAATATCGGGAATCGCTGTGGGAATGAAACATCAAGTATTGGACATTCCCAATGGCGACCATAAAACGCCAGTGAACATGGAATTTTATTTGTAATCCTTCTGCGTCTGAAACTCTTTCGTATATAAGGAGTCACTCGACGACAGTAAAATATAAAAGACAGATTCTTGTATTCGGATCAAATGATATTTCGACTGTTATAAACATTGTTTTGGCATTTTATACATGTTTGTATTTTTGTACAGAAGCTAATGATATCTATATTTATACGACGAAATGCAAGATTTTGTACCAGTCTAAATATCAACGTCAGAGTCTGGTTTTACTTTTATGGGGTGATTTACATTTTGACGCAAGTATTAGGCATGACATAAGCACTATGGTGGGAATATAAAGTTTGTGTTCGCTGCCCGCACCTCACTTTAATAAATTGTTCGCAAGCTGCGCTGCACCGGTCATTATTTTCGAAAGCTTAAGCTGCGCTGCCCGCAAAATTTAAGCACTATAAACAGTATGTTTCAACACTTATAAAAAAACACTACAAACACCTAAAAAGCCAGTGCAAACATAAAAGTACGGACAACAACTTACTTTTTAGTGGTGAAACATCCATGAGTAAACTGCTTGCTATTTCTTTTTAATTAAGTAAAAAAGAAAACTTTTTTGCATGCCACACGCGGTACGCGACACGGCGTGGCAAAATGTTTCGATTTATTTACGCGCCGCTATGCGGTTACTTGGCTAAATCACCCAAGCGGCCGCTAGCGCTGCGCGGTTGACATCTTTAATAAACACGCGTTGTAAATACGATCATTAACATAACGTAATAAAAGGGGCTGCCATGCTTTAAACGGTTAGAAAGTCGTCCTGAACAATTAAATTTTATTTACAATTATAGGTTTTAGCCCGTTAAAAGCCAATCGTTAAAGTAATAGATGAAGACCTATGCTCCGTTGTCATAACCACAAAGTGAGACTTTAGTAGTCCAGTAAACTGTTGTTGGTATACTATATTTCAGTGTTGTAATGAAGTGAGCGAACGATTTAAAATGACTTGTCTTTTAGGCAAAATTGTTTACTTGATTAAATTATATCTTGACTGGGGCTTTTACAAACCTGTTATATTTTTAATTTTAGTAAAATATTCTACATAGCCGGGTTCAAGTTCAACATTTTTGAAACCTAAACGTTATCTAAAAACATTTGACTTTGGCCACAAGCATTTAGCTGAATAAGACTCGGTAAATCAACACTGCAGGATTAATTACATGTGGAAGGTCTGTAACCTGAGAAATGTCGATTTTATCGAATGTTCATAAATTACATGTATATTGCGGGAATAGAGCCATAAAACACAAACGAAAGAAAAACGTACTTACAACTTTGCAGAAAATGTTATTCTTGAAACAATAAGGACAGTAAAACTACAGTTAATACAACAAGAAAATTTCATTTTGTTCTATTTTTTTTTATTGTAGCAAAAAATTATAAATCAAAAATGCTTCTAGGCAAAGTGCTTGTGGTAAATATAGACAGGGTAACAGGTCTATTTAAAGTTTAAGCTGCGGCAAACCTGCGATGGCTTAAGCTCATCTGACTCGTTTCTACAATTTAATCCAAGGCGCGAGACTATAGACCGTTTTATTTTAGTTATTCACCTCTTTCCTTTTATGACACATGACTCTTCAAACTTTCCCTCGGGCAAAATCGTACGATTTGGAACTTTCCAGAAACATGGCCGCGTATTTCAATCAGGAATGAAAGTACTTTTCTTACCGGTATGTTTCAACTATGACGTCACAAAGTTATGTCACAAATGCAGGGGTAGCCAACACGTCGATCGCGTCGAATATGTGTTACGTCATTACAGTAGCTGTCGCACATAAGCAAGTGGAAACTATTAAAATGACCAATTGTTGTTTAATTGGATTGTAATATATGACTTACTCAGCGCAAAAACTTGCAAAAAATATAGGTTGATTTATCCCCCGAAGCTTTTGACGTTGGCGAGTTCTATGTTCACTTAACTATTGATATGTGGAAGTAATTGGATTGTAATATACAGTATTACTCACTCAGCACACAAATTCACTAAAAACTTTGAAACATAGATTACTCTACCCTCCTAGGCTTTTGACGTTGGCGAGTTATATAACGATTCACTCGCTATAGTTCTCAAGGACGAAAGTTTCTAAGTATACATTGATTTATGCCTTGAGGCACTTTACGTTGTCGAGTTATATAACGATGCACACAGCGCCTTTCCTTGCGGTAGACTCGTATCAGTGATTCTCTCAGAGCTCCACAATTTGCGGCTATAGCAGAGATTGCAATCTTTAATCTTTGTAAATTTTCCACAAACGCAGACGAAGCACGATTTCTAGAAATACGAAAAAGCGAACCCGCGTTTTTCTAAAAAGAATCAAGAAATTATCCGGTTAAATATAACTAAATTGGTTTTGTCTTTAAACGATACCATTATTGCGAAGATATTTAGGTTAAGGCTTTCATTTTAAAAATTGTGTTTCTGAAATTACGAACCGTTTACTTTTTAAAAATGCCCAAAAGTCGAAACAAAAATCGGAATGTTGATTGAATCGGAATGTCAATGAGCTATGCTGTTAACTTGCATATATTTATTTGACAGCCTTAACTCACAAAATCCTGTGTTTAAATTTCACCTTTACTCAATTCACTCAGCTTGCTAAAATAAGATCATTTCGCCTTGTAAAGCCGTATGGAGTTGATCAGCAATGCTAAATAACGACGATGATTTTAGACGTGAAAGGCGGGCACAAGTCTCCGTTAAACCAGCTTAAGTTTACTTTAATAGCTTAACATTTGCCGTCGGTAAATTTCCACTAAACCTACAAAAAACGCGTTTGGCCGAATTTACCGAATTGAGCGAGTGACACCCAACCCACACAAAAAACATCGACATATCACAAGCCGACTAATTCTGATGAAATTTTTTTCTGATTACAGAGTTTTCGTAATCCGCAGAATTTTTTATATAAGGATTCAATTCTAATTCATTTTTCTCCCATGTCTACAAAACGTCACAAGATATACACTTGAGCAGTTATGAAAAAACAAAAACCAAAATGTTAAAATACACCGTTTTTATTCGTGCTAAAAGCCAATACTTTTCTTCTCTATGTCGTCTTTAAAAAGCTAAAAGTATATGTCATTTGGATAAAGCAATTTTAAAAGCTTGGTATGACGCTAATCAGTCTAGCATTCTGAGTGGTTAACACACAACTTTTAAGCGTTTCTGCCATTTGTGGCGAAATGTGAGGTTGTAAGACCTATATTTCCTGTGTTATTATCATAAAACCGCTTTAACTTGTTGTTTCTTGTTAGGTTTTCTTTTTCTCCATGTTTCTTTTTTGAAATTTTTCTTTTATAATTTTTGTGCAATAAAGTTGGATCTGTTTTGTGAGGTGGAAGGTTAAACTGAACATAATTGTTTTTATTTTACCGTTGTGTTTAGCTTTTTGACAAAAGGTACGCCGAAATATACCGCGTTAGTATTCTTAATTCAAAAACCATTCACAAAGCCAAATTACAAAATCGTAATTGTGTTTTCTTTTAATGTGTTAACACAGGGATTCCCAACCTTTTTACGATCTTATACAACTTGGACGCTTGGTAGTGCCACGCGTACCACTTTTTGCAGAACAACTAATTTGATCGAATCTTCTTTTAAATCTATTTTTAGCTTACAACTAGCATTATTTAACGCTAATTGTAGCTTGAACTATAGACAGTAGGTGAAATCTATCGAGAGCAATCATTTGACATATTTAACGCCCAATTTACCACAGCGTTGTACGCTTTTCGAAGCAACTGTGCTCCTTGTTAACAATAGACATGACCGGTATTTTGAAGATCGCATTGTTTAAAAAAAACACCACTAGTGGTTGGGAAACCCTGGTTTAAACTGAAAATTGCTCTTCTGCACGAATACAGCTCCTTGCTAATTTTTTGTGCAATGAAGCGTTTAAAGTGAGTGAAATGACAAATACCCTCTACATTCCATAAGGCCGTGTATATTGCAGGAAACTCAACTTTGAGTTCACGGTCGGCGGTTTTTTTAAGCCGGCGTTACGTCGACCATGAATTTGCAAAACCAGCCGTACTCTGCAAACTGAATAACCCTTGTTCGGGTTTATGCCCCCGCCCGCCCTGTGCCTTTCCGCTCCAGTTAAACTATTGCCCCAGAACGCGGTTCTTTTTCACTACGCAATCGACAAAAAGCACTTGGAAAACCGCGCAGTGAATCAACAGTCGCCGCGTTTCATTAAAAAACAAGCATGCAGTCGAAAAACTAACTTAAAAGGCCAAATTACAGCGATTGAAGAAATGTTCAAGGCTAAAACGAGAAACATAAACCCAATTCTATTTGATAATTTTAAACCTAAAAAACTATTCCTAAATAAATTGTGGACCGAATTACTAAATTACTACGATAAAATCAATACTAAAGACCCCGACTTTGAGTGGGTTGCAGCAAAACTAAAATCAATATATAAAACACTACAAAACAACAATATAAAAACACGCACTTGAAAAACACGTAGTTAATCAACAATCTCCGCGTTTTTTGGAGTTGCCGTCGAAAAACTGGGCCAAAGGTCTAAATTACTAGTTTGAGAAAAAGGTTAAGGCTATAAAAAAACGCAGTTAATCATCAGTCGTCGCATTTTATTTAAAAACGAGCACGCCTCTCGAAAAACTGGATCACACTGCTGAATTAAGGCGTTTGAGAAAATGGTAAGGCCTTAGAAAGGTGCACTCACAAGAAAAAAAATAATAAAAAGGAGCACTGAAAAACACATATATATAGTATATAACTCACCATTTTCCTGTTTGAGAAAAATCTCGCTTTTTTGTGCTTACGTAACAACGCGTTTGGTGCACGTTCCATCTTGGCTGGCCGTGGTGGGGCAAAAATATTTATCGACGTTGTGTGTATAAAGGAGAGAAGGCTTTACTCTAGGCTTGTGGTTTTCTGCTCAACCAGTTAAAATCATCTTTACCGTAGCAACGTTTTGTGTATGCCACTCAATTGACAACAAAACACACACTAAAAGCCACAGAGTTATTGAACCATCGCCGCATTTCTAAACTAGCTGCTTTCAAACTGGCCTAAAAAATGCCAATTTACTGTGTTTGAGAAAGAAAAAAAAAAAAAAAAAAAGTCACGCACCTAAAAAACACACAGTTAATTGGCCATTACCGCCTCAAAAAGTGCAAGGCTGCCGACTGAAATCGACTTTATAGGCCGAATAACGGGCTTGAAAAAAGGTCTTAAAAGTCACGCACTAAAAGTTAATCGAAACTAGCCGAACTTAAATGGGAACCCACAATGAGACCTAGACAAAGCCACAACACTTAAGGCAGAAAAATAATATCATAGTATTAAGACCATATAATCTATAATACCACAGCATAAAGACTAGAATGTTGAAAGACATATATAACCAATTAAAACGCAATTATAAACGTTCTTCCGAATTGTGTCAATGTCCAAATTGTGCTTCGGCAAATTTGGCAGCGGGTGACAAATTATGTTTCAAAAAGTTTTTCTCCCTTAAATTGCAGCACGTTTGTGTATTTTCCATTAAAATATAGGTTTAGGCAGGTGCATTGTTCACACGTTCCAATAGAACAATCTGCACTGTTGACGCCATAGTTGCTGTGGCTTGACTTGAAATGAATATTTAAACCAACACAGAAATAACGTGATTTCAGTTGCATGTTTTAGCGCTGTATCGAAAGACCCTAAGGTTACTTCTGTTAGAGCAGGGGTTTTTAAACTGGGGTCCATGGACCCCTTGGTGGCAGCGAACTAGTTTTAGGGGGTCCATGAAGGCCTACCTAAAAGATTAGTGTATATTTAAGAAGTAATATTTTTTTAAAGTAAACTGTTTGATTAAAAATAAAACGGTTTTGCACTGAATGCATTCAGACTCCATTTCACTTTCACATTTTTGAACCGAAATCATCAGCAGATTTAAGTCTATTTGTACAGTGACGTCAATTTATGACGTCATTTTGGAATTTTTTTTGCCGACCGTGGTCCACGCAAGGCGAAAAAAATTTAAGGGGTCCGCGGTAAAAAAAGTTTAAGAACCCCTGTGTTAGACGTTCAGTTATGACGTAATAATCCAAAATTTAGTTGGGAAACCGATTTTACTGGCTTACTTTTTTTTAATTAAAAGCTACGTAATTCCAGAAAACTCGCTACAATGAGGTGGCATGGCTTGGTGTACGTGCAAATAAGCTCGTCGCCCAGTCTTACATGACAACATAACCTTGCGCTAAATTTGTTTTTATAAACGCAAGAAGAAAAACACGTTAGCCAGAATGAATGGCGAAAATTTTAAATCTTCTTTGCTAAGCATTTCAAAGTTCATGATTCAAAGTCGTTTTGAAAATGTTTTTTTGTTATTTGCTTATAGATACGAGTTCTATATGTACATTAAAATGCATGAAATATACTGAAATTAGCATGCACTTTATTGAGTGTAGCACAGAGTTGTTTTTAACCGTTTTAAAAACCAGTGTGCAAGACAAATTATTATTTGTTCAATTATTATTTATTATTACTATGGGCGCGTCGCTGATAATCTACGAGCGCCGAATTAACGCGGCATACTTTTGCCAATAAATGCCATTCTCGCTTCTGTGTGTGGCCAGTCTCTTCCTTGAAGAATTATCACATTATTTGCGCTGTTTTGAGCGACGAGTTTTTGCAAGAAACCGCATTCCATTTGAGCTTGTAACTAAACAAAGTTTGCTGGCTATTTTGGTTCGATTTTTTACATGATTTCTGTTGCTATTTGCGGCCCACCCACCGATTTAACGCGACTATCTAAAGTTTAACGGAATTAGGATAGTTTTTGTCGGACTCCAGCCATGAGATCGAAATAAGAACAACATCAACGTCAGAATAAAACACAGTTCAGAAGACCAAGTTAGGGACTAATACCTAATGGTCACAATAACGCATAAACCTAAATGTTTGTTTGATTATGTTGCTAATTGCGGCTCAACCAACGATTTAGAGTACTTTCAGGTCAAGGGTAATTGAAGTTTTGTGAATTAAGAAAAATGAATAGTTTTTTTACCTTAAGAAATCTTACGTGAAAGCACTGTTGTAATGACTTAAGTTAAAGTTTTAAATTTACTTGACTTGGCTTAAGCCTTTTGCACAAATGACTTGGGTTAAAATGACGTGTTTTCATTAGGATTTTTTTATAAACTTGGTTTATTTCTTTTATTGCATCCACGTAAAAATATTTGCGTTATTGTTTAGCTCCTTATCAGACGAGTTTACCAAATTTAGTCATTTAACGATTACTTTTAATGACAAGGACTTGACTTGTAATTGACTTGACATAATCATGACTTGACTGGGACTAATTTCAAAATGACTTGTTGTTAACATTGAGTGGAAGTTGTAATGCTGCAGAACAACGTCCAAAAGTCCTCGTTGTTTTTGTTACACGTTGAACATACAACTTCAAACCTCGTTACTGATAACATCGTCAAAATAACATCATCGGAAAAATGTTATTCCTTTTTTGGTCAGATAAAAGGTATTTTTGCATATTAATGTATACTTGTGTAACCAAGATATTAACATATTGAGGTACAACAAACGATTCTTAATCTCGCTAAAACAGGAACAAGGATGGCCCTAATTTAATCCGGAAAATATAAAGCTTCACCTGACCAATAAACCCGTCGCCTTAATCGCCTTGGAGCGAAGTTTTAACGACAGCGCTGGTCTTGAATAATCAATAAACAGATCTTGAAGCTTACGAAAGCGATGTTGATAAGTCGAAACTGTGATTAGCGGCTCCCGAGGGTTCACACACAACTAGCCGACCATCCCAGCTCCCGCCCACAAGTATCCGTCCACTGTTTGTTGCTGGACGATTATTAATGGCGAAAGTTAATAGGAATGTCGTCTAGCTGGGATGCACGCGCTAAACTTGTAACACGCCTAGAGCGAGCGGAGAGTGAAACTGGCTCAAACCTTGTTTGCTAAACACAAGAAAAATCTAGTCTTGTAGGATGCTTTCGCGAAATCCAAACTTAAAACTGTCGAGAAACTTCTTAGGTTTTACATAGTACATTGCGAGCAAAATGGACCCAAGTTGATTTTGCCACAAAAAGTGAAAATCTTATCGAGAGAAGTATTAAACACAAGCGTTAAAAGTTTTACAGGTTTCAAGCCAATGCCATAGGTCTTAAAATAACAAGTCGAAAATGATTTTAAACACAGCCGTCTAAATATATGATTTCTATTCTATGGATAAACCTAACTATTAAATTTCTATTTTCTAAGGGTATAATTTGAACAATGTTTGTTTGAGATGCTGTCATTCTTCTCTAAAAAAAGTATATATATGCTTCAAAGTGTTCAACCTTTTATGTTTTTATAATACAAGTTTTTAATTTTAAAACTGCTTAATTGAAATTCAAAAAATTCTTTCAGATGTAACTACTATCGAAAGGTTAAGAACCAATGATCTGGCAGGCAACTTAAACGTGTTGTCAAAGTAACCATCAAAAACCGTGCTTCTGAACAAATAAACTTCTTTCCAAGAAACATGTCTTGAAACCTTAAAACACGTCTTGAACCTAAAATGTTAAACACGCAGGCCGAAAATCGAGGGGTTTGTCTTTTTAAACAGCGGTTAAAATAGGCAAAAAGTGGGAACCTGTCACTTTAGGAGCCATGTCGTAAACACAGCAACAAACAGACACCTGAGCGACCCAAACAAGCAGATTTTTCTTGTTTTCGCGCTGAACTTGTGAAATTTTTATACACAAAATCGATATAAAATCTAGCGGCGTACAGAGATTGAATGCGTGGATAATAGGATGTAAAACAAATGAAAACCAACTGGTTTCAGATTGCTGATAATCAACTTGATAGTGAGTAATGGCAAAGCAATTTGGCACCTGGACATAGGTGAAAATCATTTGTCTGAGATAGTATCGGTTACCTTAGACCGCCGGGCTTTTTACGCAAGATGGTTTATTTTCCAATTTGGTCCACGATAACAAACTTGACCTTTTAAAACCTATAGGTACCATGTATTCAGAATGTTTTCATCAAGCTTACATTTGCTTACGAGTAAAACGTTGTTTTCTATAAAAAAAAATTTCCGCCTCTTTATTTATATTTTGAACCAGTTTTACGGCTAAAAAAAAAATGACGGACTGTTGTAAATAGTGACTTTACTTATATGATAAAAAACACGCTGCAAAAATGTTGCATTAGTTTTTGCTTAAAATGACCTTTTTGCGGTTTAATAAATCATATATTTTATTTTTGGGCTTCAGTAACGCAGGCCAAACATATAAGTCTCTTAGTTGAATTGTAAGTGAGTTTGATAATTTAAATCCGGGCTGCGGAGTCGGACTCGGGACTCGACGGAGTTGTTTGGTTTGAGGAAGTTGGACTTTGGACTCTAGTAAGACCACGTAAAGTTACGTAAGTTCCGAGTTCGACGTGTACATGCGCAGTACCAAATTTCGAAACTAATAAGGCCGAAAACTGTAAATTGTTCAAGTGGAATAGCATATGGTTGGATATTTGCTCATCGTATAGTGTTTGAATTAATTACATGGCACCACTATGAATGTATTGCTAAATATCCAACCTATTATAGTTACTTAAATGGGCGGAAGTCGGACTCGAGACTCGTCGAAATCGCACATTTGACTGGAGTCGGACTCGGGTTTATTTGTTGTTCGAAGTCGGACTCGGGTTTATTTTGTTGTTACAAGTCGGACTCGGGTTTATTTTGTTGTTCGAAGTCTGACTCGGGTTTATTTTGTTGTTCGAAGTCGGACTCGGGTTTATTTTGTTGTTCGAAGTCGGACTCAGGTTTATTTTGTTGTTCGAAGTCTGACTCTGGTTTATTTTGTTGTTCGAAGTCTGACTCTGGTTTATTTTGTTGTTCGAAGTCGGACTCGGGTTTATTTTGTTGTTCGCAGTCGGACTCTGGTTTATTTTGTTGTTCGCAGTCGGACTCGTTTTTTTTTGTTGTTCGAAGTCGGACTCGGGTTTATTTTGTTGTTCGAAGTCGGACTCGGGTTTATTTTGTTGTTCGAAGTCGGACTCGGGTTTATTTATTTGGTCGGGGTTGTTAGAGTTGTGATTAGTCGACTCAGCAGCCCTGATATAAACAGCGATGCGCAAACGATGCTTTGTACTTCTTTAAAAAAAAAACAACAATAGAAATTCATTATTCACTCGACAATGCGGTAACAAGTAACACACAAAGTATTCGATTGTGAGTCAAAATAATGCCCCGAGCGCACCTAAAAATTTGAGTTATTTAGCAAATATTTAAAGGGCCCAAAACGTGCGTTACAATTTGTTTACCGACCAACATCAATTGACGAACACTGCCAACTCAATGTAGATACCTTCAACAAAACTAGCCTCGTGACCTTGTTTTGCCGACTTAACCGTATGGGATTATCTGCACGTATTAAACATCGTAAGCATTGGAACGCACATTTTCTGACGAATTGAATATAAAGTATTTCGGTATATTCAATGTTAAGAGTTGCAATTAGAGAACTAGGAATTCGTCACGCTTGTATGCACATTTGCTGTGACGTCATGCACTCGTTCGTTCGAAACTTGCTGATTGCTTTTGGCTCAACGTTTGAGTTTTCTAAAACATAAATAGTTGTATTTCGTGTCACACCAGACAGTTGTGGAATGATTGTAAATGACAAGCCAAGTCTGTGGATAGAGTAGTGGTTTTAGTCGGCTTAAGTCTCAAGTTTTTGTGAAAAAAATGTTTAAGGTGAATTATTTTCGAAGAAAACCTAGTACAGTCAAGTCATTTGCTTTAACATATAATGTTAAATATCTAAACTGGTCATAAGCGGTATTCTATTTAGCAAATAACAAAAATGCACCTTGCTTTATTTAACGCAGTGACTGGTTAACTGTGTAAGCGAATATAGTATTTAAATAAAGACGTCTTCTTTCTGCAGAGTTACGTCTTTATATATTGTCTTAATTAAATAAGAGAACCATAAGTTCAAAAATTTTAATTTAGTTGAAATGTTATCAAATTTTAGTTTCTATTTTCATTTGACAAACACTCCTGTTAATAATCTGTCAAAAAAACTATTCCTAACCGTTTTTTTGAAAATATGTTACTTATCTTTATAATGGGCCGTAGTTTACTTGATGGTAAACGAATAAACCATTTTAATCAATTCCTGCAGCTTATAATAGACCTGGACAAATATTTTAAAAACATTTTTGAATGCATAGAAGTTTATCATGTATTCGGCAAATAGGTTTCCTTGTCTGTAATAATTTTATTCCGCATCGTCACAGAAAAGATTTTATTTTAAGTATTGCGCGATATTTTACCAGAAAATTTAACATACATTATAAAAGTATATTATTATCTGCTACAAATATTATTATCTGCTACAAAAAAAAGCAAATTCTAATACAAAGAAGCACAACGTTCATGTATCCTTCCAGTTGAAGTGTTACAACTTAACATGAAAGCGTTTCTAGAGTGACACCTTTTTAACGTTTGGCAAACCAGCATATTTTTCGTTCAAAGAAAAGATAAACAGCTTACTCATGCGCGCCAAAATTGACAAATAAAAACAAACTTTGAGAAAACCCTAGTTTGCAAAAAGCAACTTAAAGATTCTTATCGAAAGTTGGCGAAAGCTAGAGTGAGCAACTTAAAGCTACAGTGAGCAGGTGTGAAAAGCTAATATAATATTTTGTGATATAAACTAAACAGAAGTAGACATAGCTTGGCAATAAAGAAGCAGTCCATACGCCAATGACTTTTTTTTGACATCAATAGTTTTTTTTGTTTTTTTTGACATAAATAGTCATTTGTAGTTTTGGTTTGACATAAGATCTGACACGAGATGCTTGAACAACAAAGAAATATTATAAAAAGCTCTCATGCAGCTAATCATCGTTTGCTTCTGTCTATCGCCATATTTTCTTTAAAAAACCGAGCATCGATCGGAATATTGTACTGGCTTTCTTAAATAACCAATTTTATTACAAGGCTCATTCATTGCTTTGTGAGAAACAAATATTGATTCCGAACACTTTAAATTGAAAACTCAAGTATTAACAGAATGTTAGTGTGCAACTTTGAAATCTTCCCATTTCGTAAACACTCTCACAAAAATGACCTGAGCGAAATGATCACGTCGGGATTGTTTTTGGACAATATCTCTGAATGTTGTTACGGTACAAAGTTCAAATTTCTACACAGTCCTTGTGTTAGCTACACCTTTCCAGCAAACACACTTTTAAGAAAAAAAACTAGGGTGGATAAAAAAAAATTAAATTTTAAAACACTGCAGATATGGTGAATGAATATCACATCACAGAAAAACTATTTAATCTACAAACAACAAGAAGTTTGATCCAAAAATTTGAGCACAAAACAAATACGAATGGAACAAAACGTTAAATAATAAAACAATACAGAAATGGTGAACAAAATCTTTAGAAAACAAACAAAAAAACGTGTCAAGCTATAATTTTAGTCATAACGTGGTTGGCCCACAAACTCTTGATCAAATTACAAACACATTGCAGAGGAGGGGATTAGCCAATAAACACGAACTTTGCAAAACCTCCACGATGGTAAAGAACACAGATAAGGCCGCGTTAGGTATGCGGTAAATTTTGCCAGCAGTTCCAGCTCCTGGCAGCTGAATCAACAAACATTTGATCTTCGCTGTGAGTTCAGGAAAGTTTTATTTTATCGAAGGTCGACTTTTTCCTTCGGAGACTGGTAAGGCTGCTTTAACGTTGTTCCAGCAAAAAGGTGAAATATTTGGAACTTCACAGAAAAAATTGCCTTCTTAAACTAGTTCAAATTGCGTGCGAACGTTTTATTGCTCTGCATATGGCTACACAACGACGTCAAAATAAGAAATCGTAATTTTGCCTGTCAGCCTATAATCCTATATTCTTGTTAAAATTTAGTCTTTGTCGTTTAAACTGTAATTTAAAAATTAGATGTTTTTTCTGTAATTATCTTATGAAGAAATTGTATTTATGTATGTTGATACTCTAGTCTAGAAGGCCTATATTCTTGTTATAATGTAGTTTTGTGGGTTAAACTGTAAGCCTAAAATTCGCTTCGCTTCTGCAATGTCCGATAAAGAAATCTTAATCATGTAAATGTCGATACTCTAGTTATATTAGTAGACCTAAATTCATGAATACCGTCTTTGTCGGTTAAGTTGCAGCCTTAAGATTAGCTTTAATAAGAATATCATAGCCCATACAGAAGTAGGTATCATTTTGAACGTTTCGAATAACTCTTTATTCATTTTCAACATAGCTATGTTTATTTCATTTTTCAACATAGCTATGTTGAAAATAAATAAAGAATTATTCGAAACGTTCAAAATGCTACTTACTTCTGTATGGGCTTTGATATTCTTATTACGTCTTACTACAATTCCTCCAACCATTATGCTCCAAAGATTAGCTTTGTTTCTGCGATGTCTTATGCCAGTCGTGACAATAGTGGCACTTGCATAAGAAAGTTTAATTTTAAGTAAGGATCCTTTAACCAAATCGTGAATAGAGTGGGGTCTGCGAATTCAAACAAATGACATTTATTTGTCGAATCTATAAGTAAAGCTCAGGGTCAGGGGCGGATCCAGGAAAAGGGGGCGTGGCAACCTTACGTGTTAAAAGTAACCCCTATCCAACCTATAACTTTAACAACCGACTGTGTAGTTTCTTCAATGTCTTATGACTAGGGCGAATATTTTTTGACCTGAAAAATAAAAAAAATTTGACAAATTTTAACCTAAATATAATTTATTTTGACAAATTTTAACCTAAATATAATTTATTTTGACAAATTTTAACCTAAATATAATTTATTTTGACAAAATTTTGACCTGTTAGAAATAGATTGATTTAAATAACCTAGGCGTCGTTAATCATGCATTTTTTATACCGTATATTGCTCTAATAAAGATATAATACGGTTAAAATGACTTTGAAAATATATCAAAACTAATTTTTTTTGATAAAATTGAACGATAAATTTCAAAACAACTGAATGACGAATTTCAAAAAGCTGACTATATATTTTTTTTTAATTTTGTAAACGATTTATGTGCATTTTTATTTGATTTTGACTTTACAAATTTTTGACAAATTTCGAACTAACGTGTAAATTTTGACAAAATTTTGACTTTTTTTGACAAGTAAAAAAATATTCGCCCTACTTATGACCTATTAACCACAAACCAGTTTGTCATGATTAGGAGCTCTTCCTAAACGTTGCGTGGTTTTGCGAGATAAACACGTAAAGGTTGTGGCTGTGATAAAATCGAGCTTTGCAAGTTGACAGTTTAGATTGCATTTTTTCGGCCATGGCTTCAATACTGGCGTTTTACAATTTGCCGGTAACTCAACTGTGGGATTAACTTCTTTACTACAAATTAGTTACTATTGGGCTGTTGTTGTCATTTTACTGTGTTTAGTTTTTTTAAAAGAGCATTTTCCTATTTTAACGCCAGTTTGTTTAAATTCCTTAAGCTCGTCTGAATATAGTGGTATAAAAAAGTAACTCCGTTCACTTTTATTGTCCGAAGACGCCCTTTGTAGCACACGTATAATGGTTACAATTTCATTAGGTAATCGACATTTCGCTCGCTACGTTCTCCATCGACTTGCACCGAACCAGTTTTACCATTAGCCTTGTATCTTTGTTTTGTTGGCAGTTGCCTAATAGTTTGTCTATCGAAAATCAGTACAGTGTTTTTGTGGTTCTTCAACAATTTAAAACCTGTTTCGAAACCAGCCAACAGTAAACAACCACGAGAAATTAAGCGAAAAAATATTCATTTAAAAATATTTAATTATGATTTACCATGGAAAGTTAACTTGCAATTAAAAATCCTATAATATCGGATCTGAGCCGATACCCGATGCCGTGTGTTAATATCGGTACATGTCCGATATACGGTATCGGTGCCGATCCGGTACCAAACTTATTTGTGAGTTTCAGGCATCATTTGCGTTCCAACGCAGTGATTTCCATCTTGAAATGTGTTTTTTTGAAACAACAGAAGGTTACCAACCGGACGTAACTAGATTTTTTCTTAATTAATTTGAAAAAAAATATAAATGTATTAGGCGGTGTTGTAATGACTTAAGTCAATGACAATGACTTGACTTAAGTGCACTCAAGTCACTTTCTTTCGGAAAAATTACTTGACTGGACTAAGTGTTGGATAAATGACTTGGATTAAAAAAAAGTCTTGTCGTTAAGCATTTTGTTTAATAAAAAAGGTTATTTCTCTTACCTTGTGCACGAAAACATGTAAGCTTACTATATTTTGTTTTTTGTTATTTTTTAGTTGAATTATTGCTCATAATCGGAAGAGTTATGTAATATATAACGTTTACATTTTGTGACAAGAACTTGTAATTGACTTTTGCTTTAATTTTACTAGTGATTGACTTGGATTTAAGTTGTTTCACAAATGACCTGTTCACAACACTGGTATTAGCTAGAACTTAACACAGCAACAAAAGTTAACACGAGCCAGTGCGCCGAGGCAGACCGGTGGCGAAGTGCTACCCTAAACTTAAATCGTTTTTTATGTGAGTTGACGTACGATCACTACCTAGTGACATTAGTATATAGTCTACACGACGCGCTATGCTTTTCCATGTTAAACAAAATAAATTGAACCAATGTTCGAACTAAAGAAGATTTGATTGGCCACGGAACACAGCATTTCTTCTTTAAAGGTTTAAAAGCGATTTTATCAAGACAAAGCTAAACGCGTCTTCAACCAACAGTGTTGTTAACAAGCAGTACCAGTTAAGTCTTTTGAAAAAAATAACAAGTCAAGTTGTTTTTAATCCAGTTAGCCCAATTCAATGTCAATTAAACTATAAAAATTTGGAAACTCTATCCATAATAAGCAATAACTCAACTAAAAATAACAAACTTTATCTTCACTTCATGCTGACCCAGTCTTTGGGACAGAGCCTTTGTATACTGACTTCGTTGTAAGTTAAGCTCAAACTGTATGTCGATAAATTTGAATTTTTAGGGGTAACATTAAAGGTTTTTCATTGAAATATATCTCGAGTTTTGCACGTTAAACAAATGGATTACTGTATATTGCACTTTTGACATTTTCATTTTATTTCATAGTTATTTATTACTTGTATTCCAAGAGGTTTGCCAATTTTAATAGTTAAACGTTTAATTTATTATGTCAATGTCATGACTCGAAATTGACTCGCTCTCAAAATGACTTGACTGGGACTTGTTGCTTTAGCAAAAAAATTTAATTTGACTTGTTATTTTACGAATGACTTGTCTTAGACTTAAGTTATTTTACGAATGACTTGACTTGGACTTAAGATATTTTACGAATAATGACTTGTCTTGGACTTAAGATGTTTTACAAAATGACTTGTCTTGGACTATATTTCAAAATGACTTATTTACAACTGCATACAACCCTTTAAAGAACAAAACATTAAACTACCTTTGAGCTTTACAATCTCCCAGCCAAAAAAACACGAAATCCCAATGTAAGTTAGACTTTCTTGTTTGCTTTTGTACTGTCGTCCCATGAGCGCAACGACTAGAAACGCGACGAAACAAACGAAAAAGCGCAGCAGGGTCGGGTCCACGTAGTAGGGCCCGCGATACCAGGGAAAGTACCCGGCCAGCTCGTGACGTCGCATCATCTGTGACGTCATGCGCAGCGGCGCTGGTCTTTCGGTGACGTGGAGAAACCGCGAGGCGGCAGCTGAAGGCGACAGGTCGGAGTGGACCGAAGCTAAAGAAGAAAAGAAGTTTTGATAACACTGTGTGGCGTAAATTTTAAGGTGATTAAAGTGTTCACGCTTCTTGGCAGTGTTGTGATGACTTACGTCAATGACTTGAATGACTTGACTTAAGTGCACTTAAGTCACTGTTTTTGAATGACTTGACTTGACTTAAGTCTTTTGGGCAAAATGACTTGAAAATTGGTTCTTTTTTTCTTTTTCTACTCAGTGAAGCTTACAGAATGCTATAAAGGCAAGAAATTCCTGCTGAAATCTCTTTAGTTTTGCAAACACTAATGGAAAATATGTGGTGACCTAAAAATGATTTTAATAATTCCGAGGTTGCAGGCTAGTTATATTAAGCATCCCTGTATTTTTAGGTCATTTTTACCGACACCTAAACTCCCGTGTACGAACTTATTCCGTTAATTTCGTCCAACGCTTCTTTGTGCTTTCTCTCGAACAAACCCTCAGCACCATCGTCAGCGAAGCGGAACCGAACGTCATCACTTGGTGACGTCATTCGGCTGTAGATGTTCTCGTAGTTTGTCCTAAGTAGAACACGGGTAAGCTTGATAGGCAGAAGTGAGAGTAGGAAAAAAATGAGGTTGCTTTACAAATATAATTTATTCTAAAATTAATAAAAAACATAAGGCTCAACTTTTCTCAAAATGGTTTTATGAAAAATGAGCCGCGTCCTTTAGTTTTTTCAAGGTCTCTGGAGAGTAAAATTACCGCTGCATATAGATCATTAAAGCATTGTATCTTAATACGTTATTTATACACTGGGAAATATACTTACAAGGCTGGTATAAGTATGCAGAAAACGGTTTTGACCCAGGTTTTTGCGAAAATATGTGTTTTTACTGGCCCGACTTCATAGAACACGTCTAGACTTGGGCGGCAAAAGCACGATACACTCAAAAAGGTACTTTAAAGGCAGATATGAATATGCAGATAACGGTTTTGACCCAGGTTTGTGCGAGAACCCGCATTTTACTGACCCGAGTCCGCTATATATTCACGTTTTACTGAAGCCTAGCGTTGCTCTGTGCCTTTTTGCTTTTTTCCATTTGGACCAGTGGTTTCCGCCTAGAGAAGTTCCAATCTGCGTACTTCAGTTCGGGTATTAATTTCCGTTTTTTATCTTAATTTTCGCTATGTTTTTAATTTTCTTTCCGCTTTAGCATAACCCCGGAGTCGGTTAAAAATAATCCGAATCCTAATCTGGCCAAATGTGAGATTTTGTCGAGTTCTCGGCTCCGCTCTGTACGAGTGTACGTAGTCTTATTCAAGTCCCGAATCCCGAGTCCGACTCCCGACTCCGCATTCCTTATTATACTATTATAACTCATATTAACTTATATATAGGCCTGTCTGATATTGACCTTTATCCTTCTGATCTAACCTCTGTCTAACGTGGACTTTAATCTTTCCGCACTTTCCCAGTTTCTCAAGCTGCTGCAAAACCCACAGCCTCTTGTGTCCATCCACAACCCACAACCTTCCCTCCAACTCCACAACGCTCATCATTGCGTCATTGCGCCACGTCATCAACTCGACGCTCAGCTGACCGAACGCGGCCTGGCGTAATAGGTCGATGACGTGTACGCCGCTGCTCATGCGTGTTGAGGTAGTCCACTTGAGACACCTGGCGGAAATAGCAAAAGCAAAGTTAAATATTTGGAGCGTAATGGTTGGAGGTTGTAGTAAGACGTAATAAGAATATCAGAGCCCATACAGAAGAAGGTGGCATTTTGAACGTTTCGAATAACTTTTTATTCATTTTCAACATAGAGAGAAGTCACAGATTATTCGAAACGTTCAAAATGATACCTACTTCTGTATGGGCTTTGATATTCTTATAAAGTTAAATCTGTTGTTTGCGAACATAGCTTACCCAGGATGTATCGTTTTTCACGCGAATTTGCCCACAACACGAAAGTAAGTCATTTGCGCAGGCATAGACAAAAAACTAACATTTTCGTTTACTAATTGGTCAATCTCAATTATGCAACCCATTGTTTTTAGTGCGGTTCTTTGTAAACCTCTTGCTTAGCCAAGAAAACACGCAAATTCCATCTTGAAGCAACTAAAATTTACAGCAAACTAATATCATAGTGAGGTTGGCTCATCAATAAAAAAGCACTTTTCAGAAATCCGAAACGTTGGTATTTTTAATAATTTTTGTAAGGTTAAGTATCTGTAATGTATCTTGATAATGAATTGCAAAGCCAAAAAGGTCGAGTAGATCGACAGCATCTTGATTAATAAGACGTTTCGAGACGAGCTTGTATCATCTTAAGTTAAAGTGACTGGGAATTATTGTTAAAGCATGACTTATAAAATGTGGGACGCAATTGTTATTAGTCTGAGTTTCTATAGTTGGAGCATTATATAGCACGGTCATGTTCAAAGGGCGGATCGCGATCCGGTTCCGGATCTTTTCAGCGTTTTGTGCGGATCTTCTAATGTAGTCTTGAAAAAACAAACTTTCTACAGTGTTTTCATGTGAATACCAATTTGTCAGTACTGAATTTTCAAAAATTTAAGAAAATTAAGCATAGAACGAGACTCCCAAATGCTAATTTTGTGAGCGTGTGAGGATATCAGTCAGCGACAGAAAGCCCCAATTCGATGCTATTGTAAGACCTGAAGTCTAAAACAGGGGTCGGCAACCTACGGCCCGCGGGCCGGATGCGCCCCGCCAATGTAATTTATTCGGTCCGCCGCCTCTTTGACAAACTAGATACGAGTCCATTTCAAATACTTTTTGACTATTTTAACTACGTAAGTGCGAAAATTTTTCACGCTTCGCGCGAATCATCTTTCTACGTCAGGCTTGTTTACGTTTTGATGCGATCTTTAGAGCTGCGTTACCGTCAATGGAAAACGCATTCAAAAATATTGGACAAATATTTTTTAACATTATGTATTTTCGGCAATGTAATAAAAACTTGCAAGAAATTTAAAAGAAATGCCGGTATTCCTAAAAAAATCGCGCTCGCTTCGCTCCCAACGTGCGCCCTGACTTCGCAAGGTTAACAAATACTAAACAAGATTGACTAAAGTTATCGCGTTTACATAAATAAAGCACCATAAAAATTAAAGCGCGTCTAATATGTTTACTATTCGTATTAGGTGGATCACCATGTTGTCAGGTTTGACTGTGGTGGATCATGGACGAAATCATTTGAACACCCCTGAATTATAGCACATTTAGGTGTTGAACAGGTACAGCGGTGTTGATAAGATGATGTCGATCTACTCAACCTTTTTGGCTTTGTAGTTCATTGTAAAGTTTAACGTTATTTCTGCCAATGCCCTTGAGGTGTAAAAATAAATAAATAAAATAAGTTTGAAGGTAAAACATATTGATTTTAAGTTTATTGTACTACGACGTTCGGTATAGCAGAGGACTTTTATTTTGCGCCTACATTTATTAGTGCTACAATGACTTGGCATAAGTAATTTAAGTGAACACTAGTTTTAAATGATTCAAAAAAGACAAATGACTTAGGAGCATAATGGTTGGAGGTTGTAGTAAGACGTAATAAGAATATCAAAGCCCATACACAAGTAGGTTGCATTTTGAACGTTTCGAATAACTCTTTATTCATTTTTGGAAAAAGAGTTACTCGAAACGTTCAAAATGATACCCACTTCTGTATGGGCTTTGATATTCTTTTTACAAATGACTTACTTTAATTTTAATTGTTATAATAAAAAAAAGTTTTTTTTAAAAAATGGTTTATTTACCTTAATTTAAAAAAAAAATTGCTTTCTATTTCTCTCGTTTTAGATGCTATACGAAATACTGCTTTGTATGAAGTAATTTTACCAATTTTAATAGTTATTTCTTTTTATGCCAAAGACTTGTAACCAACTTGTTTTGATAATGACTTGCATTGAAACTTGAAGACTTGACTTGGATTACTCATGGCGTGGACTAAGACTTAATATTCATTGAAAATTACTAGACGACTTGGACATTATTATTTTCCTGATGACTTTTTGGCCCTACTGAAGACTATATAGCTGCGTGTAATGAAATTTATTATGTAACCCCCTCCCATATAGTAGGACTATAGATATAATGTAACAAGCAATATAACATTTTATTTTTGTTGCTTATTAGGCCAAAACGTGTTAATTCGTCATTTTTGGCCCCAAACCAAACAATGTGTTTTCTTTGATACCGTTCTTGAACGCCATTTTTACTTATTTTGTTAGTTTTGTGATTATATTGGATTATAGGGATGTTTTAAAATAATTTTACCAATGGTTTGCTGAATATATTTACTATAGAACTAAATACGGGCTAGACTTTTTCTGACAACGAAGAAGTACTTTGCTTAAACAAATTGGTTCCTTCGAAAATTACCAAAAATGACTTATTTTTTGTGAATTAGTTAGATAATAACAATACAATGTATTCCTTACCCTACTTCTAAAGGCATCACTTCGGCGAAAACCGGCTTCACAGAATGGGTCACCATTTCACCGTTCATTGTCGTTGTTTAATACAAACGTTCTTATGAATATTACAAGTAAAACCAATTTCTCTGAATTTACAAAAATTGAGATTGAATGATTGTCTTTTTCATCTGTGACGCAACAAACAGTTTATTTTCAAATTTATTGGAAAATGAAATTTGTGAAAAACTTAATGGGTCAAAGACTTTTTTTTTATTTGAAGTACATAAATATTTGTTTCTGTACATGTCATTTTGTAATTTTTATTTTTACAGGTCTCGGGTATGCTTAATTGGCTAACGGCACCATTAAAATAGCCCCATTTAAGACTTGAATAAATATTGAAAGTGTTAAATAAGTTTTAAAGTGCTAACATTGTATTTTACAGTTTAAAGACGACCAAAGTGTATATCTACAAAATACATTGTCGCTTCCATAAAGATTGCTTCGGCCTTAGCGATTCACGCCTTGGGGGAATTTCCCGTTTGTGCGGGATAACCAGGTTATTTAAAAACACTATTCTGGCATATAATTGTCACTTAGAAAAGTTGGTAAAACATAAACGCCAAACGTCGAACTAAATTGAGTAGTTACTTGTATTACAAAATTAGATTTTTTGTCTCAGGGACGTGAAATAAAGAAGTCAATAATAGGCTAAAGCATAATACAAAAAACACAGAGAAGTATATGAATTAGAGAAGAAACAACATTATACAGAAACTTTGTGAACGGATTGGATTAAATGGTTTGCAATTTACTATCTGTTGATAAAGCTATTTAAAAATAAAAAAAGCTGATACCCTAAAAGCATTGGACAACCTATCCACAGAAATACAGCGTTTTTTATTAGGCCCTTCATATTTTTATTGCGTAAAAAGCGGAAATTTCGCCCCCAAATCACCTCTTTTTGGATATTTATAAGCATATTTGGCAAATATAATAGCAGAACAGACTTAAATTAAGCAATATTAGGTTTTAAAAATCATGAATATTTATTGTTTTATCTATTTTTTCATATAGGTCACATTTTTAAGAAAACTTAAAGAAGAAAACTCATTTTTGTTGGCAAAATATCATGACTTAACTCCGGCCTCATACTGAAAAAAGACGAACTATAATATAATTCTGTTAAACAGATACCCAAAAAAACGTAAACTGCAAAAGGAAGGCCATATAAGCATTTTTACAGATTGATATACGTTTAAAATATTCAAAATAAACGGGTTTTAAAAAAAATGCAGGATTGCTTCTAGCAAACGGTATCTAATAATTACTTGTCCTCAACTTGCCCCAAAACCTATTCCTTGCAAATAGGGTTGTCGAACTCGTGATGGTTTCCTTGTGGGTGCGGATCGTACGCTTGGGGATTTCCCGTGTGCTGAGAGGGGTAAACGGGTTGATGGGGGTTTACCCCTTGATGGGGGTTTACCCCTTGATGGGGGTTCACCCCTTGATGAGTAACTGTTTCTTGTTGTGGACCCGGGTTGTGTCTGACAGCTGTAAAACATGTAAAGCTTGTATTGAATTTTTGTTTACAATTCTGAGTGCAATGCGCATTTGGCACAAAATGCAGTGTTTTTATCCTGATAAAGACGTTTAAATGCGTACTTCAACTGACCGTGATACAGGGTAGGTATCGACACGCTTTTATAAAGATTTTGTCGATTTAATATAATTTGTGATTTTTGCTGGGAACGAATATACAGTGTTTGGGTTTGCAACCACTGTACCACCTTTTTGGCATTGACATTCATCATTAATGAATAAGAGGAACAGTGCCCTTGCATGAAACACAGTGTTTTTACTCACAGGCGGACTTTGTGATGAAGAGGATGCCCCACCAGATGCTCCATCCCCATCCGAACAGACAGAAGAGGACTGTGAAGAGCTGGAGCCAGGCTACTGACACGTTGATGCAGTGTCTCTCGCAACACCCACGCTTCTTTCTCTCTTCCGAAGCGTCGCAACAACAGGCAGCAAACGCAGAGATAAAAGTTCCTGTTTGAAGGTTAGTTGTAAGATTTTTCTCTTTTTTCTTAGGTTTGTTGGCCGACTGCAGTAGTTTACATGGCTATATTTACGTTAAAAGTTCCTGTTGTGAAGATAATTGTAAGCAAAAAGCAAAGTTAACGTCATAGGAATCAAAACGTGCATATTAGTGATGTAAACCATTCATTTTGAAATAACTTAAACCCCAGACTAGTCATTCGTAAAATAACTTAAGTCCAACTCAAATCATTTTAAATAAAATACTCCACTCAATTCACTGTTTACAAATTACTTGACTTAAGTCCTTAGACATGCATTAACGGTCTTAAGCTTAATATGAACTCAGGCGTACTTAACAGTGACTTGCTCCAGTTATAACTTGACTAGAACTTGACTTGGGCAGCTGATGACTTGGACTGGAACTTGTTATTTATTTAAAATGACTTGACTTGGACTTATTTTTTTTTAAATGAGGAGTAGACTTGGACTTACACTCATTTCAAAACGTGCTTAACAGTGTTGTAAACAAGTCATTTTGAAATTGTTTAGGCCCCAGTCAAGTCATTCGTAAAATAACTTAAGTCCAAGCCAAATAATTTTAAACAAATAACAACCAATCGTTTGCCCAATTTAAGTCATAATTAGAGCAAGTCAGCTTGAAGTCAAGTCCTTGTCATAACAATAAAACGTTAAACTATTAAAATTGGTAAAGTCTACCGATTTATAAACACTGAAAAATACCCAACTTTAAGTTATAACACTAAAAATTTAAACAAACTAAATAATAATTTCATTTAAGAAACCTTAAATAAAATTTGATTTATATTTAAATATGAAACCTGATTTAAAGATAACTTTTGTTGGCACACATTTAAAACGATATAAAACCCCTGTTTACGTTTTCCTATACGTTAATATATTTTTTAACAAACTCACCGAATCCCGGGATCATAGTGTTAAGTACACATAGCGACACAGCCATGCACATGGGCATAGCAGGGATGTAGCTCTTAAGTACATCGAAGGGTCCCTGATGTTCAGGCTGTGTAACTTGGATGTAATTGGTCACCACTTGAGGGGGTGGCTGAGCATGGGGAGGGGTTGTATAAACGACCTAGGTAAAACAAGATGTTTGGATTTGTGATTACCGCACTTTTAAGCTTGTCGCGAATGAAGAAGTTAAGAAAATGCCACGGCTCACTTTCGATCATTATTTTACTTAATACTCTAATATAACTATACTTCGATAGTATCCTTTATTGTAAGCCAATATTGAATACAACAATATAATAAGGTACACAATACATATATTCATTCTAATCTTACAAGTTTGTCTGAAAATCCATTTGAAATAGTAACAGATTTTTTTTAATCCACAAGAAGTTTTGCGGCACACTTTAGAATCTTTGGAGCCAAAGTTTCACTGAACGCTCAATAATTGCTCGAGGTTCACTAGTGTGCCGCGGTAAACAGTTTAAGAATCAATGATCTAACATTCTAACCACTTACGGTGCTTGGGTTATTGTAAGGCGGGGGCATCGTGTTTCCATGTTGAGGCGACGAAGACATCACGGGAAGATTTAGGCTTAAGCTTACGTTAAAAGAACGCTGTTGGACAAAACAAACGATTGTTATAAAATATGTTTGATATAAGTAAATAACAGTGTTGTAAACTAGTCATTTGTAAGATAACTTAAGTACAAGTGAAATCGATTCAAAACATAGCTGTCAAGTCCAAGTAATTATTAAAGTACCTCCTAGTCAAACCACCAATGTAGTAATAAAACCATAAACAATTAGAAATAAGACGTTTACCAAATATAGACAGTCTAGGTCAGGGGTCGACAACCTACGACAACCTACGGCCCGCCGATGTAATTCATCCGGACCGCCGCCTCTTTTCATCCGGCCCGCCTCTTTGACAAATTAGACACGAGTCCATTTCACAAACTTTTTGACTATTTTAACTACGTAATTGCGAAAAATTGTTGCGCTTCGCGCGAATAAGTATTCTGCGTCCGGTTTGTTTACGTTCAGATGCTCAGTGAAAGGCTGGCAAGTGCGTCGCGAAAAACGGAAAGCGTATTCAAAAATATTGGACATATTTTTTCCAACTTTTTTTGGCTTAATGCAAAGCCTACACCTATTTTAAAATAGTCGTATGAATTAACTCTTTATCCATTTCAGTAAGTTCTCCTAAACGACCTTAATTTAAAGCTATAACCAAGCTGTGCGTAAAACGTTTCTGAAAAACACGCAGGCGTCTTTTTGCTGCACTTACCAACAATTCTGATTGTGTATTTTGCATTCGAAAATCAAAGCTGAGCAAAATCCCGTGACTGATTTCAGTTTACGACCTGCTACGATAGTTACGTCACAGTGCTATTTGTGTGACTGATGACAAACAATTGCGAGACAATCACATGGCTTAAGCTGCTCTGCTAATGTTTAACTCAGTGCTTCTCAGCCTTTTATGACTAGCAGAGCCCCTCAGAAATACTAAATAGATTGCGGCACCCATATTATATTTCCGTAGTTAATTCACTAGAATGTCACAATGAACGGCACTGGAACAACACACATCAACTTTGCACAACGTAGGAAGGTATAATTGATTTTATTTCAATCTCATCTTACACAAAAAGTTGTAAGAGTTGAGTAAAAATTCTTTAAGATTCCCAAATATTTTGCGGCACCCTTGAGGATTAGAAATGGCACTCCGGTTGAAAACTACTGGTTTAACTGCAGCAGCCGTGGCTAGATTATAACGATCTGTACAAACAACACCTTTTCCGTAGTTAATTATTACATTTAAATGCCTGTTAGGATGACACCTGTCACCGTCAGGTTTTAAATGGCAATCATGCTTGTTTAATTTACTATAAGCAGTGTTGTAGTGAGTTGAGTTGAACTAAGAACACTTAAGTCACTGTTTTCAAAACAATTTTTACTTAACTTAGGTCTTTCGGGCACAGTGACTTAACTTGAATTAAGTCTGTTGGACAAATGACTCGACTGTTACAGGCCTAAATTGAACACGACCGATTTTATCATGAGATTAATAGTATTTATTTTTGAACAAATTAATTTAGCAATAGACTGGGACTTGACTTGATATTTGTTGAAAATGACTTGGCATGTCAATTATTTGAAAAAGACTTGTTTTTTTAGGAATAAATATAGTTCGGAAAAAGAACAAAATACCACTACTATATTATAGTCGGAACAATTTCTAAACCAGAATACGACCTAAATGGCCGGAACTAGGCCTTTACAACCTTTTACCTAACACCAAATCTAACCTCTTACTTTATCACTCCCCTAATAAGTTCAACCCTAACCCATTTTCTAACCACGCCCATTGCCCGCCCCTTAACCTAAATAGGGCGAAACAACCCGGAGCCAAAACAGCGGTGCCCCGACGATGCTTTTTCGATTAGGTCGCCCAATCGTCGACACCAAAACTCCGATTCTAGACAGGTGTCCCCCAATCGTCCCATACCCTATCCTTACAGTTTACCGCATTGGTTTAACCATTTAGGCTTTATTATGTTTAATTTTGCACTTATTCCGACACGTGTATGTCTTATTTAGACGATTTAGATGTTATTCTGCCGTGTATATTACTGCGTATTTAGCTTTATTATGTCGTTGGCCCTAGTACTATGGTTTTATAGGATATTCTGATTTAGATATTGTTGCTATGTGTAGGTATTGTTGTGTGTTTGATCGATACGTTATAAGGAAAATCACAGAAAATCATAAAATGTCGGTATCAATTAAATCAGTGGTCGGCAATTGCCGGTCCGCGGACCGGTTCCGGTCCGCGAGGAGTTCGTTACCGGTCCGTAGCAGGGTTGCTAGATTAAAATTTTGATTTAAACTTAAACCGTAGCCCCACATTATGTGAACCCAAGTCCCTAGACCCTAATTTTAAAGTAAGGCGCAAGTTAATAATTAAAGTTAGAATTCGCAGTTGACAAAATGACAACAAAAAACACGCTACAATACGTAACAGCCGGAAAAAGGCTAGGAAAAGTAAAAAACAATTGAAAGTATTTTTATATCTAAATCACATTATCTTTTGTTTAAATATACTCCATGGTTGATTGGTATATGAAAAATCACAATTAGTTTCAAGCACTCTTAAGGTGCAAAACAAACAACATTCTAAAATGCATTTTTTGATTGTAAAATCTAACTCCGCGTATGTACAATATATCGAAAAAGGGCCAAAATATCATGTTTTTTTATGCTTGACCGTGTTCACCCTAAAGTTCAATAGAATAAAATCATGCAAACAATGTCCCAAAATAAATATAATTATTATTTTTATGTTTACGCAGGAAAGTTTTTAAAAACAACATATACATTTTAATTTGTTTTTTAATTTATTGAAAAAGGTAGTGATAAGTTTCCTTTATTGAGCATTTGTTGTTTTTTAAGGCCAGTCCGCGACAAAATTTCAGTTTTAAACCGGTCCGCAGTGCAAAAAAGGTTGCCGACCCCTGGGCTAATACACACGCAGCAACTAAGCATTGTCTGTATGGTTTGATACATATGGAGTTATATTATAATCATTGTCCTACGCAAGTTATTTATTAGTATGAATGAAGAGGTAGTTCCGTGGGTTGTGCCTTGTGTGTGTGAACCTATAGATCAAATATGTTCAGTACTTCCCAACCTTTTTCAGTTCGCGACCCACTTTTAATGTAAGTTTTATTGTGCGACCCACAATGAGAATACATGCACACACAATTTACTATTATTGCGAAACTTGGCCTTGCATATTGGATATTATCAGATCAAATTGAGGCATTATTGGAGACTATATACTGAAATACCCCGACGCTACAAATCTAATTGTTACGTGTTTGTTACATTTTTGCATAAATGTTATACGTAATAATAATGCAATAATTCCCCGATCTATTAGAAAACTATAACAGTTAGAAATGCTTCGCCACCCACTGGTTGGGAAGCACTGCTCTAAAGTCACTCGATTGAGCCGTTTTGAAAAGCATGGCAGATTTGTAATAAGCAGAATATAAGATATTTTCGAACATTTATTCTATACTTCTGAACTGCAAAAATAATGATTGGTATTACAACACGTTATCGAACATCGAATTTCTACTATCGTGCCGGGAAAGAGGAAACAATTTTTTTTTTTTTTTTTAGCGATGCAACCAACCAGAACACGAGGATGACAAATATACAATATACAAGTAACATACCAGTGCAAGATCTGTGGTGCACGAGTTTAGTTTGTTGAGGTTTTAAGAGTTTATTCAAACAGCAGAGTGTTCTAATTGACGCTTACGTATCCTTCTCTTGTTGAAACCTCCTGTCACTACTTCCCGTTAACTAAATATATCCTAATTTTCTATTGATTAAGTAGCCTAATAAGTTAGAACTATTTTGCAATAAACTTAAGCTTATTCTTCTCAGTATGACCAAAGCTTATTGCGCAATAATTATAACTTATTACGTAATCATTACATTTTTCATTTCTATCCTTATTTTTATCTTAATTTGGTGTTGATATCAAACGTTTTAGCTTACTGGGTATAGTTAATATAATGATACCAAAAAAAACATAAACAATTTATGGCTGACAATTTTGCCAAAAAAGACAGAAGCTACCACAAGGATAGATGTAAAAGAAATCCTTAAATTATCATAAAAAATAAAACGTTTTTATTTAAAATAAAAAGGCAAACAAATGACGAAACACCGGGCTGCTAAGTGTTAGAATATACGACTTTTATTTTATCTTTCTTTTATGTTTGCTAATCTGTGTTTACTGTTTTTTTAGATTGAACGTGACGATATTACAATATTTTTGCGAAGTTGATTTGTCTTCAATAAACAATTTATTTTGGGAACTTTGGAAAAAGAGCAGGCCTTTATCTTAGAAGCTTAGAAGATAATGTAACGACAGAAAGGACCCTCAAGCACTGACTGAACCCAACAAAAGACTTCACCAGGACAACAACATATAAGCGAAAAAACACCAAAAGATACGGGTTAACGAAGCGACATCCAACCTAAGAAAAGAGAAGCCGTGAATAGTCCAACTGAAGTACAAGCCCGAAGTCAAAGTAAACCAAAGCACCACAAACCCAGAAAGAAACCATAACCAAGGCAATAACACTAATTTATTGTAGAATTGTAGCTTTTGCATTTATGTTTTTCAAAAATTATAACAACAAAAAAAAATAAAAAAAAAACGTTTTTGTTTTTAAATATGGGTATAATTAGTTTTTTGCTTATAGACCCATATATATAATAATAATAATAATAATAAAAGTATATATATACTTGTCCTCGATATTGAAACCAACTTGCGTTATAAAAAAACATAAAAAAAAACACTGCATTGTCGCTTACGTGAAACGTTGTAATTTTAATAATAATATTTTAATTCAATTTGTACGAGAATCAATCAACAAACCAAAGTTTAATCGAGGATTACTTGTTAACAAAAAACTAATTATTTATCCGCTTCTTAGATGCCCAACAATAAAAACTAAACTAACTGAGTTTGAAAAAAAATCAATAAAATAAAATAAAACAAAATAAAAAAATAAATAAATAAAAAAAACAAAAAAAAATGAGTTTGACTTTGTACATTGGCGATATCATAGCTGGTGAGGTTTATTCAAGGCGCGATTATTACTAGTTAAAATAAAAAAAAAAAAAAAAGAAGATAAAAATAAGTTATTCTACAAACCATTAATTAAAGAAGAAACTAATGTTATACGCCCATTACATTATAGGCTTCAAAAGTAACGTTTACAACTAAAATTAAAGTCAACTGACATCATTTGCTTCAAACTGTGAAAAAATATAAATGCGAAAAACAATAAAAACGAAAATAACGACTTTGAATTCTCACTGTCTGGTTTCTCTTGCCGAGAAACTAAGCTCTTCGTCGCCAACCAACAAACGAAAGTTTAATCGAGGATTACTTAAAACGAAATTTAAGGTTTGGAGGTGTCTTCTTGAAGATCTGCCGAGTAGTGCTTGCCAAGCATAGTTCCTGTCTTTAAGAGACATTGACGACCGAAACTCTTGCTCACGTTACAAAATCAACTACTCCCGCTGCACTCATTGCGAGGGCACATGGCACAACAGCTTACTCCCCTGCCCCATACTAACCAATCAGGCAAACAACCAACAAACGGAAAAAGATCCCTGAAACTCCGACCTTCACATAGGTACCCAATTGAGACTCTCGTCAACTTAGATGTTTTTTTCTATGTTTTCACACCTTGTGCTTTTTTCGTCACACCAAATAAACCCCCCTCCTGGGCATCTAAGGATGCCAAAAAAGAAAAGAAAAAAAAACAACTTGGCCAATGGGAGCTTGTCCGATCTAGGAAGTTAAGCAACTTCAAGCTTGTTTTGTACTTCGATGTGTGATTGGTAAAAAACTGCCGGTAAGTAAAGTGTCATTATGGTTGGTTAGTTGCTGGTTGATGGTTATAAAATCTAAAAAAACAAAAAAAAAAACACTGCATTGTCGCTTACGTGAAACGTTGTAATTTTAATAAAAATATTTTAATTTATATTTTAACGAGAATCAACCAACAAACTAAAGTTTAAACGCAGATTACTTGTTAACGAAAAATAATATTTTATCCGCTTTTCAGGTGCTCGACCATAAAAAGTAAACGAACTGAGTTTGACTTTGTACATTGGCGATATAGTAGCTGGTAAGGTTTGTCCTAGGCGCGATTATTACTAGTTTAAAATAAAAAATAAAAGATCAAAATATGACCCTTAATTAAAAAAGAAAATAATGTTATACGACCCATTACATTGCAGGCTTCAAAAGTGACGTTTAAAAGTAAAATTAAAGTCAGCTGACATAATTTGCTTCCAACTGTGAAAACGGCTTCTGCAAAAATATAAATGCGAAAAACAATAAAAACGAAAATAACGACTTTGAATTCTCACTCACTGGTTTCTGCCGAGAAACGAAGCTCTTCGTCGCCAACCAACAAACGAAAGTTTAATCGAGGATTACTTGAAACGAAATTTAAGGTTTAAAGATGTCTTCTTCAAGATCTGCCGAGTGCTGCTTGACGTTTACGCAAAATCGTCAAGCCCTAAATCTTTGGGCTATGGGAGCTCGTCCGATCTAGGAAGTTATGCAACTTCAAGCTTGGTTTGTACTTCGATTTGTGATTGGTAAAAAACTGCCGGTAAGTAAAGTGTCATTATAGTTGGTTGGTTCCTGGTTGATCAGTACTTACTACTCTGTACATTGGAACAAGTAGAAATCACTGAAAACGTCATATATAACCAACAGCGTATTTTTCTGGATGTGGCAGAATAACTATGCTACAAACATCGCGCCTACAAATAACAACTCACCAAAAAACTCGGCTAAAGAAACTTTTCGAAAAAAACGAACTTAAATTAAAAAAAAAAACTTACAAAAAATGTATTAGAAAAAGAATACTTTGTTTTCTAATATCAAAAAACAAAATATTTCTTTTAGCCAGCCGAAATATTGACAGTATGTCCAAACGCACTTGGAGAAACTGCAAATTATCATTTATTCATTCTGAAGTCATTTTCTCAAAAACAGTAGCGTTTGTGGATTTTGAAGATTGGCGGTTGAAAGACTTCTGGCGTATATGCATAATTCATCAGTAGTTGGATCTACAAAAAAACCCCAAAAAACAATAATCTCTTAAAACAAGCTGACTTGTAAATAACAGGTTTAGTACAAGATTTGTCTGTTTGATATAACGCTGGCTGGACTATTTGTTATAGCGCATTTCACATCATCAGTATTCCCTATCTTATAACATAGGGCTAAATCGGCTAAATTGGCCAATTTCGACGCTCATATACCAGCGATTTTTTTCGAAATTTGTTCGACCTGCTCCGATCTGGCTGAAATTTTCACAGAAGATGCGCTAGGACAATATGAATCCAACGGTGATACTTATATTGTCAAATTATTTATAATTCGCGAGAAAATGGACATTTTTTATAAAAATTATCCAAAAAAACGCAATTTTTAGCATTTTTCAAAAATTGACCTTCTCCGATTTGAATGAAACTTGGTGTGTAGATGCGCCTTGGGCGTAGAAACAACATGGTAAAGTTTCAGCACCCTAACACTCAAAATAAAGCTAAAAATCGACTTTAAAGTTTTTCCGATTTTTATGTAATTTTTCGAATTTTTGAAAAAAAATCCCCCCGGGGATTTTTTTCTCTTCACTATTTACCAGCTAATAATATTTCACTTAACATTCATTATTTAATCTGACAATATCAGATTCCCTATGTGTGACATAGTTCAAACCACCGCCAAAGCTTGCGGCAATTAAGCAACAACCGAGTTGCCAAATACAATCCCAACGAGTGAAGCTCTTAACGAGAGCAATTTGCTGCGCCCAAAAGCCACAAGTCGGGTGTAACTAGCTGGTTCTAATGCAAGTTTAAAATGTTTAAATTAAAGTAATAAACTGTATGATAAAACTTTCGTTTGTTGGTCGAAAGCGCTGCAATAATTCGGTTAAATATTCTTGTTTTTTTCAATGAGTTTGGCGAATTGTGAATAATCGGACAAATTCAGGCCAAGATAGTTACAAACAAATCTCAACATACAGCTACACCTGCAGTTCGTTGCAAAGCGAAGTGCGTTTCTTTAACTAAAGAACGTACAATTATTTTTTTGCCGCCAGCGGAACTTAGCTGATAGAATATAAACTAGTAAGCGTTTTACCTCGATTCTTGCAATTAACGAAGAAGAGGCCGGAAATACCACAACAAGGTTAGTGATGGTCTGAGCCAAGTCATTTATGCAACCTGTCTTCACTAAGAACAGGTGCCACCACGAAGGTAGGGCCTTAGTTCCAAAGCCGAGTAGAGGACCAGTTTCACCACTTGTTTATGCTTGTATGGGTAATTTTGTAGGTAGGTATAAGAGGTAAATGTTTAAACCTTTTGTTTGTGGTGGGGGTGGTACAATTTTGACAGCTCGTTTTGGTACTGTAAAATAAATGTGGTAGGATTCTAGACCAGTGCCCTTATTTCACAAGACCATTGTTTTTTTATAAGTTTAATCACTTTTACATCACAATTTCAATAAACGCTTTATTATATAATTGATATTTACAAATACCGCCGACGATTTTAATAACGGTGTCAACAACGGAAATTACCAGGAAATTAATAACACAGTGAAGCTCTAATTGTATTTTACTACAAGGTATTTTTATTTGCAAAAAACACAATAAAACTTAAAAAGCAACAAAACCTAAAGCAGAAAAATTTATAAAACCATATGATTAAGACCAACGACATAATAAAGCTAAATACGCACTAATGTCCAGAACAGAATAACATCGAAATAGCACAAGAATAAGGCCTAAATGGCCAAAATAACGCCTGGGGCGCCGCTGTTTTGGCACCGGATTTTTCGTCCTGTTTTGGGTTATTGTAGGTTAATTAGTGGGTTACAATGGGTTAGGGTTGAAATTATTACGGGAGTTAGAAAAATACTTAGGGGTGGGGTTTGGGGTTAGGTAAAGTGTTGTTTAGGCTTGATTCTTACTATTTAGGTCTTATCCAGACGGATTTCTTTATTTCTATTAAACGTTGTTACGACTATTAAGTATTAGTCCTATTTTGATCTAATTCCGAACTGTGTCTTGATCTAAAATGCTGTTCTTATTTCAGTCTAATGGCTGCCCACCAAATTTATATATTTTTATCTTTCAGACTGGTTTACACCCAAATAATTTACATTACCAAAGTTTTTTTGTAGTATCCATTTTTTTAAATCTTGTTCTAACTAAGTTCGTTTTTGCAGTTTTTGCAGAAAACCTGTCAAACTAATATTTTTTGTCAGTTTTTTGTCGTAAAAACGCGTAGACCACATAATGTTTTGCTGCAAACGTAACATAACAACAAATGTATTAAGATTTATAATGGTAAAAAACAAAATACGGATTTTGAAATAGGAAAACGAGAAAGTTTGTATATTTATCAAGCTGTTTATAAATTGATAAAACTAAAAGCTCGATTTCTTTGAGCAAACTTGGAATCGAAAAGTATAGATGCTTTTATACAATACTTCAAATGTTTATAAATCGCTAAAACGAAGTTCTGTTTCTTTGAGAAAACTTCGAATAAAAATGTATAGTTTTTTTGCATTACTTTAAAAGTTTACAAATGGATGACATGTTAGTTTTTAACAAATAATTTTACTACTAAAATTATAGCCTTTTTGCACTATATGAGACATTTGCACGCACAAGTAACGTTTCACATTGATAAATATACGATTACAAGATTGCAACTGATTGGGTACACCTGAAGGAACTAATAACACATTACAGAACACAGAAAGCAAAGGTAACGTTAACTAATTAAAAACACGACATGGCAAGGAACTCACCAGACAATATAAAGAGAATGAAGCGAAAAGTGAAAGGAAATTTTAATTTTTGTGATGCAAAACGTTTGAATACTTCAAAAGTCGAATACGTGTTAAAACTTACTATAAAGTGTGCAACCGTAAAATAAAAAAAATCATTAAGGGGAAACTAAGTTACTAATGGGCTTCTTGAACACTACAAAAAAGTTGTGATAAATTTCCTTTACTGAGCATTTGTTGTTTTTAAAGGCCGGTCCGCGACAAAATTTCAGTTTTAAACCGGTCCGCAGTGTTGGGTTAAAAGGGTTGCCGACCACTGAATTAAATAGTTGACCGGCGCCGATTCCACCGTATTATCGGGGAAAAAAACGATATTACCACTTGCTACCAATTATTGTCTGCGATCCTGTACTATCGGACGCCTGTACAACAGCGAGGAACTCAATGTTTCGAGAATATGTATTTAAGATCTTACGATCGCTGAAAATCGATCAGTGTTATTTAACGACAAGACAATGGCCTATAAATTTAGCGATTCCGTTAACTGAAAGTCATCTCCTTGGTTTTAAGTCACGCGCTCTCGCGCCTGTTTCGTGTTTTCCAATGTGACGTCACAATCAAACACTCCATTTGCGGTTCTCTGGGTTAATATTTCACTGTAGCGCTGTGTAAGACTACAGCAAACACCATGACTGGCCCGCTTTAATTCGGCCCGCGTACAGCTACGCCATTGTTTCAGTCTATAAGCTGAGCCTTATGTTGAAAAGCGAAAGCGAATGCTCTCAGTGGATTGCTGAGCTAGAAAGCAGCTTGATGAACTGCACTTTAAATGTTGTTTGAGGCTGTTTGAACTTCATCAATTTAAGAGATTTAAAACAGATGTCGTATTCGTAGTAAACGCCAATAAACTAATAACAGATGTGTTTGATGAATATTGAAAAAAAACACGATGTGCAGTTTGGAGCATAATGGTTGGAGGTTTTAGTATGATGTAGTAAGAATGTCAAAGCCCATGCAGAAGTAGATATAGCAGCAACCTTCCGAAAGAACTTACTGATGTTAAAAATAAATAAAGGAGTCTCAGGCTCGCTACTCAAGACCACGTAAAACTACCCGAGTGCCGAGTCTGACGTGCGTATGCGCAGTACGAAATACCAAATTGACACCAATAAGGCGCAAACTTTAACCTGTAAACGTGACATAGCATTTAGTTGTATGTTCTTTAACTGTATGTATTTAAGTGGGTGAATGATATGACACTACTATCAGTGGATTGTATCCATCCTATTTTAGTTACGCGAAAGGGTGGAATACCGGCTGTAAAGTTGGAACCGGAGTCGGACTCGAGTTAGTTTTTCGTCCGGATTCGGGCTTAAAAATCGGACTCGGGTTGTTTTCAACCGACTTCGCAGCCCTATCAGTTACATTGCATAATTTTAATAATTGTCACCAGCGAGTCTTTTAAATATCATCTATGTTTTAAACCTACATTGGTTTCACCAGCTTTCTCAAAAAGTGTTGAATCTGTCAAATTCGAGTAAAACTCAGTAAAAGTCAAACCATGGACCAAGCCGGGTATTCGGGGCAACAAAACGAAAAGCAGATGCAGCCACCACCGTACACAACCTCACAAACCGAGGTATGCTAAGTCTTGCTGATAAAAAGATAAAAACTGATAGTCGAACAGCCAAAATAACCAATTTTTTTTAAAGGAAAAACGTTAAGGTGGGCTAAAACGCTTTAACACTCAAATATTTAAATTCGCACGAAAAGGATCTGACAAAAACTATTTAAAATATCTTCACAGCCACCACCGTACACAACCTCATAAACCCGTAAAGTCGGAAAAATGATAAAAAATAAAAACCTTCAAGTCGAACAGTCAGCATGGCCGGATTCAGGCACCTCTACCCAGTTTTGAAAACAAGTCATTTTGAAATGACTTAAATGACAGTGAAGTCATTTGAAAAATAACAAGTCAAGCCCCAGTCTATGTAATAAATGCTTGCTTAATACAAAGCATACAAGATAAAAAATAAAAACCTGACAGTCGAACAGTGAGCATGGCCGTATTCAAATGAGCCACGTGGCCATGGGCCTATTTAAACTACGCAAATGCATAAATCACGCTTCGAAACTTTATGAGGACAAACACAAATCTGAAATATACACCTATATTAAAGCTGTTTCAAAACAACTAAGTTTCCTGTGATTTTAAAGTGCGTACAACTGATGCTTGGTACTCGTTTGTTCAAGTACCTCGCTTATGCTTACTCGTTTGTAAAGCCTAAGTCTTACTTTGATTGCTTGAATTACTCGCTTTACAAAGGTAAAAAATAGATTCTAGAAACACGTGAAGTTAGTATTCCATGCTTTTACTTCATTGGTAACAACTCACAAAAAATGTACATTTCTACCTAGCTACCTATGGTGTCGCCGATGGCTCAGGCGCCCCAGCCCTACCCCCAAGGTCAAGGTTATCCCCAGGCTCAGGGTTACCCCCAGCCCCAGTACAACTACGGTCAGCCCCCTCCCCCGCCCCAACCTGTGACGTATGTGACCCAGACGACAAACAGCAGTGGGACTTATGCGAACATGCAAGCTGCCATTCCTGTGATGCCAATGTGGGCGGCCATCACCCTTTGCATTGTCAACATCCTTCTTCCAGGGATAGGTGCGTTTTTTCTCTGTACTTTAATTGTGCCTAGCGAGATGTTCGATTTTATTAAATTGAAAAGATACCCTATGGTTAGTGGTGGTATCGGTACTCGTCCGATACTAGGGTGGTATCGGTACTCGTCCTATATGCTAGGATGTTATCGGTACTCATCTTATACTAGGATGGTATTGATACTCGTCCGATACGAGGATGGTATCGGTGCTCGTCCGATACTACGATGGTATCGCTACTCGTCCGATACGAGGATGGTATCGGTACTCGTCCGATACTACATTGGTATCGGTGCCGATCCCATTTTTTTAATGACTTAACTCCCAGTCAGGTCGTTTGTAAAATAAAAGTCCAGGTTAAGTCTTTTCAAAACATAGAAAGTTAAGTCCCAGTCAAGTCATTATTAGAGCAAGTCAAGTCAAATTACTAATAGTATAAAACGATAAACCATTAAAATTGGCCTCGTCCTAATGTGAGTAATGCGCCAAAAATAACAAAAAACACTATTTAGCAATCTAATGGCGTTACGTGCAAAACTTAATATAAATAGCTCAATTTTATACAATAAAATATTAAATTAAATGAAAGTATCTACGTTCAACGCAAGTCATTTGACTTAATAACTCAAGTCTAAGTCAAGGTGTGTATTCAAAAAAAATTAAGCTAACACAAGTCATTTTACCAACACGACTTAAGTCAAGTCAAGTCATGTAAAGACAGTGACTTAATTGCGCCCAAGGAACGTTCAATTAAGTCATTACAACACTAAATGTTAAACAAATATGTTTAAAGAATCTTTTGTTTTTGGTAGGAACAATCATTGCCTCCTTTACCGTGTTTTGCTGCGCCAACATTGGTCAGTCTGGGGGAGGCAAGGTCGGCACTTTCTGTCTCAACTTCTGGGTCGGTTGGCTCCAGCTCTGCACCATTTGGATCTTTCTGATTGGCTGGATCTGGGCGATAATGTGGGGCGTGGCCTTTATCACAGTTGCAAGTGAGTGTTTGTGTTGGTTTTACGGGTGCTGTGTGCACGACGTTATGGACTGTATAAAACAACCTAGCTATCGTATGAAAAAAGGACAGTGTAAGTATTTTAACAGATTGAAAGTTTAGCCCACAAACCGCCCATTTAGTTGAGGACACTCTCACGTTTACAGTTTTTAGTATAGTAGTTCATTTTTTGTCGTGCCAATTCGAAACAAAAGGAATACAGCCACGAAAGCAAGAGTTTAGCATTTTGCGCAGTTTTGAATATTTTGAAACCTTGCTTAAATCTAACTTATGTCAAACTGTATTTTATCGGAACACTTTGCGTTCGGCTTTCTACTTTTTAGACCATGAAGCCACTGAGAAAAATTAGAGCATCGGGCTTTTTTTCTTTGTTGGGATTTCACGCACCGCCATTTCTGATTTACAAACCGATCTGTTGTGGAAACAAACAATGGGTTAAACCGGGGGTCACCATCCTACGGCCCCGGACGAAATCCGGCCGCCAGTTCAATTCATTAAAAACCGACAACGGCATATTTTCTTTAGTGACGTCTAAATACGGTTATTAACAGTTTATTGACTCGCGATCGACTGGTTGGGTAAAAAGTCAAAAGAACACTTATCAAACATTTTGAGCGTTAATTGTATTCAAGCCAGCAACTCGGTTAAGGTTCCAGTTTAATAGCGATAGTAAAATTGCAAGTCTTAAGCCATTAAGATATTGTAACCCTATTTTGCAGGTTTTTTTATTTATTTATTATGCAATTTTTTTTTAACTAAGTAGGCTGTAAATTTACACTTTCTTCTTATGATTGTAGTACAAACCACTAACGGAAAAATTAAATAGGTTTAGCTTGTTCAACACGTTTTAATACATATCTAAATTTTACACAAAAAAAATGGATAAAAAAACCTTTTAAATTCTAATTGAGCACTCTTAATGGAAAAATCTTAATTGCATTCCAAGCCAGCGATGGAGGTTAATGTGTTACGTCAAAGAACGCTTTATTAGGCTTGTCCAGTCAACAGTTAATCATTTTAATGTTCCGCTTGTGTGCGACAGCTACACTCTTAAAACATATTTGACGCCATCGACCAGGTGAAATGTGTCTGTTGTTATTCAAGCCATTTATAGACAGCCACGTTTATCCAATTTAAAAGCGTAATGACCGTTTATTGAAATTACAGCGTTTAATAAGCGGAAAAGTGACGACGATACGGTTCGCTTCTCACTAAAAGCGTTAGCGAGAAATTTTGCTCAGGTCGATTAGGTCTTTGGGTGAATCTTACTAAAATATCAAATATCTCATGATCGTCCTATTTTAGTATTAAAAGGTCAATGCCGCAATCCCAAATAAAACTTTGGAGCATAATGGTCGGAGGTTGCAGTAGGACGTAGTAAAAATATCAAAGCCCATACACAAGTAGAGTATTTTTAGCGTTTCAATTAATTCTTTATTCATTTTCAATATCAATGAATAAAGAGTTATTCGAAGCATTTACAAAATGCCACCTTCTTGTGTATGGGCTTAGATGTTCATTCTACGTCTTACTACAACCTCCAACCATTATTTTAATATTTATTCGAAAAGTTCAAAATGCTACCTACTTCTGTATTGGCTTTGATATTGAATAAAACTTGTTGGTGCTTTTTCGTTTTGTAATAGATACAGTGGCTTCCGTTTAATTTTAAACACACTGTCAGCAACCCCAAGAAACGTTCATTTTCTTTAAACGTCTTGTAGGTCAATACGGAAAAACTGCTGAAACCATCGTCACCACCACCACGACAGTTATGAGCCCAGACGCCCACCAACAATATCCACCACAGCATCATCAGCAGTTTCAGCAACAGCAGCAGCCTACATACCCGGCTGTGGGATATAGCAACGAGCAGAAAGTTGCAGTTAACTGAACCAGTACTTCTAGCCAGACTTGGACAAATAGATTTATTTTACCTATTTTTAATTTACCACAGGATTAAATCTAGGGTATTTCGTTTAAAAAAAAATGAAATTAGAATTAGAAGGGCATTTCAGTTTTATTTTTTTAATTAGTTTAGAATTTAAATTAGAGCATTTTATTTATTTTTTAATTCGACTTTTCACGATTTTTGAAAATTAAAAAAAAACTAGATTTACATTTAATAATTGCACAATCAATTAAAGTGAAAGGAAATTATTTCTGTGTTGGTAATTTGGCATTACCTATATGCATTTTAGACTGTAAAGTTCATCTAGGTTCCGACCAAAGAGTATTAATGCAAATTCTTTGTTCTGACTGAGATCCTAAAAATGATGTTGGACAAAAGGGAGCATTTTTGGCGAAACCAAGAATTAGAGCAAGCAATAAGTTCACAAATTAAATTAGAATCAGAATAAGGTGCATTTTGCTTTAATTCTTGAATTAGAAACCTAAAATTATCTAGTTGTCCAAGTCTTCTTCTAGCGTGCAAATCTTTTCTTATAATCGAGTAATCATCTGACTGTGAAACTGTGCTTTAATTTAATCTTTTTTTCGACGAATCTCTTCTTGTTCTGCCTTTGCTTTTGTAGTCTGTAGCGCTCGCAGTTGTAATTTGTTTTCTTTTTGTTTTGTTGTTGTATTGTTCGGTTGTTGAATAATTCAACCTACAAACAAGTAGTTCCACTGTAATTTAGTGTACAAGTCGAGACAGTTTTCGAGAATTAGTCAAATGAAATTTCAAATCTTTGATAGACCACTGTAGTGTCGAACTTGTTTCGGTAATACAGTGAACAATTAGCATTTTGAATTGAATTCTTGTAGGCCATAGCGTTGTCGGATATTACAACCAACAAATGAGTATAACTCCTATAGTGTAATTTAGTAGACAGTCTCCGAGTTTTGATGTACCGTAAATAAAGTTTATGAAAATCATTGATATACCAATGTAGTTTTCAACTTAGTTCAGTTAATACAATGAAAAATTAGGCTTTTGGACAGTGGGTCATTGCTGATGAACACGATTATATAGGGTTCATCCAATTGAAATTCTTGTAGGCCATAGCGTCAGTGACGTATGGACGATGGTTTCTGGTGAAATGCTATTTTCGGCTTTTAGTTTTGTACATATTTATAAAAACAATTGTGGAGTTGTCTGCAGTTCAAGCTTTCTAATGCGTTAGAATCACCAATATTTTCTGCAGGGTCTTCTGTGCGTTTTGAACCACTTTCATTTAGAAAACAATACCGAATATACTCCTGTGATTAACAGCCAAGTAGACACAAGGCGATAAAAGACAACGCAAAATATTTTTCTACTAACAAGTCTTCATAAAACTTTCTAAAAATGAAACTTTTTTAAGTAAATATAAACAAACAAATGTCGCGATTGTGGCTTGACTTTGTCAATATTCTTAGCCACATTAAGATTATAATCATTTGTGTTATATTTTTACATACTTTTTACTACAATACTCAATGGAATTCTCAATTTAACTGCTCAATGTAATTTATGTTCTCATTAGATTTTGATGATTGATTATAAGAAAACAGTGTTTACGTTATTATTATGGTCCCCTTGTTTGTCAAAAATTTGTATATTGTATTAACTAGGTAAAACCCCGCTTTTGAAAACTGACTATGATAATGTAACTAAATCATATATTTTGTTTGGACAGCATTAAAAATGTGCAAAGATATTTATAAGACATATTTGTTTTTTCGGATTTAATAAAACCAAATAAAGATAGTTTAGTTTAACGTGGAAGTTGTATTGATATAGATTTCTGTATATTTATGCCTTTTTGACAATTGTACGATAATTGATGAACCATTTTGCAGCGTCATTGTCGTCATTGCGACAGGCTACAGCGTCTGCCTTTTTCCCTGTACTGTGAGCCTATGTGAGTTATTAATGCCAAACATTTACTAACTGCTGCTTCACTGAGTTTATTATTTAGCAGCTGACAGTCGCAACGTTGGTTCACTGTTACACTAGATTCGTCTGGCGTTAGCGTAAAATGTTTTTTAAAAGACGCTTTTGGTTGCGGAAAGTTAAAATATTTCAACTTTGACGCTTTCGGTTAGAAGCGAGGATTTGCCGTTAACGCTGGCAACGCGTTGTGTGTGAACTGGACGACGCTAGCGTTTTGCGCCAGACGCTAACACCACTAAGCAAAATGCGTCTAGTGTGAACCAACCTTTTGGAGTAGCTTGTAATTCCGTTTCGTGCACCATACATATTTTTTGCGCTGGTATATTATATTGCCTTGCCAACATTGTTTGGGTTAGTGTGCGAGTTAGCGTTTGGTTTGGAGTGGGTTAAATTTGTTCTCATTTCTTCCTTGCAATTTCAATATTGGCAACTCGTTTTGTTACTGTAAAAACAAAAGTGGTAGGAATCTAGACCATAATCTTTACGTGCTGTAAATACTATTTATTGTTAAAGCTGTGTTAGAGATTATACGCGGCAAACTTTTAAGCTGCTTGCTGTCCTTTGGTTTAAGATTTAAGGTGCAAAAATATACAACAAAGATGCCGTATTTGAAAGGTAAAGTCTGTCTGGTAACTGGAGCATCAAGGGGAATTGGCAGAGGAATTGCGTTGCAACTGGCAGAAAATGGAGCCATTTGCTATATTACTGGAAGGAGTCTGGAAAAATTGCAGCTTGTCTGTGACGAGGTGTGACTATATAGGCCGAACATTTATTTTTTGAAAATATATGGTGCATTTTAATTTTTTTATTTACTTTTGTATGCTTCAGACCGATTTTGTCTAGTTTTTTACAGAAAGAGTATACTAAAAAAATTTCAAATTTTCAGACATGACGTAGAGGGGTATGTAGGTGCGCATAAGAGGTTTATGAGTCTGGCCCTTAGGAGCCTTTGATTAGGTGATAAAAAAACCTAAAAAAAAGTGTTGTTTTAATTCTTTGTAGCTATCTACCCCATCTAGTTATTATTATTTTTTTTTATGTTTTTCTGACTACTATTGACATAAACCTTGTCACTTTTCCTGCCTTATTTGTAAGTTTTGTAGGAATTTAACTTTTGCTATTTTTAAGATTTAAGACATGTTTCTTTTGCCATTGACATTGAAATTTGTTTAGTTCCAGGTTTAAATTTGACTTTCATATGCAGTCTAAATTTGGTCAGCCTGTTTTTGTGGGAGATGTAGTCTTGTTTATCAAACTCAATTTTCTACAGGCTGTCAGCCGTAACTCTTGTGGTGAAATAATTCCCGTTGAGTGCAACCACTCTGACGACGATCAGGTGGAAAAGGTGTTTGAGCGAATTTCCAACGAGAGATCCGGAAAGCTGGACTTGCTTGTTAACAACGCTTATTCTGCTGTGCAGGTTAAATTTTGTTTCATTGTATTCTTAAAAAAGTGTTATGAAACAGCAATCTAATTTAAAGTGTTGAATTATTTAAATCTGTAGTGACAAGAAAAATAATAGTAACCAAGCTTAAATGTCTAGTAATGTGGTTGAATATCATATGGTAACTTTTGTTGTAGAATATCATATGGTAACTTTTGTTTAATTATAAATGTCAAGCATTCTGGTTATTACTGGCTTGCATGTCACAATACATTACCTATAAATTCTAGTGATTTGAAATATTTTTTTCGGCAACCTGTAAAATGCCATAGATTTTTTTTAGATGAAACAGTTGGTGAAAGAGTTTTTTAACACATTGAAAATTTCACTACTTCATTTTTGTTTTTTAGTGGATTGTGGACAATGCACCTGACAATTTCTGGGACCAATCAATGGATGGTTGGGACCAAATTAACAATGTCGGCCTAAGGTATTGTTAAAGCTTAACTTTGTTTTGTACAAATAACTGAAAAACATAGATGGAACCTGCTTTGTAAATTTTGCAAAATGTTTTTATTAAATTTAGTTCAAGTGGTGGCTTACTATTGATAAAGCAGTTTGTAAAGTATTGGGAATTTGATATAGCTTAATTATAACTATGGATGTCTCTAATATTGAATAATATAACCAATACGTGATACCAACTAGAAGTATCAGTTTTCATCCAATATTACGAGGGGTACCAGTGCCAACCTGATAACAAATTATTACAGAAATTGTAGGCATGATTTGCATTTCAATAGAGAGATTTCTAACTGTCAAGGTAAATTTATTAAAGATATTAGGTTAACAATTGAAAGAAAACTTTCTTTTCAAAACTTTTAAGGAAAGCATATTCTGTTCTAATAACCTGAAAAATGCTGTCTGTTTGATATATTTGATATATTTTGCTTGTTTAGCATTGTTTTGACTTTATTTGGTACTGCATCGCGATACTTTATGTGTAAAACATCCACATCGGAGTAAATGCGAAGAATCGAACATCCTTTATCATAACTGACTTTTTAACTTTCAATGTGTTCAAAATGACAAACAAGTGTTACTTTTTCCACACTTTGTTTATTCCATTTTTTACTTCAACATCCAATCCCATATTACCTCTATGTATATCTTTTTTTGTTTAGAAACCACTACAGGTGTGCCATCCATGCTTCGAGGATTATGGTGAAGAATCGCAAAGGCCTCATCATTAATATCAGCTCGATCGGGGGAAAACTTTACTTCCAAACCCCTGCATACGGGGTTGGAAAAAGTGGGGTATGTCACATTTTAAAGAAGCACATTAAGCAGTACACAAACTTTAAAAATATATGCTCTAAAGGCTTTTTTGTGATAAAAAGTTAAACTTGTGCTCAGTTTTAATTTTTTTTTTAAAGTTATCTGTTTGTCGTAAAGTTTACCTATTTTGGGCCAGGTTTGATTACCTAGGTACATCATTTTCTTACTAATTCTGTCGTAGTAAAAAGCATAAGTCGAAAAGCTCTTATAATTTTATACCTTTGTTAAGCTTTGTTATTAGTCTAATTTAGATAGTTTTTTAGATAGTTTATAGTGTTTTAACGGTTAAATGCAACAGTCTGTATATTATATAAATTAAAATTAAAGAGCAATCGAATTGTTGATAAATTCTCACTTTAATTAAAAATGCAATTCAATGCTATTTCTGGCCGGCCAATTTAACCAAATGTTTTGGTAAATTTGAGTTTAAAAGCTAAATATCAAGGTTTGAAATTTAGACAGTTCGAAGTGTATCAACAACAGTTGGTGCAAAAACTTATACAATATACATTATGTAAATTTACGAAACAGAAAGATCGAATGGCCCATGACTGTGGTTTGGAGCTGAAGAAATACAACATCACGTATATTTCCTTGTGGCCTGGACCGGTGCGAACTGAAGCTATACAAGAAGCCAGGAAATCTAAACTTGTAAACGAATCGGTAAGCAGAATGTTTAGTATAAATGATTAAGTATAAATAGAGGAATCAGGTGGCACTGTATAAAGACAAATTGTATTTGATTCTCGACAAGCTTTCGCACAGCTGTGCTTCATCGGTTGTGCGAAAGCTTGTCGAGAGTCAAATACAATTTGTCTTTATACAGTGCCACCTGATTCCTCTATTTAGAATTAGACAAATACAGCCATATACAAAGATTTAATTATGAAGTAGTTGAACTGGGGGCCATGGATCCATGGATGTACGTGGACTAGTTCTGGGATTCATGCAAAATAGAGATTCTTAGTGTATGAAAAGTAAAAAAAATAGTTCAATTAAACACTTTTGGCGCACATAAACTCTATTTAAATTTTACATTATCTGGAACAAAAACAATTATTTTCGCATGTTTACTTGTGTTAAGGCACAAAAATTATGAATTCAGTTTTGAAAAAAATATATGCCAGTTTAAATTTTTTGTGAATTTTTTTTTGAGAGATTTTTTTTATATGAAGCAGCCTTAACCAAGAATTCGTCTCGTTTTTTCCTTACGCAGTTTTCCTGACAACTTTTGTTTAAATTTAAACGTAATTCGTTCAAACTTGTATATTAAAAATAAAAAAAAAATCAAATTAGGGTTAATCAATTTTTTTGTAAATTCTCTCACTTTAAATAAGAAATGCGACTAAAAGTGACTTTTCACAGGCAAAATAAACCAAGCGTTTGGTTAAAATTGAGATTTAAAAGTAAGTTTTAAGGTTTAAAATCTTGCAACTATAGGTGTTGATCGGCATTCCATTTAAACGCTATATTCCTTTGTAGATCTCATGGATGTTCAACCACGGCGAATCAACAGAATACTCGGGAAAATGCATCGCAGCGTTGCTCTGTGGTAAGCGTTTGTTGTGGATTTTTTCGATGCTATCCAGGTTAACAATTAAACTTTAAGAAATCGAGGTGTCGTTCAGTTATTGCCGTTTTGAAACTGCCGCTAAAAAGTGTGATATTAGATACTCCTGGGGTATTTTTGAATCTAAAGGCCATATGTCGAACTTAAGCAGTTATGATGTTTTGATCGAATATTAAAAGCATAGCCGACTAATATTTACTACAAGCTATGGCTCTTTTTGAAGAGTATATCTTGTAGTTTATATCGTAAAAAAAAAACAGCTGAAAACCTGAATATTGATATAAAGTGTGATTGCTGAATTTCTAAAGCCAACCTAAGGTGTTTGTGAAAATTTCAGATCTCTAACGTGCATACTGGATGCTATTGTGGGAAAAAAATAAAAATCTCATTTAAGGCCCTTGCTTAAATGACGGCGCAAAAGCAGCCTGTTACCGATTGTGCCGCGATTCTGCGAGCTGTGTAAATATGCTCAGGCGTACATTCCGCAGCAGCCTCCAAGCCTAGAGGCCAGCAGTTTAACTGCGGATGTACTTTAACCTTATGTTGACACGCCGGGAATTATTTGTGTGTTCCAAAACGCGCACGTCAGCTTTGCTGTCATTTCCTCCGTTTGTTGGGAATTCAAAATGCTCTCTGAACGCTGTGATTACGCCGGTCTTACGTCATTCGGGACCCGCCGTTACGCCATTACTTCCACTTATTTGGCGAAAATTGGGCGGGTTTTTGGAAGTGGCGAATGGTAAATTTCCCGAGATAAACCGTTTGATACCTTTGGCATATTTTATCGCTAAACAGGCTTTACAGAAGGTTTTAAAAGATTGCTAGCAAACAATATTCTTACATGTCTTCGATTTATGTGCACAGCCCTTCTGAAGCTGCTTTTTGACCAACGATTACGGCTTACGTTGTCGTAATTAAGATGAGACAATTCCAATGTATCAGATATTACATTTACCGTGATTCGTACGGCCAACATTTCAAATTCTCCGGGTTTTATAGCGTGTATTAATTTGTAATGTCCAAATTAAATCGTTGCTTAATTTACAAACCGCGTTGGCGGGGACTATGTGGACATGGACGAAGTTCGCGTAACGTTAAGTGATTATTAAAATATAAACTGAAAACGAGTGGCACTCTTGACAAATTGTATTTCTCTGTTGACAAGCTTCGCACCACCGTGCTTTATCAGGTACTCGTAAACATTGAATAGAATTTGTCTGAAAAATTGCCAGTTTGAAAGGCATTCTAAATCGCTTTCTTTTTCTAATTGAACAACCCGACTATACACACATTACACACGCACGCAATCATAAACGCACACACTCGCACACACATTTACTTCTCATGTTCACATTGTAATTTTGTCAGCAGTCTAGTTTAACACTTTGGCACCAATGGGACAAGCAGCTACATTGACTTACTAGTTGGCTAAACTGTAGTGTACAGGTGTTTTATCTGAACAACTTTTTACTGATAGTGATAAGAGTGTCCAAAGCACCACTTTAAAGTGTTTTCCTTTAACTAATGCCAAGGCGATGGGTTGCCATATATTATTATCGAGTGACATTTTCTAATTATTACAGCTGACCCTTTATGCCAGTGGTTCTGTAACATTTAAGCTTACGGCGTTGTTGTAAACAAGTCAAGTTCAGTTAATTTGTGAAATAACTTAAGTCCACGTCAAGTCATTTGTTAAATAACTTAAGTCCAAGTCAAGTCATTTGTTAAATAACTTAAGTCCACGTAAAGTCATTTGTTAAATAACTTAAGTCCAAGTCAAGTCATTTGTTAAATAACTTAAGTCCAAGTCAAGTCATTTGTTAAATAACTTAAGTCCACGTAAAGTCATTTGTTAAATAACTTAAGTCCAAGTCAAGTCATTTGTTAAATAACTTAAGTCCACGTAAAGTCATTTGTTAAATAACTTAAGTCCACGTAAAGTCATTTTAGAGTTAAGGGCACTTAAGTATGCCCAAAATGTGTTGGCGCTTGCTTTGCTCGCCAGGTGCGCCGCCACGTTTTAAATATCTCTAGGAGCGCCCTAAAGTAAAAACGTTTAGGAAACACTGCCAGAGCATATCATGCGTGGTTAAAAGGGTTGAAAATACCTTAAGTTGCGAGATTAGGAACTTTTAACCGGGGAAAAATATAGATTTCATTGCCGTATATGCCAAACCTTTGCACCTACCAATTATATCAGCAATTCAGATTTATGTGAAATTGCAAAACTTCGTCGCCCAAACAGCTGGTCGAGGGTTCGGTACTTTACTTTATGAAGACAAAAATCGAATAACTAACTTTCTGAAATAACAGAACGGTTTTTACGAGAATTGAAAAACAATGAACAGTGAACACGTTTGTATCACAAAACACGAGCGCCATGATATTTGAAGCCAATCGCACCAAGTAGTCGCATTTTTGCTTTACGTTGAACCTAGCAATTGCCTCAAACTTTAATTTTTTTCATGTTTGATCGCAACTGGAGATTAACTGCACGCCACTTTGAGCTGTCAACCGATAAAATCACATGAGAAGTGCCAACAATCCGCTATTCTAGTTAAATTTGAACAACATGACTTTGGTTTCAATAAAAATCTTTTCTGTTTTTTAAGAATATGATTTTGATAGATTAGTTTTTTTTTTTTTAGTTTTTCTTACAAATAGCTACTTTTTCTTTTTTTAGTTTGTCCTTACAAATAAGTTATCTTTAATTTTAAAACACTTCCAGGATAAAGAATTTAACTGCTAGAATGAATCCGGAATTTGCATGAGTTATCTAACCTACACAAAATCACCATGTGTGCGAAATATGTGCCAATTTTACAGCTGTTTTATAGCTGCCGACTTTTGCTGATTTCACCTAAATAAAATAAAATGTTTTTATGGTAGCTAATTAAGGTGTTAGTGTCTTGTTGCACCTAATCTTTGTATGCCGTTCTCTTTAACACATCACTCCGTCAAAAAATTAAGGAGCTTCTTAAAGAAAATTATCTTCCGACACTAAAATAAAGTTAAGAACCAATCAAGTAGCAGTTTAGCTTGTTAGAAGTTAATTGCAAATATTACGCTGTTTATATCTAAATCAAAAATTAAAAATACCAGAGTAATTTTCTGTAAAGAGAAATTCACGATTTTTATTTGTGTCTGCGCCTGTATCCGCATGCGTCAGAGGCCTCAATTATGTTTTCAGATACGTGACTCAACTTATAATTTTCTAAAGTGAATAATTCTCCCAAATGGGGTTGGGTTGCTTTTTGTGATTGCTGGCTTATAAAGGAAGTCTTTCTCATAAAAATAAAACGTTAAATTATTAAAATAGGTTAAAAATGTACAAAAAATTGGATAAAAAACCCAAATTGATAACAAAAAAATTGCTTATTGAAAATACCCATTTCAATCCAAGTCATTTGTCCAAAAGACTTAAGCCAACCAAGGTCAATTTACCCATTATACAATGACTTAATTGCACTGGTATAAAAATACCATTATAGATAGATAAATATATTTTATTTGTACGTTTGTAATGGTTTTAAAAACAAAATTGTAAGATACGAAAAAATTAACGAGCAGGGTGATGAAAGACCCGAAGGTCACAATTTCAGCCACCCTTTAGAACACGACAGACTGTAGTGTTTAATGTATACCCGGGAAAAAAAAACTGCAAAAAAAACAAAAAAACTGAAGGAAAAAGAGCATGTTTCGATGGAACACAACAATAATTATGCTTGTTAAATTTAACAAAATAAGGAGAGGAAAACAACATGAAATGATCTTTTTATAACCCAAACAAGCCATTTTTATAACCCAAACGAACAGCGTTAGTTACGATTTTTTGTGCGTAACACTTCAGCTTCCTAAATGCATTTACTGAAGCAGAAATACGCGCCCATTATCCTAATTGCCCTCCGGCTGCAATTACTTCACGATTTCTGACAAACTGTGAGTGCTGCAATTCGTGTGACACATTTTTCGCTTCGCTGAAATACCTCACCGCCACTTGAATGACGTCATCCGGTGTCCAATTACTAAAATATGGAATTTACCCGACTGTTTTCGTGCGCAATGCTTTAGGACCGTTTCGAGCAGATATTTATATCTAGGAATTTAACATCAGACTAATTAATTGAAATATGATAGCTTGTTAGCTATGCGTGCAGGTTTTTAATGTGGTGACGATTTTAATGAAAACCTAAATTAGTGTTTTGTAAATCACGTGCGACTTTGCTTAATGTTAGGGCTTGCCATTGTTTATACGTATTTAAATGAGTTATGCAGATTTTCATTCCAGCATTATTCCTATGTTTTTTACAACAACTTACCAACGCTTATACAGATATTAACCTGATTCCTGTCATAGCGAGACCAACTAATTTCGTGGGAATAGCGTGTTTTTTTTCTTTGTCAATTAAACCGGGGGTCGGCAACTCTGTTTGCACTATGGGTCGGTTTAAAACTGAAATTTTTGTCATGGGTCGGTCTTCACGACAATTATCACCACTATCAAATGAAACCGTTTAATTCTATGAAAGAGTTGTGCAACTATCCTAAAAGTTCGTAATAAAACAATATATAGTCACTTCGTAGAGTAACCAGGTGGCAGTATATAAAGACAAATTTTGTTAAAATTTTGACAAGCTTTCGCACAACCGTGATTCGTCAGGGCAAAGTGGAAAGTACTTTGAAACTGCTTCTGACCAACACTGTCAAAGTCTGACATTAGTGATACAAAAAGTTACTTTGCAAAATTATTGAAAAATCCTAGAATTCTTAGAGTCAAACACTGTGAGAATCACTTAACGATATTATGGAAAAGAAACCCTAAAATTGCCAGTACTGTTGCTGTATAGCGCTTAACATGGAATTGTCTGAATGAACATAGGAAACGGGCTTGTATTGAGCGACAGGCATCCTGTGTAGCGTAAACACATTTTAGGATATCATGCTCCCCAGAAATTTGTCGCGACAGCACTAGTTTATCAATTACAGGGCTGTTCCTGGTGTTTGATGCTATTTACAATACAAAGCTAACCCCATTGCGCCTAATGGTGATAGTATAAGGCAGTGGTTGTCAACCGGGATGCCGAGGAACTCTAAGGTGCCATTTTCAACGCTTAAGGGTGCTGAGAGATGTAAATTATTAAGGATTCCAATTTTTGCTCTATTAGTAAGCTTCGTGATACAATTTTTCTGTGTAATATAAAAGTGCAAAATTGAAAAGGTTTTATCAACCTTGTTGCACAGGTAATGAGCTGTTTCAATCTCGTTTATTGTAACGATACAGTTAACCACAAAAATACGAGCAAGGGTGCCGTGAACTATTTATGATTTCTGTAGAGTGCCACAAACATAAAACACTATTTCCTCACCATTCCCTATTTGTTGTTATAACGCAATGCCTTCCACTAGACCTATAGTAGAATCACAAAATTGCCAATTTTGGGTACATTTTAAAAAAATCAAAGGGGGGTTTGGGGGGCGTAATTAGTTAACTAAGTAATTTACGAGTAATTTAACGCTACTCGACCGAGGCGAACCTCGAATTTTTTCCCCAATTTGTTTGCTTTGCAATTTACCTCAACAGTTACCGCTAGTTCGGGGGCACCTAACATTTTGAGGAGGACCCCTAAATAGTTTTGGGTTCATGCGGAACGCGGTAGCTATGATATTTTTAAAGCTGGTGTCATAAATTGACGTCATCAAACAGGTAGATCTTAGAAGCATGTTATTTTTAATCCAAAAAATTTACTGAAATAAAGTAAAAACATGCAAGGATAAAGAGCCAGAACATTTTTTCAGTAATTTTTCTTAAAAAAAATACTAAATTTGAAATTATAGGCCTACCTGGATCCCCTAAATCTATAGTCCACGCACGGCCAAGAGGTCCACGGTTTCTAGTTTAAAAAACCCCGCATTAGGTATTAGCCTTTTGCCTTTTTGTTTTTCAGAAAGCGATATAATAAAGCGAAGTGGACAAATCGTCATGTCGTCCGACGTTGGTGCAGAATATGACATCAAGGATATTGACGGTAAGAAATATTTCAAATAAGCTTCGTGTAAGGTAGTGGTCGGCAAACTGAGAAAAATGTTGGCCTTCGAAGCCATTTTTCGTGGCCCGGTTGTTATTTTTTGTATTTCCGTTTTATTATGTAGTTGTGGGTCGCGTGATAGCATTATATTCATTGTGCTGCATTTTAAAAGTTTATATTTGTGAAAATATTTTGCCACCCCTCAAAAAGTACTATGAGTTGCTATCGAAAAATGCAGAAAATTTTGCAAAAAAAAACGATTTTTTTTATTTCTAAAATTCGAAAAAGTCATCCTTGCCCGATTTTCATATTTCACTAAAACAGGGGTCGTTAAAGTTTTCTTCACTCAGACTGCTAAAAAATATTTAGTTTGGCGAACCATGGTTGGCATCTAATTTTAAGAGATGACGTCATGGATTGACAACATAAAACAAGTATACTTAAGAAACCTTCTGTTTCTGTAAAAAACGGTGAAATTGAAAATAAATCTGAACACGATTAAAGAGATGGCGCCAAAGAGTATTTTTTACTTACATATTTTCTTTTGAAAATTCATTCCATTTATCAAATAACTCACTCAATTTTTAATTAGTCCTCCACGGACCACTTTAAAACTAGTCCACATGTACCGAGGGGTCCACGGACCCCAGTTTAAGAACTCCTGCACTTAAGACAAACTTTGCGTTCCTACTTAAAAATCCCCGACAGCCGACACATTTTCAAATGGTAAAAAATTCCAACCCCGTCTTTCTCGTAACTTCGTGTCGTCATTTTTCGAAAACATTTTTTTGCATCTTTTAATTAATATTTTAATTATCAGGCAGCGTTTTGAATACGCCGTACTACAACAAAACCCGATTTAAATTAAATGTGTACCGTGTTCGAGTGGCAAGTTTAACCCGCCTTTCTCGTTCCAGGGAGATACCCGGTCAACATGCGGAGCCTCAAGACCCTGTGTGCCGGCGCCAAGGCGGTCTGGTTGGCCGACTACGTCCCCGCCTGCCTCAAACTGCCCCACTGGCTTTACAACATTGTGCTCAGCTACGCACAAAATACCGGACCAAAAAATCCGACAAAATACGCCTGAAGCGCAAATTTTAACCTTTTGACGTTTTTTTTAATCTGACTTGAAATTACCGCGATTTGTTTTCAGTCTTTTCGAATATTTAATTATTTCCTTTTGTTTTTTTAATTTTGTGTCGTTTTTGATAATTTTTGTTTAATTTGCCTAAAATTAGCGCGATTTGTATTTAGTTTTTCCCATTATTTAATTCTTTCCTAATTTTTTGAATAAAAAGCACCATATTATCGTTTTGACATGTTTTGTTTTAATCTGGCTAAAATTACCGCGATTTTTTTTAGCCTTTTTGGATTTATTTAATTTTTCTTAATTTTTTATCTTCGCTTTTTTATTATTTTTTTAATTGGCCTAAAATCGTTCATCTTTTATTTACAATTTCACTTCAAGACAAGCCAAGACTCTATTTGTTAAACTTCGTCATTCGTTAAAAAAACTGAACTTTTTCACAAACTTACCCTATTTTTATGAAGACTCCATGTTTTCCACCATTTTTGCATTTCAAAAAAACAACTTGGATAAACTATAATTAGCCGTGCCATTTCCAGTACACCTTCTCTTCTTTTGAATGTACATTTATCTCTTGTCACTCTAATTACACCGTTTTCAAACGTCCCAGCAATCCCCTACCAGAAGTTACAGCAATGATTTTTTTTATAATTACGCTTAAAAATATTTTCTGTTTATTAGTAAACGCTTGATAGCGGAAAGGTTTACATTTGGTTTATTTATATTAATTTAAAGTTTAAAGCATTTATTTTAAACGAATGCGACCATTTCATTGTTGTTGTTCTTACAAACATTATGATTCGCAGCGCTGCTAATTTATATGTTATTCATACTTATTCTGATGTTAATGTGAAAATTTTATATATATGGCGTCGAGGTGATTTTGTATTTTTTCTGCGCCAGATAATAAACGTGTTTTTGCGCTTTTTATTTATGATTTTTACACTAGTTATTAATTTTTTTAACATTGGCGCTTTGCTACAAAACAGTTGTTCGTTGTTTAGTGCACTCGTTTTTTTGCATAATTTTTTATATGTGTTTTTCTAACACCTCACCCTCGCATGCAATTACCAGCCTAATTTGCTGTCTTTCAATGCTCTGAGATTAAAATTACAAACAATGTTCTGTTGCTTAAGTTTGTAAAACCTTTTTGCAGGGAGTTTTATTTACCCAGCCATAATTTACACGTTCCTATTGATCGATTTTCAGAGCAAACGCAATTGTCGTTTTTATTTGTTAATAAATCTATTCTTGAAGCGAAGTGAATTTTGTTTGTCTTGTTTATTTTTTCTGTTTTTTGTGTGTTAATATTTCTGTCGGAAAGTAGCTGAACCAACCAAACGGAGCGAATAAGGGTGAACCGTCAAAATGAATGATAGCTTGCGCAGCAAGTCATTTTGTACTGTTATATATATAGACAAGATAGTTGTATCATATCGGGTAAATGAAATCTGGAGATTGATTTTAAGGGTGAACAAAACTGAAACAGTTTAACAAGCACTGGTATAATGCACAATGACAGTGTGGTAATTAACTTGATTTAAGTGTACGTAGGACACTGTGTTCAAATTACTTAATTCTTTTGGGTAAAATATTAAAATGACTTTCCGTTGTTTTGGCATGAAAATTTTACCAAAAAATTATCATTTGCTTTCCCAATTTACCGAAACTATAGACTAAATTACCTTGAGGTGGTTCAACAGTTTTCTTTAAACTGAATATTTGAAACTTGAAAAAAAGTGCGAAACCTTACTGATTTTGTTCTTTTTTCCTACGTAAGTCATTACAACACTGGTGTAGTACATTACTGCACTACACTGGTACTGTGTTTAGTTCCTTTATTATATATTTTTTAATAAACCATATAACCCTCTTAACCTTAGGTTAAAAAATTTTGCTCAGTGGGCTGATAATCCTGATAAACGGCTAGATTTAAGATAATATTAAAAATTTGATTGCAGTTAGATCTGGTGTGTGTGTCTTACAAAAAACTGATTTTATTTGAAATAAACGTTCGATATAGCAAGTTTAATGCAATAAAACATTTTATTGATATAGCAATATATGTATAAATGGAATCAAATAAAAAATAAACAATATTTAGATTTTAGAGAAGAGAACATCAACGCTGATTGCCAATCTACCAAGAAAAACGTTAGAAATTCGATTAAAAAAGTGAAGGGTTTGAAAAAAATAGGTATATAGTACAAAACTATGTAACAAAAACACATTACTAAATTATAAAGCTCATCGCAAAACAAAAAAAGGAAACAAATAATACATTGCATACTATTTAAAAATACTGATACGTAGGGCGATTATTTTCTGACCAAAAAACAGGAAATTTTGAGCTGAAAAATAACATTTTGACCAAAAAATAATTTAAAAAAAATTGATTATTTTTAAAATCGACAAAATTCGAAAAAACAGCAAGGTTATATAGCCTTGCCAAATTTTCAAAATTTACCGAAAAACTTTTTTGCTTCTAATTGCCCCAGCTGCTGGATTAAACCGGTTAAAGCGGTTCTTACCGGTTTTCGTTGAAAATTCCGTTTAATTCCCCATAAAAACTGGATTTTCTAAAAATCGTCAAAAATAAAAAAAAACAACAAGGCAATAGCCTTGCCAAATTTTACAAGTTTACTGAAAAACTTTTTTTCTTCTAATTGCGCCAAACTCTTGATTAAGCCAGCTTAAAGCGGTTTAAACAGGTTTTTGCTGAAAAATCCGGTTAGTTCCACATGAAAATTGGATATTTTTATAATTGACCAAATTCGAAAAAACAGCAAGACAGCAACAAGGCCTTGCCAAATTTTCAAATTAAAAAAAAAAAATTTTTTGCTTCCAATTGCCCTAGATTCTGGGTTAAACCGGTTTACGGCAGTTTACACAGGTTTTTGTTGAAAAATCCGGTTAGTTCCACATGAAAATTGATTATTTTTAAGATCGACAAAATTCGAAAAAACAGCAAGGTTATATATAGCCTTGCCAAATTTTCAAAGTTTACCGAAAAACTTTTTTGCTTCTAATTGCCCCAGCTTCTGGATTAAACCGGTTTAAAGCGGTTCTTACCTGTTTTCGTTGAAAATTCCGTTTAATTCCCCATAAAAACTGGATTTTCTAAAAATCGTCAAAAATAAAAAAAACACCAAGGCCAAATTTTTCAATTTTACCGAAAAACTTTTTTGCTTCTAATTGCCCCAGCTTCTGGACTAAACCGGTTTAAAGCGGTTCTTACCGGATTTTGTTGCAAATTCCGTTTAATTCCCCATAAAAACTGGATTTTCTAAAAATCGTCAAAAATAAAAAAAACACCAAGGCCAAATTTTACAATTTTACCGAAAAACTTTTATGCTTCCAATTGCCCCAAACGCTTGATTAAGCCAGTTTAAAGCGGTTTAAACAGGTTTTTGCTGAAAAATCCGGTTAGTTCCACACGAAAATTGGATACTAAACATGAAAATTGGATACTAAACACAATTTATTCTAACAAAATTTTTGTCCCATCAGAAATACATATTGTTGTTTGTTGGTGTCTTGGCGTCGTCAATTACACGGTTTAGATGCTAGATTGACTAACGGTCGAACACAAATCAGTTATTTAATTCGGGTTTATGGCTTATGCAAACAATCGAGAAAATACAACAACAAGGTACAAAAAAACGGAACTATAATTTTAAAAAGCTGACTTTATTATTTTTTTTTAATTTTGCGAACGATTTATACGAATTTTTATCAGATTTTAACTTGAAATAATTTTGCTTTTGATCTAACGGCTAATTTTTGACAAAATTGTTTTTGACTTTTTTCAACAAATCAAAAAATAATCGCCTTACCAATAGGTTTACCACGAAAAATGGTTTAAGGCAATCATAAAGTCTGATAACGATAAAAGCGATCCGGAAAACGTTGTGGAATAACAACAGTGAATGACGAAATTACAAGCGTGTTATGCAATCAAATCACGATAGAAACTGGATCACTTTTTTTTAAGAAAAACTCAAAGTTATGACATATAAATCACATTCATAGTGAACGCCATTTAAAAAACTAGTTAACTGTTTTGAAAAGAATACTATCAGTGGATCAAGCATACAGTATTTAAGTCTAAAATGTGTGAGTGTTGCTGACATCAAAAGTAATTAACCACATAGAAAAACAAATAGAAAACGAATACATATAATGCACTAAAAAAAATATAGTTGGCGAGTTAATTACGACAAATCATCTACGGTAATTATATAAAAAAAACATAAGTTTGACTTCATTATAAAAAATAATATGCAATAAATTCGGCAAAGTAAATAATGTCTTTCAAAGAGATCAGCTCAGTGTGTTGCATTTTTTTTTAAAACAGCGGAGATAATTTAAAATATTTTTTTAAATAACGTAGCAGCGACACGTCGTGGTATCGTGATTCATGTACGTCAAAATTGACAGAAAAAAGAAACCTCTGCATGCAAATAGTCATGATTTAACTAGTCATGAAGGTATGACGCATTCACATGAAATCCTTATGATGAAATCTCCAACTCTTCCTGCAAGACTTTTCTCCCTTAAAGAGTGATACATGTCGTGCGTCTACAAGGTAAGTATTGAGTTCAAGGTCAAATGGGTGAAACAATCGAATATACTTTACATGTAATGTAGTTTATTTAAAGGTGCGACGCATTCAAGTGAAAACCTCACGAAATCCTTATACAAAGCTTTCGCTGTTAAAAACGAATACATTTAGTGTTTTAAAAAAAAATTAATTAGCTTCTCAAGATGATCAATCATCTATCAAAAAAATCATATGTGGTAATTATAAAAAACGGTTAGACAACATGAATCTAAAAGTAGGTCATCTTCTTGAAATCCTCACGAAAAAATCTCAACCTTCTTCCTACAAGACTTCATCTTCTTTTGCAGTTCTGTCCACAATCGCCAGTTTCCCGGGCTTCCCCTTCAAACTGAACTTAAGACGATCCTTCCATCTTCCAAATTCAGCCTCCGCCCCTTCTTCCTCCTTCTCCAGGTCTTCCTCGAAGATCTTGTCAAGTTCACCCAGGATCTCGGTTGTCTCCTGCACCAAGTTGTTCCTTGGTTCCTGATCAAGGACTTCTCCATTTGAAGAAGAAGACCCTGGCAAGTCATTTGAATCTTTTCTAGGTTTGTTTTCTTCCGATGTGGATTTTTCTATTTCTGGATCTTTCATCTCAGGAGCATTGTCCTCTTTATGGTTCTTGGAATTATCATGATGATCCAGTGTCGTTGCTACTGAGAGGACGGAAAACTCAATGGAGGTTTCTGGATGAGAATGAGATTTAACTTTGTCGGATTTGATTTTGGAAGGAACAGCATCTGGAATGAGGAGCTCACGGGAAAGTTGGACGTTCTCATACCTCTTTTCATCTTCAACATCCTCACTAAGGAGCTGATTTACTGAGGAAGTTTTAAGGACCTGATCTTCGTGAGGATCCATTGTGGTGGCTACCGAGAGAACGGAAAACTCAAGAGAAGATTCAGGATGGGAGTGGGATTTATCTTTACCGGATTTCAATGTGGATGAACAAGCATCTGGAATCAAGAGCTCGCGAGAAAGTTGATCGCTTTTTTTTCTTAGTTGAGCATTACTATTGAGCACCTCACTCATTGAAGAAGTTTTGTTTTCCGCGTCTTCATCTTGATCCAAAGTCGTGGCAACAGATAGGACTGAAAACTCCAAGGACGTTCCAGAATGCGAGTGAGATGTGTCCTCACCATGATCAACCCTGCTCCGGACTGGATCTGGGATCACAAGGTTGACAGGGATCCGATCGGATGTTTTGGGAGATGAAGAGGCTTCCTCCTGACTTCCAGAAGATTCGTTCCTCTCTTCCGTAAGAGAAGCTTCCTGACCCTGAAGAGCGGGAAAACATTAGGAAGGGTATTTTTCGTAGGCGCCTGACCATTCACTGTGTTAAGCAATACGACTTTCATTGCGTAAATTATAATGCCGATGCACAGTGTTGTAATGAATAAAGTCAAGGAATTGACTTAAGTGCACTTAAGTCACTGTTTTAAAATGACTTGACTTGACTTAAATCATTTGGGCAAAACGACTTGGGTTGAAATGACGTGTTTTCTGTAAGCCTTTTTTTTTTATAAAATTGAGCTATTTATCCAAATTTGCTTGCTATAAATTGCGTTTTTTTATTTTTAGTTCAGTTATTGGTCATAGTAGTACGAGTTTAAGATTACCGATAGTTTAACGTTTTATTTGACGGCAAGGACGTGACTTAAACTTGACTTGCTCTAATTATGGCTTGACTTGGGCAACCGATGACTTGGACTTAACTTGTTATTTATTCCAAAATACTTGATTTTGACTTTGTTACTTTACAAATGACTTGACTGGGACTTGAGTGATTTAAAAATGACTTGTTTACAACAAAGCGGCGATGTATAATACAATTATTTTTTTACCTTCAACATTTTTAACTAAATAAATATTTAAAAAATTAACCTTTCAGCACCACATTGATTTAAACAATGGAATTTTATATGAAGGACCGCGTTAATGTCTTGTCGACATCACTCACTTATTATTTTGATATTTTAGTCATGACAAACTTTGACCCAACGTGTAATTTAGAAAAAAAAAGGAATTTACGTTGTCGTTCTTCATTTTGTTCAAGTTGGCGTAAACCGGTTCCTCTTCTTGTTGATCGTCTCCATCTTCCCCATCCTGGTCCTCTAAAATTTTAAAATTCATTTTTATTGTTCAGGTTTGCTAATTTATTATTTCGATAAACAAATATCTGCCAATATTTTTGTAATATTCTAACCAAAATGAACTAAATCAGTAAAACACTTATCTGTCAATTTTGTAATATGGTCAAAGAACAAAAATGCACTTGATTTCATTTATTGGTGGATTTTTGATCTTAGCAAACAATTATTCAGTTTTGTTACTTACAAACATACAAAATTTATTTTGTACAGCTATATAAAATTTTATATCACATATTATTTTCTTGCTTACCTGTCCTGTACTCCTCGTTATCCGATGAGTGGAGAGCGTTTTCGAAATCCGGCTCGTCTTCCGTCGACTGTAAATAACGAAAAAATTCTGTGCGTTATTATTGTGTCGGAAAACAGTGTAAAATGCACAAAATTATGTAAAAAAGTGCAAAATGTACAAAAAATGTTAGTTTGAGAGAGTTTGGTTTTCTGTTGGCCTGCTGATGCGTAGGTTAAGCTTTCAGTTCAAAATGATGATAAAATGATAACACAAGATTACATGAAAAAAAATTATCAGTTAAACATTAGTCGGATTCCGTTTAAATTTGGTGCATTTTGATTTTCTTTTGGCCTGCTGATGCGTAGGTTAGGCTTTTCAATGGTTAAGTCAATACAACACTACATAAAAACTTAAGAACAATTAAAATACCCTTCAATTTAAGGATTCTCCAGTGCTATTTATCGCCTAGTGTGCGACCCACCTGCAGCCTTTTGTGTTTGGGCTGTCGTACTTTCCAAACCACCAACATGACAAAGAGGAGGAACATAATGCAGCTGGCAGCAAGGACCACCCACCAGGGGAGGGGGCCACAACACACCATCATCGAACTTCCTGGAATAATAATGGATTTGTTGGATTAGGGAGATTCGTATTTCACCATTTTTTTTAATTTTAGGGAAATCTAGATAAGAACCAATTTCGACAAATTTAACCTTGTAACATTTCAAATAATTTGAACTAACTTATCTTCGGGTTTTTGTATTTTATCAAATTTATCGAGGACAAAAACAATTTTTCTCAAAAAAAAACAAAATTAGTTTGAGATACAATTTAGGACCGGCCTGAATATTGTGAAAAATTACAAACCACACATCACAGTAACAAACGATAAACGTTATACGCCTAGAATCCAATTATGTTCACTGAACTTTTTGTGAATCATTCTTATAACTTGCGAACGTTACCACTATTAGCAATTTAGTCGTATTTTACCAGTATTTTTTTTAATTTCAGAGAAATCGTGATAAGAACCAAACTCCACACATTTCAGAACATATAGAACAACACAAACAAGTGGTGGGCGTTTCAATCAGAAAGCAAAAGGAAGGTTGAGCAAGCTTACTCGGCTTAACTGTGGTCGGATCCGTGAATGGACTCGAACGACCATCGATGTTGAGAGAAGAAAGCGAAATTGTGTGGCTGGTTGAAGAGATGGGAAGATTGGGCACCAATAGCTTCGTTGCTGGTAAAGTAAGATGCTCGTCTTATAAGAAGTATTGCTTTAAAGGTTTAGATCAGTGGTTCTCAAAGTTTTTAGCTTGCGGCATAGAACAACAAATTAATAGCCTTACAAGTGTTCAACTTAATTCAGTGACTTGACATAGGTGCATTTAAGTCACTCTTTTAAAATGACTTGACTTGACTTGAGTCTTTTGGACAAATCAATTGGATTTAAATGAAGCGTTGAAGCAATTTATTTATAAAATTGGGAATTTTAATCTTAATTTTTTACGTTTAACATTTTGCATGCTGTATATTCCGTTTTGTGCTGTTTTTTAGTTGAGTTATTGGTCATTATCGTACAAGTTTAACAAGTTTAATAGTTTAACGTTTACTTTTTCTGACAAGGACTCAACTTGAATATGACTTGCTATAATTATCATTTGACTGGGACTTGACTTGTGATTTGTCGAAAACAACTTGATTTGGACTTACATATTTTCGGTGGACATTTAAAATGTTCATAGTATAAAATGGTAAGATGGTGGACATACTGTTCGATGTGTAGTTCGCACTGCGGGTCGAACCCTGGGCGTCACCGAACGATCGTATTGTGACGACATAAGAGACCGCTCCTCGTGACGCGTTCCAATACAAGGTCACGTGACCGTCGGTGACGTCACTTGCTGAAATATTGGTCGGCGGGTTGGGAACTGGAAATAAAAGTTACCGTCAATTGTGGTTGTTTCGATACCGAGTGGTAGTAATGGTACTCGTCCGATAATATAGAATCGTAGCCGATGATATCGGTTGGAGGCGATACCCGATACCTAGTGGTGTTATCGGTGCCGATCCGATAACAAACTAATATAGGAATTTCAGCCATGAATTACGATTCAACGCAGCGATTTCTGGCCTGAATTGCAAATCTATCCAAAAGCAGTGGTTAACGACTGTATGTAACAGAATTTCTTTACGCTAAAGAAATTTTGGGCTAAACATTCTGTAAAAAAATACCTATTTATTTCATCACTTTTCCTGTTTGATAGTACTGACGGCATTTGGTATCAGTTCAGTAGTTTAACGTTTACTTTTTATGACAAGGCCTTGATTTGACGTGAGATTTTTGGAAAAAAAAGTTGACTTTGACTTAAGTTATTTTACAAATGACTTGACGGGAACTTTAATAATTTTAAAATCAATTGTTTACAACACTGATGAAAACAAACTAAACTCTACACATTTTGTTCACATAAACACTTACTTGTTGTCAAAACAAAGCTTGGTGATCCCTCATTGTTTTCATAGGATTCCTGGACAATGCTGTTGAAGAAACTCACACTTGTCACCTCTATCTGGTATTTTGTCCCCGGCTCCAGTCCGGACACTAGGTGGCGCTCTCTAGTCACCAGTGTGGCGTTGCCTGGCAACCGATTTACGCCAGACAGAGGAGAAAACCATCGCAGCCTTAAACAAGCAGTTAGAGGTAATGTAGGAATTTTTATTGAATTTTCATTGATTTTATGAAGTGGTTGTCAAACTTTAAAATAATTTGCATTTCGGACTGCCAGCGATTTTTCTGGTTCCACAGATAATATTAATACAACAAAGCAAATGTATATAGAAGTTTGGTGAAAAGTATACGTTTGCTTCAGTTTAATGAATTAGGGTCTATTTTGGGTTTGGTTTTAAGAGAAACTTTTAAGAGTAAAGGATCATTAAACGGTATGAATTATAGGTTTTACGCTAAAAAGGCGTTACTACCGTACGTACCACTATTCATAAAGTAAACCAAGCGTAATTTCCCGGGCTCATCGCACACCGAATTTTGAAAAACTTAGAAAGTTTCAGAAAAAATTAGATTTTGTTTTGCAGACTGACATACAAGCCACCAACGCTGCCGTGTTGTTTCTTACATCTAACCTTATCAAGAACATACCAAAAACAAAAAGTCAACAATGATTCGGACACAACAGTCTCATCTTACCTGAACTTCACCGTTCCCTCGTATTCCGGGGCCAACCATTGTGCATCAATGGAAGAGTTGGTGACACCAGTGTACCAAATCTTCTCCGGATTAGAAGCGGCTAAGTAAAGTAGGAAAACATGACCAAATATGACGAAAAGTGTAGAATTTATCCCAAACTAGGTTCTTTCACTAAGGATAATAAATCACCCTTTTTTAGGCAAATTACAGTATGGAATTACAACGAAAATCCAGAAGGCCAACAATCCCTCGGCCTAATCCAAGAACTTTGATGGAATACTTTTCTAAAGTATCCTATAGTTTACTATTGATGCCACCAAGGCTTCAGAAAAACCATAGGCCTACACAGAATTACACATGTGCATAAAAGTTGTTTGAGTTCAGTTGAACTGTTGTAAGTCTACGAATTTCACTAGGGCCGATAATAATTTAAATTATTCTGGACAAAACACCTGTTAACCTTTTAGTGTTTTATTTTAAGAAACACGGCTCTTAGTGGGGGGTTTACCTCAAGCAGAAACGTGTCTCCTTCGTGTCCTTTATTTCAGAGTTCAGACGTGCGGTGTAAGTTAAGTTTTAAATTTATTTTTGCGTCAATTAAGTGTTGGTAACCTTTGTTTCTAAAATTATCTTTAAATAAAGAACTCAGCAGTTGTAACCTAAATTGTGTTTTTTGATCGTTAACTAATGAAGACTTCAGTCGACATTGACTTTTAAAACCTTTGAACGAAAGGCATGAGAACGCTTTATCATACCTGCGTGTATATTCAATGAAACATACACACACACACATATATACGGTCTGTTTACAATTGGAATCTAGCTCTTCTGAAGCTGCTTTTTGACCAACGATAACGGTTTACGTACCATTAGTACACCGAAAGCCATCGCAAACTTATCGAATCTATCGATCAATGATGCAAGCAGGGCAGGCTAGAAAAACAACTAGCCTGCAGTGAGGTTCGAACTCACGACCTCTGGCCATACCGGGACCTACCTGTGTGTTGTAATATAGGGTTGGACCAGGGACTTCGTCCTGTAGCGTATTCTGCAGCAACCGAGATGTTGTAGCCTGTTCCCGGTAGAAGTGAGGCGATAATGTTGCTGAAATCTGATGTTGTGTTGATCAGGTTTGTCGTTCCGTTCCCGTGCACACTTATCTGACAAACGTTTTGAATTTTGGTTTACACTTCTTTGTTAACTTTGATTCAATAATAATTATAACTTTTGTATGCATATATAACTTCACTAGCACACCTGGTAATATATGGCGCCCTGAATCTGGCTCCAACCAACCGTGAAAGAAGTGTTTGTGACGCCACTAATGCTTACGTCACTGGGCGGTGGTAAACCTGATACACAACAATAAAACAAGGTTAAAAGAACGTGTAATCCACATAATCGAGCAAAACTTAATTACTATTTAAATCATTTAATTAATAAACACAAAACTTAAAACATTTTATTGAATGAAGAGTTTTTATATAAAAAAGTGTATAGAAATAGATTGGATATAGCGGAATTTGATTGCATTTTTAACAGCTTATGATTTTGCGACGAAGAACGTTATCAATCGAAAGATATATTTAGGTTTCCATAATTTTGTCGAACACAAACTGTCGTACACTTTAAAAACGCCAAGTTTGTATTCCTTTTTGAAATACCCCCCAAAACTAGTCCTATTCTATTCGAAAACAATCCAGCTTTTTTGACAGATTACACCAGTGATTCAACCTTTTATGGCTTATGAGGCCCCTCAAAAGTATTAATTATTATTTTCAGCATCTCGACTGGAATTTTCGTTGACTATTTCAGATTCCTAAAACCGATCTGCACCCTTGATCATTAGAAATGACATACCACGGCGGCGCGGCATCCCGGGTGAGAACCACTGGATTACACCAATGTGACTTAAATAACCATGATGTAACGTAACTTTGTAAACCTTAAATCTACTTAATATTACCTGTAAATGCTGTGGTATATGTGTAATCGCTTGATCCAGCTTCGTTTTGCGACTTCAGGGCGATGCTATATGTTGCGTCGAACGTTATGTTATTCAGCTCATAAACGGACGTGCTAATTGTTAGACTGGTGCTTGCGTTTTTGACCGATAAGGTGAGCAAATAGCCTTTGGCGCCTTTAGCTTCGCCCCATTCTACTAAGATTGATTGGTTGCTTGACTGAACAGTGGCGCTCAGATTTTGTGGAATTTCCGGAACTGAAAAAAAAGGGTTCGATGAGGGATATTTTAGAAATACAAATAAATGTAAAAAACGTGGGGGAAGCTATTTGGGTAAAAAGTGCGGCTATTTGAAACCGCTGGACGACATGAGCTCAACGCAAAAATACTTCGGTGCAAGATTTACAAATATGGCGGCAATATATGGCAGCTCATATGTTCTACTGTTCATTGCACATAACAAACAAATGTCCTTCCATAGAATCGATTTGCCAATTTCCACATTAATACTCTGTCATACAACTAATTACACAAAAAGTAAATAACAATGCCCTTCAAAGACTGTTTAAGGGGACAAAAACAGGAAAAACTTGGCCTACTCGTTATTTAATTAAACCTATATCCTATATCCTACTGTTAATTGTAAATATACAGCAAAAATATTTACGTTCCGTTTCTTTTAATCAACATTAAACTAAAAATTGCGTACGTTCTGCAAGTTAACAAGTGTAAACTCAACTTATAAACTTTACCAAAATAAAAATTGTTCAAAACGGAACTGCCAACCCCGGCCTTTGTATGTTTTATCGAATCGGAATAATCAAAAAATAAGAATCGAATTGTAAATGGTTATCTAATTGATAATGCCTTTTACTTCAAGGAATAGTGAAGTTCTTTCCAGCCAATTTCGCCTTCAAACATAGTCGTTAAAACACTCAAAACGACACACACAAATATAGATACTTAAGGCTCGTTTACATTACAGCTGCGCTGCGCTGCGCTGAGCTGAGCTGAGCTGAGCTGAGCGTAAAATTGCGTTTCTACTATGGCTGCGTAACAGACAAAGCAAAATAACTTTCGTGCTTCGCTTGCAGTCGAGCAAAGCGTGAAAATCGTTTAAATCTGAAGCGTAACGTTTTCCTAGCTGCACGGGGCTTGAGTTTAGCAAAGCGTAAAATGCCCGCCACAATCGGATTGAAATGCAAATTGCGCTTTGCTCAGCTCAGCGCATCTGTAGTGTAAACAGAACTTAATGCCATTTAATAACCGTTGTACCAGTAGAAAAACGAAAAACAAGAAAAAACTTACTCGTATATTGGCTGAAGCTTTTCGAGCGATTGCTCAAACCAACTGAGTGCTTTGCCGCCACTTGTAGGACGTAACGCGTTCCAGGAGCCAGTCCGGTCACGGTTTGATTCACATCACTGGTCTCAAACTGTGACGTCACTGACACGTCATCCGTGACGTAGACGAGGTAGGCGAGGGCGTGAAGGGTTGGGCGCCATTCGATTCGGAAAGAAGAGTTGGTGATGTCGGATGTTCCGAGAATCATGGGAGTCACGGTTGCTGAAATAACGTGTTTAATTGTCATTACAGCAAAGACGATGCTATTTGCGTAACTATATTTTCAACTTTGTTGCACGGTTAATGTGCTGTTTCCATCCCGTTTATTGTAACGTTAAAGTTAACCACTCAGCAAAAATACGAGCAAGGGTGCAGCAAACTATTTATAACCTGTAGGGTGCGGCAAGCCAAAAAACGTTAAGAAACACTGCATTACGGTTTTATTTAACCACAATATCAGCATTACTTATTAACAACAAGGCTATGTACCTATGCTGACAACGTCCGTCAACAACAAAGTCATTTGTGTAAATGACTCAAGTCTAAGTCAAGCCATTAGTAAAAAAGAAAGGACATACGTCAAGTCATTTGAATACCAGCATTACTTGTTTACAACAACATCGCCACTATAGAGGTTATGTACCTGTGCTGACATTAAGTCCAGAAGAAACACTCATTCCCGCACTATTGTGAGCATACACTTGCACGCGGTACGTTGTTCCAGCCTGGCCTTCCACAACCAAGGAGTTGACCTTTGTGGTGAACTTTCGTGTGACCCCTGAACTCGTGACGTCAGCGCTGTACGACATGGCTCCAGTGACGTCATCCCAGGTGATCGTGAATGACGTAGCGTTGGAGGAAGTGGTTCGGAGATTCGTCGGCGCGCCTGGAACTGTGGGTAAGTTAAGTATATAGTTGAAAATCGATGGAAAATGTGTCGTTGGATTAAATCAGGGATAAGGGGCGTCATTTTTTGTGATAGCGGACCGTCAGAGAATCAGAAAATGTCTTGGCAGGTCGTGTCAAAAAATTATCTCGAAAAAACGTGTGATTGATAGTAAAATAATCTTTAAATATCCTTGTTTTGACAAGCTAGTAATTGTAGGAATAGGTGTAGGTGCATTACAAATGGATTCAATAAAATATTCTGAAATCAATAACAGGTGTTAGGCTTATTTTTGCCTGAAATAGTTTTATTGAAAATGAGCGGATTATATTGCTTGGCGGGCGGGATCCGGTCCGCGGGCCATTATTTGCCCAGATCTGCATTAAATGAACGACTATTGGTTGAAAAAACAGAAATGACAAACGTAAAAGGCCACGTCAGGTTGTGAGGAGAAAAGTAGGATTTTTGGTGAAATAGCGGCGAGAAATAATAACATGATAACGGCGATTCAACGTCAGGACAACTCTAATACTACATTAGTTACAAAATTACCTTAAAAAAGTGTTTGAATCTAAACAAAAACGTTCCCAGGCCAACAAATAACCCCAACGTTTTTCAGTTTTAATAGTTTAATGACAAGGAATTGACTTCAAGTTGACTTTCTCTAATCTTGACTTGACTTGCAAAGACTTAACTCATGACATGGACTTTATTTATTCCAAAAGTCTTGACTGGGACTTAATTATTTTCCGAATGACTTGACTGGGATTTAAGTCATTTCAAAATTCAAAATGACTTGTTTACAACACTGCATTTTGAATGTGAAGTGAGCTCAACGTTAATTGCGTAACTGCATTTGCATCAAAGCATTTCATGCCGGGTTTGGGAAAAATGTTTTTCAAATGCATTTTGTATGATACCTGTCAATTGGGTTGTTACAAATAGAACCCTTTCCCGGCCATCAGTCGTATTAAAGGTCACTGTAATCTGGTGGACGCTGGCCGGCGCCAGGCCCTTCAGGGTCACTGTGGTTCCACGTGTCACGGTCGGTTCCACCGATGTCAGGTTGGTCGTCACAACGTACCACTCATCCGACGTTTCTCCAAGCCACGTGACCTGTATTTCGGTTGCCTTGACGATTTCGAAAGCCCAGATTTCTGAGAGAATAAAACTTGTAATATGATCACTGTATGTGAGACTGCACTCGTTTAACTTCGTGCAGGGGGTTTCTTAAACTGGGATCCATTAACCCCTTGGGGGTCCGTGAACTAGTTTTAGGGGGTGCGTAAAGGCCTAATTGACATGTTAGTGTATATTATCAATTTTTGAAAGGAAAGAGTTTAATTAAACATAAAACGGTTTTGCACTAAATGTATTTAGACACCATTCCACTTTCACATTTTTTGGAGCGAAATCAGGGGATTTTTGAAATTTATTTGTCTTGTGAAGTCAATTTATGACGTCATCTCTGGCAATTTCTTGCCTATACCGTGGTCCACGCGAAGGAAAAAAAATTAGAGTCCGCGGTAAAAAAAAATTAAGAACCCCTTGTTTAGAGTAATGCGTTATACTATGGAGGAAAAAATTACACAAAAATATTTAGTGTACGGCAGTAGCAAATAACAATGCTACAATACAGTACAATACAGAATGTGTAATTTTCATAAAACGCATTTAAGTTCTATTGCAGTTAAACTTTAGTCCAAAGTTCGTTAAAGCCAGCGCTTATTAACTTAATTGACGTAAGCCAACTGAACAAAATCGATGTTTTATATGTTGTTATTTTTTAAGTTTGAAAAATTTCAGTAAAATATTAGGCCTCAAAACGATATGTATTAGTTTAGGCTTCAAGTGTTATGCCTTTAATAACAAATAGTGAGCAATACTCACCTAAGATAACTAAACTATACGTTATAAAACAAAAACAAATTAACGATACCAAAATTTCTTTATCCACTAAAACCACCTAATATAATTGATCTTATCTTTCGTAGCTTATATGCACAATTACATTACACAGTTTCCTATTTTTTTCTTATATAACCTACTATTCTTTTTCAGTTCTGAAAACGACCCAGTTCCAAAATGGTTGAACCCCGCAACAGTAGCCTCGTAACTTTGTCCCACCGTTGTCTGATTAAATTTGAACTCTGTTTGACCTCCGTTGATGGTGACGTTACGGTTCGTTGCGCCTGACGTCAGACTGATCACGTGACCCCTTGCGTACTGGCTCGGTTGCCAGGCAACGGTGAAGCGGTCCGGATAAATTTCGATGATGCGAATGGACGTTTTTTTCGGCACACCTGTTTAAATACAGACTTACTATCTCAACAGTTAAGTAACTGCTGAGTTAACAAAGGTGCTATCATACCGTTAGCGCAGTCGAAGACAAAACTTATTAAGGCCGCTATAAGTCAATAAAGAAACCTATAGTATTTCGATTTATATAAAATGGCGTATCTTTATGGAATCCAAAACAATTGGCAGCAGGTTTTCTACTTGTCGATCACGGTTCCGCTGACGAGTATATTAACAACAAAACTTAGAAGTTTAAACTTAAAGTTTGAAACCCCGAGTAAAACCAGGATCATACTCTAATGAATCAGGCACACTAAGGTTTTAAAATATTTCCAAACTACCATTTTTGAACTAAAATAAAATGAAACTGTAAAAAAATTCATACTGAGACAGGCATATATGAAGATGTAAAATATTTCCAAACACCATCTTTTATTGACATAATATAAAACTAAAAGTTAAAATATCATACCGGCGTAGAATTGCAAACTGGAATCGGGACTGGAGGCACTTGTTCCATTCGCAAGCCTGGTTGTCGCTTGCATTGTGACGTTATAAAGCAGGCCACGTGTCAAACTGTTCGTAGTGTAGAACTGCAACGCATACCCGAATCAGCATTAGTCGCATGTATCATTTCTGTTCTAAATTACACTTTTTAAATTACTTGACTTGGACTTAAGTTATTTTATGCATGACTTGACTAGGAAGGAGTTGACTTGCTTTAATAATGACTTAAGTGGGACTTGACTTGATATTTTTTGAAATGCCTTGACTTAGAGTTGACTATCTCTAATAATGACTAGACTGGGACTTTATTTATTTTAAAATGACTTTTTTACAGCGGTGACACCTATACCGTGCACAGCATTGTACACTATAACACCTACCCGGAATCTAGAAGAGCTGTCGATCTCGCTTTCCGTCAAGCTGAGATTTTCACGAAACTTGCCATCCATGGACACAAGCTGAATATGGTAGCCTATAGCCCCGGGAATGGGGGGTATCGAGATTTGCACCCTGGGGTTTGGGGCACCGAGCTCAGTGGGTCTTATATCGACTGTGACGTTGTCATTAGGCATAGGACCGGGACCTGAGATTCAAAAAGAATGTTGGGGTTAAAGTTTTACTGACACCTAGTTAAGGCCGGATTAAGGATATACTGTAGGCCTGGGTGTTTACTAGAGAAGGGCCTAATGTTGCAAACCAAGCTACAAAGTAATACAAATGCATTCATGATAAATTGAAATTATTTACAGCAAAATAACATAACAAATGTTTTAAATGTCACTAAGTGGTCCCATAGTGTACTACAATGTATCTGTAAAATTATATTTTCCTAGCCTTACAGCTAGCAAAGGTATAAGTAATTATATCATCGACATTTAAACATGGTATTGGATCTGTAACCAGTGTTTTTTTAAGGTGTTTTGGGGGACCGAAACGGCCCCCAAATTTTCCAGCAGTTTCCCAAATTTTGGTAGCCTATTGGTTAATCCGACACTGACCCAGGTTTATTGCTCTCCCAAAAGAAAATATGTTATTTGTACAGAATTTGAGTTCTTTCATTCGAATTAAGATATACTGACAATGCCTTTGTTGGCAATATATATATATATATATATATATATATATATTTATCTTTTAACATTATTTATTATTGTCTGGCCTGACCTGCTAGCTTTGCCAAAGTATTCTGCTGTTACTGATCAGGAATTAAGGTCGACATTTATCTTGCAAGGTCAAGGTGATTTTTATTATCACATATTTAGTGCAACGTTTTACTGACAAAAATGACCCCTGCTTAAAAAAATAACTGGTAAGTTCCCTACCGGTCGTGTAAATTATCCCGTACTGGTCCCTGATGCTGGTTTCTCCTGCAGTTGCTTTGTACACTCGGTCATAAAACGCCGTGTTGTTCATCCCGGTAGGACACGTTTTGACCAAGTACTCGTGCCCTACTGCACTGATACCGTTCTCAGCCAGTCGCCAAATTGAGCGGTTTGAAGACATAATGTCTGTTCGAAACAAAAAACGCTAGTTTTCTAAAAGTGTTTGTACGCTCTCTATTAAGTACAGTAAGATAAAAGAAAAAGTTTTGATGAACATTTGGAAATTTATTCTAATTTTTTTTCCATACAAAACTATTTGCTTGCACACCAGGTTTATTCTGGGGCCGTCGGCATTTTTCGCTTCAAACATTTTTTTATTTTTTTTTACGATTCAGGCTTCGTTAAATCCGTACCTACAGAGACCACTGTTTAAAAGACGTGGAAAAAAAGTTTGTTTTAAAATTGTCATATTTTTGCGAAGTTAATAGCGTGGGAAAATATGCTTCTATGAAATACAATACTTTGGAACAAAAATACCCTAGTCTTCTCATATGGTATACATGCTTTCTATTAAGTACAGTATGGTGACTAATAGCAAAGTTTTGATGAGTAAAAACCATAAATTCACAATCAGTCGTTATAATGTATGCTTAATTATTAGAATTTTGTAGAACATATAGGCCTATGTTATGTTAATTTGCCCAAAATTTTCATTTTGAATTTACATTTTAACAAACCACTTAGAAAGCCGGTAGTGTTTTTGTACTGAATTCTGAAATAAAACAATCCGGAATACCCTAACGAAAAATGAAATAAAAAATATAGACTTTTTCTTCCAACTTCGCCTTAGGTGTTTTGTATATTTCTGTTCAAACTTTAAACAGTTTTTTTATTCCCATATTTGCTTCAATTTTTTTGCACTGTGTATAACATACGTTTCATATTGTGTTATTCATTTCCTGCTTTGTGCTACTAATAGTTTGCATTGTAAATAAAAATCTTGCTTATATGCAAATTATTTTGTGCACGTCACACGTTACTACGCGTCGAGGTTAAATGTGGGTTGGAACTCAAACATAACGCAATATGCTATTCTTTAGACCAGAGGCGTGCAACATACGGCCCGCGAGACCTCTTTACGTGGCCCGCACATACTACGTCAAGTAGCCCATTGTTTTTTTAAATTTTTCATTGTTTAAGGAATGATTGGCATTTATCAATTTGTATTACGTCACACTGTCCGAACCTCTATTATTGCGTCATAGTGTGCATTGTAGTAAAACTGCCTTGTTTTGCTGGCAAAAAAGAAAGGTTGATTATTAAAGGTGGAAATTCAAGCAAGATGTAGTTTGCCTGCTTGTCAAAACGTTATATCAGTAATAAAAGAGTATAATTTCTAAGGGACACTATAGTAAAAAACACTATGCTAATTATGATAGCGTTGTAGGTCAATTGCGGGTTGATAAAATGCTGCAATTGAAAAAGTCTTTGAGCAAACAAAAAGAGGTATTTCATTGTTATAAGAAAGACGTTGAGCTTGTTACAAAACTGGGCTATAAGTTATCGAAAGCAATTGCCGAAAAAGAAAAGCCTGTTTAAGACAAAATTCAGGAATCAGCTCACAGATGAGCACTTGTTTAGTGAACTTTGAGTTGGCACTTTTGCCAAAACTAACAAGATCTTTGGCGAGAGAAGATATCACACATCTCATTAATCACTTAATGAGTAACTTAATTGATTCTACGCAGTTTTCCAATAAAAAAATTGTTTAAAAAAATATATCTGTTGTTTGATTGTCCGGCCCGCACCACCATTATAATTATACATTATAGCCCGCCGCGATAAACAGTTGCACGGCCCTGCTTTAGACTCTTTGAAACTAATACATTCTGTTATTTGTAGTTAAAATTGTTGTTTTTTTACCTTCTGACAAAAAAGATTTTTAATGCTCTTACAGTTTCTAAAACACCAAATTTTGTGCCTTCAAATATTCTAAAAAAATTTCAATCTATCCAATTTTAGGTCTTTAAAAGTCTACCAATTAAAACTTTTCTATGAAAAGACTTCGAGTTTTTCATTAAAAAAAAAAAAACTTTGTGGCAACTCTGCATTATGGCACATCCAGTAGTTATCCAGTAATAATATCACAAAAAGTTACCTCTGCCATTAAAATGCAGGTCGACGATACCGTACGCTGAGCTCTCGTTCGTCATTGGCAGACTGACGTTATGACGTACACCGGTTACGTCATCAAGAATCGACCATCGCCTTGTGTCTTTCCACGGGCACGCATCGCTAGGTTTTAAAACCCAAGCAAGCGAGTTGTTCACATAGGAAAAGGCTGAATCGCCGGCAGCTAAAAGTAATCGTTATTTGTGGACGTTAGAAATCGTAATGTACAGACATATGAAACCCAGCTAAAAAAGCAAAAAAAACTTTTTTAGGTTAGGCCAGCGGTTCTTAACCAGTGGGCCATGGCTCACTGGTGGGCCATAAGAATATTTAAGGTGGGCCACAGACCAATTTAAAAAAAAAAAGATTCAGTTTTATTTGTGTCGCTATATTTAGTTTTACAGGAATGGTGGCTTGGGGAGGAATTAAAAAGGAATGTAAATTTATTGTTCAGCCGCAAGTACCTCACTAATGCACGGTTGAATAAATATTCTGTTTTGAAATATGGTCTGCTGTGTTTTGTTCTAAACCTATTTTACAGTTTTTTTCTCTCATCAAAATTTATTGGGCCACAGAATTTGTTTGCAATGTTAGTGGGCCACGGAAGAAAAAAAGTTGAGAACCACTGGGTTAGGCGATTATATCTAACTTTTTGTTCTGCAAACTTTTTACCGATGTGACTTAAATTTTTATTTTATGCGTTCCAATAAAAAAAACTTATTCTACTTTTTTCTCTAGTAGACATCTGTTCGCCCTGTTTAAGAAACCCTGATCTTAAGTTTATTTTTGTAACACATTTACATACTTGTGCGCGGCAAGCGTAGAAAAACATTTGCAATATCGAACTACAATTTTGCCACTTGTTATTTATTTGAAAAGACTTGACTTGGACTCATTTAATTTTAAAATGACTTGTTTGCAGCATTGCATTTTATCTATAAAGTGAGCTTAATTTTAAGTTCACACTTGGTATTTATTCGAAAAGACTTAATTTGGACTCATAAAATTGTAAAATGACTTGTTTACGACACTGTCTAGTACCGTTCATGAAGAGCTTCGAGTGCAGTAGTTGATCCCCATCTGCAAGGGCGTAACTTGACGCGTTCACGGGTGTTTTGTCTTCAACACTCAGCACAACCTCATGGTGTACAAGAGGGAAGCCTAAAGTGGAGTTAGCAACCTCAAGAACCAGCACTTGGTCAACTTTTTCCTTCACTTTGTTGTAGGCAGCCTTGAGTTTCTCCTGGACGCTTTGCTTCCAGGATTGGTTGTAAGAGCTGCTTTGGAAGGGCGAAGCTGTGTAAACCACGCGGCCGAACAGGGATAGTGGTGCTGAAATAAAACCGGAAAATTCATTGCATTGCGTTATATTATTGAAAAAGTACTATTAAGTTAAGGGGTGAAGGTGTTTAGTGGCTCTAACCTTTCGATTGTTTTAAAATTAGACCGGTAATGTCTAAAGCAGAGGTGTCCAACAAGCGGCACGCGTGCCAAATGTGGCACGCGACCTAATAAAAAATGGCACGCAAGCCCCTCCAAAATACAGCCAATTGTAATTTAGCCAATTGTAAAAAAAAACACAATTTGATATTCAGTCAATTGTCAAAAAATAATAAATTTGTTATAGAGCCAATTGCCATCGTTTGTTCACAATATAAAACAATCGCGGCAATTACATCTGATAATATAACATTGTACTATGTGGTAAAGGGCTGGAGGTTTGCATTAACACAATTATATAGCTTGGTGTGAAGTTACAATAGTTAACTCACCGACGGACACTTAGATGTAGTAATGCGCATTTCTACTACACAGTGTTTCGAGTTTAAATAAACGTTTTTGATTTTGGTAAAAAAACGATTTTATGATTAAAAAGAACTGGTTCGGTTACGAAACTTTGGCACGGCAAGAAGTTATAAGATAAAAATTGGCACGCCGGCATGTTTGAGTTGGACACCCCCGGTCTAAAGTGTAAGTTTTTGTTTGGACGTGAGTATGGACCAGAGATGGACTGCGCATCAGCAGAAGGTCGACACTTTTAAACCTTTTTGTTTATGGTGTAAGTATAAACGTCAATATGAATGCATAAGTGATTTCAAGTTTCACAGCCCCCAAAAAACAGGTATTATCCGAGAAAAAATGGCGGGATACTGTCTACAGTAATCAGTGAAGGTTTACTAAATTAATGGTCGGAACAAAAAGTTTTTTTTCAGTTTACTAAATTAATGGTCGGAACAAAAAGTTTAAGTTAACCAGCCTTGTCATATTTTCGTAATTCCCTAAGACCGATGGTTCACATGTCTTTTGTTTTGTTTCCGACAATTATCAGCTATACACTAACAGGGAGCTATCCTTGTTTGCGTCTTTACCGAATTTTAAGAAGTACCGCTTTAAATCGTTTGAAAATGTAATTAGGAACTTACAGACACCTAAAAAACTTTTGTAGCATTTATTTTTTTTTAAGGCCAATATACTTTTTACGTTTCATGTCGATGTTAACCGTGCTAAAATGGTAACAGAAAAAAAACAAAAAACTTGTCGCTAACCTGTCACGAAATTTCCGAGTACCGGTACTCCTGACGTAGTTACGCTCAAAGCGTTGTACAACTCCGTGATGTAGACGTAACAAGTATATCGGAAGTTGGGACGCAAATCACGCAACCTTGAAATAAAGACAGTTGAGACAAATAAAAAAAAACTTCATTGCCTAAAATAATAACATTGTCATATGTAAAGTTATATAACAGTCAGTAAATTGTAACGGTATTTATAACCGATATTTTGGTCCAAAGTAAGAGTCACATAGTTCGATCATTTGAAACCTTCGATGGTAAATTAGTAAGTATAATGCTGCCAAAACCTGATTAGATAACGAATACGGTTCTGCTAAATTCATTAAACCTATAATTATCGCCCTATACTTAACCAAAACCAGTATAACATTAACGCAAGAAATGAAAACGTAACAAACTGCAAAGCGGTTACATGCTAAGCTTGTGTGCTTTGAAGCAGGGGCGTGCAACTTGCGGCCCGCGGAACCAATATATGTGGCCCGCGGCGCGTTCTGGCTTTTGGCCCGCACCACGAAACGTTTGTTCACTGTTTTAGGTAACTGTTAAAATATTGAAACTTCCTGACTGTTCTTAAGTTTAGGTCACCTTAAGCATGTAAATGTTTAGTTTATTGGGATGCCCAGAGTATGAGGTAGGAAGCGATTTACCTTAAATTACCGCCAACGGCCCTTTAAACGTGAAGCAAATTATAATTCCGCCACAATTAAATTCGCCTTAACGATAGCTTTTTTTTAAAACCACTATGGAACAATCTCAAAAGTAGCGGGTAATAGTAATAGTTATAGTTTGATCATATTTTGAGTCAAATATTTAATCGAAATTCGATGGTTGACGGAAGCAAAAAGCAAACGTAATTCCAAACTAATGTAACCAGTTAACAAAATAAAACTACAAAAATGTGTTTTGGATGCTGTTGCGCAAAGTTTACGTGTAAAAGTTGTCAGTGTTGATTGCACTGAGCGGTGAGCGCTGCATTTTTTTTGTTCTTGAAATGCTTTTGAATAGATACTTGTGGTACATGTAGCAAAAGCATAATAAAAATGTCTCTTTTACTCATTTGAAATTTAATTGATTTTTCAAATATTCATGTGAGTTGTTAATAAAATCCCTCTGCGCAGCTAAAAAGTAGTTATTTTTACAGCAAACACCTCGATCTGAATAAGTTTCAACAGCTAAGGAAATTTGTCACTTTAAAGATGGCAACGTATGTGAACATTTTTTTTCCTCGTCGCTCAGCACTGACTAATGTACCCTTGAAAAATGGACTTCGGGTTGACAAAACCTAATTCAAGTGAACCTGGATAGGGTGGTTGGGAAATCAAGCCAGCTTCAAAGCTCTCATCAAAGTGATTTTAAAAACTTTTCCGTTAATTCGACTAAAAACATAACTGTTTTCTTTTCGTGGTAGTCATGAACAGGTAGTCGACGAGATATGCAAGTGGCCCGTGGTCTAATCTGATTGCACATATTTGGCCCGTCAGTATAAAAGGTTGCACACCCCTGCTTTAAATTGTATTGTGAAATAGATCATAGCGATGTTACAGACATATTTTAACTGCATCAGTTGACAAAATTCGTTTAGATCAGTTTAGCTGGTCGAAAACCATCAATTTTAAATTGGCCAAAAGAATGCGACAAGTTGCAGATTAACATGTTATGTTTTTGTGTCCAGCAATGGTGAACAGAACTTTTATTCTTTTTTTTCTTTGAACTAACTAAAATAAAGTAAAGAACGTGAATGTAAAATAAATGGTCAAGGTGTAGTGGCTTTTGCTTCCCATTGGCCAAATATTAGGCCGGGAATGCCCGATATGTCAGTAATTGTTTGGACCCAGATTTCGCTAGAAGCGAAAGACGGGTTCTAATAAATTAGGTAAGGCATCGACAGGGAAACAGTTACCATATTTACCACTGATTTCAACTTAACTAACAGAAATTGTATTTAACTTACACTACGACGTAGTGACTGGTCGTTACGTTGTGCGGAACATTGGCCACTAGGGTCGCCTCATTATTGGCTTCAGAGTAGCCCACCTTCCACTTGGTGGCGCCAGGTGTGCGGTCGATAAGCAGAATCACGAAGTTCGGACGAGCGATGTAAGTGAAGCTAGGCTGCTTTGGAGCTAAAAATACCAAAAATGGCGGCTGAACTACTTTGACTAAAACCTTTAGAAGAACAATTGAGCAAGTAATTTAAATAAAGCTAGGCTGCTTTGGAGTTAAAAATACCAAAAATGGCGGCTGAACTACTTTAATTAAAACCTTTACGTCGGTATTGATAGAACAGTTTCTTTTACTAATAAAGCTATAAATCGAGTTTTGAGCAACATTAGTAGTTAACCTTGCCATGATAAAGCTATATTTGATTTACTGTGAAAAATTAAACTGAACATTAATTTATAACTTACTTTACGTAAGAAGAATTATAACATAGAAGAACAGTTGGGCAAGCAATGTAAGAGAAGCTAGGCTTTAAGTCGTTTTAAAATTCAATTTATACTTTTATTAGTTGAAAAAGCGGTTCAACTTTAAACAGGACAGTTTCTTGTACTAATAAAGGTATAAACCGAGTTTCCGGCAACATATAGTAGTTAACCTTGCCATGATAAAGCTATATTTGCTATATTTTGAAAAATGATATTGAACAATAAATTATAACTTACTTTACGTTGGAAAAATTATAACATAGAAGGATGGGTAGTTGGAAAAATTTATGCAGAAAAATGGGGGTAAAAGCGTTTTCACAAATAAGCCTGCTTTTAACAAAGTATTTGGCGACGTGTATATGTGTCAGCTACCGTATTGCAATTTATTGGCTATGTTTTTTATTGGCTACCGACAGCGATTTTTCAATTAAATCTGAAATCGATTACCACATCAATACTCCCTATATAACCTTTTTAAACTAAAATAGAATGTGAAAGATATATGGTTTGTAAAATAAAAAGATACGTATATCGTGTCAACTTACCAGTTCGGACATAAAGAATCTGCTCTGTTCCATTTACTGAAGATTTTGAAACTATCCTATACAGCACGTTGCTCTTCAAATTAGTAATCTGTACACAAAAAAAAGAGGGACTTTCGGTGCTAGCTTTGCGAATAGCTTTCGGCAAAGGCTTTTGGTTATTTTTCCACGTTCGTAAAACAAGTCCCAGTAAATAAAGTCAAAATGGTACAGCTTGGTTCCATATAATGTCCAAATTAGGCCTACTGTGCAAAGGATTGACCAGTGGTTGTCAACATTTTATGGTTTGCGGCACCCCTCAGAAATTATAAATAAATTGCGGCACCCCTACAAGATTTTTCTGTGGGTAAATCACTAGAATGTCACAATAAATGAAACTGGAACAACACACCTCAACTCTACACAGCGTAGGAAGTTTTAATTGGATTTATGCCACTCTAATTTTACACAAAAATTTGTAAAAGTTGAACAAAAATTAGGGTCTCAATTATCTCTCGGCACACTTCGACATTAAAAATAGCGGAACCCCGGTTGAGAATCACTGGGCTAGACACACTTTCTTACCTTGAAAAGACCTTTATCGTTTGTTTGAAGGCGAAGCGAATCACTGGGATCATGTCTCGGGGAAACACGTAGGTAGGTGGTGGTCGTCTCATCGTTGAATATGAAAACAGATATCGAAGTATCTGTTTGTCCAGAGAACCCGACAGAAATGGTGCCTGGAAATAGAAAGGTACAGCGTAAACTATATACTGAATAACCTAAACATACTTTGTTATGTAAATGAATGTCGTAAAATTATATTTGCTCAAAAATTTGGTACCAAGTCTTAAAAACATCCCTATGACTTTAAATCTTCAAGTGCATTGTTGTAAACAAGAAATTTAAAAATTAACCCAAGTCAAAGTTATTGTGTACAAATAGCACGTAAAGTCCCAATACAAGTCATTTATAATTCCCAATGCAAGTCATTTTCCTAAATAAAAGTCAGTTTACAGCATCGGCATCCATAAATAAATGATAAACTCTATAAAATCGGTGAATGCGTTCCATTATATGCGATGTGTCGCATAGCAAACAATTAAAGATTAAAATGGCAAGTTAAAATGTATTATATTTAATTGTCGGCTATACTAAAATTTTAAGCACCTTAAAAAGGCAATTTATTGGCGTAGATTACTTGGATCAAGTCTAGACATTTTGCCCAAAGACCTAGTTTAAATCAAGTCATTAAAAAAGTGATTTAAGTCCTCAATACACTGTTCCCTGAAGTCAAGTAGATGAAGCTTTAATCCTATTAATATTACGTTGATATTGAGGAAAATAGATTGTTTTGGAGCATAATGATTGGAGTAAGACGTAGTAAGAAAAGCCCATGCAGAAGTAGGTAGCATTTTGGATGTTTCTATTATCTCTTTATTCAGATTCAAAAATGAATAAAGAGTTATTCGAAACGTTCAAAATAATACCTACTTCTGTATGGGCTTTGATATTCTTATTAAAGATTGTATTATTTTTTAAAGAAATTGCACATACTATAAACGCGTTCTTACCATAAGTTGTCTTAAAACAGGCCAGCACTAACACCAGAGAAACAACCAGGCTTCTCCATAACGAATCCATATCAATTATATCTTCACATCAAGTATCCCTGAAATGCATTAGCTTATAGAAAACCAAGGCGTCTGTCTTGGAACTAGTAGATTTCTGAATAACAGGCGCGCGATGCGTCGGATGCTGTTTATAGATCCAAAACACGAGGAAGATAAAAACAAGACGCCCACGGTGTAATACGTCACTTGTTGTTTGTCAGATGCTGCACCTATAGGCAACTGAAAATCCGAAGATATCGCAACTGTGAAGAGTTCCTGATAATAGATCATGGGTTCGTAAACAGGGGTCCATGGAATCCATTGGGTTCCGCGAACTAGTTGTAGGGGGTTCCTAAAGGTCTAATTGAAATGTTGGTGTATATTTATTAAGTTATCAATTTTTCCGAAAACAAGTTTAATTGAAAATAAAACGTTTTGTCACCTAACCCCTTGTGATAGATAATAATTTGTGTTAACAGATAAATGTTTTTTTTTCTGTTTAGTTTTACGCTTAAGTTTTGAACGTTAACTCGTAGAAAACTCAATGTTTTGAAACAAGATATATCCCACGCGAGTAGATTACGACAATGACTTCAAATTGGAGTAAATAATCTGTAGACTTTTCTTCCGTAATTAAAGTCAGTGACTTTGTAACGCGCACACAAGTTGTCTAAGTATTTACACCAAGATCCAATTCCGATAAACATTAGGTTTTCTCAACCGGGAGCCTCGGCACGTACTTAAAGGAGTCAAATCAATATATGTAGGGCTTGTAGGCAGAGGCGTACCCAGGGTATTTTGTGCGGGCAAACTATAAAACTGGCGCCCCCTCCTCCATGTTTAATCTCATTTTCAATTACATTAACATAATATATTAATATACCTTACTTTATATGGAAAAACCATTCAAAATTGAATAGAACTTTTTATTTAAAGAAGAAGTAGCCTCATTTTGGCGCCCGGGGACATAATACCCAACCTCTTAGCTACGCCTCTGCTTGTAGGTCGAGTTCAATTATATTCGCCAGTAACTCAAATCTGTAGTTTTTGTTAGGATTTTATAGACGTTTTTTTTCGCAAACTGTTTTTTACCATAAGCACAGGGCAATTGTCTGGAGATCCTTAAAAGGTGACATCAACGTTACGATTTGTCCTGCTTTGATGTATATGTGATGAACACATATACTAGCCACTTTTAAAACCGTTAAAAACGGTTAGATTAGTAAAGATACGTTCTAACATGTTATTTCGATTTTGAAACCCATCGATGATACATTTATATATTTGTCCCACTTTAAATATAAATATTTTGATATAAACTTGTGTAAAAAATCGTGGGTGCTTTCGTAGCAATTTGCTTGTCGCGTAGCGTTTGTAATAGTTAAATATAATTAGTGTACGAGCATTTTAATTACTCTGGTTTGCACAACCAAACAGAAATACCATCCCATTGACATCACGTCCTAATTTCTATTTTGTGTCGTCCTATTCTTACAGTATGCAAATGCGCTTTGTGGAAACAATGCAAATAACCGGTTGTTTCAGATATGAAAGCACTGTAGGATAGAATGCATAACCAGTTAAAGCTTTAGGTCATTAAAAGACGCGTTTTTATTGGTTTTAATTAACAAAATTACTGAAACTGTCATCTGCTAAAATAGCTGTTCGTCAAGACGTTATGTTGTAGTATAGGTTCGAAGGAACACCTCGTTGTAGCTTATTCGGAGTCGCATGCTTATTAGATCACGGCATACTCGCCCACCTATTTGTTGCTATATAAGACATCTCGCTACGTTGGCGCATGGATGCTAAAGCAACCGATTCCTGTGCCTCGCGACGCCCTGGTCCGTCGTACTAATCGTAAACGTTTTGCAATAAGCGCGAAATTAAACCTCAATTGGAAACAAGCTGATAACCGATGGCTTTCCAATACCTGATACAAAAGTAATAAAGACAATTTAGAAATAGCACGTCAAACAAACGATTTCAGGCAATCTTGTAAACAATTAATTTTAAAAAGTCCTAGTCAAGTTATTTGTCAAACAGCTGGAGTCAAAGTAAGTGTTTTTTAAAACGAGCAAGCCATGTCTCCACTTCTTACGTCATGCATTAATCATTGTAGATGAATGTTCAACAATTATAATTGATTTGACGCTTTTTAAATACACAACTCAAATTAGGAAAACTATGTTGTGCGTTAAAAATAAGTACATATCAAAAAAATTATAAAATTGTGACACTTAAGTTCATGTCAGTTTAATCAAGTCATTCATTAAAGCGACTGCCATGAACGGAAGGGATTGCAATACTGATTGGAGGTCGTAAAGTTATATCCACAAAAGTAGTCGGCAAGCGTTTTTTTAATTATTGCTCGTAGATCAATTTTCAAACAGTAAGAAAGAACTGTGTGGTATTTGAGGTCGATAGGTATTGGAAATTCTTAACAGTTTAAAAAATATACTTCAGACTTTCTTGTCTCAGTCAAAATCAGTCACTACAGGTTCTAGTTTATAAAAGAGAAATATATTTCGCCAATCACGACATCATCAGTCTCTAAAAACCGAATACAAAATAATGTAAACATGTACAGTATATTGCATTCGAAGTCATTGTCGTCATTAACGTGCTTTAGGGCGAAAATATATCTTCTTTTTTACATATTCAGTTTGCAGTTTAAAAAATACTATTAGTAGTTTAGTACTTAATTTAAAACAAATCTGTAGTGACGAGACGAGAAAAATGCCAATAATAACTTCGTTTATTGGACAAGAAAGTAGAACGACTGATACGAAGGTATAGGCAGCAATTGGAGGTAACAAAATAGCTTCGACACAATCCTGAATTCATCAATTTCTGTTTAAAAAACGGTAGCCATTTTTGGGCACAATTTTTGTCTTGTACAACGAAACTTAAACCAACTAAAACAATTCGCATTGGCTGTGTGAGCTTTTAGCATACTTCACAATATGATATATTTAACGTTATTTAAAGACATGTACTTAAATTACTGCATCTTGTCCATTTAAATAGCCTTAACGACAAAAACATTTTCTAGTTTTTAGAGTGTCGTAGCAAATATAGTCATGGTGTGCTGTACGATAAGCTGCATTATCTAATAATTCGAAACCAACTGGCGGTGGGAAAACAAAAAATCAGTATGTCCTAGAAAACATTTTTCACAATTTGTGTCGGGCATAAGGGACAATTAGTGAAAACATGCGATTTTTGTGCTTAGAGAACACATAAATCGCTCCAATTTGAACCCTTTTAAAGGTTACATAATATCAAAAGCAAGCTTCATAGCCTGCTGGAAAAGACTAAAGCACAAAATAAAAATACACCAACGCGAAACATACAGTAAAATAGTTCTCCGTATTTAGATCATATTGGCTGGAGGTTTGGACGTGTCAGACGTAGAACGAATATCAATTCCCATACAGAAGTATTATAAATTCTTTATTAATTTTAAATATCTTAAACTTTTTAAAACATAGGATTTTATTTTTGTTCATAACGTTTAAAATATGTTACCTACTTCCGAATGGGCTTTAAAATTTACTCAAATTGCTCACAAATTTTTCGCTTACAATTTTGTTTTCGTTCAACGACTGACAGTTCAGTGTGTGTGAGTGCGCAGGCTATAACGCTTCGATTGCAACAACAAATGGCATTGGTCAGAGACAGTTTCTCGTATATTTAAAGCACTGGCAAAAATGCGTGTGCGCAAGGTGGGACAAAAATTATTCGGTTCGGACACTTTTTTAGCTAAATTAACCGATTATTTAGTTGGAATGTCCAACATGGATTTTATGTTACCTGGTTTGATTTAACAAAGAACAGATTAAAAATCCACACATTATGGTAAGAACCATCTTTATCATCTGTGCCGCATCTTTTGAAAATGAGAATATCCTTAATATGAGTTCTTAAAAGCAACACCGTTTCGGGATATGAGCCTAGTATCGCCTATTCGATCCGATATTATCGGACGTCAAAAAAGAAGATAATCTTTGCTCAAGAGAAACTCAAATTAGGTTTCCACTCAAAAATGTTTAGAATCACTGTGCAAACCCCTATTTTAATATTTTATCATCTATACGGCAATTTCTTAAAATTCTTCTGACAAACTTTCCTCTTGAAGAGCAACCGACCATTGTAGTGAGATAGGAAGAAGAAGAAGATCATCTTTGCTCATAAAAACCGCTTCGTCTCCATTTCGATCTCTTGTCTCCTCCGCAGGATAGCGGCGTTCTTCTCACGAATCTTCTTCATCCTTTCATCAAGCTCTCGCTCCCGGTCGTTGCTCCTCTTTAGCGACGAAAGATCTCCGGAATCCTCGCTCTTCTCCCTCTTCTTTCGGACTTCGGAGGAGGAAATACTCTTCCCCAATCGATCCTTAACCTTCCGGATCACAACCACCGGCTCTTCCTGCCGGACTTCGGAGGACTTTTTTGTCTTAAAAGCGATCCCGACTTTCCTCCTGCTTTTCAGAGGACGCTTGTTGTCCGGTTGAGGATCAGAAGATACAGTGAGGACTCTGGCTCCCATTGTCACGGAAGAGGACACGGCTGATTTTGGGCGGTCACTGTTTTCGTCCGAATCAGCATCCTCCAATGCTTTAATTGTTCCTGCGTCCGTATTTAAACGATTTTTAAAGTTTTCTCCATGAGAAAGATCTATTCTTCTTGATCTGTTCCTCTTCCTTTTTCCATCTTCAGATGCTTCGTTCGGGATCTCCATCTTAAATCCCAATCTATCCCGGACTCTTTTCCTCTTTGCAGGCGGAAGATTATTTCTCTCCTCCACGGAAAGTTGCCTCCTGCTTAGCAACGGCTCTTGCATGAGAGGTCGGATCGTTTTCCGAAGGGGAAGAGAGTCTTCCAACGCAGGAGGACCCTTAATCCTTCTCCGTGAAAACTGACCTTTCGGAAGAGTCTGGTTTGTTTTCTTTTCCTGGTTGATCTTTTTGATCTCTTGTGGAGGCGGAGTGTCCGAGAGCTCTCCGGAAGACGAAGAAGTGGTGGTTGATGATGAAGATTTTCGGGAGGACGTGACGAACCTCCTTGTGTCCGCGCGGATGTTGGAGTTGCGGAGTGGGGAAGCTTGCTCTTCTGCGCAAAACATTTCAAGTATTGGCTTCAGGTTATTTACGGTTTACAAAAAACAGTGTTGTAATGACTAAGTGCACTTAATTCACAGATTTCACTTGACTTGACTTAAGTCACTGTTTTAACTTGACTTGACTTGAGCCTTTTGAGGAAAATGACTTGATTTAACTCAAATCTTTTGGGCAAATGACTCGACTTAAGTCATTGTGTAAAATACCTTGGGTTAAAAGAAAGTGTTTTCAATAATTAGTTTTAACAAAGTCTGGTTATTTAACTCAATTGTTGCATATAAATACTTTTTTGATTATTTCCATTGGCAAAGTTTAGCAAGAAACGAATCAGAGCACATATGACGTCATAATGACCAAACAAATGTATGGGTGACGTCACACAGAACAACCTACCGTTCGCATTTGGCTCCGCATCGGGAGAAACTTCGGTGTCAAAATCGTCGGCGATCTCAAAGGCGTCGAAATCTTGCTCGCTCATATCCGAAAACGATCGCTCCGATTCCTCCTCCTTCTCTTCGTTTTTCTCACTCTTCCTCCGGCTCCTCCTACGCTCGCGAAGCTCGGGAGCGCTCTTCATGAGGCGTTCTATCTTCTCGCGTCGCTCGCTGCTCGGAGTGTCCGGGTCGAAATGAAGGACGCTGCGTTTTCGGTTTGTTTTTCTGGTCAACAAAGAAAGCATCCTTTTATAAACAGCCTGGTTTTAGATTTGAACAAGTATAGATTTATTTTGGCTTTTTAAATTAGAATATTATTTCAGTTAAATCATTCGAGTTTTTTAAATTAGAAGAAAAAAATAGAACTATCGAATTCTTGAAAAACAGAATTTAAACTCGAATTTGAACAAAAATTATATTTAATCAATTTAGTTTCAATAAATATTTATTCTCATAAAATTGTGAATGGTAAAATATTAATTTTATACGCTTTAGCACAGCCTATGCTTTTTAAACTGTAAAAGTCACCTACAAGTCATTCTGACCAAAGAGTTTTAACATTCTTGGTTTTGCCTGAAAGACGAAAAATGCCGTTGGACAAAGTAGCATTTTTTAGTAAAATCTAAGAAAGTTTTTTTAACCGTTTTTTTTTTTTTTTTTTTTTTTTTTATAACTGGAATCACTAAATAAAATTCAAATTGAAAGACTTTTCGGAAAACATATCGTTCATCCCAAAGTTTTTAATCCACAAATTAATTCAAACTCTTATTGAGATATTAACTTTGTGGTAACCCCGCATTACACATTCTCGATTACGTGATAAATTTTTTTCAGATAAAATGCATATATTCGGTTTATAAAACGTTCCCAAGCAAAAGTGAAGCTCTTACACTTTTTCGCGGCCATTTTCAGGCGAATTTCTGCGTCTTCTCGAATTCTTTTCTTCCTCCTTAACTGAATTTGATTTTGTGATGTTGGATTTTATCGGATTCAGTGTTATCGACTTGTCGGCAAACTTCCGGTCAGTGACGTTTCTAAAAGAAAAATTGTAACATTTTTTTTCTAAAATTTTTTTCGGAAAAAAAGAATGTTTTTCTAAATCCAGTGACGTTTCTAAAGAGAATAGTTCTAGAATTTTTTGTTCCTAAATTTTTTTTTTATGAATGTATTTCTAAAAAGTTGGCTGCTAATATGTACAGTACATCGTGGGTAATTAAATCAATAACAATCATTTTATTTACTGTTTTATATATTTTAAAATGAACATGCCTAAAAAAAGAATTGTAAATCCAAATCACTTGCGATTTTTTAAATTAAAATGCCTCAGAAATCAACATTAATAATTATCAAACAGAAACAACGAAAAAAAAGAAATACCAAAAAAATAGGATAAAATGAAGAAAACGCACATTTGCCAACAATGTGATGAACGAAATGAAAATATTAGCCTTTCTAAAAGTCTTCTATCTTAGACCATAAAAAAAGCAAAGACATTCTAAAGACAGGCGTAAACGCAAAAGGAAAGGAACTAAATGTAGCTTAAAGAAAAAAACGGAAAACATGTGCGATGGTTAAAATGTAACTTAACTTCCGACAAACACGTCAAAGAGAATGCACCGAATTAACCGCAAAGTTTTTTCAACGCTAAGTATACTTTTTAAAACGTTTAACATTAAAAATCGTAGGGGTTAACTTCTAATTATAGGCATGTTTACATCGACTGGTAATTTTAAAGAACCTATACAGCGAGATGTGTTTCCATTAACGCATGCCTCCGAACATTACAATTTTAGATATGTTGCTTGTTTAAGCATATAGCATTGACTTCATTTGGCATCGCATCGCATTGGGATATTTTTGTCAAACTTTAGGGTATCTGTAGCGGAATATAATATCAAGTGTCGGACATCCATATACTTTGACGCCACTGCACACAGCCAGACTTGAACAACTAGATTTATTTTAGCTTTTTACAATTAGATTAGAATTAAAATTAGAGCATTTTAGTTTTTCCAAATTAGATTAAAATTAGAATTAGATCGTTTTGAGTTTTTTCAAATTAGATTAGAATTAGAATTACCGAATTCTCAAAAAATCAAATTTCAACTAGAATTACATTTAGTTTTTACAACCAATTTAATTTAATCACAATTTATTCTTATAAGAACGTGAATGGCAAATATATGTGTGCTAATTTGTATGCATTTTTATGCTTTTCAGCCTGTAAAAATTACATACAAGTCGTTCTAACCAGAAATTTTTAATTGAAATTATGTTTTTGAACTGAGAGACTAAAAATGCCGTTGGACAAAGTAGCATTTTTGGTAAAATCCAAATTAGATTAGAACTAGAATTAGAGCGAACAAGCAATTCACAAATTAGATTAGAATTAGAATTAGCCGCATTTTGCTCTAATTCATTGAATTAGAAAACTAGAATTATCTATTTGTCCAAGTCTGCACACAGCTGGGCAAAAATCGCCTCTAATTTCTGAAAACTCTGACATCAAATACCTTGTCACGACAATTCGTTCAGCATCCTCCGCCCTCACTTCGTTCTCCTTGTGAATTCGTGACGTAAGCGTCGTAGGGGCCGGTTTCACGTAGATCTTGTTCGTTTTTACCGGGACCGTTTTGCCAGCGTTATTGGGCGGGTCCTGTCGGTTCCCGGTCGCCCTGTCGTTTTCGATTTTGCGTCGGAAACCGCGCAGTCGTAGTTTGTCTCGTAGATCGAGGCCTTCTTTTTGAGTAGGGGCTTCTTTTCGTTTTGCACGATCCGACTTTTTGGTCAGAGATATTACGGTTGAAGCCTTACTGTTTTCAGGTTTCCTGAAAAGGAATTTGATCATTAGGAATCAGTGTTGTAATGAAAGTTTTGAACATTTACCAAGCAAAAAAAGCGATTTTGGTTGATCTCTAGAATAGCCACTGTTTTCAAATGTCTTGACTCTACTTTAGTCGTTTGAGCAAAATGTATATCTAAGAATTTGTTTAGGAATCAGTGTTGTAATAAGTTAAGTAGAGATCGACCGATATATCGCTATCGGTAAATGTTGGCCGATATTTTACTATGAAAATATGATCTATTTTTTTCTGTACAACACCAACTTACCTATTTTTTCGATCAAAATAAATTGGCATTTATCAGTACGCCAAGTTAATATGCAAAATTTAATAATTAATAAAGGTATATAAACTAAAACGTTATTTGGATTTTATTACGAATTAATTCAAGTTTTTAACATTTTCCAGCTATATTAAAAAATCGGATATATAGGTTTGTAAAAAATCGGGTATCGGAAATGGTCCAAAAAGCGATATTGGTCGATCCAGACTAAAGTGCACTTAATTCACTGTTTTCAAATGACTTGGGTCGACTTAAGTCTTTTGATCAAAATGTATAGCTCTCATAATGATTGTTAGTTAGTTGAAACCAATTCGGCACCAAGCTTTTAGAATAAATACATAACAAACAATAACCTTCTTTCTGGTTTGACCGAGGTAATATCGACTGTACGCGCATCTGTGTCATGCCCAGATCTTCTTGCATTCTGTAAAACAAACATTCCTATTAATCTTAATGGTTGGAGGTAGAGCATATTGGCTGTAGGTTGTAGTAAGACGTAGTAAGAATAGCAAAAAGCCCATACAGAAGTAGGTAACATTTTGAACGTTTCGAATATCTTCTTTAAGACATCTGTATTGGCTTCTTCCCGTCCTATTAAATGGATTCTTTACGTGCCATTAATTTAATTAGTTTGTTATGTTTTATTTATGGTACAATTCCCTGTAAAACGTTTAAGAAAAATATTCAAAAGATTTTCGGCATTCTCAGTGTTTGCTATGATTCATTTAATCTAACAGTTTGTTATTTTTCGACCAAATCGCAATTACCTTTTTTTCATCTCCGCTTGAATCACCAAGAAAGCTCAAGTCAGAAGAATGAACACTGTCGTTATCACCTGTTCGTTCAAAGCATTTATTTTAAAAAAGGTTTTGCTTAGATCAAATTTTAAAGAACAACAACTTGTTGTGGACATGTGATAGGTTTTCAAAAAACTAAATTAGGATGAATTGCAGTACTCCGCAACAACTCCGCATAAATGACAACTCCGCATCAATGCAGAAAAGTGTAGGGAAATTTAAAAAGTCCTACATTTAACCACAGAACAAGACTTGAAATCCCTTAATTTTATAGTCGACACATCACATATTACCTGAATTGTTGCGAGTTCTTCTTGGTTTTCTTGCACCTGGAGCATTCAGGGGCTTTGAAGGCCTGTAAACAATTCGCTTTCATAAATTGCAATAAAAAATTGTCTTAAAGGAGCCATTTTGTTTCCTCAAAATGGCTATTGACCCCTTAAAATGTTTATCTTAAAGTCTAGCTTATTATGGTGTCCTGATGGGTCCTAATGTTTTATATGGTATATAGAAGAAAAGTTGAGGGTAAAAAAAAAATCGATAATCAAGGAAATATTGAAACAATAAATCACAAATCATTTTTAAATGTTATATTCATTAAAAACATTCTGCAAATTTGGAAACTTTTTCTGAACCCCTGAAAACGATTTGGTGAACCCTGATTAGGATCGCTGTTAATACTTACATAGTATTTTGTTCCTCCTTAAAAATTATTGGACTTTTTGATCTGGCAACTGCATTCTTTTTTTCTTCTTCTGCTTGTTTTACTTCTGGTTTTTGTGAGGCCACTGCTTTTCTGTTTTCTTTCTTTTTACCCTGTTCAGAGATTTAAAATCATTTAAAACTTTTAATCTGTGTTGGTCTTAATGTACCTTTCTAAATAAAACAGTGTTTGTTAAAGGTTTTTTTCTAAATAATCAAACCGGCTGAGTCGCATTACTTTTATTAGGGTTTTGTTGATTTAACTCCTTCATTTAAATTTAATTTAATGGAACTGTAGACAAATTTGATAAAGATTAAGAAAATGTTTTAAAAGTAGGCATATCTAAAGTAGAGATGGACCGATAATATCGGCCGATATTTGGCTTCTACCGATATATCGGTATCGGTAAATGTAGGCCGATACTTTTGCCGATATTTTGGTGCAAAAATATGTTATAATTTTTCCTGTACAACAAACAACTTGTCAATTTTTTATGAAAAACATTTTGGTTTTAGCATCACGCCAAGTTAATATGCAAAATAATAGTTTAATAACTAATAAAGGTATATAAACTAAAACATTATTAGGATTTCATTTTCAATTTATTCAAGTTTTGAACATTTCCCAGGTATATAAAAAAATCGGTATCAGTATCAGATATCGGTTGAAAAATTGTAAAAAATCGGGTATCGGTCCAAAAAATGGATGTCGGTCGATCTCTAACCTAAAGCACAGAAGGTGCCTATCTGATTAGAAACTAATCTAGAGGAATTTCAGCCATGATTTACAACCCAACCAAGCAATTCTACCTTGGTGGTAATTACCTTGAAACAATAAATTTAAAACAGGTGGTAAGTTGACTTATCAAGGATGAAGCTAAATTTGGCCAAAAAACAGAAAAAAACTCTCCTATTTTGTTTGTTTGACAATAGTATTGACATAATTTGGTTTTAGGTCGCAATATTTTTAGTTCAAAATATTGGATATCGGGTTCGGTATAAATTGTTTATCAAACATCCCTGCGTTAGAGCATGGTAACACCCATCAATGTTATTAAATTTAGGCCTAACAAAACAGCCATTATTAAACCAAATGCAACTTGCAATTATGTAGATAACTTATTACTTTATTGACTGTTTTTTCTTTTTTCTTCTTTTTTTCTTTTTTATGCTTGACTTTTTTCGTTTTTTCCGTTACTTTCTTTGCAGGTTCTGATTTTTTCTCGATGACGGGAATGTCAATTAGGTCACCACCGAGAAACATGTCGATGGCGTTAAGAATGTCATCATCTTCATTTTTAGGTGAGGTAACAGTTGCCCTGATAAACGTAAAAAATAAAAATATATAGGAGCTAACCAAACCCTTAACTATGTGAACTCATTGTATTTAAGCTGTAAGCACAAATGTAAAATAACAAGCAATATAGTTTATCTTGCAATAATTGATATTGTATGTACAGCTTGTGAAAAAAATTACCAGCATCACTTTTTTAATGTAAGAACAATTTTAATATTTCTTATACTTACTGGCAGTAATACAAATATAACAAAGCAGCAATATAGGAATGGTTTGTAATGTTTAACTAGAATCATAGGTGACAAACGTGGCTATACAGGGCATTTTTAGATGCTCTGACTGGCAATTGCATCGCCTTGACATTGACCAAGTTATCAATTAATGTACAAAATTCATTCTTGTAGCACAGTTTTAGTTTACCAAAAGTGGCTTAAACTTTCCTGAATCACCAAATAGGTAGAAGGCTAAAGAACACGGAAACATGTTTTTAAACATATATATACATAAATTTACATTTTTTTTGCTAATTTAAAAAAAAAAACTTTTTTAGCCTAACGTAGGAAAGTTATAAAAGGCAAAATGGTTTGTTAAAGTAATAACATGCAACAGCGCAAAAGCTGTTATTTAAGAACTCACACTTGGCAATTAATAAGCAATTTTGCACAGGTTAGAAAATAACGCAGGCCGTGTAATTTTGAAAGTTTGGTTTCTAGGCCTAGAATAACACATTTAGATAGTGGAATATACTTTTTCTCCTCAATTTTCTCTGCATCTTCTTTGCTTTGATCTCCGGAGCTGTTACTTTCCACTTCAGATTCATCGTTGCTTTCATCAGAAGAGCTTTGAAAGTAAAAGACAAGAAACATATTTTATGGTACATAATGGTTGGAGGTTGTAGTAAGACATAATAGGAATAATAATGTTAAAAATGAACCGTTCAATATGCTACTTCTGTATGACTGTTTCGAATAACTCTTTTTTAATTTTCAACATCGTTCAAAATGCATTTTAAAAGAAGTTGAAAATGAAGAAAGAGTTATATATTCCAAACTTCATACAGAAGTAGGTAGCATTTTAAACGATGTTGAAAATTATTAAAGAGTTATTTGAAACGTTCAAAATACTACCTACTTCTGTATGGGCTTTGTTATCCTTATCTACGTCTTATACTTTATGGTGTTTTTTATTCGGTAATCAGAAATTGAGTTTAAACACTTACTCAGAGCTGTTGGATTCTTCTCCTTCAGAAGATTCACTGAGGTAACTTGCATCACCGACGGACTTTTCGGAATTCAGACGATCAAACTTATCACTTGGCTTACCACTAGCACAAGTTTCTGGATAATAAATTATAATTATTTGCTTTTATTATCCTTTGAAGTTAAAATGTGTCCTACAGTTTGACAAATTCATTATCTCCTTAATAAGTCCTGAGAATACAGGGTATACTGAAATATTTTTACTAAAGTTGTAATAAGTGTGGACACTTGGACAGCCTTTGAGCATTCATTGAAACCTTAAGGTTATATCTTTTTGGGGGGTTTCAGATTTAGTCACTAAAAATAAAAATTCGTCTGCACAGTTTTTCCAAGTAAAATCGGAACAGCATTCAGTAGACGGAGTCTTTGCTTGACAAGCATGAATTTAACACTAAGGTACAAAACCTTACACAATTAAACAGATATAACTGTTGCTAATGCCAAAGTTGGTGTCAAGTTTATAAAGCAATTGGGTTGGGCATCTACAAAAACTATAATTGACTTACTTTTGGAAGGGCAAATAGACTGTGTATATATAACTGGGAAAACAACATTGAGACTGCTCGGAGAAATAATATGAGCTTTTTTCACTGTGTTACGGCAAATATCTTTCAAAAATATCAACAAAAAATAATACATTTTAAAGACTGCAATGTTATCAAAATTATCCTTTATTAAACTAGTTTTAGGCCATATTGCATTATAAATTATAAAAACAAGCCATTGTCGTTACCTATCTCCAGAGCTGGCGTCAAGTTTATTAGGTTGCTACTTTTGGGTGGTTGGAGCTTCACAAATACACTACTCTCATCATCCTGTAGAAAAATACAAAATTAGTTCTAAGCAATATTTTTCCAAAATTTACAAAAATAGCTGAAGCAATACAAAGACATGACCAATATTTACTAAATTTGAATTTAATAATTTTACTGTCTAATTTCTCTTTGGTCACTTAGGCTTGTAAAAGTTCAGTGAAAATAATTGGGTTACCACAGCCTTGCTGTTATGCCTATTTGGGCGAACGCGAAAAAGGTTGAGTAACACTGGCCTAATTAGATAAACATTTAGTTGTATCTGCATTTTTTTTTCTTAAATTAAACAAAAACAATAGTTTCTTACATATGTATGATTGATTTAAAGATCCATTGAGTTTATTGAACTCTAAGCTTTAAAACAGTGATTCCCAAACTATGTGCCGCAGCACACAAATGTGCCTCGATAGATCGTCAAGTGTGCTGCGCAACTTTTTGTAGTTTAGGAAAATTAGTTTTTCTATTACCAATAAGCATGCATGCAAGCATTTTAGACTTAAATACACACTATCCATTACAAATATTGAGATATTTACTTAAGGTTTGTCGTGTGCTAAAGGCGAATATAAAATTATTTTATTGTTATTTTGTCAAAAGTGTGCCCCAAAATAGTTAAGATGTTTTTATGTGCCGCAAGCCAAAAAAGTTTGGGAACCACTGCTTTAAAGTGTTTCCAAGTTTTGTTAATCAAGATAAAATCCTGACTTTGATAAAGATGGACATAAAAAAGTTAAACATTTTATGTCTATTTACCTCAACAGGTTTTCGACTTTTCAGGGCTGCTTGCCGCAATAAATCCAAGTCATCTGCTTCTTTTACTGGCTTTCTAACTTTGTTTATTGAAGCTAGAGCAGCAGATCGTAAAGCCAGTAGCTCATTATCCTGTGTATTAAAAAAACATAAAACAAACACACATAATACATGTTCATGGATCAACAACAGACAATAGAATGTAATTTAGTAGCAGTAATGTGGTGTGTAAAACATTTCTTCAGTAAAATAATAGACTTTGAGCAACCAGTATATTGGGCGATGGTCTAGAATCCTATCACAATTTTGCCCTGGGGTTTATATTGCTAACATTATTTGGGTTAGGGTGCGAGTTGGCGTTTGCTTTTGGGTAGGTTAAGCAATATACATTATTAAATAACAATACTTGACCCGCCCTCACCCAAACACTAACTGGCACCCTAACCCAAATATTGTGCGTTGCTTTAATTGTTTCAACGCTGTGGTAGGATTCTAGACCAGCGCCAACTTGTATACCATAAGATACTTTTTAGAAGATTTAATACCATATTTTAGACCGGGCTTTTGTTTTTAATGACCCTTCGTTTCATTAAATTAAAGTAAAATTACAAAAAATCTAAATGAACGAACTTCACCTGTGTACCGATAACTTATTTAAGAGACATGTCATGTAGCTACACGTTATATATTTTTACAAAATTTAGCAATTTTACTTACCTCTTCGTCCGACATGTCTATAGATCGGGCAATATTTTTTTCGGAAAAGCAGCAAAATCACGAAGATTTTACCTCCAATTGTAACCTGCCAAAACGTTTACATCTCAGTTGTTGGTTAGCCATTCGATAAATTGAAGCCATTTTGTTTCTTAATGAAAGGTGTTTTACAAAGGACTTTGTAACTTTTACGGACTTCGTGTTTAGTGTCCATTTTTATTGAATTTTTTAAAATCATTGATAAAAAATAACGTCATAACGTCTTGATTTATTTTAGAAAAAAACATGTAATAGTTATATAATATCATACAGTAATATTTCTAAAAATGGTTGGTAATTGATTAGAAAATATTGAGTTCAACAAACTGTATTATAACGACGCATAATTTATGCAATATAAAAAAAAGGCAAAGCATTTAAAATATGAATAAAATTTTACATAAAATGCTACAACATTTAGCTTTCTATGCTTTCATATAAATTGAGTGTTCGTTTCGCTTGACTGCATTTGTTTGCATAGTAAGTCATGCTCAACTGAACTTCGTGAAGCCAAGGTAATTTTTGTAAACAACCAAGGCTTGCTCAAAGCGTATTTGGCAAATATAGTTAAGGCAAACACTTGAACTGCCACACGAACTAAAGCTTCTATCAAGTGTATTTACTTATAACGTAATTTGGTTTTGTTCAGCTTGAAATATTGCAATATAACATATTAACTCTGAAATTAAAGTTGCTGTAGTCTGTGACTCTGTTGCATGCTCACTTTTCTGCACACCACTTTTTTAGGTATTGTAACGAAACTAGACATCAAAATTGGAATTTTATACTGGGAGAATAAATATATTAATACTTCAACCACCCTAATCCAATATCTAAACCTAGCTAAATTATGTGCACTTGATGTAATAATTAATAATTAAAAGTGGATATTTGAGCGGATCGCTCTTTTAGGGTTTGCACCAATATGTGATTATCTATTGATTTAGGTTTGGGTGGTGTATTGGTTGAGTATTAGATTTAATTTTTCGAGTTTTTTTAGAACTTCAATCATTCTTTTCGGAAATCAATTTAAATTACTTTGTTAGCAAGACCTGGGTAAATAGCCGCAGGAGTTGCCTATACGTTATTTGACGGGATTGCTTTTTTATATTTGCATCCGTTAGTGATTATATGTTGAGTTTAACTACTTTGGTGGCCGGGCAAATAGACTCTTCCATAATTATTTGGATGCTGCCCTTGGGAACAAGCCCAAACTAGGCATGGCATAAAACAAATTTTCATTCGGAGGTTTATAGTATTGCCAACATTATTTGGGTTAGGGTTTATGATAGGATTCAGCCAATTGGCACCAGTTCAAGAGAACCAATTTACTTGACTGACACAAATTTGAATCCCACTACTGGTTAAGAAGCATGTTGGTGTTTTGGTTTGGGTTTGTCAAGTAATAATATTATATTTACTTTCCGTATTTGTTTCTTTCCTGCAATTTCAATTTTGACAAACTCTTTTAGTTACTGTAAGAAAGTGGTGGGATTCTAGACCTTCTAGAAATACTATTTCGACGAATCTGTTCAGCACCTATTTGTCTTGTTTATTGTTCATGATGTAACATTTGCAAAAAAACGAGCATTTGTTGGAAATGCAAAACTGTATTGCCACGAAGTATGAATAGAATAACTGTAATAAAAATCTTGTATGACATGCTTGACATAGTAACCCAAAACTGCTCCATTTAGGCAGCTTTTCTTTTCCATTTTAATTCGTTTTGACTGGACAATCAAGTTTGAAAATGCCAAGTTTGCAAGGGTATGTTTGTCTTGTTACTGGTGCTTCCAGGAGTATTGGAAGGGGTGTTGCCCTCCAGTTGGCTTCGGAAGGTGCACTGTGCTACATTACTGGAAGGAACAGTGAGACGCTTGCTGAAGTTGTGACTGAGGTAATTTTTGTTAAATTTTTAATTCTACTTTATTGTTTATCAATCTTATGATCAATTTAAATGTGGGGGTTCTTCTTGAAAAGAATAAGCAGGTTGTGAAACTATGGTTGAGACAGCTCTCACACATTTGTTGGATTAAAACATGGCTGTCTATAATTAATCAATCTTTCTTGTACTTCAAGTTCAAGTTGCAGAAAATCACTGTTTAGTATTTTTCTCTGGCCGCTTATACAATGGTTGTGGAATCGACGTTGTCTGCGTGTAGGTGTGTGCATGTTTGAGTGTTCGTGCATGCATAAAAGGATCTGTTCCCTTTCAACGGCGGCAGCCGGCAATATTCCATATACTTCTGCTATTGTGTAGGGGAGATGTTTATGTAGTCTAAAATCAGCCAGCTTTAATCAAGGTAATTCTAAAATTTGAGCTTCTGTAGTGCATTTAATTAGACAAACCATTCTTGTCAAAACCTTAAGCTTGACTGAACATTGCGTTTGATTGACTTTTTAAGGCTAATAGCATTTCACTGTTTTCCACACAATACATGGCTGACAGGGGGTTGATACCCTGCACAGGCCAAGCTTTCATCCACTACTAAGTGGAAATTCATTGTTAAGTTCGTTAAGTTGTGCAAACTTAACTTATTACAGCCTCACAATTTCCAAAGTTTCCAATCTGGTTCATACAATCCAGCATTTTATTTTAGAATGTGGTCTATGATTTAAGATGCTGTTACTGAAATTGCCTACAAATATTTATGTGTTAAGAACTTTTTTTGGAAACCATACTCATGTCATAATTTCTGTGGTTAACTGCAACGCTACAATAACGAGATTGAAACAGCACATTAACTTGCAACAAGGTTGAAAAAACTGGACATTTACCAATAGAGCAAAAGTTGTAAGACATTTACCAATAGAGCAAAAGTTGTAATCCTAAAGAATTTGAAACATCACTCGGCACCCTAGAGCGCTGCGGCACCCTGGTTGAAAACCACTGCTTTAAGACCAACAATATTTCAACAGTAATGAGAAACAATGTGTGTCTAATTTTTGTATCTAAATTTAGGCAGAGGAAAGAAATTTTAGCGGCAAATTGATCTTGATGGTGTGCGATCATGCATGCGACGAACAAGTCAAGCAACTCTTTAAAACAATCGAAAGTCAAAACAACGGGCGATTGGATCTCTTGGTTAACAATGCTTTTGCCGCATCAGAGGTTATTTTAAGAATCATAAACTACTTTTATGACTTAAAAGCAAGTGAACTCTAATGGTCATAGTATATCAAAAATAATGTTTGGTTACAAAACTATCTTAAATAACATTTACTGGCGTATTGCAATTTATTTAACAATATTAACTATATTTTTTATCTTAACTTTTAGTACCTTGTCAACAATACAAAAGTATCATACTGGGATTTGGATCCAATTGAGAGCTGGGACGTATGCAGTAGTGCTGGTCTGAGGTATATAATGCTCGTAGGGGAACGCATAATAAGACCTACAAAGCAACAATATCCAATGCAGAATTATCTATAATACCATAGTATTAAGACCAACGACATAATAAAGTAAAATCAGCTTTAATATACAAGAAACAATAAGAACTTAATTGTAAATGGCCAATAACCCTGCGAATGCGACAAAAAATGTGAAAATTTTGGACTTTTTTCATGACCCAGCGTACACGACAAAAAGTGTGAAAATTTTGGACTTTTTTCATAACCCAGCGTACACGACAAAAAGTGTGAAAATTTTGGACTTTTTTCATAACCCAGCGTACACGACAAAAATTGTGAAAGATTTGGACTTTTTTCATAACCCAGCGTACTCGACAAAAAGTGTGAAAATTTTGGACTTTTTTCATAACCCAGCGTACACGACAAAAAGTGTGAAAATTTTGGACTTTTTTCATAACCCAGCGTACACAACAAAAAGTGTGAAAATTTTGGACTTTTTTCATAACCCAGCACAAACGACAAAAAGTGTGAAAGATTTGGACTTTTTTCATGACCTCGAGTACAAAACAAAAATGTGAAAATTTTGGATTTTTTTCATAACCCCATGTTCAAAAAAAAAACTTTATTTTCATGTCAGAAACAACTTTATTTGTGCAACGCTTGCGACTCGACTAATGCTTCAAAGAAGAAGTGGATTGATTGTTAACATCTCATCAATTGGGGGTTTATCATATTCTGTCAGTCCAACTTATGGAATTGCAAAGGCAGCGGTCAGTGTATTATGTTATGTAAAATTTATTAGATCACAATTTGAGAAATAATAATTTTTCACAAAAGATAACCAAAGCATAAAAAAACAATTATATTTACAAATGTCCTATATAACTATAACTATTAAAGTATTTGGAGCATAATGGTTGGAGGTTGTAGTAAGACAGAAGTAAGAATATCAAAGCCCATACAGAAGTAGGTAGCATTTTGAATGTTTCGAACTCTTTATTCATTCATGTTGAAAATGAATAAAGATATATTCGAAATGTTCGAAATAATACCTACTTCAGTATGGGCTGTGATATTCTTACTAAAATCTTGATTGCAAAAAATCCCTACAGATTGTTTGTATGTAGGAGTAACAAGTTTTTATCGTTGTTAAAAAACTTTTTGTAATGGTTGCTAAAAAGAGGTTTGCAAAGCAATATATTTTCTCCCTATTTCACATTGAATATTTTTGTAGTTTGACTACGACTAACCTTCTTAAACCACATACGCCATAAAAAAAAAACTTACTGTATTGTTGGATGTATTTTATCGCAGAATGACCGGATGGCAAAAGATTGTGCGGTTGAGCTTCAAGGCAAAAATATCACATTCCTATCACTTTGGCCAAGTGTTGTAAGGACTAAACAACTGGAAAGGTTTATGCAAACATTAAAAGAGGAAAAAAATCCTGATTATGAGGTATTTTGTTTTGCACTTTAGTTATTTTTTAGTTCACAAGTTTCTTGTGATAGTTATAAAAGTTGATTTTGGCAGTTTTAGAAGTTATTGTAGTTTTTATATTACTACGATAAAATTTGTTTCAAATTTTTTGGTGGTGTTAAAAATTACTATAGATTTATATTAATTACAATAAAATTGGTTTCAACTAGTTTGGTGGTGTTAAAATTTACATTTAAATGCTTAAACCAGGGGTGCGGAGCGGTTAAAAATAACTCGAGTCCGACTCCTGCCAAAAAAATTAGACCCAGTCTTTCTCCAGCCAAATGTGCGATTTCGTGGAGCCCGAGTCCGACTTCGACTCTACAGCTTGTATTTCATCCATTTACATATAGAATAATAGATAGGTTATTTATTCGGAACATCAAACGCAAAAGAGAAATAATAATACAAACACACAGCTACGAAAATGATGGTTCTGAGTTCCCAGGGGACAGCGAAAGACCGTAACCAAAATAAGTTGGATATTTGACAATCCACTCTATAATTTACCGTTTTAGGCCTTATTAGTTTTGAAGTTTTGGTACTACACATGCGCACAACGGAACTCTGGTAGTCTTAAGTAGTCTTAACTCATGCCCTGATTTTTAATTTTCTGAGTGTAACAAAATTAACTGACTTCGACAACGAGTTCGACTCCAAGTCCGCAGCCCTGCTTTATTCTTACCTCCATTAGTAAAATGTTTACCTGGGTGTGATGTAGTAACAATGTTATGTTAGCAGGCTTAAAGCCATAAACGTAACATTACAGAACTTAAAAATGTTTTTGTTAATGCAGAAAATAAAATGGTTGCTGAACCATGCGGAATCACCAGAATTGATTGGGGGCTGTGTTGCTCGATTAATAAAAGGTAAACTTGGAAGCATAATGGCTGGAGGTTGCAGTAAGACGTAGTAAGGATTACAAAGCCTATACAGGAACATACAGTATGTTGAAAATATACAGCATTTTTAAAATGAATATCGAAAAATTTAAAATGTTACCTACTTCTGCATGGGCTTTGATATTATTACAACGTAATATGCCATGTTTTTTGTAAAGATTATTCTACGATTAAACATTGTTGCCAAGGAAAACCTTTAAAAATCGTTATCGTTTTATTTTTGGATATTTTGTTAAACAATAAGTATTCACGAATTGAATTTTGTTTTTCAAAACTTTTGTTGTTTTCCAATTTTGTTGTGATTTATCAATACGTGGCATAAAATGTACACAATTGCTCTTTTAGACCCAGATGTGAACAAATATGCTGGAAAAATCGTTCTCACTGAAGAGTTGGCGAACAAGTATGGCCTTAGCAATGAAGACGGTAAGTGATAAAAACTGTTGTTTTTGTCTCTTATTATTAACTTTTCTCTTATTATTGACTTAATCTAAAACCCGAATTAAGAACTCACATTCGTCTTGCTTACGTAATATTTTTAACAAATTAAGTAAGATACGAAAACGCCGTAACACTGATGAAATTATTTGTGTTATCAAGGGTCGCATCCTGCAAGTCTTCGGAGTTTCAAGGCGATTTTAGCCGGAATCGGGCTCATTGCACTTAGCGATTACGTTCCTGCCTTTCTAAAGATCCCCAAGTTCCTCTTTCTCTGGCTTCTCTCCGTCACTGCAATACCGCAAGAAAAGTTGAAGGGGAAATACGAATAGCTCGCCTTATATCAGGGGCTGCTACCTGATGAAGCACGGCTGTGCGAAAGTTTGTCCAGAATCAATACAAGTTATCTTTATATAGTGCCATCAGATTACCCAAGTTAATAATGTTCGACACAGAATGTTATACAGGGCCGCAATCGTTCGGCCTTACAATTATCCGTCTCTTTATGAAAGAAGTTTGGTGACCTCTGCCTAATTTAAAGAAGCGAGAAATCGTATTAAGTCATCAGAACGCTCTTATATGAAACGTTAGTATAGAGACACTTTAATTTCGTATTGTGATATAAAGCATTATGTCGTATCGCATTTATTTCTACCTATATTGAAATAAATTTAGCAGAAAAATGAATTCTTTAAATTTACTTGTGAAAAAAAAACTGCACTGTCGTTTGATTGTCGACGTTAAAAGTGTGGCAGTATTAATGTGTTTAAACGTTAATTTTTCACCTCAATTTTCGAATTACCTTTTTTCAGCCTTTAAATATTTTTTATACCTTATAAAATATGCAAAAAAATAAAATCATCTATATATCTGTAGAGTTAGTCGTGCCACTGTTTTATCCAGATCATGTTTTAATTTTACAGTTTAATTCTTGTAGATTTTCACATGTAGTACTGCGTATATTCACGATTTCATGTGTATACGTTTTGTATGTAGAATTTAATTTTACCTGGTTTGGATCGTATTGAATTATCAAACTTTTCTTATAATCTTTAGTATTAAGTTTCGATTAGAGATTATTGCAATAAAATCCAAGAAACTTGTGACATTTGATCCGTGTCGCACTGTTTCGCCTGTTAAGTAGTTGTTAATTTTTCGTAACCTTTTTTAGTTTTAATTTTTGTAAGTGTTTATTTTCAAGCAATACATTTGCACTATTTTATTTAGAGCAGACCTGGGACAATATACGGCCCCGCCAAGCAATTTAATCATACCCGCGGCTTTATTTTGCCCAAAATACAAAGCCAAGCGAAAATAAGGGCGAGTTTCTGCTTGGTTGGAAGAATCTTGCCAGCCTTCTGGTGATAAGCATTTTTCTTCTTTTTTTGGACGCGCCCCTAAACTTAAATAATGTGTTCGTATCAACCTTACCATGTTAAGGCGACAAACAAGGCTATTAACAAGTAAATTAGTTAACAAAAAGTTGAGCCGAAGACGCAAAAGTTTTGTGGCATAAGATAGAGGGGAAAGAAAGTATAACGTTGGCCTGGGGGTTTAACATATATTTTACGATCTTATAATAGTGTCTGCTGACCTTAATTGCTAGCTTTGCTAAAGTTTCCTTCTTTAATAAACAACTAATGATTAAGTTGTTTTACTTCTTGTGCATTGCTAGTTGTGAGGCATACAAAGTTATCGGTCCATTGTTATAGGTTTACCAGTGTAAGAAAGGTCGAAGAGCACTACCCTAGAAAACCAGACCTTGAATAATAGCATAGGCACACGAAAGTTAAATTTTTATGTTATGTGAAATAATCTTTAGTGAAAAGCAAGGCTTTTTATAACACTTTTATAATAAATTAACTACATTTCCTCTAGCTGGCGCTAGATAGCTAGTTTAGTCGTTCGTTTGCTTGAACTAAAAATTAAATACAAAAACAAAAGCTGATTAAAAAGTAAACATGATTAAACTGCAAAAGATTAAATCATTTCCACAGCTTAATGGCGGCAGCCGCAATTACGTAAAAAGTTCACACGGAACACATAAAAGAAATACATAAACTTGGATAAATGATACTCATAATACAATAGCCATGTAACAAGGTTGAATTGATTAAGCCCATTTTGTCCAAAACACTTAAGTCAAGTCATTTGAAAATCGTAAATTAAGTCAAGTTGTCAACACTGCCTATTGGTATTGGGCTACTACAGTGGGTCAACCAATTTAAACAAAAGGCGATAAACGATCACACGAAAATACCAAAAACAGTCTTACCTTGTCTCTCCGTAAGAAAGTATCGTCAAATCATGAATATAAAGTCCACTTATTCTCCTTTGCCCTTTGTATTTTTAAGTCTATTACTTGTGCAGTTTTTGAACGATTCAACTCCACAAAATGTGGCTTCGCTTTTTTTCTTAAATGACATATTAAAAACCAAGAAACATTCTGACAAACTTCTTACTGGGGTTCCAAGAATAAACGTTTGTATCACCCAGTATTAATCAGTATATTCTTCTGTTTTTTATACTTTTGCCTGCATCCTTTAAAGTAGAAAGCTTTCCCAAATTGTCCAACTATAGGCCTACAAAGTGTTTAGAAAGACAGCGATTGAATTAAATGCTCTTGGCAGGGCGACTAATCAGAGTAATCAAGAAAAACAATAATTGCTACAGACATGCCTTAATCTAAACTTCATTCTGATTTTAATTACTTTTCAAGGTGAATAGCACATGGGTGGACTTTGCATGTGGATAAATTCTATCCCTATGAGTGGATTACTGTGTATTTAACGTATTTCAGTTACGTAAATGGGCCGAATACATGCTGTAGAGTTGGATTCAAACCCGGGACTCAATAAGGAAGAAGGCCGCACATTAACTACTGCTTGACAAATTAAATTCAGGTATATTCACCCTAAGTGTCGAGCCAACAAGTTCAAACTTAAACGACATAAACTAGGATGCACCATCTTCTAAAATCTAAATGAATCATAGATCATCTTTAAATCAACTCAGTCCTGCCTTCGCGTAGCGTATTACGTGTTTTTAGATACTGATCGAGTTAATAGGACATATGATTATTGTATCTAAACAAACTAAGTTTCGTTTTTTGTAAGTTTTTAACCATGCAGTCCTTGATTTCAGTTTACATTTCAATCTAACGTGAGAAGATCTAGCCTTGCGAATTCAGAATTCTGCCAACGCACCCTGTTGTGTAGCATATATATATATAACTAAACACTTTCTTCTTTCCTATAACTAATTGTCGTATCCATTCCTTGGAACTTGTTCTAACTGAGAGTTGAAAAGCAGCAGTCTGGGGTGTTGATCAAAGCGTTTCACCTTTATTGTAAGCCATTAGTGGTGAGCAACGGGCGCACAACATACGACAGCAACTCGTTGTGAAAAAAATTAAAACGGACACACAGGCATTGAACTTTACAGTACAAAAAAAAACAATTTTCAGAAACGCCGCATTCTCTCGCACAATTTGCTCACAATGACGAGGCACAAAAGCTCTTGGCGCGCACACAAAAACAAAAAGAAACAGTAACAAATAAAGGCATCTCTGTAAACGTACAACAACAACAACAACAAAGCGGCGGTCGCTATAAATTCTACAAAGCGTGGCAGTCGAAATCAGGACGGACGAAATTCAGCGAATGCACAGCGTATAATGTTATAGTGACAAAAAACGTTCGCAAATATGTCGAAACAATTCTTAGAAATGGTTTGCAGCGGCCGCCTGACCTTTTGTGACCTTGGGCCACGTGGAAATTTGCACAAAAAACGACGACTGCCCGAAAAAGGATACAAAATCGAAGGAACGTGTTTGCGGGAATACGGGCAAAAACTGCAAATGATCGTAACGATTCGTAACAAAAATACAGCAAAAAACTATGACGAGAAAAAGCTACGATTGGAAAATTGGTCGGAATCACGATTTTATGCTTGGCTTGTTAAACCAAAAGTCACACGCTCGATACAGTAGCTATTGGTCTAATCAAAAGTGTAAACAGCGTTTCTACGAATATGCTCTCATTAATGGTTTGAGCTCTACTGGTTTACAGTTAAAGATATCCGCGCTTGCGAATTTAAAAGCGCTATCGTTGCTAAGTCAAATCACAATGGCAAAAAAGAAGAAAATGTCATGGAATGCACCGTCCGGTATAATCAAGTCTTTGGATCACGAAAAGGAATTGTGGTTTGTTAAATTTTTTAAGCGATCAAAGCGGATTCAAATGGCGCAGATTGCAGTTTCAGCGACAGACGCATAAACCGAAATTATTTTCAGCAAATCAAGCTCAGTAACTTTAACTGTCCTTCTCCCAAACTTTGACCTTCAACTTGCAAACAACTCCCAGTTGTTCCTTTTCAATCTCTCCTCATCACAAACTCCTCCTCTCAAAAATCTTCCTCTCAACATCCGGTGGATATCTCTCTTTTCCGCGAAACCTTCTCACATCGTTTTCCGTCTCGCGGCCTTGTCCACGATTCCTGTGTCGTTACGCTTTTTAGCGGCCTTGATCGCACGAGAACCGCTCCGCTTTTTAGCATCGCGATCCGCCCTGAGTGTTTTCAGCTGCTGTTTTTCGAAGCGATTGGTTGGAGCCTCCCGCTTGTACGAGTTCAGGTAGAGATCTGACAAATAAAAGAAGAGGAGGTTAGACGACGTGAAAATATAGAATGCAAGATTTATTCAATCTGGGACTGTTTTTAATCAAACTGAGATAATGTATAAGATCCCCAAAATTCTAACTAATCTTAGGTTGTAGTGTTTCTTTTGTAAGCTATTATTTCACAAAAGGCATATCCAAACGTTTGTTCAGGACTTAACCAAACATAGATAACAAGTTTTCAAACCTGAGAGTAACTTTAAACACTTAAACCAGTTAAAAACAAGTTATTTACCTTCATCGGTTAGCACCGGTGTGTGCAGCAGGAAGTGCTGCAGTGAGGCGTCCTTGGGGTAGGGGGAGGCTATCTGCTTCCACTCCTCTAGGGGGCGCAAGAGATTCGACAACTGGCGCAGTTTCTTTGAAAAGAAGAAAAGGTTTAAATTTACAGCAAGCGAAAAACGAATAAAGAAATTCGTTTGAAACGTTTCCATGAGATTGGTTATATTCAAAACTAGTTTATATTTGGGCCTAATAGGATGTCAAAAATACGTTTTATTCTAATGCTACTAGCCTTTTACGTTTTCATTCAAGTTTTAATGCTTATGACGTCAATAATGCATATTGTTTTAGTGGAACTCGAGAACAATGGAAATAGCTTTTGAATTGGCTTTGATAATAATTTATTAGGTTTCTGAATGCGTTGTTTAGCTACAATGGAGCAAACATTTACTTTTCACACTTTATCTGCAAAAAACACAAGAAAGCGGAGTCGTTTCTCACCTCGAAGTTGATGCTTCCGTCCTTGTGCACTGTATGAATGGCGTGGTTTAAGAAGTAAACGTCCTTCACCATCAGCACCAAGAACGGAACGGTCAGACCGCCGTCCTGCATGCCGCGCCGGTCGAACTTGAAGTGCTTCTTGACGACCTTGAGCTTGGAGGGCGATGACGTTACTCCTGGTGACGTCACGGAACCGGGTGACGCGTCGTGGTCGCATTCAATGCCGGAGTCACCGTGTTGGGAACAAGTTGAGGTGACTGAGGCGACTGAGTGCTGGGAAATGATGGAATATCGGTTTGTTGCCTCCTGGTCGGGAGTTGGCTCCCGGCTCATCGGATTGACGGCGACGCGCGAAGATCCGATGCGAGAGGCGTAAATCGTCCGGTACTTCTGGAAGTTGTTGGCAGGGTCGAAGGCGTTCTGTAAAAAAAGCAAATGACTGTTCAGTTTATGGTTGTATAAAAAAATGTTGAAGTGTAAAGCTATAATTTTAGTTTGAAGTGTAGACCTGAATTTGTTGGTTGTAAGGCAATTGGGACGCAAACAAACGTAAAAGGGATGCAAACAAACGTAAAATAAGTTTTAAAGGTATTTATTTCAGGATTTAAATCGAGCCACCATAGCAAAAAAGGTAATATATATATATATATGTCAATGGATCAGAAATAGCTTTACTAAGTTATTTTAACAAATGTACACTTTGGATGAGCTGTCAATTGTTAACACGTTATGTTTAGTTTTTGATTGGACAACACAGTTTTTTTAGCATGAAAAGAAACGAACCTGCAGTTTGCTGAGTTCGGACAGCTTGAGTTTGTTCCAGGTTCTTTTAAGGCGGGTCACCGGTCCGAGACTGAGCCCGGTCAAAATGGCCATGGAAGAGTTGAAGTTGGAAAGCTCGAAACACCGGTTTGCGACTCGAGCGAACAGCGTAATCACGTGACGGGCACGTTTGCGTTTTCGGCACTGCAGAGTCAAAACAGACAGTTGTTAAAATTTGCATTAGCTTAACGTTTAAGTTGTAAGGTCGGTAAAAATGCATTGCTGTTAGAGTACAAGGTATGGTATTGTGTGGCCGCTATAATAAAGCAATTCTCTAATGGTGGTTATTGATTTATACGTTAGCTATAGCAAGATGGAGGGTTTTTGTAAAAATATTTCTACACAACTTAAATTTTAATGAACGAATTTTTCAACTTTTAAAGAATGAATTTTCTGGCTCTTTTCAGTTTTTAAATAGGACAAATACGACCATCAACTGAAAATGCAATTCGACTCACCATGCAGATGACCGTGGCCACGAGATGACTGAGCCGGTTGAACCAGCGAACACAAGCTCCCAGGTTAGTTCGAACGTCTTCTTCACCGTTTGCTGTGAAAAGCTGGAGGAATTCCTCGGCTCCAACGTGTTTCAGGAAGTCCTGGAAAACAAAAAAAGACAACGTTAGGCTTTTTAGTAAGTGTGATGGCTATGGGAGGTTTAAGCGTAAAAACGCAGATTTAGGGTGTTCTTTATTTGATTTTTCGGGCCTTTTTAAACATTAACTGAATAAAGCTTGGTTTGAAATGTCTTCATTAAGATGATGTCGATCTACTCGACCTTTTTGGCTTTGCAATTTATTATCTAGACTCGTACTATTGAATAAAAATAGAGTTAGCTTTACAAGGCGAGTTTAACTCGAACAGTTCCAAACTTCAAACGTACCACTTCGATCAAGCAGAGCTGCTGAGCCATCTGATTGACGTCGGCTGCGTTTTTCAGCCCGGTGATGGTCATCACCAGTTTGTCACGTGACTTGCGCGAGCAGTCGGCTCGCTGGAGGGCGTCCTCGAGGTCGGCGTCACAAAGATGCTGCTCGTAGCTCTCTTGCGCCGCCGCGCGACGAGAAATGCAGTCCATCACCTCAGTACAATTAGAAGAAAGAACCTGGGGAAGAAAATACGGAGAGAGTGGTTAATAACGGCAGTTTAGAAATTTGGTCGGTTTTATCTTTAAAATAAGGTGTGGTTGTTTAAGTGGGAGAGTCTATGCTAAAAAGCATTTAAAATTTATAAGCGAGTTGAGTTTTAATATATGTTTTTTTAACATCTTTGCAAAACTGGTTCCTAAAAATCTCCTCATATGTATTATTTTGTAAAAAGACGCTCTCTGTAGGATACTTACATGGTGGTCGCCCTGGCAGCTCCTGATCACGTCCTTAAGGGTCCACATCACCTTCTTGTTCCGAAAGTCGGCCGGGAAGTTGCGGACCCACTCGTGCAGCACGTGCACCAGTTGGCGCTTGCGGTTGCTTGCCTTGTGGTTGCCTGGCAACGCGGAGGAATGGCATTCGCACATGTCTTCTTCGTCTTCTTCCATATCCAGGATCATCCCGCTGTCGTTGCAAGGAGATGAGCTGCTAGGCTCTTCATCCTGGTGAAGAGGGACTTTGGTGGGAAGAGAGGAAGACTTGTGTCCTCGTTGAGGAGGATGTTGGTTGTTGTTGGACGTGTCCAGTACCTCGAACTCCAGCACTGCAGAGAGGATGCCAGAATCCCGGGACACTACGGACGAGCAGCGGTCGGCTCCGGAGGACACAACGTGCTCTGGAAGAGCCAAGGAGGAGTTTGTGGTAGAGGAAGATGCTCCTTCGCCTTGAGATCTCCTCCTCCCTCGCTTTCTCCTCCTGATGGTGTCTTCTCCGTCCGTGATGGAGTCCTCCGCGGGATTTGGGGAGCGAAAGTCCGTTCCACGCGGAAGAGGAACTGAAGATGATGGGGTTGCGATCTTCTCAGAGTCCGGGAAGGTCACGGATGCGCGGCTGGTGGAGAAAATAGCTGCGCTTCTTCTTTTGTGCATCTGTCGGCATTTGGAGCAGACGTTGCCGGCGCAAGTGTCCGGTTCATCAAGGATCTGATCCGAGACCTCCTCGTTGGCGAGCCGGTTCAGCTCGGTGAGGAGTTGATGAGGAGAGAGGAAGAGACGAGAGCCCAAGAGGAAAGAGTAGATGAACTCATCCTGAAGGAGGGCAAAAATTTAGATTAGCAACATTTTTTTTAGACATATTTTTTTTATTTTTGTCATTTTTTTGGTTTTATTATCTTGGTAATTGGTTTTGTGTTGGTCGGTTATTTCAAGTTGCAGTTCGATGATCATAAAAATATTGAACAAAAAATATTTAAGTATTAAACGCACTTTAAAACTAACAAGTTTTATTTTTGGGTTATTTTACGTTTAAATGGACAAATAATACGCATTGTAAGCGTAAAAGGGCTTAAATTGCGTTAAATCATATTAAACAATATCCACTTAGTGAAATTCCACTTAATAATCATGAAATTGCAAGCCGCTTTACTCACGTCTTTCTCGAGGTGTCGTTCGCTCAGCAGGTGGCGCAAGAGACCTTCCTGGTAGACAGTTTCGTCCATGAGACTTCCAGCCATGCTGCGATGGAAAAACAAGTAAATTAACGACCTGACGCGAAGTTTACGGGCGCATGAATCACTTTAAACAGGAACAGTTACTGAAAATGGCGAATGTAAGGCCTTAGGGCGATCTTGGATTGCGCAAACCGGTGTAAGACGCCGAATTGTTGCACGCTTTAGCTTCAGTGTTGAGCTGCTCTATTTTAATCCGGATACGAGCGGAGTTTTTTCGACACTGTTTTGGTTCCAATTTGATCGGGTTTACAGCAAGCTCGTGCGCCCGTGTACAGCTTAAACACGTCAATAGCGGCGTTTTTAGACGCCCGGCGGTCACAGGCATGCCTTAACACCAAGCCCGAGGCCGATTTTGCCGTTTGTTTTGGGCGCAGGGGATAATCGCGAACGCGCGAGCATCGGACGGCAAACAAACATGACAGCGCATCGGTGGAAGTTTAAAAAGCGAGCTTATCGCGATAAAAAGATGACTGACTGTGTCAGAATGGCCCGAGGGACGTTAACGCCGTCCTAAAGGCGCCATATGCAGGTGCGACGCTTGTATACAAAACAGGTCGAATTTGGCCTGGTTTAATCCCCCATATGCCACAGTGTGTACTGCGCTCTATGGTTTCCCGGCTACAGCGCGCCTGATTTTCGGAGGATTGGAGTTTATGTAACGCGCTAAGCCGCGACTCAGTGTCATGGAACACACGCACGATCGTTTGGGAAGAGATAAGGACAATAAATCGAGCGTTTCCAAAGGTTAGGCCCGATGCTCGCTCGCACACACAACGGCGCATTGTATGAGGCGTGACCGGGTAAAATTCTTATAGCGGACTTTAGAAAATTGATAGCACACTGCTCCATTCACAAAACCAAAGTTCATCTTTTTAACTTTTTTCAGGTCTCATTTACACGACCAACAAGTACAATAAAGTTACTAGTTTTTTTTTTAATATTCTATTGTTGAACAAATACCTCACAACCAGTTTTGAAACCAGCTGAAATACAGATCTAGTGTTTTTTAGCCACTTACCGAATTGTCGTTGTGTTTTGCTTCGCGTTTTTAGAGGAATAATCCAGCATTTAGTAAATCCGAGTGCGCTAGAAGTAGTAGCCACGGCAGGGTGGTTTCTTACACAATGAATAGTAGTTATAAATAAAGCAAAAAATCGACTGAAAAAAGAGAAAGAACTACGGTTAATTTCAATCTAAAACCAATAGAGTCCGATTTGACACGCAACTTTAAATGACAAACAGGGTAAAAATCGACTGAAAAGAAACAGAAAACGTTAAATCTTTAATCTAAAACCACCAGAGTAAAAACCCGATTTCTAATTCGTCTTGCGCTGTGAAAACCAACAACTCAAAAAGCCAAACAGGGCGAAAAATCGTCCAGCTGCCTCTTAGCGAGCCTTGTGCTCGCTTTACGGCGTCGCATTTGGGTCGCGTCGGCAATTAACGCGCCACTAAAGCTCGTTAACTATGTGCTTTCGGGTTTGGCCGTGACCGCCTAACTGCACTTGCAAGCCGTCGCGCCACGTAGCCACTATGGTAAGTTCGCCCGCGGTGCACAGGCCACCAATTTGTCCCACGGTGTCATCGAATAGCGTTCTGTTTATGCCTTGTGGCGCCCAGGCTCACGCGACGGCCTCGAAAACTCCTTGACGCAGTGGCGCTTTGGCCACTATTTGTTTGCCATCGTGAGATTTATATTATACACAATGTACGTCTAGTTAAAACTGGCTTGTTTCAGCAGTTTTTTTTTAAATGCGAACTATTTTGAAAAAAAAACTATTTTGAAAAGTGTCGTGGTGCTACTTACAGTCGAGATTGAAGTGTTTTAAAACACAACTGCCCCTTATCAGTTTAAAAATAGTTTGGCTACATTTTCCAGTCCCAAATATTCTGCTTTTTGTCACCCTAGAGGACAATTCTACACTTCAAATCAGCCAACCTTCAAATTAAAAATTGGGTAAAAAAGCGCCGGGCCGTTTTAAAGGGGCCTAGAAACCCAACACGCACGCAAGAGGGTAAATATAGGGGGTCAAAACAAGAGCTGTAAGAGCTGGCGGTTTAGCCTCCCAAGCGCACACAAACACACTATAGGGTTGGCTGGGTTGCTGAAGCTACGCCCAACTGCGCCCTACTATAAGCTACACACGCCAGCTGAGCTCTAAGCACTGACTGGGCGTTTAAGCGCCTAATTAAATCAACATGCCATTTGTTACTCTGCGGTCGACTCTACCAAATTGTGACGTCACACGACGAATTCGCTCGCCGTTCGAGGGTTGCTTTTTCCCTTGCGTTTCGCGATAAATTATGCATGCCGCAATCGCGATTTGGCCGAATCGCTTACGTTCGGGAAAAATAAAAAAACACCCGAATTTCGATTCTGACAAAAAAAGATGTTTATCGTCAACTGTAGAGTATTTACGGTAGTCTCAAATCGAAGGACATCCCTATAATGACGGATCGGTATTCGGGCGGAATGTCAAGCTTGTCAGCCGCCCAGATATTGTAAACATGGCTGGCGACTTGCGAAATACCTTGCTGAGCTATATGTGCTCTTTCTAATGTTCCTAGGCGTGTATTACATGGCGTACACACCTAAACCGCTTGAGCAATGTACACATACAGTCGGCGGACCTATGCTGAACTAAAGGCCGCGCTGACACTTCACATTTAGCGCGATTAAGTCAATAATACCAGTTCGCGCCTGTTAGAACTGGTTTGACTGTATGACGATGCTAAGGTTTACACAAAGTCGCCGACACATTTGTTTTGCTTACTCTGCGCAGTTATTATAACTTGGTCATTACAGTGTTGCCCTTTGTTACCACAACATTGCGTTCTAAACCGTGTTTTCGCCCGCTCTAAGCAACAGAGTAACAAAGCTTTGTGTCAGAATCACATAGAGCTACACTTCACATTCCCGGCCTAACTAGCACCTACAAATCGCGGCCCTTCATTTGCGCACAAAAGCTGATGCAAGTATCCATTGTGGAACCGTCATTCGAGCGAGAAGAGCCTTACAAAGAGGCAAGTGTATCAAGGCGCTGGTCTATTGTCGCCGCCACTTGGCAAAGTTCATTGTTGAGCGGCGCTGATCAACAAAAGGGCTTACTGGCGGCGATAATTGGATGAAGCGGAGTAATTAGAGGCCCGCTGGTTATTGTACGCGGCCCGTTCGATATCTACACCTGGCTACTGCTGGGATTTGGCCGAGATTCTGTCCCGGGCGACAATTTTGGAAAATAGAGTCAAGCTGAGCGCTCTTGGCAATGCAGGTGCTAATTTCCGACTCTATTATACTTGCCTTAAACACAAACCAAGTCCCACGCTAGAGAAATTTGCTTCTAATATTTAAACGAAAGATGAAACTTGATTTCGTTTGGGTGACAAAGACAAAAAAATCTTAACAGTAAGTCAATTGGTGAATTAAAATGTAGAAGTCTTCATACTGGGCCAAACATGGCGCGGTTGACAACACAGCAGCGCACCTGATCGAATTAAAACATGGCGCAAACGTATTGCTGTACAATACACAGCGAACTCCTGGTATCAGTTACGCTAAACAAAGGGACAGCAACCTCGCGTGACTTTACAATTCTTGAAATCCTGCCGTTGTCGCGATGACAGTCGTGCCTATTTTCGCGGAACGACAAGACAATAGCAGCGCAAACATAAGCCAAAAAACCTTGCGTAACAATTAAAGTCTATTCAGAATTGAAATTAATTCTAAAGCTTGAACACAAGAACTAAAATTAAAACTGTTTGGCAAACATAGGCCAAAACGGCGCTGGTTTAGAATCCTACAACAACGAACATTATTTGTTGGGGTAGGTTAAGCAACATTATTAAATAACAATACTTGAACCACCTTCACCCAATCACTAACCAACACCCTAACTCAAATATTGTTTGTTGCTTTATTAGAATAATTGTTTCAACGCTGTGGTAGGATTCTAGACCAGCGCTCAAAAAACCTTGCGTAATAATTAAAATCTATTCAGACTGGGAACTAATTTTAATGCTTGAACACAAGAACTACTGTAATTAAAACTGTTTTCAAGCGAATATACAAATAACAACGCGCCTTTAAAATCTCTTGTACAAATAGCGCTATACTGAACTGCGCCCTTGCGGCCTCAAAAACTGCAGGCGACCGCGGTTATAAATATTTAATGGAAAATATTCGAATGCGTTTGGACGATGTACGTTCAGCTAAATATAGGCGGCGATAGATACGAGTCTGTCGTCTTTGACTTAAAAACTTCTAGTTGCTTTGCTGTCGCAGACTTTAACAAAACAAGCGGACTGTCGCCCTTGAACAAACAACATGGAGCTTGTATAATGGTTAGCCAGGCACTAAAAAAACAAACTCCAGCCGGCTGACGCAATACACCTATAAATTAACTGTCAGTGTCCGTTGATGCACCAGTAATCCAAGTTTTCCAGGCGAAAAGTAATCCAAAAAAATTCAAGCTGTTTTACTGAACTGTACCACTAATTTTCAGTCGCCTAAATTTCAACTGTCCAGCTTCAAAGATCCTTGCGGGCGCGAAATAGCCACGCGAATCGGGAATTACAATTCCCAAAGGGCGGCCAGGTATAAATCCCAGCAGAAAAGGCAGCAAAGCAAAAGGCACATCAAGCAAAAAACGCGCACCTCGCTTTTCGACACTCAAAACCTTTTGACGGTTTGCGCTCGTCTCGGAGAAACAACAACTGCTCTCTCCACGCGCGAAGGAAAAAAGGCAAGTGACGTGCCCGCGAAAGAGCGCTCCTCCCTTTTTTCTCTCTCTCTTTTTTATCTTCTCTCGTTTGGGCTGGAAAGAGCAAACCGAATTTTCACGAGGCGATTTCGGGAAACTATTGTTCGACGCTGCGCGGTCTGTTTGCTTTCGGTGCGCGTTTCGCCAAAGCCTAGGGTCGTAAAGTCTTGCTTTTTCGTGTCACTGGCGTCAACAACAGGACACAATGGCCGACGCGGCCCTTTTTGCGCTGTTCACCTTCAACTAGCTTACACAGCAACGACTTGTTTTGACCAATTCGGTTTATTGCTAGCGCCATAAACTTACCCCTGTTTAGCGGACCGCAACTGGGGTACAAGGCAGTTTTGATTGTTTTCTGCTGGGCGAAAACATGTTTTCTAAGCGGGGTAGCCATAATTTACGCGAAACGCGTTTCTGTACCGTGTTTTAACTTTATCCAAACACTAGATTTCATTCAAAACTGAACTTTAACAACCGCAACTGGGGACCAAGGCAATAAGCCAGTTTCGTTGTTTTGTGCTGGGCGAAAACACGTTTTCTTAGCGGGGTAGCCACAGTTTTCGCGCGACTGTTTCTGTGACGTGCTTCAACATTGTTAAAAAACTCGATTTAATTTATTTCAACTTAAACGCTTTGAAACTTGAACAACCGCAACTGGGCTACACCTGCAGGCAAGCAGTTTTCGTTGTTTCTCCTCAGCGTAACTTGTATTTTTACAGTGAAGATCATGAGGTATTGGCGAAACGTTTGTAAACAAGAAAATGACGACTTTATCGAAAAATGGCTCAAGTATTTTTATCGATTCAATTCACGAATCCCAAGCACGATAAGTTTTCTGCGCACATCATTATGCCAACAGGCGCCGGTATTAATTTATGACATAACGGAATATTACCATGGTTTTGATATTTAGTTATTTTGGAAAAAAATAATTTTAGCCAAAAACTGGGTTTAATTCATCGCCTTGTTCAATCTACACCCATTTCGAATATTCACAACATCTTCACACTCATTTCCTAAACTTTTTATTCTGCGGATTAAAACATAAAACCATTTTCCATTTCGAACACCCTGCTAAGTTTTTAATTCATAGTAAGACAAGCGTAAGCGCTTGTGCCACGCATATATATGTAACATTGGAAAAAAACGCCAACATAAATCGCATTCTTTCCAACTTACTTCAGTCCCGAGTGGTATCGGGTTAATTACGTCAGCGTCGCTTCCAAAAAACAGGTTCTAATACACACAAGCTTCGGTTTCGGGTGCACAATAGAAGTACAGCAGCAAAAGGGGAGTCGCAATAACTTACAGCGAGCAGATTCGCGTGCTATCGCGGCGGGGTGTTTTAGAAGCTCGGTTTCGAGGTTTCGGAGGCACGGCACAACAAATGGCACGCACTGGCGTATTATCTCGCTTGCTGCCCCCCCCTATCTACCACTTGCTTGTAATCGTGTGCCGTCGCTCTTCTCATTAGCGCTTTAATTTCACGCCTGGTGTTTGATTTTCTGCATCGCCGTAACGCAAATACATTAGCTCGTGTCGAGTAATACACAGCTGAAGCAACCAGACTTGGACAAATAAATATTTCTAAATTTCTAGTTCAATGAATTGTTGCTAATTCTAATTCTAATCTAATTTGTGAATTGCTTATGTGCTCTAATTCTAGTTCTAATCTATTTCGGACTTTATCAAAAAAATTTACTTTGTCCAACAGCATTTTTAGTATCTCAGTCGAAAAAACGAATTTGAATTAAAACTCTTTGGTCGAAACGAAATTTAGATCTAATCTAATTTGGAAAAACTGAAGTGATCTAATTTTAATCTATTTTTAAAAACTAAAATAAATCTAGTTGTCCAAGTCTGGTAGCAGCAGTACTATTGGTTTGCAAATGACCCGCTGGTACACAGGTGTACATCACCTGTAAGCCCATTTAACCCTAGAAAACAGGATGTAAAGCAGTCTTATTCAACGGACGTACTTTGCGAGACTGTATCTGACGTATACGCGTATGTAGAGCCTACATTGAAAAAGGAAATTCCTTGATGCGACATTAGCACTGCACAACCTGCGGCCGTGGTGTACATAAAAATAGTTTCTTTTGTTTACTGACCAGCACGCTTATAAATACGATGTTTTGCAAACTGCGCCAAGTGATTCAATAAAAATTTAAAATGTACACTTTTAGGCACCAGAGAAATGGTATCTGTTAAGTAATTTTTCGTTTGAAAACGCGTTATTTGCAAAAAAACTAATCAAAACTAACAAGCTATCCTTACGTTGAAAAAATTGCAATTCGGCTATCAATAGCAAAAGGCTATACACCCTGCTTCAAATTAATAAATTTGAATCGATTTTCACCAAAGAAGAGTAGTATACGTTAAGACAAGACAGACCGTTTTAATCCACAGCATTTCCTGCAACAGCTGTCAGCATTAAGTCTAAAAGCTAGCTCGTCAAAACTGTAAACGAACCCGTAATTAAGGTTCAACCTTTTCGATATTGACAGCACACGCGTAATGCCACAACAACAGGCTTCACATTCTGAGCATTCCTTCCTTTAAATACCAGAAGTGGCGCACCTACGTCAAACGCGTCGTCCAATGCTTCCATAACTGACGCTTCCTTCCCTATTAAGACGTGCCCTAACAGAAACTTCCCCCAAACGAAACGACCTGAACCGAAACCAGTCAATAGCACCGGCATACAGTTCTAGTCTAATTTTAAAAAGCTAAATTAAATCCAGTTGTCGAAGTCTGCCGACATCAGTGGTATACAGGTTTATGAAACCGGGAAGTAACCACTATTCGCTACACGTTGGTTGGTGACTGCCCTGTTTAGAATAGCCCGGCTAAATCTAAACAATACACGGCAAAATTACCGTCAGCGTAACGTCACGTTTTCTCGACAATACCCATTGTCTTTTTGTTTAGGCTTAAATAGCCCGGCACTTTTAAACTTACAGCGAATACTTAATCGGCTAATAATAGCAGCAGTCGTTGGTACAGCGTCGCTTCTATGCAGCAGTTACTGGTTGGTTTATTAATAAAATCACTTTCGCTTGCTGTTGGCATGTGTTGAGGTTGCCATGCCGCATACAATTAATTTACAACGTTGTTTTTCAACCTTTTTTAGCGGCGACACACTGTATAATGTGTATAGTATAGTAGTTAAGCTTTGTTGGACAATTCTTTTCATTGAACCTTTTGTAAGCTTACAATTAACACAATACAAATAAGACAATGGCATAAACATGTTGAAATTTATCAATATTATCTGATGTATTCGCATTTCCTTCCGCAATTTTCTAAAGTATTGGCAAAATCTCCCCCAAAACAATCTCAATAAATCTAACCATATTATGAACTACTGCAGTCGGCGAACCATCTAAATTAAGCGGCGACCCTTGTGTTAAAAACACTAATCATAATCTATTTCCAGCCTGTCAGAAGGGTCTAAAATTAAACCGTTACCATTTGCATACACATCCGTTGTTTTTACTAGTAAGATAATAGCACAGAAGAAAACTTTAAGCGGTTTGTTGGAATATTTACATGCATTCAGTCAATTTCATGCAAACGAACTTAATTGCTTCTGTTAGCGATAGATTTACGTCTATTCGAAAATGCACTGTCACTTCATAGGCTTGTAAAACACCTAATATTACACAACTACACGATTTGCGTCAGCACTCTGAAACGCTCGAACTGCGCTTTTGAAACGTACTTTTGTACTTTGGACACTGCTGGTCTCATGGCTGCTTCAAAAACATAGAACGACATGCTAAATCGCAAAAACAGATATGTAATTCGCTTGAAAATTGGTGTATTATGGGCTTCTGATTATTATTATAAATCAAATAAAAATCGACTGAATATCTTGCAAAGCGTCCGCGTATGAAATGTAATAATGTTTTAATCAGACTGAAGTAACATACCTAATGTTTGAGCCCATACAAAAGTAGGTAGCATTTTGATCATATCAATATCTCTTCATTCATTATTGATGTTGAAAATGAATAAATAGGCATTCGAAACGTTCGAAAGTCGACCTACACTTCTGTATGGGCTTCTTAGTACATTTTTCATAAAAAGAGTTATTTGAAACGTTTACAAAATGCTACCTACTTCTGTATGGGCTTTGATATTCTTACTATTCGTCTTACTACAACCTCCAACCATTATATGCTTCAAAAATCTAATATTAAACGTCGAAATGCTGAAAGGAGTAGAGTGTCACAGTGGCACGTTATATGCCGACTGACAGACTCACAAAAAACGCTTTTCAAACGCCAATTCAGCAACAAGTTCAAAGCAGAAGCGACAGAACGCCTTTCGTTTGCGCAACTTATTAGCATCAGCCACTTCGCCGACTCGCCTTCAAAGCGAGTTGCTTAAAAACCGAAAGTGGCAAATTCGCCACCTCTGCTGTGCACGGAGCGGCATCGGATTATTGAGCTCGTACAACCGATTCGAGCGGACGTCTTGCATTACAGATACAACGCATTGGTGGGCCTGAAATACTGGCCGCCTTAAAAGGCCACTACTATAGCACGACCCATTTTTCGGGCCAAATTAACATTTTTAACGCAATCCCAGCCTAAATAACCTCGTAAATTTGAAAAACAACAAATCTATGAGAAAAAACGCAAAAATAGCCTTAAAAATGCCTTGAAAGGAAAACAGAGCCGACTTGTACAGTTGAATGGCCACGAAACCGGGCCAAATCGTTTCAAGGCGCTGCTAATGCGATCAGACCTGAGATGAACTTGTAGTCTCGGGGGAGAGGCATCGGGCGATTGAGGCGCGCTCGCGTGTGCTGTTACGTCATAATTAACACCGGCCCGACGCCGCGAGGTTATTCGAGGCAATCGAGGCAAAGACAATGGAGTCGCGGGTACGCGAACTCGCGGGGAAATTTTGCAAAAAAAACGTAGCCACGAGCAAGACAATCTTAAACAAAAGGGTTTAAGGCAGTGCTTCGCAACCTTTTTTGACTTGTGGCACCTTACAGAAAATATAAATAGTTCACGGCAAAGCTCGTATTTTTGCTAAGTGCTTAACTGTAACGTTACAATAAACGAGATTGAAGAAGCACATTAACTGTAGGTTAAAATAACCCTTTTAAATGTTGGCACTTCATCGTACACAAAACATTGTATCAAGAAGCCTGCTAATAGAGCAAAAATTGGAATACTTAATAATATAAAATATTACCGGTATCCTTATAAGCATTAAACATGGCACCCTTATAGAGTGCCGCGGCACCCCGGTTGAGAAGCACTGCTTAAAGGGTAGATTGGTTTAAAGCTTACCATTTGTGGGTAATCGCCCGTAAAGAGGTACTTTTAAACTTTCTATAGAACAATTTTCGCTTTTAAAAATTACCGGATAATAAACTCTTTGGCAGTGAAGTTATTCAAATTTTTTTAAGGACATGAGTTAGATTTTGGCCTTTCAAAATTTTGAAATGTTAGTTTACATTTAAAAGCAGCAAATTAATTCTTAGTTCTTGTATGGTTTTGTCGTTCAATTGATTTCAGGCCATTATTTACTAAATTAAAAAACGAAGGACAATATGAATCAAATTAAAAAATCCAGTTAAAAAGCATAGAGCCGTAAAAAATGGCCTCGAAAGGAGCGCCGTGAAAAACGTCAATTGGAAAAAAAATATATGAAGTCACTATGTACGTGAAGCGCCCTAAACATGAAAAACTAGTCAATCTAGACAGATTGCTGACATGAAAAGGTCACATGTAATAATATAAAAGGCGCCCACCCTTTATTTCGTTTAATAACGCCGTATAGTCGCCCAATAAAATTCCTTTCTCCAAACGAAAGCCCTATTCAGTGATTTTTCGTTGTGTGTCAACGTCTAAAAAATCCGGGTTGAATGACGTCGAAGCCGCAATCAGGTGTTACTTGTTTCGGATCGACTCCTGCCTGTATTGAGAAAAAAATATAAACGGATTACGCTGAAGATGTTAAGACGACTGCTGGGTAAAATACCCCTTTAATAAAAAAAACTTACGTTTACGAAAGGTCACAGGCCGTTTTTTGACGTTTGGCTTTCCTTATCACAGTAAACATTAGGCGACCGCGACTATTTTATCCAAGTATGTAAACATAACCATTGATGTAGTGCAGTTATATTGTGTCGAATGCGAGGTAAAATACCCCTTTAATAAAAAAAAACTTACGTTTACTAAAGGCCACATGCCCTTTCTTATGACGTATGGCTTTGGTAATCTTAAAAACATTAAGCGATCGATACTATTTCATCTAAGTATGCAGAAATAACCATGGATGTAGGCTATGTTGTACATTTATATGTCGACCGACCGTTTTTCAAATGAAAATCCTTAAGAAACTGTCCTTATACCTACATTGTTAAACTTTAGAATTCCCCCAAAATGATTAGTCTAAAACCAGTAACAATAAAACTCAATATCTATAGATATTTAAGGTAAGCGATATGAAACTCTAATAAGGTCGTACTCTAACTTTAAACTTTATCGTTTAGCAAAAAAATAGCAACCTGTGCGAGAATTGAGTGACTGTCCTATTTTTTGGGCGTTGTTTTAATATCCAAAAAGCGCGACAAGCATAAGTCAGACAAATACTTTGACGCGTATAACTGCTGCGCCCAGAATCTATTAAAAGCTCCTTTGAGACTTACTCTACGTATAGTCGGCCAATGTGTAGGAGTTAATTACCGAAATACAAGGCGAAATGATGTATTTTGTCTATCAAGGGCGCTAACCAGTCGATGGGAGTTTCTATGACGACCGTAACTTCATGAGTTATCTCAGATATAGAAGCGATCTGAGACAAATGGTAAAATAAACGTCTTTAAACGTCAGACTATGTTACAGCATGCTGCTGCAACAGCCGTTTACTGCGTTATGCGTTGTATGCATACATGGTTTTAAAATGCATGAGCAATCACACGGGCGACCAAATCGGTTGTTTTGTTATTTTAAAAGCGGCAAAACAACACGCCAATCATTGAAGACAGCCTTATATGGCGTGGGTTAAATTCAATGCTGTGAAAACTTGCATTGTGAAGGCATTTCGTCCAGACAACTTTTTGTGAATTTCGCCACGTTTTTCGCACCGTGTAATTTAATGTTTTTCCCAATATGCAATTATTTTTCCCACTATGCAATTAATTTTTCCGCTGTGTAATTACATTTCAGACAAAGCTTAGATCACCAGAGAAAGACAGAGCTATCCATATAAGCCACACACACACACACACGCAATTCGAACCCATTCACATAGTCATAGACGACTAAAATTCAGGCCACAGCGACGTGTAATTTGTCGCCAGTGTTGAATGGAAAATTTAAGCCAGGATTTTTGCCGAGTTCGTTCTGCGGCCAAGTGAGACCACACGCTCTTAACGTGCGACAGCCATTTCAAGTGCACAAGATCTGCGTTATGCGTTCACATGCCAGTGTTGTAATGACTTAGGCCAAAAAGCACTTAAGTCAATGTTTTCGAATCACTTGACTTAAGTATTTTGGAAAAAATGACTTGATTTTAACTTAGGTGTTTTGGACAAATGACTTGGGTGGAAATAAAGTGTTTTACTAAGCTTTTTTTTTTACAAAATTATTTATTTCGAGTTTTGCACGTAAAACAATTAGCTTAAAATATGTTACGTGTGTTGTTTTTAGTACAGTTATTTCTCATAAACGGACGAGTTCACCTATTTTATTAGTTTAAAGTATATTGTTTTGTGATCTGCAAAGCTTTCGTTAATTTTGTTACGCACGTAGCTCTTCCAAAACACAAAAAACGTTCTTCAGTTAGAATCACATTTCTAACAGTTTGGTTGTTAAGTAGTCATGTACATCAATTCGCCTTTAAACAGTCACATTAACACGAAAAAGGTTCTTATTTGACGTTCAAACCGCGCTTGTTTTTTCGTACCCTTGGAAACCGCAGCACGGACCAAAAAACATCGAAGTTCTTCCAAACAAGAAATAATCAAGAAACGACGACCTCGTAAAATTTCGCTGTTCCCCAGGGCGCCATAAAGCTCCAGTCAAGTCGTAGTCAATCCTGGCACGTAAAACTATTTGAGGGTCGCTTAGCTTGAAAGAGGGGCATTGTGAAAGGGAGGAGGGAAATTAATCAGTAACTCGCGCCCCTCGTATAAGTTGGCGGCGGTGGCCCGCTCTCGAAATGCCAGAGTTGTTTGCCCTGGCTTAATGCTGCCAATCCCTAAACGTAAACAGACAGAACAAACTAGCAGCGACAGAGACGCTTTTGTGTGTGCGGGTGTATGTGTATGGGTGCGTGTGTGTATGTATGTGTACATGTGTGTGCGTGGGGGGGGGGACTATGTATAAGTGTGCGTAGTATGTGTGAGTGTATTTTTGCCTGCATGTGCCTATATTTTTGCGTGTATCTTTGTGTATTTTTGCGTGTATGTGCCTATATTTTGGCGTGTATGCGTATGTTTGTGCGTTTTTTTTGCGTGTATATATGTCTGTGTGTTTGGGCGTGCATGTGTATGTATGAATGTGTGTATGTCTACGTATTTGTGCGAATGTGTTTGTACGTGCGTGCGACGTTTGTGTGTGTGTGTGTGTGTGCGTGTTTGTGCTTGTGTGTGTGCTTGCACCTCTTATCGAACGCCGGGGTAACCGGTTAATTTTCCCCAACAGCTTACCGAAAATAGCTCCTTGAGTCTGTTTCTTATCACGGGTCACATTTGGGCGCTGTCCCTGGTTTAATGGATAACGCCCCTGATGGAATTTGATTGTTGACGTTTCCCATAATATCCACGATCCAAAAATAGCTGTAAACCCGTGGTTTAAAACGTCCGATTCTTACATTTCACAGAATAATCCTATCGATGCGAGTTCAAGCTCCAAAAACTATAAACCGCAATGGTTTTTGAATTTTATTTAACGGGGTCCGCTAAAAATACATTTGGGTTCGCGTGGACCAGGGAAGTCATGAAAATTTTACATGTGACGTCATCAAACTATGTCAATAAACTTAAGCAATCTGCTATTTGAGATCCAACAAATGTGAAACTGAAATTGAGTCGTAAAGAAATTTAAAAAAATACATCAAATTACTTTTTCATTGAATTAGTTTATTTAAAAAAAAAGTTATTCCATTTCTTTTAAATAATACGTATAATTTCAATTGAGTCTTCTAGACCCCATTAAACTAGTCCACGAACCCCTAAGGGGTCCATTAAGAACCTCCGGTTTAAACACTTTTCTTTGCACCGTCGTATACAGTGTCTGAAATGAAGTACCATTGACCAACTGACCACTTAAAGGGATTTTGGCTGGTTCTCTAAACAATAGTTGAGAGCCTGATTTCCACTTCTTGGCCCAACCATGTGAAAATGCCACGAAATGTCGGGAATGTAAAATAAACGCCAAGCTTGTTTTAAAAGTGACCACGTATAATGACCAAGCATTGCCCACTTTGAAAAAACTTAAAAGTTACAGCTCACCTACAAACTGAAATCGCTAAAGCCGATATAATGTACTCCATAGATTTTTAAAGTGTATAGTGGTAAACTTACTAAAAAATTTTTTAGAGACTCCCGGATCGACTGGTTTGGTAAAAAGTCACAAAAACACTTATTAAACATTTTAAGTGTTAATTGTATTCCAAGCCAGCAATGGAAGTTATTTGGTTACGTCAACGAACGCTTTATTAGGCTTTTCCAGACAACAAATGGTCATTTTGATGTTCGGCTTGTGTGCGACAGCTACTGTAATGACATAACACATATTCGACGCGATCGACCAGTGAAATGCAGCGATCGACGTGTTGGCTAGTCCTGGACCATACAGACCAATGAGAAAGGTCGCATTTCCGCTTCACGTCTTATGTGCGGACCTCAAACGGTAATTTTGCGTCCGCTCTTGAACCTGACAGCAGTTATCGTACTTATGTTACTCGATACCGTTGCTGGCTAGAGGGTTAAGTGCACCTATGTATCGCTCAGTGTGTAAGTGAAGATCAAACGACACTATTCGCAAACTTAAACAATCTTCGTAGTAAAGCAGTGTCACATGATTTCCAAAATTGTTTTACTGTTCTCAGAAAACAATGCCCATTGTAAACGTCATAATGACGAAATATTTACACAAATTGGGTTCAAGGCAAATACAAAACAGTAAACTAAAAACACACAATGTCCATTTTGGAGTTGTTTCTCATTATGCGCGTACAGAGTTTAAAACTGCCGAATAACTGAAGCTCTGTTGAACACAGCTATTCAATTATCTGTCATTTATATGCCTATCCTGTATTTTCATATATATAGAACAGGTCTTGTGAGAAATAAAAACATTCAGTTCATATTTGAAACTTGTTTTTCTCGCAAACATCGCGTATTAGTAATGAGTTGATAAAGCAATCATTTGTGAAAAGTGTTCAACAAAAATTTTTCTTTTTAATATGCAAATCTATTTAGATCACGGTGACACATAAAAGCCTATGACTATATGTTTATGTGACGCAAATCTGGTTTAAATGCAAATGAAGTAATTACCGTATTACCGCAAGTGTAGCCAAATAACCGTCGCATAAAAGCTTAAACGCAAAAACAAATAATAATCTAAATAGTTACGCGTTATTTTGTGAATGCAAATGTAATATATACACGGAAGCTGCCGTAGTAGTACGTATTAGGAAAGTGCTTCTCAATGTTATTTATTTTGTGGCCTATACATATTTAAGGGTCAATGCTAAGGCGTGACAAGAAATATTAACTCAATAAGCAAATTCAATTTAACTCTCGTACATCGAAACTGGCACATCCTGAGACCTATAACAATTCTTATAGTATGACACAATTAGCGAAAATCCATTTAAACCACATACTAACTTACAAATTAAATTGTGTGTTCGAACAGGTTATACTAGCTAGAACTGTTATAGCTTCTGTCATACTTCTGATATACAAGGATTTGCAAACAATTGAGTCATCCCATATCATGTAAAATCTAGTAATTCGTGTGTTTGAACAAGTTAAAGCTTATACAATGCTTCTAGTGTGCAGAAATTGGTCAAATACGGTTTCCTCAGGTAATTGACCAGAGGAGTTTTTTCATTATGACTGGTTGCAACAATGTGTATATTGTTTTATGTTATTTAAAAAATAGAAAAATAAGATATGCTCGAGAAGGTTATAGCTTCCATAATACTTATAAAATTAATTTAAACTAAACAGCACAAAGTTTGAATTTTATATTCAAACAGGTTACGGTATATTTACCCAAATCTAAATCAAAATAGCCCAGGAAAAGCGCACGGACCGCCTGAAAGCACTATAAAAAGCGCAGTACCATAAGATCGACACAGGCGCATATAACGCAAGCATAAAACACCGCCCTATACTATAGCAACGCGGTATAATTTCGCGTAATAGCCGGTCGCTTTGGCAAGAAAGCGCGCGCGCTGTTGCGGCGCGACAAAAGTGGTATTGTGACGTCATAGAGGTGTTGGTGCGTGACCGAAGAGTGGGACTCTCTATATTCAAAGAGAGTGGCCACCAACCATCGTTAACTACATGCCTCGCTCGTATATAGTGTGTGGAGAATGGCCTACGCTTCTAGCGCAGTTTGCTTAACTGGCTTGTTTTTCTCTCGCGAGTTATAAATGATGTCAGAGCTTTAAAGGCAGACCACCTTACGTCAGCCCAAGCCGCCATAGCTAAACACGCCATATTCGCGCCCTGTTCAAGGCTATACGTAATGCCCAGGCGAGCGTATAGTGTTTAGATAGGAGTGCCATTTGCGGTGGCCTTTCTTTCACGAATTCGCGCCAGGGGCGGGTAAATAACGATCTTATGAGTCGAGAAAATGCCCGTTGAGCTAACGCGCTGCGAAATTGCCTTGTTTAGCGCGTTGTAATCGGCTGTTTTGGTAACCGTCTTGCGTAGTTTGAAACACCCAAGCCCTACAGTCGTGGGCCTCTGTAATACACACGCGTACGCACGTTAGCGAACAATTCCCAATTTTAAGTATTTAGTAGTGAACGTGTTCAAATTTGTCGGCAGCCAACTTAGCCGTGTTTCGTCATAGGTTTTTGTAGCGTTTCTTAAGTTTTTTTCTATGCGTGGGCAAATTTACGATACGTTCAACCGGTGGTGAGAGTTGGAAGAAATTGACATTGAAGGACCGGTTTTCAGTAGTTACATCATTACCAAATGAGTTACGCAATAACTAGCGATGTCTGGTAATATTTGTTTGAAGCCGGTTTGATGGCAAAATTGAGATACGAATTCGGCAATTATTTGCCATCCAAATCATGAAATTTATGTAACAAAAATTATCCAACGATTATTTTTTTATCATAAAATTGCAACTGAAGGTAACTTTTCACGATAAATCAAATTTTGGTAAAAACCCTGGACAAACTACATTTGAATATTTTAGTTTCATCTGTTTTTCTTGTTTGAGCACAGTAATGACGTCATTTGGATTGGAAAAGCGATATTTTTTGCTCAAATTGTCGTGAATCGGTCTCGTAAAGAAAAAAAATCGAAAGAAAGTTCTAGACCTTTAACAAACACAACAGCAAAACCTGTGTTTTTTATCTGGAAACACAAAACTGAAAATTTCGAAAATAAAACAAAAAAAGAAAACTATTGCATTGATTCGCAAACTGTGTGCTCGAGAGATTATTAAGTGAGTTGTTTAAAAGAAAATTACGATTGGTCTTGCTTACAATGCACGAAGCGTAATATTTCGTCCAAAAACAACAGCGTTGTGTTATTTCGGGCGAGCGTCTTCGAAAACGAGCGCGTCACAAAAAGCCTGCAGTTTCCACTTATTTCTGGCGCGAGGTAATACAAGGAAAAATCGTGTCTTGTCGAGCTTTGGCCCCACTTCGAGCATCCATCATTTTTTATTACCCCGCGCGTTTTATTTGTCCAAGTCACATCACGAGGGAAACAGTAGTACCCCGAATTTCTGAGAGACGTGGGGTTAGCGAAAGGGTAAAAACGACGAGCCATCGTGCATTTCTCTGAAGGTATAGCGCAGTGGTTCTCAAACTTTTTTGAGCGCGACCCAAATCTGAGTTTTATGAGCTTCTCACGACCCAAGCCTCAAACATCAAAAAACGTACTTTTTCTGATATGCATGAAATAAAAAAAGTTAGACAACCAGATAAAGCACCCTACACATTTCTATGCAACAATGATTGATTACAAACAAATGATTAATTTATTTTAGTGTGATTGGTGAAAGTAGTCCGAATTTCTGAAAAGCGTGGGGTTAGCGGAAGGGCAAAACAACAGGCTATCTCGCAATTCTCTGAAGGTGGTACGACGTTTGCCAAATTTGGCCGAAGCCTTTTTTTTAATGAAGTACGTTTTTAATATTGATTTGCAGCGTTATACGTTCCGAATGATTTTCTTTAAACGCAGGCCCAAGTTAATTTTCAAATTTTGAAATAGGCTTAACTATAAAACGTTGATCTGCCAAAGATATCGAAATAACCTAAAAAAAGAAAGGTGGTTGACTCGTAATTGGCACGTTTTTTCAAACTTTTCCTTTCAGTTTTAAATAGACGAATATGGGTAACAAATAGAAACATTTGCTTATCGCCAATAATTTGCAATTAAGTAAATTTGGTAATTGAAAATTTAATGGGCAGTGGAAAATAATGGTTGGGGTTTTGTTAGACGTAGTGGGTATAATAAAGTCCATACGGAAGTACGTAACATCTAATTTGGACGTTTCAAATGTATCTTTATTAATTTTCAACAGAAAATTAATATAGAAAATTGAAAAGGAGATATTCGAAACTCTAAGAGTATTACTTACTATTTCATGGACTTTGACATTCTCACTACATTCAACAAAATAAAAACAAATCTGTATTTAAAACGCCTGAAGGTTAACAACTCAAAGTGTTCAATAAATAGCAAAGTTCAAACATTCGGCTTAGTGTGGTTTAAACTTGCAATTAGTTAGTAAGGTAAACTAGGGTTGGATAAAGCCTTTTCACAGTAAAAATCTCAAATTACCAAATTCATCAAATTACTTTTCAGTCTTTAAAGTTAATGCTGATTCTGTATTCATTTTGGGTTGTTTCTCGTTTTTATTTCTGGCGAACGGTAGGGCATGTTAATTTGAAAGAGTACGCATATTTGCTAAGTGCAAACAAATTCAGTAACTGACGTGAGCTTTGGGAAACCTAAAATGGCGATTTGAAAATACATACTGGCGACGTTAGTTGCTTTTCGAGTAACTGAAAAATCTTATAAGTTACCCACGCCAGAACTTCTTAAACCATGTGGATGGCGATTATTACGGAACCACTTTTAAGATCGCCAACTTCTATTAATTACTTATGCCAATGACTTGACTAACTGCACTTAAGTCACTTTTTTCAAATCACTTGACTTGACTTAAATATTTTCGGTAAAAAGATTAACTTGACTTAAATATTTTCGGTAAAAAGATTAACTTGACTTAAGTATTTTGGCCAAATGACTTAACTTGGACTTGAGTTGTTGAGTCATAGACTTAGGTTGAAATTAAATGTTACGCCTTTTCGGCCATGTGTGTTATTCCCTGATGAAGGCTTTCTGAATAGTTAGCCAAAACGTTGGACAAACAAATATATACCAGAAGAACTTATTTTTAGTAAAAAATCTCCGAAGGTTTTATAAAATTCAAAGCGATCTCACATCGAACATTCAAGAAGCCCTGACCCAAAGTATAAAGCGGCCTACGGTTTGCACAGTCGCAGTAATTACAGTCAGGTGTGCCGAGTCAACATAAATCAAGTTTTCACTTGCCAGTGGTAGACGCACGCTAGCTGTCCATTAATTTTACGAGCCTATTTAGAGGTCAAGCGTTCTACTGGTCAAGGGGTCAGTTTATAGAGATTTAATAGCATTCGGCCCTCTTTGAACTCGGCGTTTCTGGCCCAAGCAGTGTGAAATATGTTAATGATGTTTGGTTTAAAAGTGTGTTTGATTGCATTTCACTTGTTTAACGTTTTGATTTGGCATTTGTTCTTGTAAGTATTGATACATCGTTGGATTAGTATTACTTAGGGTCGTAAACAAGTCATTTCGTATGATATTTTGGGTGGCCGCTAAAAAAGTTAAAGAACATCGATTTATTGAAATGAAACAACCCTTATTTAAAACGCAAATAGTCAATGTAAAAACAATAATGGTTAAAGGCAAAAACATTATTGTGAAGCAAAAAATGCTGAACTGGTCAGGATAAAATTTCCCGCTATTATTATCATATTAAGAAAAGTCAACTCATCAACACCAAAACATTTAAAAAACATCAAATTTGTGTCCACCCCACAGTATAGCCCAGCGAAAGGTTAAAAAAGTGTCCCGACACCTTTAAAGTACCGTTTATAATAGTATAAGGTCAAACTGGCAACCTTTTAGTGTAAAGGACAATCGCCTAATTTGCCTTTCACTGTTGAGATCAAAGTTAAAGAGATCAAGGTCGTCTTAAGACTCTCTCTTTGTGTCCACATAATGCCCTACTGTTTCGTCACAGTAAACACTTGTGACGCAGGGGGCCGTCGCCGTCGCCGTCGCCGCCTTGCAAGAGCCCTTGCCTTGTCTCGCGTCACAAAGCCCGCATTATGACGTCGGGCTGACGCGAGAGCCTATAAAGACATTGGCCCGAGCGGCAATTAGACTCACTGCAGCTTAGAACGGCTTTTCGGCCTTGATTTTGCTGTTTAAACCTTTTTTACGCTGTCCCATTGTTACTAAACGTTTTGATCCAACCACCGACTTTTACTAACCTTTTTTCCATATAAGGTAACAACCAAACGAATGCGATATAAAAAGAGGCGACATAAAACACATCGACGATTTAGAAGGGAGGCATTAAAATACAGCTGGAGATTTGGGTTTACTTGTCTTGGCTTTATAAGAGCCCTTACTAAACCTTTTTCCACCTCACCAAGTGCCCCATTTTGCTAGAAAATTCTAATCTGAAAAAAAATCTGTCAACAAATTTAGCATCTTTTTCAAACAACTTTATTGACCTCAGCTCGACAATTTCCAGGGCTTAAAGCAACTTACGTTCATATGTTGGCGTCTTATAACGTTAGAACACCTAAAGCAACAGCGTTTGCAATTCATATAAGTAAATACATTTAGCTCCTGCACAACGATGACGTCATATGGAGGCCAAAAGGCTGTCACGTTATACTAGTGCGTGGTGACGTAATGCTGGTTTTTAACGAATAACGCAGTTCGGTTTGATTTCAGGATATCTTTCTACGCTAAACTCGAACCATAAATAAACTAATAAAATATTATGCTATTGCCTTATAAATGGGCAAGCTTTCGTAAAAGAAACATGACTGATCGAAAAAATGAATTTGCTTTGCCTCAAACCAAAAACAATGACATTATAAGCCAACAAACTTCCAAAAACTTGAACGAAAAAACGCAAAAACAGTATTCTTTTTACTATAAAGGGTGAAAAGCATATCGTTGCACCATCGTTTCACCTTTCATTTTCAGTAAAAGTTGACTTTTAAAGACCGAAACCTCGAAAAATCCGCCGGAATTTCGGCCTGGCATACTTTCGTAAACACACCGCAACGGGTTTACAGCGGCGGCATATTTCACTGCATAGCAAAGCCGTGACAAACAGCCAGACGTTAACCCACGCACTAGAAACGGCAAGTCTCAGTTTAAAACCGGTATGCTCTTTGAGCTTTTGTAGCTTCGCACTAATAAAGCAAAATTAAACACGCATTTTTGACACTAATAAACTTCAATCCCTTCAAACAGCCTTACAAGGGCGAGGAAAGAGAAAAATACTATATTATTATCAGTTATATAATGCACACCGTGCATTTAAGTTTTGCATGTTTCTATGGGTATTTGTAATTTAAACTAAGTACAAAACTTAACCGGAAGTCAGTTTCTGTACTTTATATACGGATGTGAAAAGCAGCTTGAAAATGAATGTCAAAAAGTGATGATACAAGCTCGTATCGAAACGTCTTAATCAAGATGATGTCGATCTACTCGACCTTTTTGGCTTTGCAATTCATTATCAAGCTACATTACACATCCGTGCATAGGGTACCCAAATATAGATTATATTTAAAATTACACAAAGTTTCGCTGGACACTTGACAATCTGTGGAGGTACACCGGTGTGCCGTGGCAAACAGTTTGACAACATAATCACCAGTTTAAAGTGCATTTTCACCGTGGTACGATTTCGCAACAGCACCCAGTGATTAATCCATAACCAAGAGGCCGTGCCAGTAACTCCTGGTGTGTGTTGGTTGACAGCACAATGGTGGGATGGTGGGAATGTGAAATACCGTTGTCTCGAACGTAATTGCCAGCTTTTCAACGGAAATTATGAGCTTGTAACATTCCTAGACGGACGTGAAGGTGCAACGTCGCTAGTTTGTCGAGTAAGAGTGTCGCCTTTTTTATTCAGAAGGCTCGCTTTATGAGAGAGGGCGATGGGAGGCAAAATAGTCCCCCTTAACTCATATACCAGTAGTTCTTTCTTTTATTATAAACGAAACGGTGACACAACAATTTAAATACATTTGCTTATTTATTGATCAGAAATGCCAGAACAACATCCATAAATTACACAACTTTTTTGCCAAATTTCGCAGAAAAACACCCGATGTGCTAAAACATACTTTTATGCATTCAACGAACCCACACGTCCTTACTTTAATACTTTTCAAATATTTAACTATTATTATTTGTATTGTATGTTTTTTGCATAATCCTAAAAAACTATTCGGTTTTAAACTATTTCGGTTAGAATTTTACGCATTTATAAATATCCTGTTTTAAAATACTTTTCTTAAGAAATCGGTTGTTTTGAAATAACTTTGTTTGGAAAAATTACAAGGCACTAAAGTTTTTTTATTAATTAAACTATTTTCTTGAAAAAAAAATGCGATGTATTTTTTTAATTAGACACCCACACTCAATAAAACTTTATAAATTCCCTAAAACTTGGATCGCTTACCCCTTAAAGGGTATATGAACCCCAGTTTAAGAACCCTTGCCGTAAGGTATGCAATTTAGCACCGCTCCCAAAACCCCTCCCAAAATCCCCTCGATTGCCCTGCGAGGTTCATTTTCCGGCGCGCAGTCGCACGCGGATATTTGGCGGAAAGGCAGACTTGTTGTGCCCGAATCGCTTTGCACAAGGCTGTTCGTCTTCCGGCCGATAATCATAACCCGCTGCTGCTAATAACTGAGCGTTCGGCCCGGATTTAGCGCTGAACCCGGGCGCACTTTTCAACGCAAAACAGTTCAGGTGCGAATCAAGTGGTCTAGAAATCTCTGCGCACCTGCTGCACACACCGGTTTAATGTCAAATGTTATAACGTCGCCAAGATGTTATGCGGGATGCCGAAACGCGGTGTTTGATTAGAGTTTCTTTTTTCATTGCGAGCGGTTGAAAACAACAACATCATTCGATTTCGCTGAAATCGCTTTTTTTTGGAGTTTAAATGTAAAATTAATTCCATATTTGATGTATAGTAAGAATAAGAATATCAAAGAAAATTTTTGATGTTTCGAATATCTCCTTATTCATGTTCAAAATTATATACTTCTGTATGGACTTTGATATTCTTACTACGTCTAGTACAACCTCCAACCATTATGCCTGTATAATGTTTCTTTATTTTTCCAAGAGAGAAAGGGTTCTATACAACGAAAGGGGTAGCAGACGACTTTTGTGGCCCATTACAACGCCGTGGTTTCGTACTTAACCGCAGGGCAGAAGTAGTTTGTCGGTTTTGAGTTGTTTGTTATTTCTACGACGGTGGTTCCCGATTTGATGTGCTATTCGGGACTTTCGGGGTTTTTTAGGGCCAGGAACCTTTTCCCAACCCGACAAAAACGCTGAAGAGAAACCGGGAAACGTATTTCGGTCACGTGACGCATGTCGCGACCACAAAAACGGAACAATTTGGTCTCAATCGAGAGAGGTGTTAAACTAAACGCTCTTTGCGTGTGATCGAACAAATCAAAATCTCGATCAAGAAATAATGAAAATTAAACCAATAATGTTAGGCTACGTTAAATTTTGTTCTATTGTTTTAATAAAAAAAGGTTAGTTATACCTTTCGTGTGTAAACTATCAGTTGAAAAGCAAATATCTTTTATGAATCAGGTCGCAGTTTTTTTTTTAATCAAATCTAAGTAAGAAGTATTGCGTATCAGCTGTGGAACGGCATATATCAAGGTAATTTTGATTTTTTATGGTAATTTTGCATTTTATAAAACAAATTTCAAACCGAATTTCGCCAGTTCGGTGATTGCATATCTTTCATATACTTGACATAATTATGTTTACTGGACTACTCGACTCGGCCGAGTCGCGAAATATTGCTGTACGTGTGCCAAGAGTATTCGGATTGTCATAAACGCACCCTAACTCGTTTGATTGGTTTGTAACATTTGAACTACAGATGTCCAACGTACCCACATGTCCCACAGCAATACATAAAAGCAATTGGTTCGGCACGGAAAAGTCGCCAGGATTTGTTTAACAACCAAACCAAATTAAAATCGGCCTCGGTAAGCCAAACAAAGGCAGCGCGTTTCGTGTTTATTTTCGTATGTTTTCCGTCTTTTACTGCGGTGGATCGGGTTTGTTGAACCGCGCTAAACACCACGGTCAAATGGCAACGAACTTGCGGAGAGTTTGGGGGAGAAAGGGACATGTAGCTTGGAAATGAATTGCAAAGGGTATACAGAGGAACTACGAACCTAGCCTTGAATAGGTGAAACAAATTCGGAGATATGACACGGGATATGCTTGCGAATGTTTGCCAAATAAGTCAGAACACAACGGGCTACAATGTTCTTTTCTTCGGTACACTAATCACGGATCTGTAATGAAGTTTGATAATGAATTGTAAAGTCAAAAAGTAGATCGACATCATCTTGATTAAGACGTTTCGACACGAACTTGTATTATCTTCAGTTAATGTGACTGAATAACTCAGAATGATAACTTTTATAACAGAACTCGGAATATCACATTAACTGAAGATGATACAAGTTCGAAACGAAACGTCCGAATCAAGATGATGTCGATCTATTCGACCTTTTTGGCTTTGTAATTCATTGTCAAACTGCATTACATATCCCAAAAAGGAACATTGTAGCCCGTTGTGTTCTGACTTATTTGGCAAACATTCGCAAGCATACCCCGTGTCATATCTCCGAATGGGCTTCACCTATTCAAGGCTAGGTTCGTAGTTCCTCTGTAGAACATGGTTTAGCCGTGTACGTTGAGGTTAAGTGTATTGCTTGACGTCATATTTTTCTTTTAATATCTGTTTCTTATTTCTGGTTAGATGTGCAATACATTGTTAAGTCTGTTTCTTGTTTTTTATTTGGCCCATTTTACAAAAAAGCAATGTTGATTGTTTGCTGTACACCTGTTACTGTGCAAAATTTGAAGTTTTAAAGTAAGGCAGTTCTTAGTCTGATTATTTTACCTTTATGCGAGTAAATTTATTTAACTGAGATGCGCCAAATAAAATCATGAATATTTTGAAAGGAGGGGTGATACTAGCATTACTTTAAAAGTCAAAGAAAAATTGGATAAAATAATACTAAGCCGGTTTGGATATATTCAATTTTTTTTTAGATAATATCAAACTATGGTAGCTATCATTTAACAGTTGGTAACGCATGTGCCCCAAAACAGCATTCCTAATCGTTAAAAAATCTCGCATAGCGGTCCCATGTAAATTCTCAGCGCGATAACTTTGCTAAAAGGCACAACAAGATCAAACTGCCGTTACAACGCGATTCAGCTTTGAGATTAAAAGCATTGTAAGCGCCCTTTTCTCTGATAAGGCCAACGCAATTAAGACTCCACGATCGCAGAAGATAAAAAGACCGATTGCTGAAATCAAGGCCTATTCTCACAACGCAATCCACTTAAAAACAAGGGTATTACGCAAATCCGCTCCGGGATACAGTCATGCATTTGTTTCTATTCTAGTAAAAGAAGTTCTCATAAACCAAGCTTCTGTAAAAAGGGGGGTCTGTGCTTTGCGGTACGTTTATTTCCCACATTACTCCAAGGCTGTGAACACTGTTCCGATAAGCCTTGGTGTTAGTCACAAACTCGCCTCAACACTGTACAAAGATGAAAGGGTTTGTTTGACGCTAAACAAGGCCTATGTCGAAACCTTGCTGTAAGCTGTGTAGCTAATGACTGGAAAGTAAACTCCCAATAACATCTGCGAGTTTTGCAACGACTGTGGATAGGTCAGCATAAATACCAATGTTGTAATCACTTTGAGTCGAGTCAATATGTGTCTTGTGAGTGAGAAGATAATCGTTTATTTTTTTTATGTCAAATTAGGCCCTTTTCTAGTAAGCAGCCTTGGGACTACAGTCTCCTTAATCCGTCCCTGCCTTTATTCTTAGGTAATTATGGATAAAATGGTTCAACTTATGGGCAACTTGGGAGGAATATAGGGTGAAAAAAAAACGGAGCTGTCGCTATCGAATCGGTCTTTTAAGCATGTGAACATGGAAATCAGCACAAAACAATATATGGCGCCTGTTCGCGTAAATTGTAAGTCTAGTATAAATCCGGTGCCTTTTCGCGTTAATTGTCTGGAATTCCAATGAACGAATATTGCTGCGGCTTCCGCTATTGGCGGCCAAGCACTCTGGTTACTGTATGACGCCAGTTGCAAGCTTATAAAGACGGCGTAGTTATCTTCCGGCAATGGCGGCGTGGTCCTATTCTAGTAGCTGCAGCGAAACTGAATTCACGTTAAAACGTTTTTTTGGCCCTTGTTTAAAAATTAGCTTAAAACCCGGAAGAAATTAAGTTGGTGGAAATTGATTCTAAGTAAATTCCGTTAAACCGGTAGAAAACGTTTTGTTGTTTAAAACTAACGTTAATTTTCTTCGATCACATAAGTCATAAGTCAACGAAATGACCAAAATTTTTTTAAAGCATTTACAAAGTTTTTAAATGTTTTTTTCTATTTTTAAATAACAAAATGTTTGAACAATTGATAAAATAATAATAATATTATTATTTGTTTTGTTAATATCGGGATCTAAGCCTGCTCTGACATTTCTAGTTGATCGTTTTTCGATATCGTAAGATATAGTATTCTGTTCCTGTTGAATAAAGTTGTTTTGGATCCTTTTTAAAACTTTTGTTGTTTTTCTTGGAATTCTTAAACAAGACGGATGCTTTTCTAGCCAAAAAAAACAATTAAAAAATAATTGAGACGTAAATTATCTCGTTCCGTTGCGTAAATGGCGCAAATAATGTCTGGGGCACTGATGGCAACGAAATGAATAAAACACCAGTGAGAATTTAAGGCTTAACGAGGCAGTGATGGAAAGCGACGCACAATTACGGTTCCTTAGATTGCCAAGCGTCCAACTCCAAATGTCAAAATAACGTCTGGTCGATTAGCTGAAGGCAAACGGAAGGGCAACATTCCGTTCCTAAGCCAAACGACTTTTTTCGCAAGCCAAATGACTTTGTAATTATCGCGGGAATCGGTTAAACTCGCTTGGGGTCGAAGTATGTTCTTAAAAGTTTTAAGAGAAAAATAATTTCAGGAATAAACCAGGACACCAGACAAAATCAAAAAATTGAAAATACAGCTCACGGGATATTATTTAAAGGCTTTTCAGGGATGGAATTTGAATACATTTTTTAAAAAGTGTTTAACGTGGCTTTGTGTTTGGTTGGGGATTTACTGTGTAGGAACGTGTATATTAGTAATTATAGATAAAGCCGATAAAATTCCTTAATGTTCAAATTATGAATTGCAACAGAAATTTCAGAAGACAAAACTTTCTATCCAGGAAAAAAAAAGAAATAAAAGTAAAAAAACAATTGGAGATTACTTTACTTTTAGGGGATTTAAATCAAAGCCCATACAGAAGTAGGTATCATTTTGAACGTTTCGAATAATTCGGTATTAATTTTCAACATACGTCAGACTAATAGACTATGTGAAAATGAATAAAGAGCTATTCGGAACGTTCAAAATGATACCCCTTCGTCTGTATGGGATTTAATAGTATTCTTATTACGTCTTACTTTAACTTTCTATGTTCCAAAGGTTTAAATCAATTACTGGATTAACCTGGGGTAAAAAAATCACCACAAAAAAAACGTTTACGAAACGTTTATAAAGGAAGGGTTAAAACAGAGTTTCAAAGCGCAACCGCGAAACGCTTTCAGCGGATTGGTGTAATTGGCTTTAGCGTTTAAAAACCCAATAAAGAAAACCACAGACTCTGTAAGGCGGTCTGCGGCGAGCCTGTATACCAGTGAATTGCAGCACCAACGAAACGGGATCAATAAGCTGGTAGCAGCAATCAATAGACGATTTCACGGCCCTACATCATATGCGACGGACTCTAAAGTGTATCGACGTTTCGCTGCCCGGGTTTCTGGCCTTTGCCGTGTATCGAAAGCCAATGATTTACGTTTGAAGCGGTGGACATAAAACCTCTTGGGGATTTTCTGTTGATTTTAATGCATACATCGATTGCACTACAACTAGAGTTGTCCGATAATATCGGATCGGTTACAATCGGTTCTTGTCCGATACTTGGGTGACATAAGTTATCTCCCGATCCCACTTCAAATTTATTTCATCCGTGGTTTGACTGTTTTTTATTTAACAATCAAAACACGTTCCTTTTGTGCGTTTTAGTTTCTTTTTTGTGATGACGTCATTTAGTATCGTATAAAACGGCAGAGCATTTCGCGCAAAATATCGGTTATTGATAGATGTATAAAACAGTAAAGTATCGGTTATCAGTGACAGGCACACTAACCCAGGGGTTATTTAAGGTATGTGAAATTAGTATTTGGGTCCATGGATGCTTTTAAATTCTAAGCGTTTTAAGTAACAGAAGATTATTAAAAAAAAAAAGATTGAACAAAACATGCTTTGTCCTCTTCTTTTATGTATTTACCCAGCATTTAAGTTTAATAGATGCACATAAGTTCGGCCGAACACAGCAGGTTTTCCATAGTTTGGCTGTTTTTGGTTAACAATAAAAAAACGTTCCATTTTTTCCTTTTTTGCTGATGTAGTCATTTAGTATCGAATACAGCGGCAGAACATTTCGCACCAAATACCGGGTTTCGGTAGGGTAGGGGTATAAAAAACGAAGCCACTGAAATACGCACAAGAGCGGAGGTTCTTAAACTGGGGTTAGTGAATCCCTTGGGAGTATTTTACGGGCCATGAATGCTAAAATCTTAGTTTTTTATATAAAATGAAATTTGTCATGAAGAAAAGAGATTAGGTAAAACGCAATGCCCCCCTTCTTTTATTTATTGAAACTTGAATAAAGTTCAATAGTTGCACATAAGTTCGGCCAAAAACAGCAGGTTTTCAAATTCCACTTTATTTCTGAAGCCATCTCTCTCTGAACCATCCCATATCCAGCCCGGTCCAATTAAACCAAAAAAGTGTTTTTAGGGGTCAGCTTAGGGGTCAGTTCCGAAAAAGTTCAAGAACCCCTTCACTTATACCACATCCCCAAACATAGGCGTAGACAGGGGGTACGCAGGGGCCACGCCCCCAAAAAATGAATGAATATTGTACTTTTTATAATTTGTTTTTGCTGTTTAAATGTTTTTTTAGTATTGACTCAGTCAGTTGGTGCTCGAAACGGTTTACTAGCATTGTTTATTGTGTTCGATACGACAGTTTATACAATGGCAAAAGCTAAACCAAAAAAAAGTTCAAACTTTTTTTTCCCCCAAAATTTTCGGCTAGCTACGTCACAGTCCCCAAACATATTCACGCAATCGCGCACACGAAAATTTTGGTTTAAGCACTCGGGGGAATTCCTGAGGCTCGCGCCACTAAATAAGCTAGCGCGGCGACACTAAAGCAAAGTAAATCGGATCTCAGCATTTCGGCCCTAATGGCCCCGGCGGCCTCCAATTAGAGAGATAAAAAGCGTCACTTTGTCGGCCAGTTTAAGCTGTTGATGCTTCTTCTCTGTAGCGATAAACTGTGACACATTTAGGCTTGGGTCAAAACAAACAGGTGATTTTATAGCTGTGTTGTGTGCTCAATTGTTTACAGTTGCTTTGCAGATTTTATGTAAACACTAAACAGTAAACACGCACGCCTGATCACTGTGATTCAGAGCGTGAAATTAATGCACACAAACAAAAATTAACAGTTGCTGTTTGGATAATGCGAAAAAGGTGACGATTGATTTGTGATGGGTTCTTGAGTTGCGAAAAGTTGTCAAACCATGTTTTAAAGTCGTTTGCTGGAAGTTAGTTAAGTTCCTATGGAACAAAATTAGGCTTATCTCTTCAACACTTTGAACGATTTTCGTATGGGCTCTATTCCCTGTATTTCTAAATGATTGACGGCATCACAGCCAGGAAGTTGTCATAATTTAACTTAAATCTTATAATTTGGTATATTTTTTGCATAGGTTTCATCTAAAGAGTTCAAATGTGGCACCTTAATTAAGCAAAAGCTATTTAAAAAAATTGGCCTAAAAAGTATGAATTAAGTCACAACACCTCAATTGAGTATATGACGAGGAACAGCACGATAACCGTTTTAAAAAACGTCAAGAAGCAACCTACCCCAATACATTTTGTAACTTAGTGATTTTCCATCGATTAGCGCCAATTCCTAATTATTTCAAACTCCGAAATTCAGCATTGGGTTTAGGCGGTTCATCCCAGTAGTAAAACCTTAGTTAATTGCGGTCGTGCTTTACCATTCTACAATTCGTGACCGAAAATGTGGTTTCTTGCAGCTTTCGTGCTTAACATGCTGGCATTCGCGTGCGACCAGCTAGGCGTGACCGCGCGACAAACGGCATTGTGATGTAACAGCGCAGAAATGCTGATTTGAAATGTTGACTGTGGGGTAAAAGTCAATCATGCTTTCAAGCACTTTACTCATTTCTTTACAGAACAAGTTTTGTCTTATGTTTTTGTTTATGAAGTGGGATTTTACAAACACCGGTTGTTCAAAATGTTTTTCACCCACTCTTTTGCAAGATGAAAGCTTTTGTTTTAAATTTTTATACAAATAGCTTGCTTTTAATGACACACATTGATGCAAGTTTCTAGATTACTAGTTTTTGTGATATTAAATTGATAGTGACATAATACTGAAAACATTATAATTCAAATCCGGTGTTCATTTTTTACGTTTTATCAAAACAAGGACACGTAATAAGAATATCAAAAGTCTATACAGAAGTAGGTATCATTTTGAACGTTTCGAATAACTCTTTATTCATTTTCAACCAATATTCGTAACGTTCACAATGATACCTACTTCTGTATGTTTTTTTTTATGTTCTTATTACTTCTTACTCCAACCTCCAACCATTATGCTCCAAAACAAAAACAGATTTTAACTACAGGTATTTTTTATGTGCTAAATCTTGAAGAGGCCACAGTTTGTCGCTTAGTAAATCAATAAAAACGTTAAAGTTTTACTAAATTGGGGGCAAAAGCCTTTCACCAAACATGACTCAACATTGAAATATTAAATCGTGGGTAGGTAAGGGGGAAATTACACCAAATAAAAAAAACGGAGTGACGTCATATTTTATTGGGCGCCGCGAATTTACGTTAAGTGTATTTTTTTGAGTAATTTAACTTTTCTCTTTGATACGTCATAATGGCACACATAGTTACGAAACTGTAAAGATCACATAAATTGTAAGTTGCTCGGAATGTACCAGGGATTGTTTCCGGGCGATTTAGCGGAACACAGGAAATATTAAACAATTGAAAGAGTCGTAAAAGTGTAATAGATTAGCAAGGGTTGTAGGAAATAGTTCAACCTCTATTGGACACTTCCAAATTTTAGAAAGTTCAAATCTTGGTACTTTATTCCGATTCGAATACCCGATATTTTGATAAAAAATATCGAATGACGTCATTACTATTAAAATATCAAATTGATTGAATCTGTAAGTGCAATGATAAAATTTTCTAGGCATATACGACGAAATTTGCTTTTGTGTTAGGAAACCTATTTATCTTTCATTGTTGCAGAAATATTATTTACAAAGAAAGAAGCTCTATACGTTTATTCGCAAAGCGTGTAAGTGTACAACTTAATTTGATATCGGAACAAATGTGTGTAAGACAAGTACCCATACTATTACTTGGCATCAGCAGCGACATTATTGAACATCCCTATTTATTTGCGTTTGACAAAAATCTGCTATTGCTGTATTTTCTATAGGCTCTTTATTCCGTGATAATAAAGTTCACACTTTTTAGTTTAATATGCATATTGCATAGCCATTGTATAGTAAATTTAATTGAGTCAAAATCTGTAAAAAAAATCTAGATCACAGGAAGTTGCCTTTTTTAACTCAAATTTGATTGATCGACAGCGGTTTAATTGCTGACAAAAGGCAATAAAACAATCCCCTGGGTATTTTCCTAATCGCGCAAAATACGCGTTAATAACTTAAATCGACCTTTCATGAGAGTAAATTGGTTACATCAAGTCATCGGACTAATAATGGCAATTGAAATTACGCAGAAGCCATCGAAAGCAATATTTGATCATAAATGACGCGGCAAAATTTTCGTTATTGCATTGGATTTCTGGTTTAATAAGAAACTATATAGCACGAGGGTTGCTGTTATATTAGTCAGTTTCGCTGTTTTCTTATATGGAATAGCATATACAGTGGAATATTTTCAAAGCATGTATTGGGGGGGAGATGAATTATGTGACACCATGTATTGGGGGGGGGTATTATGTGATTCAAATTTCACGGACATTTAAAAACAATGTTTGGTATTCAAAGTGAACTCATTTGTGGGAACGTATTACAAAACCCCTTGATTCATCTCCTTTTGACACACATATCGTTTATCCCTTATTAGCAATTCACATTAGGGCTTTCGAATGTAATTCGCGAGATTAACGAACCAACACTGGAATTAAGAGGTCGGTATTGGCCCAGTATATAGCGCCAATAAATTAGGGCCAATTAACGGGTATTATGGTGCGTAATCGGAATGTTATCGCTTAACTACCACCAATCCATCGCATAGTTGTAAGTCAGTCACACGGTTGGGGTGAGGCTCGAAATGTAAATCGTTTGGTTAATTTGAAATGGAATACGCTCGCGTTTGTTTATTTTAAATAATTCTAAAATTAAACGCTGATTTAAGTCATTTAGAAAAATTTATTTTGCGTTATATATCACTAAAAAAATGATAAAAAGTGTAGAACAAACATATACGCAATTAAGAAAAGTAAACGTAATTTTAAGGTAATGGCGGGAGTTTGCAACCTGGCTAAGCTACCGCAAAATGTACTTAGCTCCAAAAATAACTTTGAGAGTATTTTTTTTATTTTTTTTATCTTTGCTTATAACAAGACTTGACTTGGAATTGGCTTTTCCTAATTATGACTTGACTGGGACTTGACTTTATTTAAAAAGACTTGACTTGGACTTCAGTCAGTTTGCGAATGACTTGACTCGGACTTAGTGCATTTCACAATGACTTGTTTACAACACGGGCGTGGCAAGCTAAAGATAGTTTGACAACCACTGTCTTGAACTACAGCCACATTTTCCCACAAATTAGCGTTTTGCAATCGCGTAAAATCCTGTGGGAATTCGGAGTGATTTGTCTGAACGTAACGCGTCGCCTCTGATTCATGGTGCTTAATCGGGTAACGCGATAACCCCACCCACAGGGGTTAACCGCTCCTGCACCCCAAAAGCCCCATGCTTAGTTGAAAACTAGCGACACGTAAAAAGTGGCTGTGACAGCAAACACTGGGACAATGGGGATAGATCGTCGGGTAGAACCAAAGCTGTGACTCAAATAGCACTAAATCGTGCCAACGTGATTACAAGTTTGTTGAAGCTCAAAACAAGATTTTTCAAAGCGGCTGTATTTTTCGTTTTTTTTGAATTAAGATACCGAAAATGGAAAAGTTAATGTTGGGGTTTGTGCTTTGTGCTTTCCACAAGTTAACAAAAAAGGCTTCTGTGTTTCTGCCGACTTCGAATCAAAAAACTTGCTTGATACGAGTTATATTATTGACGTAAAAGTTTCAGTGGTTAAGGACTGTGAACGAAATACGTTTTAAGTTAAATACACGGACATTCGTAAAAGAACTAAATTAAAGCACCAGACAAAGCAATAAGTTAGAAGACAACCTAAAAAATGCTAAGCAAAAAAATTCAAAAAAATGACTATTTTAGCTGATTTGTTTTAAGGGGTTTCAATACAGTTTTAAAAAAAAAATGGAAAACAAAGACGGAAAACCTTAAAAAAAGGAATATGGGTCACAGTTTAGCTGACAATTTAGGCAATAAGACTTTAACGTTTGAAAAATCAAGCTTTTTCATGTAGCCACGAAAAGGCCTATTATAACCTAAGCGTGGGAAACTGCTTTGCCTTGGGAAGCCGCGGAGTTATACAGGACGCATTATGCTGTATATGCAAGGGTCCGTGGCGCTAGTATTACGCAAACCGCGTGTGTATATTCGCGTAACCGGATAGTCGAAGTGTGGTTTGCATGGAGCAGCATCAAAGGAAGGACTTGTATAGTGGTTTGATATGACGACAGCAAGACAAGTAATCGATATGGTAGGGCAAGCTTGCAAGCGAAGCATTGCATGCCCAATTTGCACAACATAAATAACACACCGGACAGACCTGTACAACGCATACATGGTGTAGCGCATATTACAGCATATAATACCTTTACATAACATGTATTAACTGAATTAATATAGATTGGTCAATGAAACATGCACACATATGTGTGTTAATAACTGAGATCTAGCTCTTTTGAAGCTGCCTTTGACCTAACGGCACGTATCATTAGTACAACGAAAGCAATCGCAGACTCGCCGAATCTGTCGATCAATTGTATTAACGTAGATTGGTTATAATTGTAACATGTCATATACTGTAGAGCCAGTCTGCAATTGAATCAAGATCACGTCATTTGAGATCCTTTTAAAACGAGGTGTTATTGTGCATTGGTGTAAAAGCATGCATGTTTGTAACCTGTTATTTTCTTAGGGAAAAATGAGGGAAAAATGCAGCCCATTCGATTTACAGGTTTCTTAAAGTTTTCGGAATTAATCGTTTTAGAAGTACATAGCGCTGCTCTGCAAGTCAAAGTGGGCGAGCAGACGGGAAAACCCAAAATATTTTTCAAAATATTTTATTCTGAGCCAATTACATCGTACAACCTTAAAATAGGAGAAAAACAGGCGCTGGTCTAGAATCCCCACCATACGTTCAAATCAATTATTGAATTAAACAACGCACATTATTTGGGTGAGGGTGCTGGTTAGCGTATTACATTTTTACTCCCAGCTTGCAATTTCACTTTTGACGACTGGTTTCGTTAATGTACCGGAAAAAAGTGGAATAGGATTCTAGACCGGGGCCGTAAGACACTTACTATACGGCGAAATTTTTAGGGCAGTTTTGTGTTCTTTCCTTAAGCGCATCTTTTTTAGCAATAAATGTTCGTTTTCGGCAACATTAAAGCCACACTCAGCACCATACGCCAGTGTTCTAATGACTTTAATGCACGTTAGTCACTGTTTTCAAATAACTTGCTGTATTACCCGTTTTTGGGTATTGCTTATCATCGGAACGAAACGTGTATGGCAAGGACTTGGAGTTAACTTGCTCTAATTATGGCTTGACTGGGACATGAATTGTTATTTCTTCAAAAAGACTTGACTTAAGTTATTTTACAAACAACTTGACTGGGAGTAAAGTCATTTCAAAATGACTTGTTTACAACACTGACATATGCCGTGTTATAAACGGTATCATGAAACTGCAAATTTTGTTAAACGTTATAATGACGACTGTTGACAATCGGTTATCCAAACACTCGACAAAAATAAACTGGATTGCACAACTTGATCGTGTTGTGTCAGAAGCGTGATGACATTTAGCAGTCTCTGGTACTGTCATTTAAGTCTTGCCCAATAATTTGTAACAAAACGTTGTAAGTCGCAATACCCTTTGAGTTGGCCACAGGAAATTGACAATTTGTTTGAATACTAAGGGAACACGACCATGCTAATTGTATAATGTCACAGAAACTTTTGAGAACTAAAATGTCTGACCAATTTTACCCCCACCACCCCCTCCCCTCAATAGAAACAATTTTATTCATTGCAAACTAAATGTGTATACTCAAAATATCTCGTCGCCCTTGCAAGTAAATTGACGACAAATAACTCGTAACTAATGTCAGAATATATCATGAATATATTTGTACATTTCAACCCTAACCTTGTTTAGGTTGCTGTGTGTCAGCTGCCCAATGCAACACACCAATTGCCACGCGCAAGATATCTCTTTCGCATTGAATCAAAGTAATGGTAAAAGTAAGGCGGAACGATCCGAAACGGCCTTTTGTAAAGGCGTCGCCAAAACGTTTGATAAATTAAAAGGGGATGCATCAGTTTATGAGGCTAAAATATTTAATTTTGGGAAGTTGAGTTACCATCGATTGTTTATTTACTTCTTTTAGATAGATTTATACCTTTTGAAGCAAAAAACGCTGCGATTTGATAAACCGTGACGATACCAGTACCACCCAGGTATCCTTCATGTACCGATACTATCAATTAGCATCGGGTTTGGAATGCGATATTGTCGGACATCTCCTAAGTTCACCACGCGATTGATTTAAAGACAGAAAGTCATTTGGCAGTGAAAAAAACACGCTGGTCTAGAAACCTAAAACAACGAACATTATTTGGGCTGGGGTAGGGTTAGCGTTTGGGTAGGTTAAGCAATCAATAATAATACTTGACCCACCCTCACCCAAACACTAACCGACACTCTAACCCAAATTGTGTGTTGCTTAGCAATTCTTACAATTCTGTGGTAGGATTCTAGACCAGAGATATAAAAAACAACCGATGCTTTTGACCCCCCAAAATAGTGTACATCGCTCCAGCAAACTGTGCGTGGTTGACTTGTTAAACTGTACATCTCAAACTGCTATGGTGGCCACGACATGCTGGCTGAGCTTAGGTCTTGTCGTATCAAATTACCAGTCAGGCCCTGGCATTCTCAAAAGGGCGTGAATAGGAATCTTACGCGTTCGGATTCCGCGACGCTTGCACAGTTTGCTGTAGTATAAACAACTCTCTCGCTTCACCCAAACCTGCCTTTTCAAGCTGCGACGCGACTGATTTTCGAACGCTATTTGGAAGATTTGGTTTCCTTGAATTTTTGTCCGACGATTGGTTGTTTATTTTGTTTTGCAAAAAAACATCGAACGACGCTCAAACTTGGGTTTGTGTTTTGATGGCTAGCTTGAGTCAACCACTTCTTATTTATTTCCAGCCGTGAAAAAGCGCTAAACATCGAGTAAGTTCGTTTACCAACGATAGCAAATTTGCTTAATTATTTAGTTTTCGTTGTAAGCTTAATTATTTAGTTTTCGTTGTAAGCTTAATTATTTAGTTTTCGTTGTAAGCTTAATTATTTAGTTTTCGTTGTAAGAGGCCACAGAAAATCTGCCCAATTGTTGTTTTTTTAGTTAGCGACTTAAATAGTAACACATGATTTTCTGAAAGTTTATCCGACGATTTTTTTAGTTTTTGCTGCAAAAATACGCCTAATATCACCTTTTTTGTAGCTATACTTAGGTGGAAACCTTATTCACTATTTTCGATTTTTAGAATCCACAGAAAGACGCTAAATTGCTTTGATTTGGCAGCAACTTAACTTTAGAACAAAAATAAGATTTTCGTCATTCCAGCCTTCTATTAATAAGATGCCAAAAATGATTAAAGAGTTGCGAGGTGTTCAACTCGAGGACGCTGCATTTCAAGTAAATGTAAGCTGAAGAGGCTTGCAAAGACAATGGTTTACTCAAGAGTGCAGTAAAAACGTACCTCCTGTACCCACCAATCATAACCCGTAATAAGGGGTTAAGTAGTCCCCTTTACGCAAATCTCCAGTCAGTCACGAGGCTTAGCGATCATTCGGGGCACCAGGAATTTAAACTAGCAGAAGAGCAACTTAATCCGAACCTAAGAGTGTCGCTGATCCCTTAAACTAGTGAGGCGCTTTATCGTGGGTTAAACATGCCTTGTGAAGTGAAGTGCTGCCTCTTACGTTTTCTTGCTCCTTTACTGTTATATGTTTGCAGCAGGCGTTGGAACTGAGATTTAGATTGCCTCAGTTGCAATGGCGCCTGTTGGATTTTGCGGATAAGGCGAATTGCAAAATACATGTGTTTCAATGCTAAACAAATCAAGAATTAGTTTTGATTGCCCATACTTAGCAGCAAAACAAACCTTACCTAGTTTACTGTCCAATGCACCTATCATATAATATGAACATTGCTTTTATTTTGGCATATTTTACGATTATCTATGTTGAATAATTGCATGTTCAGAATAAACTAAACGCATAACTTAGTAAACCGAAAATCAGTTTGTTTGAATGTTAGATCATAAATATATTTTACTTCTAATTAAATAAAGCTCAGAACTTTAAAAAAACATGAATCAATCAACGTCAGGCGTAGCGAACCTTTAAAAGGTTAAGGACCATCGTTAAAAAATGACATTAGTTAAGGTTGCAGCTCCTACAGAAGGTTTAATTCTAGAATGATGAAAATATAAGTGACAAGCACAATTTTCAACATTTTAAAATAACAGAGTTTACTTCGATTTCACACTTTATTATATGAACAAAGCCTTTACTTTAGTTTATTCTACTATTGCTTAAATTTAATAATTCGTTGCAGGTCATAACTTTTCATTTTAAAACAAATATCATTCTACGCCAGCCTTGAAAAGTTTAAAGATACACTAAATTTTGAAAACTAGTTAAGTCTGTAGCTACCAACTAAGGTTACATTTTAGAGAGGTGAAAATATACGTGACAAGCACAACTCCAGGGGTAAAAGGGTTAAGCGGCATTTGAAAGCCTTCATAATCCTTTCCGGTGGTATTTTGGGGGTAAGGCTATAGCTACTTTATAAATCCTAAACAAATAAAGATCCATAAATGCTAAACAAATCAAGCTCCCCATAAAAACATGTACAGACGTGGTAAGAATATCAAAGCTTATACAAAAGTATGGGTACAACATTTTGAACGTTGCGAATAACTCCTTCAAATGAGTTAAATGTTCGATGCGCACTTTATATATAAACATAGCCTTACCTTAAGTTTATTCTACTATTGTTTAAATTTAATAATTCAAACTTCTCATTTTAAAAGAAACATCATTCTACGTCGGACGTAGCGAACTTTGAACAGGTCAAGATCCACTACACGTTGAAAACAACATCAGTTAAGGCTGTTACAGCTACTAAAAAAGGTTAAATTTTAGAAGGGTGGAAATATACGTGACAAGCACAACCCCATGGGTGAAAGGGTTAAGCAGCATGACAAACGCTTCTCGCTCCAAGCGGCGTGACATTTGCAGCAGAGATACTTGCTCCAGGGCGCATCTCGTTGACCTCACGGGGTCACGCTTGCCGCACGGGGTCAAAGGTCAAGGGTTCGCGTGCGGAAGAAACTTGCTTACGTAATGCTTGACGATGTTAAGGTATTCAGTGGCATGAGAGTTGCGTGAAAGCGGGCTAGTTGAACCAAAGCGGAACTTTTTTGCTCTTTATTGCCTAAAAAGTCGATTGCTTTTAATTGCCTAAAAATTCTTATCCGCCTGTCTAAATCTTTGTTGAGTTGTGTCTAACTTTTTTTTGTAAATCGATATTCTGTATATCTGAAGACTGTTTACTGGGATAAAGTCTTCGACACAAATCTGTTTTTATAAAGTTTTTTTCAAAAATAGTCTCATCTGTTCCGCATCAGTGCCCTGTTTTTGCATTACTTTTTCCAAGACAAATTCGCGGGAGGTGACAATTCTTGACGGCGAATTTGTCATTGACAAAACACAGTTAAAACAGTCACTCATGCTATTTGTATTTGTTATGAGCCAATCATGCTAGTTTGATTTGTTCTGACTGAACTTTGTGAAGTTTTTGTAACACTTCATGTAGTGTGGTTAATCTGTAAAATGTATGAGTTTTCTTAATATGGGTAATACTTGATTTAGTTTTTATAAAGGTTTCAGAACTATTGTCTGCCCTGCAGTTTTATGATCTGTTGAGTATTTTAAATTTTCAAATAAGCAAAACTCTATTTTTGTTTTCACACAACGCGTCTAATATAGCAAGAAGGAATGTGCACAAAGTAACAAAAATAAACAATTTCCATGTCAAGTACAAAAATCACCTCGATTTTTTGTCTTTCCTATCAATCGCTTAAATATGTACAAGGAATTTTAATTAAAGTATACAAAAGCCACAATATTCGATTAAAAAAAGTTTTTACTGTTTTCAAACACTTCGCTAATATAGCCATGCGATCATTAATGTATGTATTCAAACGAAGATAAAATCGACATTTTTCTGAATAAATTTCGACGGAAGGTCAGGGTGCATAAAAGACGTGGCGTAATAATGATTAGACGGAGTTTTCCATGTTGACATTTGCATGGTTAATCTATTTACGACGCCTCTTTGATGGCGGGGTTTTCTTTCGGTTGTTTTCTTGGAACTTGAACAAAAACCGTGGCTTAACAAAACTATGGTGGCATTTGGCAAGGTTGTGCGACCCCATTTATTGTCGTTGAGGCCATTCTATTTTCCTATTGACTAGTTTACATTAACTTCGAACTGTCAGTTTTAAATATGTTCACTTTTCAATTTCCTTTTATTAAAGTACATCTCAACTTTGATTGATGGTGAAAGCATTGGTGACTTAGTATGTCCGATAATATCGGATCGGAACCGATACCCGAAGTGATAGTATCGGTACTCGTCCGATCCGAGGGTGGTATCGGTGCTCGTTCAATACCAGGAACTTTAGGTTGGGTCACAAAACTAGCTGTTTTGCACAAATTAATTCGAATAAGGCTTTAATCGTTTTCAAAATAGCCATTTTTGCTACGTTAAAAATATATAAAGATTTATTCGAAACGTTCAAAATGCTACCTACTTTTGTATGCGCTTTGATATTCTTATTACGTCCTACCATAACTTGTTCTTTTTTAGGTTCAAAGAAGTATATCTGCATATTACTATTTACGCTTCAGTTCGTGTATTTACCAAATTCCGCGTCTTTTCAATCGGCTTTCAGCTTATCCAAGTTCAACACCCAACAACAAATAACTATATACAAATATACACAAGCAAGATTTGCTTCGTGTGTGTCGAGGATTGCTGCAAGATTATCGCCACGCTCTGAGCGAAATTACACGCTCAGGTTGCAAAAGTAGGCGGTCTGCTGCAATCGAGTTCACGTTAAGCGGCTTAAAGAAGACCGTGTTTCAACTGTACACATGGCCGCCTCCCTCTGCCATGTACCAAGCACAACTATAAAGCCAATCACAACATACGCGCGATCTAGTAATTACAAAACGGCAATCTTTACAAATATTTCAAAAGTCAAACTTGTTTTAAACGTTTTATGCTTTTAACCTTTGGTATTGTAGTTTAGGTCAAAATGCTGTATTTTAACTTTGAAACAGACGGACCAATAGGTCAGTTATAAAAGATTCATCTTGAGATTTTAAGACCATTTGAAAAGCGCTATAGCAACTTGATTTAAAGGTATAGTTTCGTGGTATTTGGAACCCTTGATATTGTATAATTAACGTTGAAATTGTGTATTTCAACTTTGTAACATACGTAATGTTTTTGTTTTTATTTACGCTTTTTTGCCTCCTTGCACATATTTTAGAAGGGTGAATTAGTTTAAAAAGTAGACATACCAACAGTTTTACGTGGCCTATTAAGAAAGCTTTTAAACTTTTTTAAATTATATCTATTTTTTGCGACTTTTTTAACCAAAACCTTGTGGGTATAGTCACTTTGTGTTATCCTTCTTTTCTGCCCTTGTGCTTGTTCCAAATTAACCGTTTACGAGGCTGTTAGAAAGCAACGACATCTATATTTCAACGCAAATTGCAACCTCTTGGTTCATTTAGCCGACGTTTAGACATCCTGTTATCAACACTTTAGTGATTTGCATTGATAACATCACAAAAAAGAACACCTATACCAGTGGTTCCCAGCCAGGGGGAGATACCCACTACGGGGGAATTTAGTAATTTGTAGGGGGGTATCTGTGCCACAATATTAATCTCTTACTGGTTGTCTGTGATATGTGTTATTTAAAAAAATAAAGTTCTCGTATAATCGATTTATGGCAGCAATGCAGAAAGTGGATGTATACGAAGAAATTTTCTGTTCTAAGAATTATATTTAAGTATTAATGTAAACGAGAGTTTAGGAAACAAAATTTCTAGGGGAAAATTAGATTTGAATATCGACTAAAAGGGTTCACAGGACAATATAGGTTGGAAACCACTGACCTATACCGACTTTGACGTGTCCATGTAATCTTGTGTGTCGTTTCCCTAAATACTGCGGCCGGTTGCGCAAGCTCGGGCCAGAATCGAATCTCTGCAAAACACTGATTATCGCGTTTCGGGAGCGGGCTTTGCCAATGCGATTAAGATCGGTTTGCAAATTCGGGGCAAGCTTATCGCTCTTTTGCTGGATTTGACGAGAAATTGAAGTCGGATGGTTGTATAAACTATTTAGAGCAACTTGAAAGGATTTTTGCCCGACGGTTTTTGAGTTATATAACGTACAAATTGACAAGATGCAAGTACAACTATAAGATCAGGAAAATGAAATCTTTAAAATCAGGTGGCGAAACCTTAAAAGATATGAGAATTTTTTTTTCAGGTGTTAGCACAGTGGTCGGCACACTTTTTCCGCGGCCCAAAATTCTCTTTCCGGGCTATTAAAGACCCACTACGACAAGAGGGAAAAATCGTTGATTTTTGCTAGGCCTGGGGTATTCAAATTTTTAGAATGACGTCACACAGTTACGCCACACACACTGTTTTTCAAATTTAGTCCAATAAATGCACGGTTATTCGTCACGCGGCCCTCAACTAAATGATAAAACTAAACTATTAAAAAATAGCTGGCGTCCCACTAAAATGGCTCTGCGGCCCACATTTGGGCCGCGGCCAACAGTTTGCCGACCACTGCGTTAGCACGTCACTTTTTTGTGTGAAACATCGCTAGCCTTCAAGAGAGTAATATGTCCAATAGTATAGTCAAGAAAAACTTGTGTTGAATTCTCGGCATGATCTTTCATGTGCCAAGTCAATTTCGAATCGGCAAAACGCTTTCCCAAACCATTAGGAACGCCTATACGATTCCGCGAAAACGCTTTAACCCGATAAAAATGTGAAAACAAAATACGCGTGACTCGAAATAAAAGCCGATTAGTTTGTGACGCGTTCGAATAACGTCAGAAATTTTGGCTTGGAGCCAAACTATTAAAACGCCCGGCAGAGGAACTCATTAAAAATTCAATAACGCGGTTATCGCATTGGGGCTCTAATGAAAGTTTCTCGCGCCTGTGTTGTGAACTATAGGTCCTGCCCTAAAAGACTTGACTTAAAGGTCGATTAGACAAACGATTCCACTTGAGTTTTCGGGGCAAATGTATTGACGTTTAAACAACTTACTTGTCGTTATTTTGCAAAATTATTTTTCTTGCCTAAAGTAATTTGTGGAAAATGAATTGACTTAGACTTAAGTCTTTAAGAAAGTTACGTGTCTTCGTTAAAGTCATTTGGGTAAAGCGACTTTTATTGACTCAATCATTTGCTGGAAATCCCTTAACATTACTTAAAAAGTATTTTGATCAAATTCCTTCAATTGACTTAAGTCAATTGATTGACAAGGTTTGACTTTGCTTAAGTAATTTGGGCAAAGTACTTGGCTTAATTTTATTCTTTGAGAAAAAATGCTTGAGTTATTACTTGAATTTAAGTATGAAAATGCCGACTTAAGTTTGACCTATTCGTTTTCAATTATTATATTTTTTGTTATTTTTTTTCAAATTGAGTTGTTTCTTACGCTGCTGTACGCCTTCGTACAGTTTTGTCAATCTTCAACGCTGAAAACTGAATGAAAAAAAGATTGCGAGATAAAGTCTCCGTGATTACGCGCCTTTCTAATTATCAATCACGACACCGGAAAGGGTCGCACATTTTTCGGAAATCGCTGAAATGCCCGTTTCTTGGAACCCTGTAACTGCTGGTCACTTGTGATGTTGTGACAAAGTTGGCAAGGCTTGCTTATGGCGGTTATTGCAGTTCCGGGCCCGTTTAGCAAACGCTGCGTGAAAAAGGCGCGAATCTAAGATTTTCGATGGTTGGGCATGAATTGTTAACAAAGGTACACCATACATTGACGTCACAAAGTTGCATATAAACGTGGTGTTATCAAATGGGGAACTTGAAGAGCACTACACAGTTTGTTTATTTTGCTGCAGTTTTCAGGTGACAGAGGTGTTACTTTCAATCTGGCCACGTAAAGGCTTTTAATATTCGTCCAAAAATTCATAAACGCCCAAAATTTCAAGTTGGGCTAAAAAGCAAAGGATCTGTAACTCGAGCGGTAACGAAGATTTTGTTTCCATTTGGTTCCCAAATATCAGATCGCGCGGTTCTGGAAACCATTTACAAACGGAACCTTGTCTAGGACTCGTGACGAAGATTAAAAGTTCATCAGGTAAAGAGCATGACAATTTCGAAAAACGACGTTTTTACCCTCTTGTCTATTTTTCTCCACGCCTTTGATATAAAGAAAGCGCAAAGTTAGCGAAAAAAGCGTCATAAATTACCAAGCTAGCATTTCTGTGTCGTTATTGCTCTAATCGAAACCTTCAAAGGATAAAATGAGTTTCACAGAATTCTTAAAAGTAAAAGAAAACAATTTCGAGCCAAAAAAAGAAAACAATTTTCTGGAAAGCGAAAAATAAAAAAAGTTGATGATCATGCATCACAAAATTTTCATTAAAACAGATTATACTTGGTGTTGTTCAGATTTTATTCCGACGGGTTTAGGGCCTGTTCCACGGAGATTAAAAGTTCACCAGGTAAAGAACGTGGCAATTTCGAAAAAACGACGGTTCTCGTGGCCAACACATCCGCCACGTTTTCATTAAGCACAGTGGAAGGCAGCCACTCGAAAACTAACTTTCCCTGAATTTTGCGCGTCGCCGTTCCAGTTCAATTTGCTGCACAATTATCTTAAGGGCGCATATTTGTAATCCGCTAAAACGCTCCAATGATCGGCCTTTCGCCAAATGATTTTCGCAGCCAAGTGTTCTTGTCTATATTTTGCCCACGCTTTTGTAAACCACCGGGAAATGTCTCGAGTGCATAATAGCTAGCTAACAGTAGGCAGATGTCAAACAACGACCTAAGAATGATTGACTGGCGTAGAGGAGCGACATAAACGCCTGTTTAATTGGTCGGAACCGCTTCTTTAGCGGATCCAATTTTTTTCCAGAACTTTCCAGCAAAATTGTCGCCCACATGATTATAAGCTTCTGTTTAACTTATAGTTTTGCCGCACAGACAATGCCTGCTACTTAAGCAAACGCCAAGGCAATTAAGAGTTTGTCTAAACAGAAAGGCCAATCTGCTTGACTTAAGCACAACGTAGGTAGCCACTTTAAAAAAAACAGCTTCTTTTCCTGACATTTTTGCTCCTCTGTGGAATACGACCATTAGAAGAAGCACCTGGTTGATTTTAAAACTATCTGAAAAGCACAATAGAGGGATAGGAAAAAATTGTTGGGATAAACTTTGACTGTTAAGAAGTGGCTCGTAATATTGACCATAACCATTGATATGCACAAAACCACGACTTTGAAAACAGGTAAACCGACTAACGCTGCCTAATGTCATTGACAACATCCAATTCAGGAGACCGTATTACACGTTTGGGATGGTCTTTCATACCAGACGAAGTGACAACGGCTATAGAAAGTTGGGTGCAAATCCTAGGCTTTTCGAAACGGCAATGTAACTACCCATGGGGTGAAAACGAACATCAAGCATGGGTAAAAACGTCGAAAGTTGAAAAATGGTTGCAGACGTTGTAAGAATTTCAAAGCCCAGACAGAAGTTGGTACCACTTTAAACGTTTCCAATATTCCTCTTCACTTGTTTTCAACAAAAGTATATCTTCCTTATTCATTTTCTTTAAAATTGATTTCGAAAATGAATAAGAGTTACTCGAAATGTCCAAAATGATATCTACTTCTGTATGGGCTTTGATATTTTTACTACTTAGTTACAAATATGGCAAAAAATGAGCTATATGAGGTGTCCAGCTAAAACACTTTAAAAACCATAGAGAGTTATGGGTTCTGAAAACGTAACGTCGGCCATAGCACGTTATAGATGGAAAAAGAACCTAGGCTCGCCACGGGTGAGGAAAAGTCAATTAAACATGGATAAAAACGTTAGCCTGCTGCAAAAGTGACCAATACAACAATAAACTTAAAAATTAATAAAACATGATTAAAAGACGAAAACGGACTTTTTGAGATGACCAGGTAAAACGCCTTAAAGATTCGACCAAACCTCGCCAGTTTACAAACCAGGACCCAATTAAATCAGATCCAATTTAAATCGCCATCTCGTCTGGCGCTAGCTTCGTGACCAAGTGGTCCCTGGCAAGCGTTCGAAGGGCCACGCTTGGATTTTGTGTTGTTTTCACAAACACTTGAAATTGCTGTATCGTGCTGCTCGGCACGTCTGCACGTAGGTAAGCTTGTCTGGAATGCTGGAATGGAATGGGAGGGAAAAGGCCAGGTTGTATTTGGCGCTGTATTTGTTCGACTGCCAAATTCCAGTTTCTGTTCTCTTACAGTCGTGGTTCTAACCTATATGGCTTGCGCAACCCCTTAGAAATAATAAATAAATAGCTGCACCCCTACTAGAATTTCGGGAGTGAATTGGAGCGAAAATGCAAGGTTGTATTTTGATAAAAAATGACAAAGCCAAAAAAGAATTGCTTTGCAATTCATTATCAAGCTACATTACAGATCCGTGCATAGTATACCCGAGGTTGTATTGTTACACAGAATGTTTTATCGCTTGTTTGTGTGTTGTTTTTACCTTATGTATAGAGCGCAATTATACAACTAAAACGCATTTGTAGAGTCATTTGGCGAGTATTTTTACAATAAGATTAAACGGAGCTTTGGTAATGACCAATGATCAAATACGGGAACAAATTAAAGACTGGAGAGCACAAAATAAATAAGAGTTATAGGCTTTCCCAACCTTTTATGGCTTGCGGAACTCCTTAAAAATTACAGTAGATAGCCGCACATTTTCGTTGGGTAATTGACTAAAATGTTACAATAAATGAAACTTGAACAGCACACAGCAACTCTGCACAGTGTAGGAAAATATATTTCACTTATTGTACTCTAATCGTACACACTGAGTTGTAGTTAGCTTCCAAAAAGAGCGATTATCAAATTCCTAGGTATTGCCGAATATCTCGCGTCACCCTTGAGCATTGAAAATTGCACCCCGATTGGCAAGCACTTTGTTACAGCAATCCAAAAAACAGATGGTGGAACGCAGACTAGGACAGCTAGAATAATTTTAGCCTTTTTTTAAATTAGATTAGAATTGGAAATAGAGCATTTTAGTTTTTACAAATTAGATTAAAATTAGAATTGTATCATTTCAATTATCTCAAATTAGATCAGAATTGGAATTACCGATTTTTTTTCAAAACCAGCCAAGTCTGCAATCCAATGCCACAAGATACAATTCTTTAAAATTAAATTCACGAAACCAACTCATTTTTTGGCGCACTGTTGTTCTCATAGTGTTTTGTTCAAGGGATTCAGGGTTGATTCCCAGTATTCCACACGCGCCCAATCGCCCTTTGCCAAGGAATATAAAGAATTCATGAATGCCACCGCGAGCAATTACGCGAAACGGAATTCGCGGCAACGAATGTGTTGTACCTCCCACAACTTGCACGCCGCGTCTGGTATTTCCAGGGGAGGTGCGTTTTATGTATGGGTTCTTAACCGGTGGGTCATGGCCCACTGTTGGGCCACAGGAGCATTTTGAGGTTGGACACAAAGCATTTGAAAAATGTAAAGTCTGTGAATTTTAGTTTTATTTGTTTAATCCTCGAGTTTATTTTACCGTATATTCTCAAGCTTTGCATTAACAGTTGCGTTATTTCTGGGTTATTATAAAATGTTCTTTCTTTTCACCTTCTTTTTTTCGCGAAAAACCGGGGCTGTTGGCCAATTTAACCGGCCTCAGTGCGAATATACAGCTCAGACGGAATCGAACGGGAGGTTCTGTTGTGTTTTGACCTCACATTTTGCTTTCAATGTGGAACGCCAGATGTTAAAATGACTAACACGCGATTTCTCATAATACCGAATGTGTTAAGAATATGAATGTTAACTCCTTGTTTTCCAACGGTTTTCGACTTTACCGTACAAGCTGTAATTCGAGTTTTAATCACAGTGGATGATTGGAAATCTTTTTCGCTATTTCTTTTTGTACTTTATTATTGCCTTGTTGCATATTTCCCAAATTTCTTTGGAAATTTATTTTTCGTTAACCAACGTTGTTCACTGAGAAAATAAGGCATACCTGGGCTTATACAATTATATACATGCCAACTCTCTCCTTTACAAGCAATTCAAATGCTAAGTATTTCGTTTCAAATGATCAAAAATGAATGAGGAGCAACACCCATTGGAATTGTGACGTCACGATCTACGTGACATGCGAAATATGACGTCACAATCATAAATGCAAGAAACGGGAAGATGTGCAACATTTAAAGGACGCGACCCAATGAATAGAAGTGCACGTCGCTTTAACATTGCATTTTATTGCCGTACCATTGTCATTGACATTTTCAAACGCTTTGGATTCTGAATCCAAACCGTAGCAACCTTTTGCGAACCTCGATTTGGCATTTAAAACAATTAAAAGCACGCGAACGGAAGAATAACCTTAACCACATAAACCACGGAGATTTGTATAGGAACAATGTAAGATTTCGTATCGAAGCTCCTAAGACCTTCACGTTTAGCACAGAGTGCGACATTTGAAACCGCGTTGTCAATGGCAACGGCCATTGGCATTTGCTAAAAAAAGACAGAAGAAAAAAGCTAAACAAAAGGGCACTTTTAGGCCGAGAGAGGTCGTTTGGTATTTTGCAGCTTTTGCAAACGATTTAAAACAAATGTCACGATTTTTTTGCAGATTTAACGACTGCGATTGCCCCAGAGTAACAAAATGCCTACTAAACAAGAAAGACGCTTAAAAACCTGTTGTTACATCGAAATATGTAGAAAAACAAATGGCAGTACTTTTTAAGATAAAATTGGAGAAGCTTGTTACACAATTTTTTTTTTAAAGCCTTGAAAATAACTAAAATTAGACAAACCTGCTTGATCAAGCAATTGATCGTGTCAATTATATTTTGCATGCAGGAGACGGCACGCATTTCGTTAAACGTTCATTCCATGACAGTAAAACACGCAGCGCAAACGTGTGTTCTACAGTCTACACACGTGAAAACACGTCCGTTGTAACCTATGCGTTATTTGATGTTGCATGGAGTCTGGCTGTCACGGCTGTCACGCTAAGGCAGGGGTTGCCAACACGCGGCTCTTCACCCAGTTTTATGCGACTCTTACGTTCATGTTACACTTTTTCGTTTGGTTAAGTCATCAAACATGGCCGGTTCCGACTCAGCCTTTTTGCATTAAGGACATTGTAAGGTTGGTAACACTTTTGAAATAAGTTAAACGCAAAATTTATGCCTTTTTAAATTTTTGAAAACACTTACTTGGTTTATTTGGCTGTGGGTCAATTACCCCCGAGTTATTTGCCCAAATCATCTTTATAAATTCCATTATAAAAGGAAATGTGCGATTTTTTATACAATGCTTTTATCTATGTAACTAAATAAAAGCACTTTTTTCGCGTTTCGTGCGATCGCTTTGTAGGAGTGAGCAGGAAATTAAGTGATCGCTCTTTTCTTTCAACGGTGCAACCTATGCGTTATTTAAAGTTGCATGAAACCCGGTTGTCACGCATATAGGGGTGGAACCTGCATCCTAATTCCACGCCCTGGATGCTTTCCAAGGCAGAAAACGTGCCGTGAATACGTGATATAAGGTGTGGTGCGTGTTGTCTACCTGCTGGCTCGATGTGTAGTAACCCTTCGTTCAACTGTACAGTCGACATGAATATTCATACCGTTTACCGCTGCGCGCGCCAATAAGAGAACGATAAGCATCGTCGGCGCTCCGGGTGAATTTTAACGCGCAAGGAAAGATGAAACTTTTACTGGTAGTAGGTTCGCCATAGGTTGCATCGGCGGGCACCAGGGATGGATCAAAGCCTGTGTTTTTGCCTATTTTGCCTACCTAAATATATTTTTTTGCGTTTTTAGTTTGTCTTGACCCACTCGAACGATATAAGGTATTTTTTTCTTTGCGCAAATAGCATCTTTGTAATGTAGCTTTTGTTTCAAATGTAACACCTTTCTAACATAAAATTTTAACAAACCAACGAACTGTGACATTTTCTAAAGATTATTTCTGTGTGACATCACGCTTTTACGTAAGTTTGTGACGTCACAGTTTCCTTTAACCTTGTGCCGTCATCTCTGAAAACTATTTTCATGCAGTTTAGCCAAAATGCAAACTGTTTATCTTTTCTGTAAGGTGTCGTGGATCAAAAATGTCGGAAAACAATCGAAAGTACTATAGAAGGGTGTCACAAACTGTCTAACTTTTCTGTAAGGTGTCGTGGATCAAAAATGTCGGAAAACAATCGAAAGTACTATAGAAGGGTGTCGCAAACTGTCTAACTTTTCTGTACAGTGTCATGGATCGAAAATGGTTGAAAACCACTGCTCAAGAGTGCCATCCTATTATTACTCTCCCGATTCCAGCTCATCTTACCTTATGACCAGGTGATCGTCTCCTCTCTTACGCTCCAAGCCACGTGACTGCTACAAGAGCCCTGTTTTCGAGTAGCGATGACGTAACGAATGGGGCCGGGTTACCGCTCGGGGCGTAAGCGTCTTTTAGGGGTTCGTTCGAGCGTGCACCATAGTGACGTCACTTGACCCCCTTACGGTGAATCGGACCGCTCTTGAAACTCCAAATCGGTGTTGATTTGCAAGAACCGAAACCGAACCGCAGCCATTTGCTTTCAGCGCGCTATTGCTTTCGTGTTGGGCTTTTAATTGCTGCTAATGGTACTCAGCATGGTTTAAGACGCGATGAGACTGTTTCTTTTCCCTAACTCTGACTCCGATAAAGTGAATTAGGATTATTTTACCCGTTTGACCTTTGTAAAAACGCCAGAGATTAGGGTGCTTTTATGAAGCAAGTGTTTTAATTTTCAATATTGGCCAGGATTTTTAAAGATTTTTTTCCAATTGACTGTTTTATTTGTTTATGTGGATCCTACCGTTATTCTTATATGGACATTTCTTCAGTTGTGAATGAACATTTTTTGTAAGTGGTGTCAAAACAACCCAGTTTAGTAATTGGTGACATAACCACAAAATATCTCGAGACTTTCGCAAAAAGGACAAAAATAGCGACGCCATAGCCTAACACGCGTAATGGGCGTCTGGTTATTTCAAAGTTCATGGAACTTAAGGCCTAATTACGTCTCACTCTGTCGCCGTTTGCACTAACTTTGCCGAAGTGAGCCCATAACTGCCTTTTAGGGCAAGATTACTTAAATCTATGCCAATTATCCGAAGGGCAATTTAAATTTACAATTCGACCGAAATGCTTGTAGCAATTGTCGAAGGCACTTGTGATAAACTTGTATGTTTAGTGCACGAACATGTTTAAATTGATTGCGGGATTTAAGGATCTTGGGTTAACTCAGGTCATACTTAAATATATTGTAATGTGTAAACCTTATAAAAACAAACAATTTGCAAAAAATATTCATTACATATTTTCGACATCTATATTCGCTGGAACAAAAGTGATCTTTGGGGTTGTTCTACGTAGTTTGGGGTTGTTCTACCAAAGAAATCTTGTCATATGTTTAAAGACTAAATTCAGGGCATGCTTATATAATATATAAAAATAACAAAATTACTCTAAAAAAATTTTTTTACTCTAATTAATACCGGAAACGTCTTCTGCAAACATTTAGCGTGTATGTTAAATAGAGAAGAGCAAGCTTAATTCCCGTTTGTATTTCGCATACACATTAAACGTTTAACCCTTCAACACGGAAAGTGTTGACACCTAAAAAAATCACACTGGCGACAAAAAGCAAATCCGGCATTAGAATCAAACCCGATGACGCAATCTGTCATTTAAGCCAGCTCGTTTTCTGCAAAACACAAGACGAATGGTTTTATTCAGTCAGTAAAAAAAACCTAGAAACCTTATTAAAAGGCCCCGAGTTGCCGAAGGCTATAGTAGCACTTTATCGTCGACAAAGGGCTTCAATCGGCACCTCGTGGCTCTTGGGACAACAAACTTTCGCGCCTTTGTCGAAATAAACACGTTTTTTTGGGTGGGGTGGCGATAATGGTCTGATCCACACTAAGAGCAGCCCCTAGTATCCGGTTTCTAGCCGGCAAAAAACACAAGTCAGACACGTCTGCACTGAATGGTCGCAATTCACACACTTAGAGTTAAGAGAGAAAGAGAAGTAGAGAAAAAAGAAAAGACAGAGAAAAAGCGAGAAAAAAAAGAAAACGAGGGAGAGAGAAAAAGAGAGACCGAGAGGAAAAAAAGAGAAAGTAAGAGAAGGAAAGAGAAATAGAGAGAGCGAGAGAAACGTGACGAAGTCTGAGAAGGGAGAATTAGTAGCGGCGACCTATAGGCCGGTTATCGAGTCCCTTTTTCATGGCCGGTTTCTCAATTTTACCCCATGTTTGCCTGTTTTTGCACAGCTTCGGCGGAAAAAAGGGTCTAACTGCTTGAACGCTGCAATGGCAAATTAAATGTGTAAAATAAGAAGAAATGTTCATGGGAGCGAATATTCTTTAGACTTTCCTGTCTTACTTATACATGACTGACTTCGATCACCACAGGAAAGTATAAAATCTAAAGAATGTTCATCCCAGTATAACTCGTGGAATTGTTGTTGTTACTGTGCGGCTGAAATTCATGGTTCCCTCATTTGTTTGATGGTTTTAGGAACAGCTTGAGTATATTTCAGATAAACATTGAGGCTTACATGTTGCGCAAACAACGAAAGTGCACGGTTTAAACCAAAGAACCATTTTCATACAGCCAGAAATTAAATGGGTTTCAAACATTTAAACATTTGAACCGAAGTACCCTTTAGGCAAAATTGTAGACTTCAACAAGGCGGCATTGCTGGAAGTGTCACAAAAATTAAAGCAAAGACCCTAAAACGCAGCTTCTTTAGAAATTGGCCGAGCTGCCCGGCCGTACGTCTCCGAATTATTATCGCACGGGCTTTAAGTCGATTAGGCTGGGATCGCGTTACTCGCTGGCTTTTGTCAAATCGTGTATAACCACTTCTGTGTATAGCTGTATAGGGCGGGGCGCGAACTAAAGCCGCGAGAGAATGGTTGGTCTGTTGGCTCTGGAAGCCTTTTCAGGTGATTTGAAGCGTTGTGTGTGCAAGTGGGTCAGGGGAGGGGGGACCTGATTTATCCAGGGCCCTCTTAACGCCAAATCCCCTTTTTCTATTACGCCAACCGCGTGTTGTAAACGATTTGAGTGCGATTTTCTGGCGTGGACAAAAAGCCTCGTGAAAGCACTTGTTTTTTCAGGCTAAAGAGCTTGTTCGTTCCTGCGTGGCCGAAATATAAAGCCACGCGGCTTTGCTATACAACGGTATTTCGTGTTTTATTGGGCCTATAGTTTACATAGAGACGAGCTATGTGCTTCTCAACCGTACTGCTTTGTATAGCTTTCTACACCTGGACCGTGACAAGGGTCACAGCGGCTTAAACATTATTTTTTGGGTAAAGCTAAAGTGTTTTCAATCCAATTGCGTCGCAAAAACACCACTCCGTTTCTCGCAGCGTTGCTCACAATCTCTAGAGAGCCTTTTAGCCGTTTATTCCAAGGAAAAAATGCGTTTAAATCTTTTCGCAAGTACAACAATTCACATTTTTTATAGTTGTGCACTACTTATAGTAACATATTGAAGAAGGGTTGTCCTATAATATTGTTCGGAGCTGATACCCGATACTAAGTGGCTGTATCGGTACTTGCCCGATACTAAGGTGTGCTGATGCGATACCAAACGTTCAAAATGCTACCATCTTTAGTAAGGGATTTGATATTATTATTATTAAGTCCAGAAAACAGAATGCAAAGCTAGAAATTCAGGTTAGGCACTATTAAAAGATCTTAAAAGATCGCAAAGGCATCGTTAGTAGCTCATATGTTATTTATCTGCTGTTACTGATGGTAATTTTAAGGCCAATATTTATCTCGCAAGGGTCAAGGTGATTTTCATTATCACATATTCAGTGCTACATAAGTCCAGAGGATGTTAACCTTTTTATTGAAAACTTCTGCAAAATCAACTTTAGCGACCGAAAATCCCCGAGGCGTGCTTTCATAAACCTTCAACTCCAAAAGAGAGACCAACATTTGGTGATAATTGGTATCGTATTGCTTCGCAAACTGCCTCGGAGGTCGTCCATGCAAATTCGCAATTTGCCAGATCACGCCTTTGAATGCCAATGGCCGGTTTTAACAGAAGCAGATGCGAATAACCGCGCGTTAATCGACGCAGCCCATGAACCCAGCAACCGGTTCCTATTTTTTCTCCAAATAAAATCAGATTACTGCAGCGTATTCATTAACACATTAAACACCTAAATCAATCAATTGCCATTTTTTCCTGGTATTAGCGAAGGGCAAAAGAGAGTTGGTATATTTGATGGAGCGAAGATTTAAATTGCTTAGAGGCCACAATTTTGTTACGACGATGACAAGTCTTGAAGTTTGACCTTGGAACGCATTCGCTGTTGTGGTCTAATACTTCCTCGGGAACAAGAAGTCTCACAACTACCAAGGGATTATAGAGGGTCTCCTCTTCAGCTTGCAATCACTGGGGTGTAACATAAGGATTAATTCCCTTTGCTAATACCAGGACTAATCTCGAGTTTTATTTTCATTAAGTTATTTCACGAATAGACAAATGGGGTCTTAGACTAACGCTTTCCAGCTTTCGAATATCAAAGTTTTCTTCGGTTACATAGTGCAAACGTTTTGCTCACGACTAAACGGCGACCAATGTAATGATTTAAAAGCAATTTTCTTGGCTTCATCGAAGGCTGGATCTATTTACAAACATCGCATATCCACGATTTAAACTAATAAGTCAAAATATAGAAATAGCTCTTCAGGTTTAAACGAAGTTTAAACCGACGTTTCGGAAGAAGATACCAGCTGACCTTATCAGCAGCGGTGGGATCCAGCCGGTTCGCACCGGTTCTGTAGAACCGTCTCGCGGAATTTTATGAGATCAGCGAACCGGTTAGCAGTACTGGTTACTATCAATGGATTTTTTGCAACTTATTCTATACATCAATTTTTGAGACCAATCATCCAAGTAGCTCACATGATTGTTTTTTTCAAAATGTGCAATAGTCAAGTTCGCACGCAACAGTCATACATTGTGTTACTTTGTATAATTATAGTAGTTTTCCTTTTGTGATTGTTTGTCTGAAAATTTAATTGTTGCGTCATAAGTACAAGTCATGAGACGACTTGCTATTTAGAGTGCCTTTTAGCAGTGATGGGATTCGGCCAGTTCGCAGTTCGCAAGAATTCACTGGAACCTAGGGTTGCATCTTGTTCTTGCAACTACTTTAATTATTTCGCGGAAAATATGGCATTTTGTAACATATCCGGCTGAAATATATGACTTTTGTGATAGAACCGGATGACAAAAAATTTGAATCCCACCACTGCTTATCAGGGTTAATAATTAAAACAAGAATGCGTACACATCAAAAGAGTGATTTCCATCGATTGATATGTTGCCTGTTGAAGTTAACTTTACTTGTAAAATGCTATCGGCCAAAATTTTAGCGAAACTTTGGTTTAATAACGCGAATGTTGGTTTCTGTTTGTTGTTAATTTAGCTTGTTTTCGTCATTGTTACGTGGTGCGTAATGTTTACGTGGTGAACCTTAAATCATCGCGGATCGGCAAAAAGCTGCAAATGGTTTAGAGCAGTGCTTCTTAAACTTTTTTAGTTTTGTTCACCCCTAGCATCGATCTCCAGATTTCATTCACCCTTTGTCTAATGATATGATAAAACTATCTCGTCTTTATATAACAGCACAAAATGATTTGGGTTGTTTCGATTTTTGTTAAGATCAACTCAAGCTAAGTTTTACCATTGAAAATCTACAGTTTCTCGAGTCCAGAAATATAAAGCTACAAAAGCACGAAACACAATCACCAAATTTGTGTACTTAAAAACTCAGTGCAAACCAATTTCACTATTACAATCAGCAGAAAAACACCATTGGAACACAAAACACGGGTTTCGTTAGTAATTTTAATGGAAATAATTATTGTTTATTAAAATAACACCAGTTCAGTAGTCGATTTACTGCAGAGCTATCATACATTTCTGACGGTTCACCCTTATTCACCCTTTTTGATTGGTTCACCCCTGCAAAAATTTTGTTCACCCTGGGGTGAACCATTCACCAGTTTAAGAAACACTCGTTTAGAGTCCAACCATATAGGCACTGTTGTATTAAAGGTTTCAACTCAGTGCTTCTAGGTTTTAAGTACCTTTGCGCAGGTTTTTTTTAAGGTTTGGTTTGGGTGACCACTAAGTAGTTTTAAGAGACCGCAAGTGTTTCATTTAAATACCAAAAAGTTTCAAGTCCAAAATTTGGGAAACCGCTGGAGAACGGTCCCCCAAAACACCTTAAAAAAAACACTGCCTTTGCGTATATTTTCGTGGCCAACTGATACGACTTGGCCTTAAGCCAGGTGCACTCAAGTCACACTTTTTATACCTGGACTTAAAAGCACTCTCGTTAAATTTCTTTCTTTTTTATAAATCCCTTCAGACACGTTTGATAAAGACAATGTTTTATAATGTCTGGACTTCAATTTTGAAGGACAAATTGCCTGAGCATCAGTAAAGAATTCTTATTTATTAACTTTAGAATTGTGTTCTATAACAGTGTTTCCTAAACAGGTGAATGGTTCACTCCAGGGTGAATAATTTTTTGCAGGGGTGAACCAACCAAAAGGGGTGAATTAGGGTGAACCGTCAGTAATGGATAATAGCACTGCCGTAAATCGACTACTGAACTGGTTGTTGTTCGGTGTTTTTTGCTTGTTGTAAAAGTGAAGTTGGTTTGCATTGAGTGTTAAGTACAAAACTTTGGTGACTGTGTTTTGTGCTTTTGTAGCTTTATATTTCTGGACTCAAGAAATGGTAGATTTGCAAATAGTTAAACTTATATCTTGAGTTAATCTCAACAAAAATCGAAACAACATAAGTCATTTTGTGCTGTTATATATTGGCGAGATAGTTTTGTTATATTATGAGACAAGGGTGAATGAAATCTGAAGATGGATACTAGGGGTGAACAAACCTAAAAAAGTTTCAGAAGCACTGTTCTATAATGAAAACGTTTCTGTTAAACAAAACTTTTCCATTAGGCACACTTTAGGGATTATTTGCCCAGATTAACTCATCGAAAAAACTACGATTCTCCTGTGGTGATTTCCATAAAGCAAACAGATCAGCAAACAGATTAAATCACCTATGAGGCTAACTCGACAAACAACAACCTATAGATATTCAAATGAATGACGTAAACGCTTTAAAACTCAAAAAAATGTTCACTAAATTTGATGTTCACTAAACTAAAGCTTTGTTCCTGCTTGACGATTTTTTATTGACTTGTTTTTACGTTTATTTTTACGCTTTTTAGGAGCGCTGATGAAAAATCTGCCTTAGCGATTCAGAATTCCACCTGACAAAGTTATATGGATGCCTAGAATTGAGTGCTGTTAAGTTTTCAAATGATGTGACCTTAAGATTTGTGAAATGAAGACAATATTTTAAAATGACCGTGGTTTTGTTGGCAAGATGACTTGTCTGAGCATTACTAAAAGGACCTTGGAATTGTACTCCGCAAGAAAAACTTTCGATCAGCCACGCGCCGAAGTTTATTTGTCCAGATTAACTCACCGAGAAACGCTACGAATTTCTCCTGCGGTGGTTTCCTCTCACAGCAAACAGATTAAATCACGTTTTCCAGGGAAATTCGACAAACAACATCTCGGTTGAAGCAAGAGATAGGCGTAAAATTGACTGATTTCACAGTCATCTGATTGCTGCCTTTCGCGTGTTGTTTCCCTCGATGGCTGGCCCGGGGGTTTAAAGCTTCCGCTATTCAGGAAGCCAACATGACAGCTGGACGTTTGCATTGAAAATGCCAGAGTTGATGGGGCGACGCGAGCGACCAGGGCGTTGCTGCCGATGACGTTTGCTAAAGTCTTCATTCGTTGACTGGGTTTTCGACGGACAACTTTTTTTTTCAGGGGTGAAATCGTGGATTTTTTTAGAGGTGAATTGGTGTAAATGGGAATACTTTATTTGCCGTTAAAGACTCCCAAAAATTTACGTTCTTCCTTTTCAATCCCCGAACAAAGCTCCTAAAAAACTCACATTTTTCAAAAACGCGCTGGGGTTTCAGCCTGGGCTGGCTCTAGGTGACTGACAGCGATCGCGGTAATTGAAAAGCGGGAAGCCAGTACAACTGTAGTGTCTGTCTCCAGCGGTGCAGCGCGTTGTACAGAGCGGTGGCCGATTCGTTAAATCCAGCCACATGAAACGGACAAGAGGGAAGTCGAGGACTTATGCGGTCGCCATTCAAACTTAACGAGGTACCGGCTCACTCGATTTTCTGAAGAGCGACGCGACTGGTTTCTTATTGCCTTTTATTCGCGACAGAAAACGGAGACGACTCCTTGTTGTACTCCAGTTTTTCTCAACCTTTATTGATGGCGAGAATTACGACAAAGCTTTCGGCGAAGAACCGCTTTGAAACATATTCGCCCCCAATTTTTTTGCTCTTAGCAATATACTTCAGCAGGAGAAAAAATTTTTCGCGCGTAATGGACATTTCACGTTCATTTGCCAAACGAAGAAAAATACGGTTTAAATGTAAAGCGTAGTTTAAAATCATTTTGAAACCTTTTCAACTTATTACCAATGATCTACTTGGCACGGTTTAAAAGTAGCCATTCAAACCGGATTTAAAAAAACGACGAGAATACATTTAAAAAGTAAGTCGGAAAAAATCCTCTATACTTGTGTCGTTTTCTAGCGACAGGCGCGGCCGGATTTTGGGGATGTGCATCAGACTGTGTCAACTCGGCATTGTGACGTCAAAAAGGGTCCATTGACGTCACAATCGCGCGTCGCGGCCCCGATCAGATGAATGGCGCCCCGACGTGGCTTGACTTACTCTAATCGCAGATGAATCATAAAACATCGCTCAGGCAAAATTTGGCGACATCAAGATTTGCTCGGAAGTCGCTATGAAATCCGGGCGGAGATGTTTTTGTCGCTTGATAAACCACCGTAATACTCTGTGTGTCATTTCCAAAGCTTTCCGTCTGCGGTTTGGCGGTCGAAAGGGAAGCCAATATTACTGGGGTTGGCTGGGGTATAGGCAACTCCCCCTAGTTTGTGTAAACGTAAAAGTGTATGGAAAGTTTAATGTCGTGACTAGGGACTGGAAAAAATTTAGTTAAAGTCCACGTCACAATGCACACAACATATAGAATTTGCAACCAAGGTTGTGTAGAGATTTGAGGATAGTTTGGAAATGGTTCACAGCAGATACCCAAGTTAAATCGCATTTTACGCCAAATAGACTCATTTTTAAGTGATTGGCAGTGAAGGTGGCGGCAATTAAAATGCGTAACATTTACGTAATAAAAATATCAAAGTCCATACAGAAGTAGGCAGCATTTTGGACGTTTCGAAATACTCTTTATTCATTTTTAAAATAGTCGTTCTTGTATTTTCTCCATAGTGGCTGACAATAAACTTTGGAGCATAATGGCTGGAGGTTGTAGTAAGACGTAGTAAGACTATCAAAGCCCATACAGAAGTAGGCAGCATTTTGGACGTTTCGAAATACTCTTTATTCATTTTTAAAATAGTCGTTCTTGTATTTTCTCCATAGTGGCTGACAATAAACTTTGGAGCATAATGGCTGGAGGTTGTAGTAAGACGTAGTAAGACTATCAAAGCCCATACAGAAGTAGGCAGCATTTTGGACGTTTCGAAATACTCTTTATTCATTTTTAAAATAGTCGTTCTTGTATTTTCTCCATAGTGGCTGACAATAAACTTTGGAGCATAATGGCTGGAGGTTGTAGTAAGACGTAGTAAGACTATCAAAGCCCATAAGTAAGTAGGTACCATTTTCTACGTTTCGAATAACTCTTTATTTATTATCACAGAATAACTCTTTATTCGATAACTCCTTATTTTTTAATAACAGTAAACGTAATATTTACCTTTCCAAGTTACGCCTCCCAAATTAATCTGGTATGACGTCATCAAAATGTTGATCCGCGCCCCAAAAATCTTTCGAGACCGCCACAAAATTGGGCGCCTCTTTTCGCGCTCGAGACACTATTATTTTCCGCCCCACCGCGCCCCAACGATTGTTTTGATTCCCCACTGTCGACCTTGCCTTTTTTCCAGGCAGCGTCAGGGGGCGAAACACCTGTTTACTTTAGACCCCTGGGGCACAAAACTGGTTTGGGGCCCGTGATCGGGGGCAAAACAACTCTGCGCACAAATCTTTGCCCCTTTTTTCTGGCGGCCCTAGGGTAAAAAACAACCCTGTTGACACAAATCTTTGCCCCTTTTTTATGCAAACCCAGGGATAAAAATACCCCTGTGAAGTAAATCTTTGCCCTTTTTTCTGGCGGCCCCATGGGGGGCGAAACATCCCTGTGACACAAATCACGGGTCAGGTGTTTTTTTGTTTTGTTGTCTTCTTGCCGAGAACGGAAATTGACCTCTTGTAACTTCGAGTCGTGTACGCTTAAGGTTATACTTACATTCGGAAATAAGTCAGAACGACAAACTATTGTGAAAAAACCCGAAGGTTAAACATGGTCATGTCGGTTACATCACGATTTCATGTTATGTTTTTGTTACAACGCACTGTGTATGCTGCCATTTAAAACAGTAAACAAACAATAAATTAAATGTAGAAGTAATCACCACAATTGGCCAATCTTTGTGTTTTACTGTAACCTTATAAGATTCATTTTAGAGGAGGTAGAGAGAAATTCAAAGACATAAAACATCTGTTAAGGCATCTATTTTAAAAATAAATGCAGTTTCTCAATCTTACTGTACAGCAAATAAACGTAGGCCTAATCAAGGTTCTAATCTATTCTGATCTTTAGAGAGTGTTTTAGAGCAATCACATTCGTATGGCCTAACTAACACGATTAGCGAATCTCGATGCTGTACAGAAGCTTCACAAGAGGAACTCATTTAAAAATAGGTTACGAAAAAGTCCGGTAAAACGACATGTTAAAGCATCTATTTTTGACCAAATACAATTTGTCAATCTTGCTGTGAACAAACCTAATTAAAGCGGTCATTTAATATCATCATTAGAGAAAAACCCAACAACATTAAACCATAATAAATTATATACCAATAACATGCCGCTTAGAACTGTCGTTTTTAATAATTCATCAAACGTTTTAAAAATTCCATTATATATCTAACCCTTGGTTATTTATCCAAACACAATTAGCCCTGGCTTTCCCAGGTCGCCGGTATATTAGAGGACACACGATTCCGCTTGAAGATCAACAAGCATCCCAGGGCATCTCCAAAGCGTGCCATTGTTGTGTCACAACCGGGTCATAAATCAAACGCTCGCGTTCCACCCTCCCACCGGGTTCAAAGCGACGCTACAATAATGCAATAGAGGGCCGCTTCAAATCCGTCTGCCATAACTCCCAGGCGAGTACTTAATCATTTGACGAGGCTGGGAGCAAGCCAAAGTATTCCACGTTGCCGTTATATTGAAGCCCAGCCGAAGGACCGCTTCGATAAAGGCCCGTTTTTATTATTGTTGTTCTGTGATTTTTTAACCCGGGCCGTTTTTATGATTGTTGTTCTGTGATTTTTAAACGCCAATGAAAGATAAACACACACGTGTGTTTAACAACTGTGATCCATCCCTTCTGAAGCTACTTTTTGACCAACGATTGCGGCTTATGTATAACAGTATTTTTCCACACCATTGATTTATTTAAACAGCAGGCTTAGTGTTTTTTACTTATCTTTTTGGTGCGTATTTTTTACCTATAATGTGTCAAAGAGTTGTGACACCTGGTGGGAAAAACAGAGCCAGGCTTTGTTTTGGGAACTGTTTAACTCGTTTACCTCTTTACAGTTTGTTATAACCGCTTTAAAATCATCCGACTCCTATTTAGGCGTATTTCCGTGTGTTTCCTTTTTGCATATTTCGTGTGTTTCCTAAAACAATCTGGCTCTCAATTGGTCCACACAACTTTCACGTCATTCCTGTACATTTAATACACAAAAAGGGCTGACAAACGACGCAGCCCATTTTGAAAGGCTGGCCCGAATTTTGGCGAAGTAGGCTGATCAGCGATCGCTTGAAAGGCCTCCAAGCACGTGTGACTTGCCAAATCAGTCAAAATGTGACGAATGCCAAAAGCCTGCTGCTGCAGTTGGAAGCCCAACTCGAAGCCAATAAACCGGCGCTTGACAACTGCCAGTGGCTTGTTAATACATGAACGCGGCTTTGCGTTGGCCTAGTTAGTGCTGTTGCTATTTGCACAATGCAGTCGACTGCCATGCCACATAATGCGTGTTGTAACCACAGTGCGTGCCACAAGTATGGAAGTATATATGGTACTCCGCATTTTAATCCGATACCCGATATTTTGGACAAAAGTACCGCGATCTGATGCCAAATGACGTCATTACAATGCTCACACAAGAAAGATTGATTAAATTAGGATTTAATATGTCAAATTTTTCTTTTGTGTTATAAGTTAGTGTCTTTTACTTATTTCAAGATAAAAAGTCCTGGTAAGATTGTAAATTCAGGCTGATATTTCCATGTTAATTGGTATAGGATAGGCACCGATACCTCCCCAGAATCAAACGAATACCGTTGCTACGATTGGTATCGGGTATCGGCTCCGATCCGATATTATCGAACCTCCCTAGCCACAAGTATGTCGAAGATTGAAAAACACGCAATCAATTAACAAATTTGGAGGATAATGACTGGAGGTTGTAGTAAGACCTAGTAAGAATATCAAAGCCTATACAGAAGTATACAGGCATTTTCAACGTTTCGAATAACTCATTATTCTTTTTCAATTTTGAATTTGCTCAGTCAGAATATGAAGTGTCAAAAAATTCGCGGTTTTAAGAAAATGGTCTGCCAAAACAAGACGTCAAAAACGCCAAAAATGTCACGGAACGCATCTATAAAAGTCCAAACGTGCTACGGTTACTCAATACGTTCATTGTCGACATAAACCCTAAAAAATCGACCGCTAACACGCGCGAAAACGGCACGAAACTCGTGACTCGAGACAACCGCTATTTTTAGCCTTGCACGGGGCCAACACCGTACAGTAGGGTCAAGGCAAAAACGCGAAAACATCGACTAAGGGTTTTCTGGTTAATCATTGTCGTCACTCGTCAGAATAGGACAGTGATTCTCAACCATTGGTGGCTTGCGGCACCCTACAAAAAGTTTAAATAGTTTGCGCCACCTTTTCTCGAAATTTTGCTGAACGGTTAACTGTGTAACTGTAACGTTACAATAAACGAGATTGAAACAGCACATTAACTGTGCAACAAGGTAGGAAAATACCTTTTTAATTTTTGGCACTTTTATCGTACACAAAAGTTATTTCAAGAAGCACTATAGCAAAAAATGGAATCCTAAATAATTTGGAATATCTCTCGGCACCCTTGAGCGTTAAAAATGGCACCCCAGAGTGCCGCGACACCCCGGTTGAGAACCACTGGTAGAGCGTCAGGGCAAGAACGCGAAAACATCGACTGCGCGATTTCTGGTTAATCATTGTCGTCGATCAAGCCCCGAAGGGTGCGCAGGGCGAAACTGCCAACACACGGGGACAGTTAAGCTTTGTATGTATTTCCACAACAGAATCTTGCCCCCAACAGACACATAATGACGACGAAAAAAGTTCTAACATTTTTAATAGCTTGAGAAGCGCATCGCTTCGAACAACAATTAGTTAGCAAGGTGATCTAAGACTGTTTATAAAAACAAATAAAACATAAAATCTTTTCTTAAAATTTAAGGAAATATACATTTAGCCTATAAGGCATCTTTAGTTTCTTAATTCGAATGAATTTTTCTTACTTCTTAAAATGTTTCAGTTAGCAAGGAGTATGACTTTTAATGTAAATATGCATTTCGCCATTTAAATAAATAGCATCATCAGTTTATCTGGCCAAACAAATAGCAAAAAATATTAAAATGTAAAACAAATAACGTAAAATACATCTAAGACTGACATGGACAGAAAAAAGCTGCGTTTAACGCCAACCATTAAATAAAGAAGAAAAAGAAGCATTATAGGTTTGGCTGCCACAGAAAGCCCCTGACAAAACAGGTTATTGTTGTTTTTCGTTATAAACAGCCAAAACGTGATCTGATCGATTGGAACTCTTGCCGGATGAATCGCTTGATTTTGCGGATCGATAAACACGACGGTAGAATCTCGCGGCATTGCTTTCGTTCGGCTTTTGTATTTCTTTTTTTTACGCGACAGAAGAAATTGAAGCTTGATTTTTTTAAGAATATTTTTAACATTTTAACTTTTCACATTTGGAGCATAATGGTAGGAGGTTGTAGTTAGACGTAGAAAGAATATCAAATCCCATACAGAAGTAGGTTGCATTTTGTGAACGTTTCGAATAACTCTTTATTTATTTTTAACATCATGTTGTGAAAAATGAATTAAGGGTTATTCAAAACGTTACAAATTATACCTATACTTCTGTATTTCACTACTTATTCACATTTCATTACACTGTCTGTAGTTTGTTTTCTAATTTTCAGCAATTTGTTATTGTTTTGTACAAACATATTTGCTACAAATGGGGATGGTGTTCTTCTGAAGGTTTTAAAAAGAGACATAGCGATGAATTTTGCCAGAAATAATCCTATTAAGAAAGCTTAAGAAAAAACATTCAGAAAACGCGTTAAACTCATGTTGGTTCTGGACAGTCTACATCTATAGATATAGTATCTACTGGCGGGATATATTTACCGGATAGAAATATACCTTTAAAAGCGCTCGCGTCACTCGTCATAACCACAATTCATGGAAGACGCGCGTCTCGCGAACCATGTGTTACGTCACAAACGGTGGCGCGTGCGTAAACGCCGTCCGGCGAAGACAAACAACAGCAAGGTCGTTTTGCTTATCTCAAGGTTGCATGACGTCACGGAAAGATTAGAAGGAAGGATGCCAGGGTGTTTGGCCTACGCACAAGGTAGTCGTTTCATACGCAGATTTTAATAGGCTGTTTTTTTATAAATTATAATAGATTCCGAATTGCAAAGCCAAAAATGTCGAGTAGATCGACATAATCTTGAGACATCAACTGAAGATAATACAAATTCGTATCGAAACGTCTTAATCAAGATGATGTCGATCTACTAGACCTTTTTGGCTTTAAAATTTATTATCAATCTATACATTACAGATCCGTGCATAGTGTATTCATAATAGATTCCATTTTTTGTTTTGTGTATCTCATTTGTTTTTAAACTATTTAACAATTAATGTTTGAAATAAGTTACAGAAAGCAGATTCGCAGGGTAAATTGCGGGGAAATTAAAAATCTTGGCGAAATCCAAGATATATTTTCTCCACAATGGCCTTTGATATGTTTGTCACCCAGTTTCAGGGGCATTGTGACATGTGACATCAGAAACGATAGACAATCGAGAGACTCGCGCTTTTTTCTTAGCACCGCAAGAGCGCCATCTAACGATAGATCGACAAAACGAAGAGCCTCGCCCAAAATAACATTACTTGTTTCGATTCTTTGTGGATAAAACAGCGCGGAAGGAGCGAAGAAGGCCCCAGGCATTTAAACGGTAATTTTTGCCGGAACAGAATTTGATAATAATTTGCATGCTTTCGTATACACAAAGTGTACTTTGTAGCGTTGATATTTTGCAGTATGGTCGTGAAAGTATTAAATGTTTCCGATTAAAAAATAAACAAGATGATTTGTCTGGCAGAGAGTTACAAATAAAGCACGCTTACATTCAATAAAGAAAACTGCTTGAACACTAAAACACAGTACACAAAATTCTTAAACTTGATTTACAATTTAGCGCTTCTAATAAGGCACTAAGAATGAAGAGCAATTTATATATACATTTCATTTTACAGAAGTAAAATATTTATTTGTTTATTTAAAAAATACAACATATTTCAGCCATGCAAATGCTGTTGCACCGTAAATTAAGTAAAGGGGCTTAATAGCTACATTTTGGGGCTATTACTGAAATAAATTTACCTGAAGGGAGGCTTTATTCCTGTAGCTGATTTCCGTCCATTTTTAGAAATGAAGAATAAAGTCATTGTTTCGACGATGATATCAGTTCACAAGGTTGACAATAAGGAAACACATCTTATCCGCTTGCCATTTAAACGTAAGATGTAAGTCACCACGATAAGCTTGTCGGACAGCGTGAGTCAGAACATTTGTGGACAACTGAAAAGGAACAGAAATTAATTAAGTATTTCGTGTTTTTCGTATTTAAAAGCAAAAAAACGAAGTTTCCTGTAATCTGTGTTTTGGCAGATTTATGATATACAGGTTACTGATATAATAAGGGTTTTGGTACCAATTAGGGATGTCCCATAATATCGTTTTAGAGACGATACCCGATACCAAGTCGTAGTATCAGTACTCGTGCGATACTTTAGGTTCCAATCCGTTGTCAGTTTAATATAGGAATTTTAGACTTTATGGTGAAACTAACGGCCCCAAATAGGCCTAAAAAGCGACATGCTTTATTGTTCAAACGTTTCGGCAAATGCTCATGCCATCATCAGTGATTGCTTTGCCGGAACGTTTGAACAATAAAGCATGACGCTTTTTACGTCTATTTGGGCCGTTATTTTCACCATTAAACTTATGAACAGATCGATATATATTGTTCCAAATTTTAGACTTGATCTGTGATCCAACGCTACCCTTACAAAAATATTGGGTTGACCACTGGAGAACTAAACTTTATAACGTTAAAGCAAATTAGGTGTAAAAACCGGATCGCGATACTTTAGTCCAAAATATCGGGCATCGGTATCGGAATAAAATGACAAGTATAGGACAACCCTACTATACCAATTATGCGCTTTGATAATATCGCATAATTCAATTAATGAAAAACAAACTCCTGTAATACGGCAACCGCAAAACCACTGTTGTTCCTAGAGGACAAGCCTATAACGGAGTTTCCCATTTTACGTGTTGTCCTTTTACCATAAGTCGAGTCAAGGCAAAAACCCGCGATCGAAGTGCATATGAAGGGCCAGAGAAGGGCATTGCGTCTTACGCGTTTGTGGATTCTAAATGGAAGTTATTATTGTCGCAAATCCGGCTCGAATTTCAGCGCTTTACGAAGAAAAACGCTTGCGAGAAAAAGTTTGCATTTTAAACTGGCCTTATCGCCCTTTTTCTGAAAAGGCTTAGTAATACAAAAACCCAAGGCGAGTTATAAATAGCGTGCGCATGTAACGCGGCGTTTTTTGGTGATTCGTCGGATAATCGCAAAGTTTCGACGAGTTTTACTCATTCAAATCGTTTGGCGTTTGTCCTGAAAATAACCCCGAGTCTAAAATAATAAAAAAAAATGATTAATCGAAGATAAAACGTCACAATGGCGAAATCGCGACACATGGCGATTATGAGCTCTTTTATTGCCGCCATCAAACATGACATCGTAAGTTGCGCCAAAACTGGACAAGATTAATTGCCCCCTCCCCTATCCGGCCCTTACGCAAGACCGATGATGGTTGATTGTTATTTATGTCAATTTCAAAAAGCGCCAGGTCGCTTCTAAAGTTTAGGGTTTAATGTATTGTTTTAAGCAAGAATAAATCTACAACAATTACCATTATTTTGCCATCAATGTGCATTGTTGCACTGGAACGTTGGAGAATGAAACAAGTAATAAGGATTTGAAATTCTGACAAATATTCATTCTTAGAATGAATAATGAAGTAATTGATATTAAAATCTTCGTACGAAATTTTAGCATTACTATCTACATTTGTTATTTTATTGCTTAAAGCCGTTTTTAAAGTAAACAGGCTTCAGTGGTGCTGCATAGAAGCTTTGTATTTTTGAAGAAAATGAAAAATACACTGAATTTTAAAAATATTAGTCTGATGGTAAATTTTTCTGGCTAATTAAACAGTCCAGGCTTGTACTACAAAGCCCAACCTTCGTTTTGGTAAAGGGGAGGTGGGTGATAAAACATTGTCTGGGTGACAAAATAGAACTCCAAAATGTCCGTATTTTATTGATGAATGCGTAAAATGGCAGGACCTAATATAATCACAGGATACGTTATAAAACCAAAGAACTTAAAGCCCCTTTGCACAGGCACGTTAAATAGACGTAAAAAGATCAATTAATTAATTAATCAGCCCAATTTTATAAGGGTTTGGGGGCAATGGGTGGCCTATACGTTTGCTGGGTGACAAAATAAGACTCCAAAATGTCTGAATCTTATTCAAAAAAACAGTTCCTTTGGTAATTGTAATTCTATACCAACGTTTCGGCATCCTATGCACGTCGCCTTCGTCAGGGCCGACCGCCTGGTAGCAATAGTTTATATAAGTCTGTATTTTATTAACGAAAGCATAAAATGGCCGAAGTTGAAAAATCATAGAATGCGTTACAAAACCAAAGAACTTTAAGACCCTTTGCAAAGGCACGTTAAATAGCCGTGAAAAGATCTCCGAAAGAAGAATAACGCAGTAGTAAAATTAGTACTATAAAAGGTCAGGTCAACCGACCAATCACATCAGTACCGATATTAATCTCTTCCCTTCAACGCAATTAATCTCTAGATAGATTTATATTTATAATCGCAGAGGCGATCTTTTTTGACGTTTCGGCTCCTCTGTTTCGTAACAAGGGGCCGCAAATCAAGATGGCGATGCGTACAATCGATCAACAATGGGCGTCGCGCGTCGTCGGCGTTCTAATGTGGCGCGGAACGCGAGCGGCGAGCGCGATTTCGATCGCGAACAAACAATCAAACGCGAAAAGCGCGACGCGATTGTTTGTTGTCCTAGCCTCGAAACTGCACGTTTTCGACGCGATTTTTGACCTCGACGACGCCTGATTGCTCCCAAGGTCAAATCTAAGCGCGAGAACCCGGAATTTAAATGACTTGGGGTCGTGTGATTGTTGCGTAAGAATGACAGCGAGCGCGACAGAGAATCGGAGTGCTTGGTCATTGTTGTTTGGCGTTTTGATCTTGAGACTGACTTTTCTGATTCTTTTCTAAACTTTAAAGGACGTATCTTGGTTGATGTCTTGATTTAGAGTGAAGTGTTTTTGTGGGATTCTAATTCGCCGAAAACAGCGTTTTTCCTGAATTTTATATGCTTCCAAAATCTATTAGTATTTTTCAAAAATTGTATCAAAATCTGCTATTGCTGGAAAAACGGTTTTAACTTACTGATTTTTGCCAAACCTAATAAATTGAATCAAAAAACGGTGTTTATGCATGTTCCGAGATTTACAATCGATGTCTTCCCGCGAAATATTATTGAAGGTAGATCAATACTTTTGGCAATAGAACCTTTTATATTAAAAAAAAAGTTTTTCTTTTACTTGACCTATAATGTTGACCGAATGCCGTTTTTACAAAAAGTACGTTGGACATTTTTACAATTACTTTGATATTTTCTCGACTTAGTTTATTTTCATAAAAACAACTCGAGAAGCCTTAAAAAAACAGAATTTAAAAGGGGCTTTACTTTATGATTTTTCAGCTCATGGTAGTTGCTTTCCTCAAGTGAAAAAAGGTAAAGGATTCTTAGTAAACAAGATCAGAATGAGAAGTTTACCTTTTTTGTTTCCATGTTTACATATTGCCTTTGTCATAAAAACAAAAGTTCAATTTCACATTTCAAACTAAATGAGTCCATACCAAATATGGTGGTATAAACATTATGCGAGCGTTATTTTTGGAATTACATTGTTTTAAGTTTTAAGTAAAATGTTTACCTTACACGTTTACATATGGTTGATTTTAACGTGGAGATGCCCTGAAACAACATCATTAAAACGAGATTTAACTTAAGATTTTTCATCTCATAATAGTTGCTTTCCTTTATTGAAAAAAAATTAAAGGATTCTGAGGAAAGAAGATTACAACGAAATGTTTACCTTACACCGCCGCCAGTCAACTTTTGTAAGACTAAACTACCTTAAACAAACACCTTAAAACAATATACAACAGAAGGCCCAGTGGAGCACAATTGATCGTGATTAAGCCCTAAAAGCCTAACATCTAAGAACCGCCAAAGGTTAATTACTTAGCATTTTCACGGGTGGTCGGATTTGCCCGAGACTCGGGTGTTTTTTGTGTAAACTTGGCTTTCAAGGCTTCCTTTGTCTCGTGGATTAGTTTGCGGTTTTCGTCAAAAAGAGAAAGGCTTAATGCGTTTTCGGAATGACGGCAAAGGACCGAAATAAGGCCCTGAAAATACGTCAGTGCTTCTTGTTGATGTTGTTGGTGGTTTTCCTAATGAGAAGGGCAATAAAGTTAGACTAAAGACTTAAAAACAAAAGAAAAAGTTTTCCGCGGCAAAAAAGCAAGAGATAAAAGGCCCGAACTAAATAGCGATAAAATTTGGCAAAATACAAATTGTGTTTTTATTTTGTTGCTTTTTCCAAATGAGAAAGGCAAAAAGTAAAACGAAAAAGCATAAAGCGTAAAGTTTTCACAGGCCGGTAACCCAGTAATAATGTAGTTTTTTAAATCATTTGATGGCAAAAGCCCCTTTGTGTTTTTATTTTGGTGCTTTTTCCAAATGAGAACGGCACAAAGAGTTGGAAAAGTAGATTAGGCCGGTGACATATTATGCGTTTTAGTGGTTTAACCAAGAGGCGATTAAGTGTGGAAAACAAGAGACCTGGATCACAAAATATGTAGCTTATGGTCCTGTGGTTGTTGCTGTTTTTGTGGAGACGGCTGATAAAGCAACTCAAGAGTTGGAAAAAAGACCAATTTTGTCGTGGTGACACATATGTGTGTGATTTGTCGATCCTAAACCAAGTACGTTCATTTGTGGGCAAATGACACACTTTATGACGGAGAAAAAATCCAGATTATCAAGGTCATAGTATGACTTTTATAGTAGTTTTATTCAGTTTTTATTCTATTTACAAAGGGATACATTACGCACATATATTAAACCTACAGAAAAGCCTAATGTTATTATTCATAGGTTAAAAAACAATCCTCGAGATTTCTGACAATGCAATGTTTAAGAAGGGCTTATTATATTAAATCTGTATTTAAAGCAAAAATGGAACACATTTTCCAGTTCTTATTAACACAATAACACACGTTATCTTTAAACAAACAAATCTCTTTTTTTTAAATGAATTTATTCGTTTGAAAAGCCTTTTATCGTATAAAGTTACTGAGAATATCCTAAAAAAATGTTTGGAAAAATATCTGCTAATACAGTTTGAAAAACCAGCAATCCAGCATGTTTCACATTTCAAGTAAGATAAGACACCAGTAAAATTTATATATGTTACTTGCTGATGACAACAACATTAACAATTCTAGATGTTTTTTTTCTCAGAAAAACACCGATTTTCGAAACACATCTTACTTTCCTGGAAAATTTCCTGGAAAGCTGCCGGAATGTCGCAATCTCATTGCTATTGCCTTTAAGCCATCGGTTAAACCAAGGCAATCTACCTTAGTGTGATCTTAAGCTTTCGACCTAATCTTGTTTGTGACGTAAGAGAAGGGCGAGCGTCGCGCGACCAAATGACGTCATTATTTCGCGAGCGCTGCTGTTTCGAGACTGGCGGGCGACCAGTCACGTGCGGAAAGAGGGAATCCGTCAATCGGATTATGACGTCAGTATCGTGTTTGTTGTGATGAGATAAATGAGTTGGACTTGGAGGTTTGGCCAAATTATGAGGCCGATTTTTGATCGGCCGGCACCGTTTTTAGCCTCTTATTTTAAACAACATCTTAAACGAGATGAAACCACACTTTGTTTGTGTATTTTTTAACTCTTGTCTTAGTTCAGGGGGTACATACCAGTGTTGTAATGACTTAAGTCACTGTTTTTAAATGACTTGACTTGACTTAAGTCTTTTGGGCAAAATGACTTGACTTGACTTAAGTCATTTGGACAAATGACTTTGGTTAAAATAAGTTGTTTTAATTAAGCAATTATTTATAAAATTGCGTTATTTATCCCAATCATTGCACATAAAATAATTTGCTTGTAATATGTTGCTTTTATGTTATGTTTGACTTGAATTGCTCATAATAATCGGAGGAGTTTGCCGGTTTTCATAATTTAAAGTTGGGCTGGACTTGCAGTTGACTTGCTCTAATTATGACTTGACTGGGACTTGACTTGTTATTTATTCAAAAAGCATTTACTTGGACTTAAGTTATTTTACGAATGACTTGACTGGGACTTAAGTTATTTCAAAATGACTTGTTTACAACACTGGTCCATACTATTGGTATGCCCGATATAAGCTGGTCAAGCATTACTGCTGATGCAATTCGATAGCAAATGACTTAAGGTCGAATAATTGAAAATGATCAGTTTAATTAGCGCCATGGTAATGATTTCAGGTTGTAAAAAAAGTTTTTGGGTTGGGAACTTTAGTCGCCTACTTTTGCTTTGGCAGGTTAGGGCGACATCTTAAAGGAGTTATATTCACACCGTCTGTTCGTGTATTTTAAAACTCTTGCCTCAGTTGATGGTGGTCCATATATTAGGGGTGCTTGATACTCCGTATATTATTCAAATATGCGTTATGCTAGTTAAGCATTACTGCCGACCAAATCGGATAACGAGTGACGTATAATTAAGGTCGAACAAGTAAAATTGATCAGTTTAATTAGTGCCAATGTATAGTCATTTTAGATTGTAGACAAAAAAGTTCTTGTGCTTGCGAACTTAGTTACCTATATTCTCAACTTTTCAGTAAAATTTAATAAATAAATACTTTTTAAAGGTATGAACGCTGTTAGATCGAAAAACATAAATGAAATGTTTACTTTTTAGGATCGGTACTGATTGTACCACTTGAAATCGGTGTCTAATTCGATATTATGGGTCCTTTTTCGAAAAAAATTGGCTACGACATTTTCATGATTACCATTTTTGAATTCAGTAATTTACATTCTTATTGATTCGCATTCATCCACACTTTAGAATCAAATTTCCCCAAGTATATCAACCGAATTCGCAACCAAGGTGTCATTTCAGTTTTTCGATTGCATATCTTAACGCCTGTCCATCAACCAAACTTCCTGGGCGTTTAAACGGCATTAAGCCTGTACACAGTGGTGATGACAAGGCCTAACATGTAAACACGGTCTTGTTTGAATGTAAACAAGTCATAATACGTCACAATCGATCTCGAGAAGCCCTTGTTTTCGCAACACGATTCGAGAGCTTTCGACGAAAAGACGAGCCAAAGCCGTGTCATGGCGGATTGCGACGCCAACGAGAAGGGATGACAAGGGATTTGTGACAGCTTGAAGTCAACGCGTCGCCACTTGTTAGGAAAACAACGAGATGCACAACAAGCCCGCTGTAATTCCACCCGTCTTTTTCGGCCGAGGTTATGAAGTTTTTGCCGCCCGTATAACGGCAACGTTTCGTTACCAAGTCATTTTAAAACGACTTGGTAACGAAACGTTGGTTATCTATTACAATTACCAGAGGAGCTGTATTTGATTATTGTTATTCTGCCTGGTAAGAACAATTTATATAGAAACAAATAAATAGTTTTATTATATGTTTTTTTAAATACCTTGATTTCCATAAAAGTTATCTTATCAGGCCTGGAAACAGCCTTTTTTACAAATCGACTGAGGTTTTGGGTTTTCTCTAATCCTGAACACATCTACAAACCCTATGTGAGTTTTTTTGGATGCACAAAAAAATACAACGTAATGTCTGACCACAAAATTTGTTAAAAAAAGTCACCTCAAATCAATTGCTGAAACAAGTTTGATGGCCATGTGTTCGGCAAGCGATTAAGTAAAAATAGGTTTGAATTTAAAGGCCAAGTCAGGCTAAATTCAGCACCAAGCAATTTGCCTTTTCATGTCGTTTGAACAAATTGCAAGTATAAGGTCCAGGAATAAAACTTTTCGACGTTCGAACGTCGTAGCAAAACGAAAATCACCGTGTTTTTGCCAAATCGAAACGCGCAAATACTAGCACAAATATAGCAGCATTGAAAGCCCCAAAAGATAACAGGATTGTTGCCAGACACAAATCATTGGGCAATATAGGAAGTGTTTGGGCCTTTTATGTCGTGTTCTAGACGGGTCAATAGTGGGAATGGCACAAATACAGCGATCCCAGAGGATTTTTCTAACTTATTTGGTTCGAAATACGCCCTGCAAAACGAATGGACAACAAGACAGGCGCCACTGCCGAAATATTGCGATGTGACTGTTTGTAAACACTAAACACGCTGCGCTTCAAATGGACAACCATAGCCGCCGTTTAAATACTAAGAAAAACGCAACAAACAGACTTTTATTTTTCAATGCCTGTAGTCTGTAACTCAGACCTGGGCAAACTAAGGCCCGCCAAGCAATTTAATCCGGCCCTCAGTTTACTTTCTTTAAAACGTTTTTTTTTGTTTATTGGAAAAGTCGTATTACTCTTAAGTTTGGTAATTTATTTTGTAACTCTGAATAAGGCAGCAGGCCTAAATGTCGGGAAAAGAGAATGTCTGCGGGAACAGGTTATTTTTCATTAAAGGCCAAAAAGTTTAATCGGTTTTAACCTTTTGGTGCAACAATTAATGTGCAAAGTCATAAAAATGCCAAAAAAGTCAAAGCCTGAACAGGGTTTATAGATTTAAAACTTTTTGAAATAGTCTGAAATTACCTTGTTCAGTTTTCTTGCAGTTTGCCAAAACTTGTAATTATCAGTCTGACGACAGTGTTTTCACTCTTTCTCCCATAAGGACCAATATCACCACCTAGCGATAAAGTGTAGTCGTAAATATTGTAACGCAATAAAATTGCTTTCTATCACTCACATGCTAGATATTGGCATCCATCAAAGATTTACGCAGAGATAAATGTATAGCAACACTATAAACATTACACTTTGATGATACAGAGCAATATTTATGATTTATTTTCAAAGGGTATTTGATGTAGCTGTCTACTGTACGTGACCACTGACCGAAACATTCGAAAACTGGATTAAGCAAGGGAAAACAATACGTTAAACTTTAACTTAAAAACATTTCATGCCCTAACTAATCACAAAAATTGCTAGTGTAAACCACTTTCACTAATGTAATACAGAGTTGTTTACAAATATCAAGCTAAATTATAGTTATAATAACTGTAATCTTTAAACCACAATACACTTTCTGGCTTTTCAACAAACAGATTCATTTCAAAACACATATCCAAGTCGAATCACACAAAAATCTCAACATACAATATCAATAAGTAAACAGAAACCATTATATTTTTAGGAAAACTGATTTTTCTCAAGACTTAAAAATGGCGAACTTTTACACTTGTTTGTTTAACAACACCTGACTGAAATTTATAGCAAAACATATTTAAGCTGCAAATGTACAGTTAATATTGTAGAACTAATAATAAGTGATAAAAAGTGTTTCCCTGTCTTGACAAAGAAATCCAGCTGGTAATCTACGCTGTGCTGGCAATTAACTGGTAAATTTCATTAACGAATTTAGCTTTTTTGTTTGCCAAAGGGAAAATCAATAAATTCTTGAGCGCTTAATTACCGCATTTTTTTGCATTGTTTCTTCACAATTAAAGGTACAGCAATTTTGTGTGTGGTAAATTTGACTCAAAAGTGCTTTAAAGTTTTTAAAATGAGAAAAAGCGAGGTCCCGCCGAGATTTGAACTCGGATCGCTGGATTCAAAGTCCAGAGTGCTAACCATTACACCACGGGGCCCGACGAGTAAGCAAGGCGTTTTTATGTATATATTGCCTTTGCTCGTACAGTTTACAGAATGGTGACTGCTGTTCCATTGGTGGGTTAAATGCTTTAACGTAGTGAATAGCAAATTTTTAATTCAGTGGCCCCTTATTCAAAACTGAACGTTAGTTAAAACAAAACCTGAACATTCAATACGAATAAAATAGCGTAAAAACTTCTCTATTTAGTATCAACTGATTAGCTATCTACTTTGCTGAATGATATTTTGATAAAAAAAAACATGATAAGCAGCTGTATTAAATAACAAAGAGCACACTGTGACGTAATAATAAGGACCTGTACAGTGTACACTATAGTCAACATTTTTCTCGCTTGCGAAAAGTGCCTGTAATGTTAAAATTTCGAATTGGACTCTGCTCATAACTTACATAAACATGCACTAGCACACAAATTAACTAAAATGTGCTTAATTTGGGCAAATTTCAAATTCGGCTCTTGAAATATTAAAATAAAGGTAATTCCCCCCTGTTCGAGAACCTCTGCTGTAATAAAAAAAAATAATATACTACTTCAGCATAAAACGAAGGAAAAAATGCCTGTGTATATTTCAACAGGTGAGACATGACCACCGTACTATCTGACTCCACTGAATCGAAACTAAACAAACTGTCATAGCATTTCAAAGTGCATACTGTCAGGTCGCTTATAGATTTATTGTACATTCAGATAATTTAGCATATTTCGCTTTCAATAAAAGAGCTTACAGCGCAGTAAAAACGGGTCTCGCAAGTAAGGCATGCATCAGTTGACTGTAGTGTTTAATCCAACATCAGCGTGACACTATATAGCACAAGAGCGACTGCGATGGAGATTAGCAGTGTCGAATGTCGGCTAGATTTGCCAGAACGGCCACGAAAGAAAATGAGTATCTAGGTGAAATATTTAACACTTTACCAGGCGAACACGCTATAATTACAAGCACAAACAGACATGCGTCGTTTCTTTACACCTGGTTATAAAATATGACATTACTGTTTGAATTAATACTAGTTAAATTAATATTTATTTTTGAAAGTCGAAAAGCGATATCTATTGCCTGTTTTAGTGCAATACGATTCGCAAACTGGCAACTTGTTAACTTCGATAAAAAGTGCCTTTTTAGACAAAAACATTTCAAAATCTGTGTCCTAAATCGGTTACAGAATAGTTATACAGCTACTAAATCACGTAAAAAGTTGTATTATAAAATTACAAAATATTTAAAGCAATAAATCAGATATCGTCCATAAAATAAACAGTAAAAAAGCACACAGATAAGATGAAGCGTAAGAAACAGCAGGTGTGTCTTGATCAACATTTTATTGGTTGTCCAAGCCTTCAATACGACATTGCTGAAAAAACAACAACATCGTTTTAAATAAAAAGTGGTTAAAAAAATTGCAGGCAAAAACAAAAAAAATGTGATTCGAAAATTCTACAACTATTTTTTTTAGAAACATACTACAAAAAGTGGTAAAGAATAACCTGAATAAAATGATTCACTTTTAACAGACTACCCTGTGCGTGAAGCACTTAAAATCAAAATACTTTCTCGGTCCGCAGTGAACTGACAGTTAAGATCGAATGAAACTTTTATATATACAAGTATATTATCGACAACCCAAAAACGTACCCCTACGTGTTGAATGAAATGAAACAACAAGTTATACTCTACCTACAGGCAGTGTTCTAATAACTTCAGTCAATATTTTGAAATGACTTGACTTGACTCAAGTCATTGAGTCGACTTGGGTTGATATCAAGTGTTTTCCTTTAACAATTTATTATAAAATTTCGAGTTATTTCAATTTTTGTACGGAAAACGATTTACCACTTTTATTGGCTTAATGCTTAATTTTTCTATCAGCGATTTGACTTAGAGTTGACTTGCTCTAATAATGACTTAACTGGGACTTGACGGTATTTTTTGCGAGAATTGACTTGGACAGGATATTTTGCAAAAGACGTGACTGACACTTAACTGAAAGCGCAATATATTAGGAGGAGTAACATCTATAAAACCTGACAACAGCGATTTAAGTTGTTATTTAAAAGTTTAACGTATGCCTTTGTGTCAAAGTGAGAAAATGGCTATTTTTAGCATAACGATGAATAAACAATAAAAAACATATACATCACTGGGCGACTAAATTGGCTGAAACTTGTATGCAAATTTCTTGTATTGTTAACACTTTGACAAAGCTTATTTGAAATCTCATTATGTAACATCCTGCTCTTTTGTAACTAGCACAGTTTCGGTGGAACTTCGTAACAAAGAAGGCCGGATTAAAAAAAAAACAATAGAATATTTTTAATTGTCAATTCTTCTATTATCCTATTATTTTATTGTTCCATTGTATTATTGTTTGAACAACTAGTTTGTTGGGCGGAAACTGTTTAGTGATGCTATGTGAACAGTTTTGCTTAACAACGTGAAATAAAGTTCAAATGTAAAGTATGATAAACGGTTTAATATAAAATGGTTGTGTGGACACGTATATTTCATCTGAGCATCAGTGTTTTAATGACTTAAGCTTCCTCAAATTTCTATTGACTTATATTACACAAGATTTTTAAGAACCTTTGCTATTTTACATTTACATGGTTATAAACATGTATTGGGGAATACAACCTGAATTCACTCAATTCATTAAAAAAAACGTCCTAAATTTAAATAACATATGGTGAATACAAAATTTGGTTCTAAATTTTGGGCAATGGGCTTGGTCTTGCATTTACCGACTGTACATTAGAGTTGGATCAATTTTATTAATTCAGTTCAATTGCACTTTCAATAGAATTACTCTCTGAAACGTTTCCATTACATTGCCATTACTACGTGCTAAAAATATCAAATTGAAATTACAATTAAGGGATGCCTTTCGTCATGGTATTAACTACATATACACATTACGGTCAACGGCCACGGGTTTAAAAATCATTTAATAATTACAATTACTCGTAAACAAACCATTTTTAACTAATTACAAATTATAACATTTTGGTTCGTATTTACGCTTTCACTTGCTCAAAAACGATTGGATTGTACTTGAGGAACATTAGGCTGCAAAAAGTTTCTGGCCCCTGTAAATTTCATTTGACGTACATTAACAAACTTACTTAAACATTTCTACACATCGACTACCAATCTTACCAGTTCAGGATTTCTCGACAAAGTGGACCTGAGTTCGTCTACGCCAACTTGACCAATCCTGCATCCACTCAGTCGCACCAACCTAATGTTGTGAAGGCATTTGCACAAAGCCTTAGCACCTTGATCCTTGATGTGGTTGTTCATGATGGTGAGGATTTTTATCTGGCAAATAAAAAGAAATACAATTGCTTGCCCGTGACAACTAATTGCAAAATCGAGTAACAGTGACGAAAAAGGCAAAATTGAGATTCATGGGTGCTGGCCAGAGTTTACCCGCAGTATGTTACATTTTGTGTTTGTGAATTAAAATATTACTCAGGGACAGGAGCCAACATGCTAGCCTATGTTTTAATTTTGTACAAATGACTTGACTTGCTATGACAATGACTTGGCATGGGACTTGACTAGCTGTTTTTCGAAAATATCCTGACTTGAGCCCTGTTCTTACCGGGGTTTCAAGCGGCTCAATTGCAGCGCACAGCTTCTCCATGTCACGTGAAGATATGCGAGCATTGTAGAGCCAGAGGTTCTCGATTTTTCCAACGCATAAGCTCAAGGCTTCGGCACCAATGGTTCCGAGTTGGTTGTCTCCGGCGTTTAGTAGCTTCAGCTGCAAAAAAACTCAATTAAATATCGAGAAGGCTTCAAATAGCGTATATGGCTTGTAATTCTATTGGAGTTCATTTAAAAACTAATTTGAACTTGTAGGTTAGAAATCCAATGTGTAACAAATCGAGACAAAAATTTGACTTGGAACTGCATAGGTAATAGATACGTAAGGTTGTGACGTCAAACCTCACTGACTTACGGAAGTCCTTACCGGGGTTTCCCGTTGTGCAATAGCAGGGGCCAATTCGGCGAGAACGTCACCGGTAATCATGCAGTTGTACAACCACAAATGCTCGACCTTGTCAATGCATTGGATCAAACTGCGAGCCCCTCTTGTTCCAAGCTGGTTGCTACCGATGTTAAGCCACTGGATCTGAAACAAATGGATGAGTTTAAAACCTTAAAGCAGTGGCTCTCAACCGTGGTGTCGCGGCACTCTAGGGTGCCATTTTGAACGCTCAAGGGTGCAAAGAGATTATTCAAATTATGTAGAATTCGAATTTATGCTCTATTGGTAAGCTTCTTAAAACAATTTTTTGTGCACCAAAAAACTGCGAAAAATTAAAAAGTTTTTTTTTTAACCTTGTTACACAGTTAATTTGCTGTTTCAATCTCGTTTATTATAACGTTACAGTTAACCATTTCGCAAACAAAAACGAGCAAGGGTGCCGTGAACTATTTAAAAATTCTGTACGGTGCCGCAAGCCAAATGGTTGCAAAACACTGCCTTATTTGAAGGAATTTTAAAATAAGCGCACATTTTTTGCACATCTTTCCGCACATTGTGCAAAAAATGCTCGCATCCTCGTCTCCCTTACCGGACTTGAACGATTGGCGATGCTTTCAGCAATAGGAACAATTTCTTCGTGCCCAATGTCGCACTGAAAGAGCTTAAGGAAGCGAACGTTATGCAGGCATCCTCTCAACATTTCGGCGCATTCCATGTCGATCTGGTGTTCGCTCAAGTCAAAGTATTGAATCTTTTGGAACAAAATAAAACGGCCTCGTAAATCGGTGATTCAGCACATTAGAAATATTTATAATATTTTTATTAATAGCTAGTTAATCTAGAAAATTCCACGATTAAGGCTAGTCACAAAATTGTGAAAAACTTTAACCTTCTCTAAGCAAAACAAAACTTCCCCATTAAATTGACCACTTGGCCTAACTTGACTGAATCGAATAACTTATAGGCTCCGCGATAATTAACGTTTTTTCGACAATCGACGATCTTCATTGTTTTACAAAACACGGAGAATGAAATAACTATTTTGATTCGTATGGGTTCTTTCTACACTAGAAGATTGTTTTAGCATTTCAGCTGCCTATTCAAATCCATTTTTTGCTTTGCAAATTAAAAGAGTTTCATTTATCAGCAAGTCAATTTGGTTAAATTTATAAAAAAGTGTTTTTTCCTACACTTCTTCAAATAGACCAATTGCTCGTTTTAAATTAAAAAGTGCATTCTTGCTTGTTTAAAAAAACTTAAATTAGTCTAATTGCTTTTAGTTTTTAGTTTTTTCGAAAAAAATTATAAGTACAGGTTTTTAGTTATTTCCATTTATTTATCGGCAAGTCAATTTTGTTAAGTTTACAAAATGGTCTATTTTGAAGATTTAAAGTAAAAACAATTTAAACATATTTTATTTTTTTTCATTTTTTTAGGTTTTTAGTTCTCTTATTCTATAATTTATAAGCTGCCAAAATAACAAACTCGTATCTAATGTTATGCAAAACGTCAAGAGTTTACCGGCGAGGCGCGTTTTGCAATCCGACTCGTGATAGTCCGGATGTGCTCAGGAGTCAGGGCGCAGTTCCTCAACTCCAGCTCCTCCAAGTCTTCCAAAAGATCGGAGATCAAGATCACCTCCTCCGTCGAGATTATCATGTCGCGCAGGTGGAGCTTGGCAATCTAAACAGAGTTGGATCAACTACATTAACTCAGTTCAATTGCAATTGCAATTACTCCCTTTAATGTTTCAATTACATGACAAATAAAAATATCAAACTACAATTACAATTACTCCCGTAACTGTTTAAATTAAATTACAATTACTCCTTGCTAAAAACATAATATTACAATAACAATGAAGGGATGCCTTTCGGCAAGGCATAGACTACACATAAACACTGCGCCTTCTAAAGCAAGTAAACAACGTGGAACATTATTGAAACTTTGATTTTCTCAATATTAATGTATCGAGCCAAAATGTTGGGAAATTACAATTGGAATTACACAGAATGAAAATGCCTCAATTACATTAGAATTTCATGAAAAAATGTAATAAATTACAACAATTAGGCTACAATTACAAATTACAATTGACCCTCATTTAAAGATTAGAGCGCCCTTCGTAATTTCAACTCAAACTAGGAAACAAAACTGCAATAAAACATGGCAAAAAAGGGGCCATCCAGGTAAAAGTGTGTCAAAATCACCAAACCAGACAACGTTTAAACACTCCGCCTACACCCATCTATAGCGATATATTACTGTCCGATTTACGAACCAACATAAACGTCCTACCTTCTGCTTAGTAGCTGCCAGTCTCTCCAGAAGAACTGCCAGATTACCTTCGCCCACAACCGTCAGCGTTCTCGTCACAACTCCCAGGTTCAGCTGCACCTCCTTCGCTGAGAAGCTGAGCACATGACACAGGCCCATGACGTCATTCAGCTGGACGACACCGATGACCATGATCTTGGATGGAAGCGAAGCGGCGACGGACCTTGCGACCTGGACCTTGCGACCCTCGTTGTTGGACTCGAGCGCCAGTGCGCATGCGCGGAACAGTCGTGAGTCACTGGGCACATTAGGGAAAGTCAGCAGGTTGCGGAACTTGTCAAGATCGTAGGCACGCTCCAAGGTCACCGGGAAGTCGTTGACGGCTTCGTGTGCGAACTGACGCATCAAGGTCACGGCAAGGTCGACCATGTCCGCCTGTTTTTTCTCGTAGTGGATTTGTGAGAAGCCAGGAAAGAAGCTCTTCATCTGATGGTGGACTGCCCGATTAAACATCCCCTCCACAAAGCGAGCAACAACTTCCCAACGATGATCCTTGAAGCTGTTCTGAGCCTGGAGGAACTCTTCAGCGTCGCTGGAGTAGACTAGATGAACGGCGGCGAAGAACTCCTGCCAGGTGAGGTGCGAGAAGAAGTGAAGGTTCGCGTTCCCGTCCACGATCCGACGAGAAACGTCCAGAAAGGCTTCCAGGTCTCTGCTTTGGAATTCGCCGAGCTCTGATGCAGTAAAGACCTGCCGGGAACACAATGACTTGACTTAAATGCACTTAAGTTACGGTTTTCACTTTACTTGACTTAAGTCGTTTTGGTAAAATGACTTTACTGGACTCAGGTCTTTCGGCTCAGGTCGAGCACTGATGCGGTACAGACCTACCGGGAACACAGTATAAACCGTGTCCTGATGACTTAAGTTAATGGCATGACTAAAGTGCACGTAAGTCACGGTCTCCAAATTACTTGGTTTGACTTAAATCGTTTTGGTTAAATAGCTTGACTTAAATCAAGTATTTAGACAAATGACTTGACCTGCACTTAAATCATTGAGTCAAATGACTTGGGTTGAAAGTAGGTGCTTTCATTTAATCTTTTTTTTTTTTTTTTTTATAAAATTGGGCTATTTAACTAGTTTTGGACGTATCACCATTAGAGGGCTATATGCTGTTTGTTGTTATTTTTCAGTTATAGCTCACTATCGGACGAGTTTACCAATTTTACTGGTTTATCGTTTTATTATTGTTTGGTCGGTTTGAAATGGGGATCATTTGCTCTTATGATGACTTGACTGGGACTTGACTTAATCTTGGTGCGACCAACGTGTGTATAAACGGGTGCAACCGATGTGGCCTTCATATCACTGATGATGGCATTAGAAATTTCCGAAACGTTTGAAAATAAAGCATGTCGCTTTTAACGTCTATTTGGGCCGTTATTTTCACCATTGACTTAATACGTTTTGAAAAAACTTGACTTGGACTTATTCGGACTTGGAAGATAATACGAAGATATTAGTTATCATATACCGGGCTTATTCCAAACTATATTTTATTCTTAAATTGTTCTTATTTAGATCTTATGGCTGGATTCCGACCTGTCTGTTGCGAGTGATCCCGCGAAACGCGACCTCCGAGAGGCTTCTGATGATTTCGGCTCCACTCTCGACTCCTGAGACACATTTGGAAGCGGCGGAGGCAAATACCTCCGAGATCGAAACCGCTCCGATGCCCTTTTCCAGGTTTTCGCGAACGTAGGCAATCACCATGAGGCAGAACATCGGGATGTAGCAGATGGCCTTCACAGACGGGTTGCTACGCAACTGCTGCTGAACTTCTGCGCAGGATTCTCCGCTTTCCTCCAAGCAGATTGCATCCTGCGAATCCTGGCCGAATCCGAGGACTCTAAAGGTGGATTTGGGCCTGTACTCCTCATGGAGGGTCGTGTAGGCTCCGGGACGCGAGAGAGCCACCTTGCTCGCATCCGGAAGAAGATGTCCGCTCATGATGTTCTTAAGGATGACATCGGGGGTCTCGCTGTCGTAGAGCGACATCTCAGGAACAAAGGAGGAAAGATCAGGGACGTTGGCTTCATCCAATCCATCGATGACTATGTGGACTTTATAAGAGGAAGATGAGGAGATCTTCTCAAGGATAGCTTCATCCATCAGCCTGTCATGATGCCAGTCGGCAAGAAACAAAGTAAGGAACTCTAAGACGTTTATCCTCCTATTGAAATCCAGATCCCTTATCCTTATGAAGAAGACGAGATTTTGCTCTTCCAAACTGAGGACGATCTTCACGTACTGCTTGGCCAGAGTGCTCTTTCCGATCCCTGCAACTCCAACTACTCCTGCGATGTTGCCATGACGACGGACGAACTGGATTCTTGCTTCCTCCGTGTGAGCGGACTTCACTGCGAGCTGCTTGGCTCTTTCCCTAGCTCCGGGGAGAATCTGGTTCGGAGTGAATCTCCTGCAAAGACAGGGTCTCGGTTAGGTGGTCATTAACGATGACTGATAGACGATAGCGATAGCAGATCTTTTGGACGTAGAATATCGCAATCCGTTCAACAAAATAAGCAAAATTAAAACATTTTGTCTGGGTTGTTTGTGCATAATTTGGTTTAGTACTAAGAGGTTTAGTTATCACTTCGCAGCCCTAGTTTATCACCTTAGGCTCATCGCACTCAATGTATTTCTAATAGGTCAAAATTGTGTCAAAACAATAAATTTTAGGCAAAATACAAAATGTGTGTATGTATGTATAAGTTGCAGCTTGAACTAGTTTACACCACAGTTAGATCAATTGTAATTGATAATTACAGTTTTGAATGTGATTGAAATTGTAATTTAATTAAGCATTTTCATTCTGTGTAATTCTAAATGTAATTGTAATTTGCTAAAACTTTAGCTCGATACATTGATAGTGATAAAATTGGTTTCAATAATGTTCCACGTTGCTTACTATCTTTGGGAAGCGCAGTGTGTATGTGTAGTCTATGCCATGCAGAAAAGCGTCCCTTCATTGTAATTGTATTTGTAATTTGATATTTTGGACGGAGTAATTGTAATGTAATTAAAACAGTTAATTGGAAAGTAAAAATTGAAATACTATTTTTCGAAAGTCTAAACCTTGCACTGCGCAAATTAAAATATGGTAAACCGTCTCTTATCTTATTTCTAAAAATGTTTATAAATTAATGGTAAATGACAGAACTCTTTATTCAACCAAACAGAACAAAAAATGCAAAGTTAAACTGTTTTCCGTTTTCCTAATTTGTAATTGAAATTGGTGTAATTAATTAGAGTTGTTAATGTAATTGTAATGGAAACAGTTTAGGCAGTAGTTGTAATTGCAATTGAACTGAATTAATGTATTAATCAAACTTTGATTTACACACGATATTCGGTAAATTTAGCTTATTCTCAAAACCTGCTCCCTAAAGAAGAGGAGCAGAGATGCGGACGCACCTGCTTCCGTCGACAACTCTTCCAGCTCCTCCGCTAAGGTTCCTCATCCCAAAGTCCTCCGAGATGATCTCTGTCTCCAGGAGGACATCGAGAAGAACCGGCTCTCTCTTCTGATCCCCGTAAATTCCTCGGTTGCGTTCCAGGAGCGCTCGTCGCAGTTCTTCGACTGGAAGAGGTTTCAAAAGAACCCGGTGAATCAGACTCCAGCAACAAGACCGAAGTTAGAGGATCATTTTCGTTTAAATAAATCACAGTTTAGCAGTGTTGTAAACAAGTCATTTTGAAATAACTTAAGTCCCAGTCAAGTCATTTGAAAAATAAGTTCAGTCCAAGTCAAGTCTTTTGCGAAAATAACAAGTCAAGTCCCAGTCCAAGTCATCGGTTGCCCAAGTCAAGTCCCAGTCAAGTCATTATGTGAGCAAGTCAATTTCAAATAATGTCATTGACATAAAAGTAAATTGTTAAACTATTGAAATTGGTAAAATTGTCCGATCATAAGCAACCATTTAACTAAAACACTAACACAAACGCAATATACAGCACCTAAAGTGTTTAACTTAAAATAAATTTTAATGAAAAACACTTAATTTAATCCCAAGTTATTTGACATAATGACTTAAGTCCAAGTCAAGTCATTTGTCCAAAAGACTTAAGTCAAGTCAAGTCATTTTGGTAAAAAGACTTAAGTCAAGTCAAGTCATTTGAAAACAGTGACTTAAGTGCACTTAAGTCAAGTCAATGACTTAAGTCATTACAACACTGCAGTTTAGAACAGCGGTTCCCAAACTGGGGTCCGCACAGCAGTTTCAGACGGTCCGCAAAGAGAATTAGTCTTTTGTCAACATTAGGCTTTAGCAAATGTCTCTAAACACTAGTCAAACATCTGTTATCATTCTTAGTCTTTAGTTATGCTTTATTATTCGATAATAAAGCGTGTTTTATGATGTCTTTTGTGACCTTATAAAGCTTATGCTGTACTACTTGTTACCAGCAAATCGTTCGCATTGTTAGAAAGTTGTTACATTATAAATAATTGTGACTACACTAGTGTACTACAAAAACGTGGGTGAACTGATCCTTGATTTTTTATAGGGCCGCGAAATGTTAAAATAATTGCAAAGGGAAAAAAACAATACGTGATGCTGTATTTAAATGCTAAACAACTAATACCGGAACGATAAACTGTTTAATAATGATTTGAATACAAAAAAATTATGACTTTGAATTAAATATAAATATTTTAATTTCAAACACTGTTACCTATCTCTGTATTTATAAACATCTATACATCTTAATGAGCAGCTAGGTTAAATTAATATACATATACAATAAAAAAGGACACACTATTTAAAGGTACCAGCGTGAAAACTGTGACTTTTGTAGTAAACTTACTTTTTTCTTCAATTTGTTCTGGCATTGGTGGTCCTACACAACAAAAGGTAAAAGTTGTTTAGCCAGGGGTTGGTTAACGAAACTTATATCCATCGCATAAATTAAAGTTTACCTAAGTATTGACCCATTGTCACTCGGTATGATTTGCTAGTCTCGCAAGATGCTAACTGTAATTGAGCCGTTACTGCTGTCCAATACGGTCAGGGTTTACTGCTCACAAAATTACAAAGTGCCCACTTGTTTTTAGTCACATTAATTTAAAGAGACATAGTCCAGTTAGTTTAAAACTTGATACAGAGTGTACGTTAAAGCTCCGCCAAGCAAATTTCAATAAGCCTAAACTGTGTTACGGATCGCATTTCAGCGCACTGTAAACCTTAGTGCTATAGAGCGAGTGTCGCCGACTATTTGCCTAACGCCATACAAAGTGTTACATTCGAAAGTCAAGCCTTTTTACAATGGGTTTTCACAATCTAGTAAATGGTTAACCCGGACTCAAACAACTGATAGAGTTGAAAAATAACCGAATTTTTCCTGCTTTATAAGTTAAAGCACTAACAGAAAAAATGTGTCCGAAAACAACTCATTTTTGCGCCATAAAAGGTAAATTAATTAAAAAATTTTCGGGGATCTTTTAATTTGTTATGTAAAAAAAGCAAAAAAAATATAAAAGGGCACAATTATGCTTTGCGCAAAATATTTGGGTTAGGGTTACCGTTTGGGTGTGAGTAGGTGAAGTAATATTATCTTTATTATTGATAATAATGCTTGACCCTCCCAAACCCAAACCCAAGCGCTAACCCGCACCCTAACCCCTATAATGTGCGTTGCTGTATGTGGCCTGCACCTTTTTGTTTTTTGCGTTACTTTCTACGGATTAAAACGGAAGAGCCCCAAATTATCATAAGATTAAACGAAAATTAGAAGACAGAAAGTATATCGCTTATGTAAGGTAATATAAGCGTTAAAATACAATACCTGGTGGACGAATTGCAACCGTAAAGTTTTTTGCCACAACAGAGTTTGTAATATCGCAGTTTTCCAGAATCATCACATCTCCACCTGTAACGAAACGTTATTATTGGAATACTGTGATAAAGTAATATATACAAGGAAACACACAATAAGACCTAAAAACCAACAAACCAAAAAATCTATAATACCATAGTATTTAGACCAACGACATAATAAAGGCAAACCTGTCCTAATATCAACGAAAGAATAATAACTTATTCGTCAGAATAAGACATAAACTTGTCGAAATAAGTCTTAAATTTATTGGAATTACTCGTAAATGACCAAAATAACGCCAGAAACTGTATGGAGAGGGTATGAGACGATCGGGGGCCATCGGTCTAAAATTGGACGTTTTGGTGTCAACGTTAGGGCGCCGCTGTTTTGGCAACGGAATTTTGCCCTGTTTGGGTTATTGGTTGTTAATGGGTGGTGTTACTAAGTGGGTTAGGGTTGAAATTATTAAGTTAGTAATGTTAGTAACTTAGGCGTTTAATTACCTTTGAAGCCATATTCAGGTTAAGGATTAACATACAGATTTCACTTTAAATGATTTGCAACCTAAAAGTTAAACTACACAATCCGCTGCTCGAAGGCTCATTCAAATTTTACGCTTTTGCATTTTATTGAACAAAACGACATTTATTAAATACGAATATGGCCGCATCTCTGAAATTAAATTAACGACAGTAATCTTCGATCAATAAACGCTACAGACCTGCACCGGGATTCCGACTTTCCGGCATTAATTGACCACTGGATGGCAGACGAGACATGTCGAACTACAAAGTAAAAAGGAACATTTTTTAAGGTTACATTTTTGTAGGACTGATAATGATACAGATCCAGTATACGGCTGTACAGTTTTGGATTAAAAACGAATGACTTGCAGTAAAAATTTTCAATTTGTCATATATGTGTTTTATTTATAATATATATAAATATTTATATATTCATTTAAAAAAAACGTCTGATCCTGATTTTAGTCGAGTTTTTTTTAATTTTGGAACATAATGGTTGGAGGTTGTAGTAAGACATCATAAGAATATCAAAGCCCATACAGAAGTAGGTAGCATTTTGAACGTTTCGAATAACTCTTTATTCATTTTTAACATAGAAAGAAGGCACTGATTATTATAAGTGATTTATACTGCTACAGGCAGAAGAAATGTAGGTCGTCGATAACAGATGAGTTTAACCCACGTGACTCGAATATTAAAAATAAATAGCGCTAAATAGATATTTAAATAATATTCGCACTTTTTTACTCAACAAGCCACAAGGTTGAGAATCACTGGTTTCCAAAATCAATAAATTTTAATTTCTTTCAAGGTTAAGTAACCTAAGAAAGGATTGTGAATTAACTAGATTTGAGACGTTTAATTCAGTAGTTTTCAGTGAAATTGGTTGGCGTGATCTTATTGCTCTGTGTCTACAGAGTGGGGGCCACTGTTATAACAGCTAGTTTTGATTAAAGTTACCTTATTAAGCGGTCATTAAAACAATAGTCATTAAAATACTTAAAATAATTGCTAAAAAAATACTATCAGGCTATAATTATTTAAAAACAAGAATAGATATTTAAATAATATTCGCACTTTTTTAGTCAACAAGCCACAAGGTTGAGAACCGCTGGTTTTAAAAATCAATAAATTTTCATTTCTTCCAATAGTAGCCTGAGGAACGATTTTTTACTGATGGCTTTACCTCTGACTTGACCAGTTCTCGACGTACAGCGCCGGCAAGTTGCCCGGGGTTACCATCGAACCTGACAAGTTCCTGTGACGAAGTAGCTTCGTTGCCGGAAGCAGCTTGCCTTTTAACAATTTCCTTGATGTCCATGCTGCGCGATCACTATATGCTCACCAACTCTGAACTGTGATCCTTTATGAAAATTTTGGTTAATATAACATTAAAACTTGTGTTTGTCGGCTAAGTCTCCACATACACCGGAAGCCATAGCTGACTAACAAACTATTAATTTCGGTGTGCTAATGAATGATACGCAAGCCGCAATCGTTGGTCAAAAAGCAACTTCAGAAGACTAGATCACAGCTGTTGAACACATATGTGTGTGTATTTTTAATCAGTAAAAATTCAAAACAAATTTGCTTTGCAATACTTAAAACTGCCTTAATCAAAACTATCTTAATCTCTCAATATACAAGAAATACACACTTTGCATTTTCATCTGTTATCTATGTTGTCATGATCAACGCACAACTATAAAGCGCCTTATTTGTAGAAATAGAGGAACCAATTCTTGATTTCCATGCTACGCGATCACTATTATGTTCCCCAACTTTAAACCGTGACCTCAATGGAAATTTCAGTTATTATTCTCTGCTTGAGGGTTTGTAAAACCTTTTTTATCGCAGACCCCTAAAAATACTTTTGCCTTCGCGTGGATCAGTGTAGGCAAGGAAATATAAAGATGACGTCATAAATTGATGTCACAATACAAAAATACTTCAAAAATCTGTTGTTCAGCTTCAAAGTGAAAGCGCAATGGAGTATAAATAGTACAAAAGCGTTTTATTTTGAATTCAACATTATTTCTTTTAAACAAATGACTTCAAATATACATTAATATTTCAATTTGGGGATCATAGACCCCCTAAAACTAGTTCACGTACCCCAAAGGAGTCCATGGACCCTAGTTTAAGAGCCCTTGATCTACGTCAATGTTTCCAAACTTTTTGTTATTGGGTCTCTTATCCAGTTTTAAAACCTACTCGACCCCACGATTTTTTTGGTGTGTTACGGGTAAACGATTTTACAATCACATGCATTTTGCCAAATGTTCACATTTATGGACAGATGGTTTCAAATAATGTCCGATAAATTTTCATCCGATACCGATTCCCGATGTTTTTAAACAAAAAATTATCGCAAATTGATCCGATTTCAATGACGTCATAAATATGCTCAAAAAAATAAACTAGTACAAATTAAAAAGTTCAAGAATTACTTTTTTCAGTGTATTGCGCCAAATTTTTTTTCAAAGTTTTATTATTATCAGCTGTTCACAATTTTTTTATTAAAAATGGTAGGAATTGTTACATTGGATGACAAATCATGGATATAACATTATAACACCTATATAAATTTGCTATCACAGCAGTGTTGTAATGACTTAAGTCAATGACTTGACATAAGTGCACTTAAGTCACTGTTTTTAAATGACTTGACTTTAAGTTTAAGTGACTTAAGTCTTTTCGGCAAATGACTTGAATTAAGTCTTTTGGGCAAAAAGACTTGACTTGACTTAAGTCATTTGGACAAATGACTTGGGTTAAAATAAGTTGTTTTAATTAAGCAATTCATTATAAAATTGCGTTATTTATCCCAATCTTTGCACATAAAATAATTTGCTTGTTATATGCTGCTTTTATGTTATTTTTGACTCGAGTTGCTCATAATAATCGGAGGAGTTTGCCGGTTTTCATAATTTAAAGTTTTATTTTTTTGACAAGGGCTGGACTTGAAATTGACTTGCTCTAATTATGACTTGACTGGGACTTGACTTGGGCAACCGATGACTTGGACTGGGACTTGACTTGTTATTTATTCAAAAAGACTTGACTTGAACTTAAGTTATTTTCCAAATGACTTGACTGGGACTTAAGTCTTTTCAAAATGACTTGTTTACAACACTGCGATACAACCCTAGTAGCGGACGACTATAACCATACTATACAACGATCCGATATTATCGTACATCCGTAGTTTCAAAATTTTGCCAAGAATGTCCGGATAATTGAATTTTACGGTTTCGGTTTACTTGTTTCATAACGATGTTTTTATCCAAAAGAAAAATGCATTGTGCTGCTATGACATAACAATCGAATGGACTTGAATAAAACAATTAGAGATTTATTTTACTGTTTTTCAAGTCTGGTACTAGTTATGTTAATTAAGATTAGAAAGGTATTTTATAGCAGTATTTCGCGACCCCGAAATTGGGAACCATTCCTCTACGTTTTGAAATTAGTGTTCGACCGGTATATCGTACTTTACCCACTCGCAGCTTGTATGCAAGAGTATATTGCAGACCATGTTATACTGCACCTTACAAGCATGGCCTTGCTTACATTGTTTGCATGGCGGGTTGCTTAGTACAACGGAAAATTAGCAGTAGAAATTTACAATAACATAACAAACTCGGGTAGACTATGCACGGATCTGTCATGTAGCTTGAAAATGAATCTCATAGCTAAAAAAATCATTTCAATACCTGGTGATAATAACACAAGTGCGTATCGCAACGTCTTAATCAAGGTAATGACGATTTACTCGACCGTTTTGGCTATGAAAATCATTATAAAGCTACATTACAAACTTGCTTTGCAGTCCTATAGTTACCAAGTTAAAAACACAACTCTATCTTAAGCTCTCAATATAAAAGAAGCGTACACTTTGCATTATTACCTGTTATCCATGACCTTGTCCTGCCGAGATTCGTATAGGGCAATATGTTGCTATAAACTACTTCGTTTGTAGAAATAGAGGAACCAATACTTGGCTTAACCAAAACACTGGCGTCCTTTTGAAATCCGAGAAGGGAATAGCGCATTGGCCCGCAGCACAAAGTGTGGTTTCGCTTCAGTGAACGCTAAAAGATGTTTTGAACGCTCAATAGCAGCGCTTCTCAAACTGTTTAGCTTGCAGTACACTAAGAAAATCTTGTATTTCGCGGCACACTTTTAACAGAACACCGATACTGTAGATTAATTATACATTCGGCCTTAAAACACGACAAACTATATGTGAATATCTCAATATTATTACCTTGAAAAAGTGCGTACTCAAGTCTTAAATGCTTGCGTGTGTGCTTTGTATAGTACAAATAACCTTATTTCCAAAATTACAAAAAGTTTCGCGGCACACAGTTTGGGAATCACTGCTCAATAGTGAACTGTGGGGTTGTTTTCTTCTTATTTAAGTGTGGGTTGAGCTTTCGCGGGGATTTTACGGCTAGTTTTAACCCCACCCCTTGCGATGTTTAATCGTAAAGGGGGTTTTAGAGCTGAACACTGCCCCGGTAAAAACTGGTTGCACAATAGCTTCAGTTGTACTTTGAGGGACAATTATACTAGCCATTAAATTATACTGGCTGTCTAGCCTTGTAAAAGTTCATGACTGGGAGAAAAATTTACAAGCTATTATAAAGTCAAGTACACGGGTGGATCCAGGATTTGGGGGGGAAAGCATGAAAAGTTTACCGAATGACGTCACAAAGTTACGTAGGAATGGCTTACCTGTTGTTCTCAAGCGATAGGTCGTACCTAAAATACATATAAAGCAAGTTTAACCGCGAGAAAATAGTTGCATTTATTTCGTTGAAATTGAACAAACTTTTCAATTTAAAGGACGCCTTGGTGCTAGGCATGTCAATAGACTTTTATATGGCTAGAAATAAAGGCACTTGTAGTGTATTTTAACATAAACTGCACTTTGTATAGAGTTTTGAAAGGCGCAACCTGCCATAGTATGCATAGCGCCAGACTTGGACAACTAGATAATTCTAGTTTTCTAATTCAATGAATTAGAGCAAAATGCGGCTAATTCTAATTCTAATCTAATTAGTGAATTACTTGTGTGCTCTAATTCTAGTTTTAATCTAATTCGGATTTTACCAAAAATCCTACTTTGTCCAACGACATTTTTAGTCTCTTAGTGAAAACAAAGAATTTGAATTCAAACTTTTTGGTTGAAACGTAATTTTCACGGACTAAAAACCAAATGCTATTCTAAAATGCCTAAAAATTAGCACACACATAATTGACATGCACATTCCTATTAAAATACTTTTCGATTTAAATGTAATTGATTGTGAACAATAAAATGTAATTTTAGTTTAAATTCTAGTTCAAATTCGTTTTTTCAACAATTCGGTAATTCTAATTCTACTCTAATTTGAAAAAACTCAAAATGATCTAATTCTAATTCTAATCTAATTTCGAAAAACTGAAATTCTCTAATTTTAATTCTAATCTAATTTTAAAAAGCTAAAATAAATCTAGTTGTCCAAGTCTGCATAGCGCCTTTGGACCGGATCGATTTAATATAACGAAACAAAAGCAAAGTAAAAATGGGCGAACGTGTTTTTAGCATAGTAAAAAACGATTCGGATTTGCTAACCTTTATAATCGAAGCAACTAAATAAGTTCAATGAAACATTCACACATACGTGTGTTAATAGCTGAGATCTAGCCCTTCGAAGCTGCTTTTTGACCAACGACTACGGCTTACGTATAATTAGTACACCGAAAGCCATCGCAGACTCACCGCAGACTGCAATGGCTTTCGGTGTACCAACTAAATAAGTGTCATAAATAATTTACGGCTGTATTCTTGCACAGCCGTAAATGCAACATGCCCTCTTGTATAAATACGAACATACGTAAAAATAAAACTTGACGATTCCTACTCAGACCGAGTAATTATAATAACAGTAGCTCCACATCAGGCTATTATTCAGCAGTCTGGCAAAAAAGAATTAAAAGCGTAATACGCTATATATAACATGTTACCTGTAGAAATGGCTGAACTGGGACTACGATTTTGTCCACTTTTTCTTTTCTTTAGAAAACTGAATGATTAAGCTTCGAGGACACTGAATAATCTCCAGTTTTTGCATTTTCGTTTTTTGTTTGTTTATTTTGCCAAATAATTAAGGTTTTATGTGTATTTTGAGCATAAAGTCAAGTCAAACGACTCTTTAGACTAGATAGAGTAACAATGAACACTCATAGACAACATCTAAGATTAAGGTGGAAATGTTATGCATACTTTATAACTTTTTGTATCGGAAATGTTTACGGTTTTTTCCTTAGTAAAAACACTGATTATAAATGTATTGCATCGGGGTAATTATTTTACGTTTTTTTATTACTGAGTTTTAGATATACCTTTGTCAGCGTACAATTCAGCCCGCACTGGTTTCACTATTGCTATTTGAAGACTTTTTATATTTCGTTAAAATTTTCCGCAAGGTTGAAACACACAAGAGAAAAGGTAAAGACGCAAAATCGAATGTTCACATTAAGTACAAACGGGCGAATGAACAGAATTAAAACATGAAAAACGTCTATGGAAACGAATATAATGGGCTTGCAGATACATTGGGTGGAAATTAAAGGCCCGTCTATAAAACAATGTGTTTGTATGTAAACTATGATGTCACCATCACTACATGTGTTACGCCACAAGGCATTGAAAATGAAAATAAGTTAAACAACGGGAAATCCGAATCGACAATATGTTCGAATAAGATTGTGGAACAAAATAAGACTTGAAAAGTTAAGGAATTCGATGTGACGTCACGTCTACAATATGAATAGTGTGACGTCACAAGCTCTACAATATGAATAGTGTGACGTCACGCTTTTTCAATTTACATTTTTAGCTTTACTGAGTGTTTTAGCTTGTTTTTAACGTTTAACGTTTTGCAAAAACGTTTGTTTTGCACATCAATTATGACGTCATGTATCAATTATGACGTTATTGAACCACGGAATTCGCTGTGACGTCACTGGTTCACTCCTCTTTAGCATTACCAATTGACAAAAAAATTAAAAAAACACGATTTCAGTGAACACCAGTTATCCGACATTGTCAATCCCAGTCATAACTTTCGTTTGCAAAAAAAGACAAAAGTATAACAATGATGGGCCTGATTTGAAAACAGTGAACCACCAAAAAAAGAGAGGTAACTTTGCGGCGCAACACTTCGACACTTCAAGTTCAAACTTTAAGGATTTGTCTGTTTTTACACTTTTCGCAAGCTAAAAAGGAACAAGAACAAAATCGCATACCTAATTCGCAAATGATTCTAGCTAGATATAGCTTTAATTAAACAGGTGGTATTCGTGTTGCTATTTTTACACCAAGATACAATGCCTATAAGTTGGAACGGTCTGCTGTGTTTGGATGTAGGCAGACACGGTAAACTATAAAAGCTAGAATTTAAAACGTTGTGAACTTTTAAAAGCAAATAAGAAAGATAAGAAGGTAAAATGACACAATAAAAATCTCGCAGCAAGACCCTTATACTGCATTTTCAGAAATAGGTAAACAATTAAGAATTATTACAAGAGCTTTAGTCCAGCGGTTTACAATTCCAAAAATATATGTTTATATACTTATATATTTATATTGGAAAGCTGCGCATTTAACGAAAAGGTAAAAAGTCTAAAAATGGTTAAAAACCAACAAAGTCTAATTGCTACTGATTTAAAACTGGCATTAAATGCAGTCTTTTTATACATTTCTTTAAGCATGTTGTTTAGCAATTAAGTCAATATCTTAACCAGAGATAAAACAGTATAGCTCTACTTGGAACCGCCCTTGGTAAAAAAGTTGCCAAAAACAGCTGTCGTTTCGAAGGTTAAACTCGATTAAAAATGTCGTTTTTACTGATGAATTGCGCCACCCAGTGATCAAACGTTTACCCTTTTTCAACATTAAAGATCTCATAAACTGCATCATTTGTCGAAACAGCAATGGTCTTTCTAGGTCTGTGTAGCTTCACGTGTAAGATCGGATCAGAAAATGTGGATTCGAAATATAAAATTAGATGAGGTCGTTAAAAATGTTTATTGTTGGACCGTAGAATTGGCCAAAGTTACTGACTACAGAATCTGAATGGCTACAGTTGTGGAATACAGAACCTTAATGATCAAAGTTTAGAATACAGGATCTTAATTGTCAAAGTTGTGGCCTTCGCAGCATCTCAATTAACAAAGTTTTGATAATTTAAAATTGCCAAAGTTATGACCACAGCGTTTGAATAGCCAAACTTGTGGATAACAGCATTTAAAATTGCCAAAGTTATGACCACAGCATTTGAATAGCCAACGTTGTTGATCTGAAAAACCCAATACCGAATGTTGTTGATAACAGCTTTTTGAATTGTCAATATAGTGTGGGCCAGAGCATTTTAATTGCAGAAGTTGTGGACAAAATCATTTAAATTTCCAAAGTTGTTGGCCATAGAACCTGAATCGCCAAAGCTGTATGGCATCTCAGAAAGTTCCCAAGTCGGGTTTGAGGAAATGAAAATCGGTTTGGCCATCAAACACTAGAGTAACCAAGGTTTTGCACTACAGCATTTAAATTGCCAAATTTCTTGACCAAAGAACCTGAATGGCCAAAGCTGTATAGCATCTCAGAAAGTTCCCAAGTCGGGTTTAAGGAAATGAAAATCGGTCTGGCCATCAAACACTAGAGTAACCAAGGTTTTGTACTACAGCATTTAAATTGCCAAATTTGTTGACCAAAGAACCTGGATGGCCAAAGCTGTACAGCTGTACAGCATCTCAGAAAATTTCCAAGTCAGTTTTAAGGAGCTAAACACCCTGGTTTGGCCAGCAAACACTAGATAGAGTGTCTCCAAAAGGTGCCAGTCACTGGCCTATATTGAACAGCCGTTTGGAATGCGTTCAGGTAGTAAGTAGATGTACGGGTTCTCCAGATTGGCGTTACGGGCCTTTACTTTCTCCGAGAAATCCTTCAGTTCTTGCTGGTAAGTTCTCTGGCACTCTATGACGGCTTCCTCGCTGAACAAACGTTGCGGGTAGTTGCCGAGAAATATCTGCACGAATTTATCAGGGTATTAGTTGAACATGAATTTACTGTTGATTAGTTATAACTTTGCTGAATCAATAACGCAAAATTATAGAAGTAAGCAGTAAACTTTACAGTGTTGTAGTAACTTAAGTGAATGACTTGACTTAAGTGCACTGAAGTCACTGTTTTTAAATGACTTCACTTAAGTCTTTCTAACGAATGATTTGACTTTCTTTCCAACTAATGATTTGTTCTTTTTTTAATTACGTGTTTTCGTACAGCTTTATTATAAAATGAAGCTATTTATCTCAAGATTTGCGCGTATTTTATTAGATTGCTAAAAAACAGTCTTTTTGTTATTTTTAGTTAAATATTGCTCATAATCGAACGTGTTACCAATTTTACTAGTCTATCATTTTATGTATAACAACAGTGATCTGACTTGGAGATGGCTTACTGTAATAATACTTGACTTGTTATTTTGTGAAAATACCCCACTGGGACTTGACTTGTTTACAACACGTAAGTAAATTTTAGAAAATCATATTGATATTTCAATTGACATCTCCAGACAAGGTAATCTTGGCTACAGGTACAACTAAATTTCAATGTTTATTAATAAAGCAGGGGTTCTTAAAGTGGGGTCCGTGAAACCCCTGGGAGTACGAGGACTAGTATTATGGGGTCCATGCAGGCCTAATTGAAATATTAGTGCTTTATTTGAAAAACGAAATGTATTTTATTAATAATTTGAAAAATCTTCTTCTTTAAAGCGTTTAGACTCCATTTCAATTTCACATTTCTTACCCGAAAATAGAAGGTTTCTTAAGTTTAATTGTTTTATGACGTAATCTCTAAAAATGTCATGTCGACCGTGAACTACGTGCACCGAAAATTTTTAAGACTAAAAAAGCTTTTGGAAAAAGAAGCATTTTTGGTAAAATCCGAATTAGATTTGAACTAGAATTAGAGCACACAAGCAATTCACAAATTAGATTTGAATTAGAACAAGCTGTTTTTTGCTCTTATTCATTGAATTAAAAAACTAGAACTATCTATAGTTGTACAAGTCAGAAGGAGATACTTACCTCACAATCAGAGAATTGCGAGAGAATGTAGCCGAAGGCGACGTAGACCCCACAAGTTCGTGTTCCTGGAAGGGAACTCACTATACGCTTCATCGAACCCTGGGGAGTTAAATCATTTTAGATTGAATTAGATTAGATTAGAATTACCAAATTCTTAAAAAAACAGGTTTCAGGTATAATTTTTAATAGAATTACATTTAATTTATTAACAATCGATTTAGTTTAAATCACAAACTATTCTAATAAGAATGTGAACGGTAAATATGTGTGCTATAAATGTTTTGCCTTTTAGCATAGCTTATGCTTTTCGGGCTGTAAAATGACCTACAAATCGATCCGACTAAAGAGTTTGAATTCAAATTCTTTGTTTTGACTGAGAAACTAAAATGCAGTTGGACAAAGTAGCATATTCGGTAAAATCCGAATTAAATTATAACTACAATTGGAGCACACGAGCAATTCACAAATTAGTAATAATTAGATTTGCCACTTTTTGCCCGAATTCATTAAATTAGAGAAGAGGAAATATCTAGTTATCCAATTTTGCGTGAATGCTACGGCGTGTGTTTTCGTGCTACAAGAATTAGAAATACAGAATTGTATAGTTGTTTTTTATAAGAATGTGTCAAACCGTTTCCGCTCGCGTTGGACGCACCAAGATTGTCAATAATATCATTTGGTTACGTATTTATTTTATTACCATTACGCATTTCTGAGTTTTTACCTAAGACCGTTATTTAAATTGTGTCCGTTAGCAAACCGCTCCCTTCATGTCAGTAAAGTCATCGTAAAAGGATTGGGAATTTTCGGCCCATATCTGTTTTTGCTAGTTTTATGTTATATTCAGAAAACTTTTGCAGCATTTTGTTAAAATTCTCTTTAACCCAGCCTTACCTCTCCCTTTGCGTGCGGAGGAAGCATCATTCCACCAGGAGCACTTGGCACGTACTTGTAAGTGTCGAACTGGCCGAAGTTGACGGCCGCGTGTTGTACTGAGCTCGTGTACATGACAGTAAGACAGATCGTATGCTGTACGAAAACGAGCGTCGGATTGGTTAGAGCAGTGGTTCTCAACCGGGCTGCCGCGGCACTTATAGGCTGCCATTTTTTTAGCACTCTATGCTGCCATTTTTTTTAGTCAAGGGCTTGAGAAACATTTTAAATTATTTAGGAATCAAATTTTTACTCTATTGGTGAGCCTCTTACAATTTTTTACGTACAATAAAAGTGCCGAAACTTAAAAGGTTTTTTCTACCTCCGGTTTAGGCAATTGGCCACGAATCCCCAATATGTCAGCTTTTTTTTTTTTAAATAATAGCAAAAAAAACACCCATTTTTACAGCCAACTTTGTTTGATTTTAGAAAACGGGAATTTTGTTTCCCGAAAGACAACGCTGTAGGTCTGACACATTATTGACCTCGTTTCGGATCATTTTAATTATTTTAATTTATTTTTTTACCAAAGTTTCAAAGTCGTCGAGGTGATCAGGCACGCCCCTAGTGTCACCATCCTGCCAAGCAATTCCTTCAAGCGCGAAATCCCGGATCATTTCTTGAAGTTCATAATCGTCAACAACGTCCTATGAAAAAACGTATTTTTATGGTAAAAATGAAACTAATCTTTACATAAGTTTTTTTTTTACATTTTTATTTTTTTAGAATTTAAAAAAAGAGAAAAAATATTGACTGACAATAATGTATTCTGATAACTTTGCTTCAAAAAGTGAAAAAAAATATTTTCAGAGTAAAAATGAGATTTAGGTAAATACGTTTTGTTAAAAATATGCACGAAAGGAGGTAAAAATAAAAATAGTCTATATATTGCAAGTTCTTTTTTACCCTTTTTAGTTTTAATTTAAAAACGAGAAAGACTATTGACTAACAATAGCGTATTCTGATAACTTTGCTTTGAAAGTGAAAAAAGGAATTTGAGAGTAAAAAGAGGTAAAAGTAACGATGTTATGTTAAAATATGCCGGAAAGTAGATAAAACAACAAAATCTAGGCATAAATATTGCCGTATTAACTGATAAACAGGGTAATTTTTTGTTGTTGTGAACGCGAATAAATGTTTTGTCCAAAAGCATGATGACAAAGTTGCTCACAGCATGTAACCGTGAGACAAAAGTTAACAGAATTCAGTAATTGCTATTAGTTTTTTTTTAATTCATAGCTTTTAAGATATAAAACTGGATTGCTCAAGGTATTTTTAGTGAAATCGAAAACAGAATAAATGCCATAGTTGACATAAATTTTTTTTTTGTTTAATTATTTTTTTATTTTTATTTTTTTTTAATTATTTTTTTAACCGCATTTACCACCATAATTTTTTTTTTTTTTTATTATTTTTTTATGTTAATTTTTTTTAATTATTTTTTTAACCGCATTTGCCACCATTAAATAAAATAAATTCAAAGACTATTTAAAAAAATTTGGGTTTTTCAACACAGCATTGAAAAAACATAATGGTCTCATATTTAAGATTACCATTTTTTCCATTGCTAATATATTCCTTTTACAATGGGATATGTTTTGACACATTATCCTAACGCAATGGTTCTCAACCGGGATGCCGCGGCGCCCTGGTGTGCCATTTCTAATGCTCAAGGGTGCCGATAAGTATTTGAGAATTTTTAAGAATCTGATTTTTGTTTAATTGGTAAGCTTCTTCATACAACTACTTGTGTAGCATTAGGGACCATAATGTCGAATGACATTTCGCTACATGTTTTAAGTTGATTATGGTGTTTCAGTTCCATTTTTGGTGACATTTCAGTAAAATATTCAACGAAAATTCCACTCGGGGCGCCGAAAATCTAAGCCGTAAAAGGTTGAGAATCACTGACCTAACGTTTCAATATAGATACCTGATCGGTCTTGTAGTAAAGGCGCAGGACTCCAGTAACAAATCGTCCCATAATTTCCCAAAGAGCAAGGGCGTCTTCTCTGTAATAATAGTTTGGCAAAAGGTCCGGGTCATCAAGACCTGAAAGCACAATATGTTTTTATTGCTCTTTCCTAAATCAACCAAACTCACTCGTATAGTTAACTTTTAAAGCGTTTGTAAACAAGTATCACACATATACGTGTACAGCAACTGTGATTTATCTCTTAAGATGTTTTTTGATAATAATCTACGATAACGTCTTACCTATAATTAGTACACAGAAAGCCATCACATATAAGCCTAAAGTAAAACAGCTAGCCTGTAGTGAGGTTTCGACTCAAAACCTTTTTGTGAAAGAGTTCTAAAATGCGAAATAAAAAGCAAATATGCCATAGTGTGCAAACTGAAAAAACCGTCAAGTTTAAACCTATGTCATTATAGCCAATACTGTTTGATTTGAGTGCTATTCAGTTCATTCACAACAAACAGCTTGTTTGGCTAAAATAAAAATACTTTACAATAAACCAACCGAGTTTTTTTAGGTACTTTGGTATGACGAGATCTTCGAAGTGAAACGTCTTGTACGATTTTCTCGCTAATTCCGTGGCGGCTGAAAGAAAATGAACATTGGAATTTAAAAAGAGTACAACAACAGCCTGAGTAACAGTATGCATTTTCTGAATAATTTCAACTCGTTTGCGAGTATTATTTTACTTAAACTCTGTGGTTTTGGAGCAAAATGGTTGGAGGTTGTAGTAAGACGTAGAAAGAATATCAATGCCCATACAGAAGTAGGTGTCATTTTGTTAACATTTCGAATATCACTTTTTAATTGTGTAAAGAGATAATCGAAAAGTTCTCTAAAAGATATATTCGAAAGTTGAAAATACTGCATACTTCTGTATGGGCTTAATTGATATTCTTACTACGGCTTTGTTTCAATAAGCGAAATTATCTGGTCGAAAAAAGTAAAAGTTTTAAAGCTGTAATGTGAAGATTCGGCAAAAATTCCAGGTTGAATGTCTTTGCAATAGCATCACTCGCACTTCTGGAGTTTTTTGGAAAACTAAAGTGTTACACATGCGCAAATGACTGATGTCATGGCAGGAATAATAATAAAAATCGCTGTTCATAACGTTGCACGTCGAAAAACAGATAGGTAAAAACCATGACATTTTTTTTTAATTTAACAATCCGCTAAACAACCAATACAGTTATCGGTGCCGTTAAGATACTAATCTACAGTTGCTTTTTGTCGCTCGTTAAAAACATTTTTAGGAGAAAAATGAATGATAAGATAAAATTGGTAAAAATATAAAAAGATCGCAGTAACTTAAACTGCTAATTCTACCAAAAACATTATTTTTTTACCAATTTTTTTATAGTACTTTTAAACTTTCCGGTATTGGGTAAGCAGTAGTTAAATGTTTAATTATTTACTGCCCCAAAAAGGAAAAAAGGGCAGAATCCTACTGAATCAGACAAGACTCTGCAGGGAGAAAACTTACCTTATTTAAATGGAATCCCACTTAAACTAACTTGATTTAGTATTTCATTTTTCTCTCTTTTTTTTGTTATAACTAAAAGAAAGTATGAGTAAAGTAGAGGGCAAAGGGGTAGTGGCTTCTTCTTCCCATTGGCCAAAGAGGAGTCCGGGAAAAGTGTTGTCAGTAATGGTTCAGGCCCAGTCCTCAGGACAACCATTCCCAAAAGGAAGACGCCACTTGGAGGTAGGGCCCAAGTTAAACTGCGCTTCGGCAGAAGCTTAACATTATTGCCTTTTTGGGTTGTGGTGTTAGTAATAATTTAAGTGTCAGTATAAGCAATAATTTTAGTATTTTACTGGCCAAAAGAAAACAGGTGTTACCCAGGAAAAAAATGCCAGGACACAAACCCACAGTGATCTGGTTGAAGACCATCGTCAGGTAATTTAAACTGCTCATGTTAAAAAAAAAATCATTTTTTAAGACAGTATCGTACTTGTATATTTGAAATTCCCGGGTTCTTACTCACATGTTTACTTATTTACTTATTTTAATATTTAGTTGTTTACTACCCCAACAATGGAAAAAAAGGCAGGATCCTATTGAATGAGGCAGGACTCTACAGGGAGCAAACATACCCTATTCAAATAGAATCAAACTTAAACTAACTTAAACTGCTAATCTTACCGAAAAATATTTTTTAATGACAGTATTGTACATGTATATTAAAAATTTCCAGGGTCTTACTCACATATGGCCAGCGCCTTGTTTGCTTTGCCGCTAGGGGGCAGTAGGTTTTGTCGAGCGTCAATGTTGATTGCTGCCACAAACTTAAGGTGAGGTCGCAGCAGCTTGTAGATCGGATGACAGCGCGGTAAGCATCGGAACATAGAGATTGCTACCGTCTCCGTGACCCCATGAGTGCGCAGAAAATGCACGACCCACTGATAAAAACAAAGTCTTTTACTATAACGTAGTAAGAATGTCAAACCTATACAAAAGTATAGGTATTATTTTGAATGTTTCGAATAACTCAACTCAACATAATAAAGAGTTTCGAAACGTTTAAAATTCTACCCACTTCTGCATAGGGTTTAATACTCTTTCTACATCTTTCTACAGTATTTCACTATTTTTTGTGAAAACCATCATTTTATTCTAAAACTTGATAACATCGGCTGAAATTTATTATAAACTTTAATTTTATACTAAAATTTATGGAAACTCTAAATATGCACTTAAATATATAGCACACTTCCAATGCCATTTTAATTATTTTTTTTATTAAAAAAACTTGTGACAATAAGTGGCATTTAAGTGGTTATTACGGATACTTTGGGCTAAATATGTAGAATTTATTAAAATTGAGACGCGTCATAAACGACGCCAACAAGCCAGTCAAAATTTAAGAAACCTGCGTTGAAGTACTGACTGTGTGAATTGAATTCGAAAAAAAAGCGCGTTAGCAGTATTGTGAAACTAACCAGACTTTAGTTAAAGAAAAAAAGAACATGTCTTTAGTAAAACCAGGGGTTCCTAAACTTTTTTACCGCGGACCCCACATTTTTTTTGATTTACGTGGACCACACTAGGCCAAAAAAAATTAAGAATGATGTCATTAATTGACGTCACAATACAAATAGACTTCATAGATCTGCTGATTTCGGTTTAAAAATATGTAAGTGAAATGGAGCATAAATATATTCAGTGCAAATCTGTTTTATTTTTAATTCAACTGTTGTCAATAAAAAATTGATTAGTTCTTAAACTAATATTTCAATTGGGCGTTTATGGGTCCCCTAGAACTAGTTCGCGTACCCCCAAGGGGTCCATGGACCCCAGTTTAAAAAACCCTGAGTTAAACAAAAGGCTGACAAAAAATCCGTTAATACCGTCTAAACAAAAAACAAAAGTCAACCGACCTGATGGTAATTTCCCTCCGCGCATCGATAGTACATCTTGGCGAGCAACCAGTCGTGATACTCGTCGCGCGACGTAAACAGGTAATTGCGGTCTCCGGGCACCAGCTGCATTGCTATAGGCACGAAGCGCTTGTCCTCCCTCACGTAGAACATGCCGATGGCGTTGGCACAGTATAGCTGCTCGCCATTTCCGTCCTTATTTCGACCCACGCCGCTTAGAAGCGTGTTGTAATCCCCCACATAGATTCGCCCGGCCTGGAGAAAAATTGAAAATTAGGATTTTTGTCAATATGACGTCATAAGATAAAAATGCCGTTGCCTTCGAAAAGGCTCTGAGCCTCTGTAGTGCAACTAAAAATGGGATTTAGTATTTTGGCCCTTTGACCAGAGTTGGACACTAGATTTGCTTTAGCTTTTTTAAATTAAAAATCAAAATTAGAGCATTTTAGTTTTTTCCAAATTAGATTAGAAATAAAAAATTAGAGCATTTTAGTTTTTTTTCCAAATTAGATTAGAATTAGATCATTTTGAGTTTTCTCAAATTAGATTAGAATTAGAATTACCGAATTCCTAAAAAATCAAATTTCAACTAGAATTTGAATTAGAATTACATTTAACTATTCACAATCAATTTGATTTAAGTCGCAAATTATTCTAATAAATATGTGAATGGTAAATGGGTGTGTGCTAATTTTGATGCTTTTTTATGCTCTTTATGCTGTAAATATTGCACGCAAGTCGTTCCAACCAGAAAATTTGAATTGAAATTCTGTGCTTTAACTGAGAGACTAAAAATGCCGTTGGCAAAGCAGAGCATTTTTGGTAAAATCCGAATTAGATTAGAAGTAGTATTAGAGCACACAGGCAATCCACAACTAGACAGGTGTAAAAAGTTTTAGATTTTTTAGTCTTATTGAAAACTTGAAATTGTGAACGAGGGGCCAATACGAACACGCACTTAGACCTTGTGTGACGGTCTATGTCTTACAACCTTGAGATATCCGCTTTGAACTTGATTAGAAAACAGTGTATGAATTTTTCGTTTTTAATTCAATCCAAAAATTGATTGTACGAAAATAAACTGTTTTTATCGGCGTATTTTAGGGCTTTAGCCATACAAATGTTCTTGTATCTGCTGGTAAAGTCAAATGCAGTAAGAGTGCATTTAACCAAAACCAACATTATCAACAACCGTTTCGTCTTTCCTTTTACCTGCATTTCCTCTTCCAGCGTTCGTCCTGTTCGCAGGGCATGTGTTACGTCACCATTGGTGACGTCAAAGCCATCGGGTAGCTCGTAGCATCGGTAGAATCCATGAGGACTGATCCCGTTCAGAACCAGTTCGCCCATTCCCTCGTCCGTCTTCCAACTGGTTTAAAAGTAAAGGCTTATTGCAGACTTGGACAACTAGATTTATTTGGGCTTTTTAAAATAGATTACAATTAAAATTAGAGCATTTCAGTTTTTCCAAATTAGATAAGAATTAGAATTACCGATTCTTGAAAACCACAAGTTAAATTAGAATTTGAACTAGAATTACATTTAGATATTCACAATCATTTTCATTTAAATCGCAATTTATTCTCATAAGTACTTATAAGAATGTGATTGGTTTATATTTGTATGTTGATGTTATTTTTCTAGCATAGCATATGGTTTTAGATTTAACTAGAATTATTAGATTAACTAGAATTAAAGCACACAAGCAATTTAAAAAATAGATTAGAATTAGAATTAGTCGCATTTTGCTCTAATTTATTGAATTAGAAAACTAGAATTATCTATTTGTCCAAGTCTGCCTTATTATGAGTGTGACGAAACAATGGCGGTAAACAAGTGATTTGAAAATTTACAATAAGTGGTTTAGATCAGTGGTTCTCATAGATGTGGTGACTTAAGTCAATGACTTGACTTGACTTAAGTGCACTTAAGTCACTATATTCAGATGAATTGACTTGACTTAGGCCTAGGAACAAATAACTTGGGTTGAAATTAAATGTGCTTTCATTAGGCATTTTTGTTTGAAAAATCTTATTTTTGCACATAAAACTATTTTCTTGCGAAATGTTGCGCTTTTGTTGTTTTTGGCTGGGTTATTGATCAATCAAACGAATTTAACAGTTTCAATAGTTTAACGTATAATTTTGTATGACAAGGACTTGACTTGTTATTTGCTAAATAAGACTTGACTTGGACTTTAGTTGTTTTCCAAATTACTTAACTAGGACTTAAGTCATTTCAAAGTAACTTGTTTACAAGCCTGGAAAATACTATTATCCCCTGGAAGGTACATTCGAAATAATTGTCCCCCCTCACAAAATGCAAGAATTGATTGTGATTTCTTGTAAAAAAAAATCTATCAATCAATGAAAAAAGATTTTCGGTTAAGGAAGAAATCGAACAAAACTTTTCCCAAACGGTTCGCAAGAACAAAAAGTTTAAAGTTAAAGAATATTTACTTCTTGTTGTTTTGCTTTTTTTGTCAGTGTTGTGATGACTTTTGAGTTGTGACTTGGGTACGGTAAAGACACTGTTTTTTTCAAGACTCTGGTGATTTTAAGAAAATTTAGGTATTTTGAAAGAAATTACTTCGGGGTGAAGTTATTTGAAAAGTAAAATGACTTAACGTTGCAAAAGTTATATTTTTGTGATCGAACTCACTCCTTCGTAGCGTTGGGTTTTGCGTGGGGCAGGTTGTGCGTCTTGTAAAGCCGGTGATAGTCGTCAACGTGCTTCAGCGGGAAAAGGTAGCCTAAAAAATAACGGTTTATTTGACCTTCACAAGCAAATGCGTAAAGTGGTATTTTGCATATAAACAAATGCCATCAAAAGTAAAGTTTGGAAAACCGTAAAGCTCCATCAATAGTAGATTAGTCAATAGAGGACGATACAAGATAGGGCTTGCGTTTGTATCACGCGATCACATATATTTGCTGATCGTCCTCTATTGAGGCGGGTGCGACGTAATTATTCTTGAAAAGATGCGAGAAATATTTTTTTAACTCGAAATGGAAACCAATTCATCATCAAAAAAAAACACACAAAAAAGAAGTGTTGTTTTATTCTATCCGAGAAACTATATATCTAAAAAAACAATAATACTAACAACAACAACAACAATAAAAATAATTTTTAAAAAGCAAAACAACAAATTCAAAAAATATACAAAATTTCCAGAAAAAAAATATTTTTTTATATTTTCAGCTGAACTTACTTGCCAGCCTTTGCATCAAAGAAAACGCAAGCGCGGAATATCGGGAGCTCTGTAGCTGGTTATTTCGGAGCTCGTCCCTTTTAAAGAACTGCGGGAGTTCGTCATACTCCCGGCACCCCAGGATCCGATTCAGGCCCCAGGCGATGTCACCCTCTTCGGGGGTATCACACCACGCGAAGATGATCTTGTTCCTGGCCTTCTCCTCTTCGCAGAGCTTACGGACTTCCTTGGAGGTGATCCTCTGCGGGAGCATTCCTGGAGAAAGAGGAATGAAACACAGGTAGGAATAAGACCAATATAGCACCATATCTAATAGTCGTAATACCGCCTGAATCGAAATAAGACCCCTTTTACCTAACCCCAAACCCCACCCCTATCTTCATTACTGATCGGCCTCGTGACATATTAACTGAAAGATCATACAGGTTCGTACCGAAACGTATTAAACGTATTAATCATGATGATGCCGATCAAGCTACATGACAGATCAGTACATAGTGTACCCAAAACGATTCACTTGTAATTGTGCACTACACCGAACAATATCTCCAGGTTTCCTAAAGTTGCCCTTAGACGTAACCTTAAGACGTCATCGCTGATAATTCTAATGCGTTCCGGAAAACAAATGAATTAAAAAAAAAGAATAAAAATATGAAAAAAAATAATTCATTGTTTTGGTAAAAGAAAAAAATGTTCTACTGTCACTTCTGGCAAAACTTTGCTCCCTGTTAGTTAAACAAAGTCGTTCCGTTATGGAGTAAATTTTGTGACGTCATGTGGAAAAATTTTAATAGAAAATTTCACAGTATCGTTAACAAAATAATTTACTTTCACCTAGAAAACCATTCTACTTTCGCCCATAAAATTATTTTACTTTAACCCCTAGTTCGGACAAACCTTCGCCCCTCGTCAGCTCGACGAAGTCTTCAATCCAGTCGTAGATGGGGAAGTCGGCTTTCTGGTCTCCCAGGGTCACGCTTATGATGGATACCAGCCATTCGTCCATATGAGAGTCGTGGCCCAACTCTGCAAAACAAACCACAGTTTTGTGATAGTGTAAGTCAGAACTGCGGCCTTGGGTTCATCTTTTAAGAAGAGTCCGACCAGAGTGGCTTTTAACCGATTTCGCAGCCCCGATCCGTTGATATGCGTGTTATTAGTGTTGCTTCAGATGTAACTTTTTCACGTTACGTTATGACGTAACTCTTTGACGAAATCCTTGAAAAAAGCCCTAAAGAAAAATCCTCAAAATGCGGGAAAAGGGGATAGAGACTAAGGAAAAATTAGGGTTAATTACGACAAGTTAGCAAATGTTAAGAACCACCGATTTAACCCAACGAATTTTTCTGTTTGTAACGTGTCTCTGAAAAGACCAAAGGCCTCTCAAAATTCCGCGGCGATGAATTGGATTTCTTACGTTTATGTACTTAAAATTTACTTGATTCTTTTAAAACCCAATCAAATTCACGCATTTTTATCAGTTGCTATGGGAGGGACCGGACAAAATTAGCTGTTTCAAGTTCTTTCCCACCCACCCCATCATGAGGCTACATGAACAACCAGTTTGTGGTTGTAAAATATCATAAAGCAGGGGTTCTTAAACTTTTTTACCAGGGACCCCAAAATAACTATTTTGCTTCGCATGGACCACGTTAAAGAAGACATTTTTAAAGATGACGTCGTAAATTTACGTCACAATACAAATGAACTTTATCAATCTGTTTTTTTCGTTCTGAAAATGTTAGAGTGAATAGTATACATTCAGATTAAAAGTGTTTTATTTTTTAATAAACTCTTTTTCTTTGAAAATTTAAATACTTCTTAGTTATACTCTAATCTCTCAATTATGCTCTCATGGATTCCCCAAAACTAGTTCACGTACCCCCAAGGGGTTCATTAGCCCCAGTTTAAGGACCCCTGCCATAGAGGGAACAAAAGCAGCAGTCAGTTTTCAAACTCACTGATGCGTACGATCAGGGGAAGTCCCACGTTTTTGGCGCTCAAGTTGAAAACGCTGACGTCACCGCGATCGTAGTCGTCCAAGTTCTTGAGCTCGATCCAGCCGGTGCTGTCGCCCGCGACGCCCACCATCTCGATGAACACGTCCGAAACTGTTCCCGCTTCCGAGTCCGCATCGTCTGTCTATGTGTGACGTAACAAGGGCAACGTTCAAATCAAAACAAAACCAAGCAAACTCGGTCGTGAGACTTGCAACAAGCAAGCAGTGTTGTAAACAAGTCATTTTTTGAAATAAATGAAGTCCCAGTCAAGTCATTTCACTCATTTGTGAAATGACTAAGTCCAAGTCAAGTCTTTTGTGAAATGACTTAAGTCCAAGTCAAGTCTTTTGTGAAATGACTTAAGTCCAAGTCAAGTCTTTTTTAATAAATCACAAGTCAAGTTCGTTTTATAAAAATCAAACGCTGAGTTACTAAAATTGGGAAACTCGCTTGATTACGAGCAATAGCTCAAATAAAATGTAGACTTCAGTCAAGTCAAGTAATTTGAAAACAGTGACTAAGTGCACTACAGTCATGTCATTGACTTTAGTCATTACAACACGGTAACGTTCAAATGTAAAAAAGTATTGCAAGAAAAGCTAAACTTTGTAAATAGTTTGTTCACAAGTCTATTTTAGTCATAAAACCCTTCTAGGGTTAAGTGCTGGTTACACATAAAGCCTAATTGGGAGAACTCTTGTTTAATTTGTATTTCTTTCTGCAGTAAACCTCCACTTCACTTACCCTGATTAGAACGCTGTAGGTTACGTACTCTGTGTTGTTTGAGTTCGATTCACTTGACATTGCCGTCAGCTAATTAAGCAAAACCAATCTGCTATTTGCTGCAACGCAAAATCACAAGAAGAAAGTAGTATCAAGGTGATAAGACGAAGCGAAACTTTATCAAAATGAAATATATTTAAAAAGTTTTCGGAGAAAAAAAAGCTTAAAACAAATACACAAAATAACTTTCCGGTTTATATCCTGTTAAAAAGGTTTAGTCCAGGGGTGTCCAACTCAAACATGCCGGCGTACCAATTTTGATCTTATAACTTCTTCCCGTGCCTTAGTTTAGTAATTTTTTTTTTGTAATATTAAAAGGTTTTATAGCACATGAAAAAGATTTCCTGACTTTATCAAGCAAACCATTAGGGGAGTGGTCGGCATAGTATGATGTAAAACATACTATAAAACGAAGCATATACGCGCGAAGCGCAAAAATTTTTGCGTATACATATAGTTCAAGTTGGCAAAAAATATAGTTCGACAGGTAGGCTGCTCAGGACCATATTTGGCACGTGGGTCTGAACCACGCTGAGACAAATATAAAAATTCTAAGCCACATGCATTTTTAAAACAAAGTGCAATGAATGTATGGCTATCACGCGGCTCACAACTACACGATAACACTAAACTAGTCAACAGTTTGCCGACCATTGCATTACCTTCAGCTGTGCAGTAGCAGTGCGCATTACTGCATCTCAGTGTCCGTCGGTGAGCTGACTTTGCTACTTGCTTCTTTACACTAAGCTTTATAATTATGTGATGCTTGCCTCCACTACAATTGTTAGTTGTTGTAATTGCCGCGATTGTTATTTAACGTGAACAAACAAACAATGGTGGGTAATTGGCTGTATTCCTAATTTAGTATTTTTTGACAATTGGCTGAATAACAAATGAAGTATTTTTTTTAGGAGGGCTTGCGTGCCATTTTTTATTACGTCGCGTGCCACATTTGGCACACGTGCCGCTTGTTGGACACCCCTGGTTTTGTCATAACTAGGGCGATTATTTTGTGACCAAAAAAATTGGAAATTTTGACCTGAAAAATTAAAGTTTTGACAAATTTTGACAAAATTTTGACCTATTAAAAATACATTGATTTAAATAACCTATTGTTGTTTAACGTACTGCATTAGTGTTTCGGTGCCGTCAATCGAAGACAAATCACTTATTTTTCGGGTTAATGCGAAACTCATATACTCAGTTGATATTTTTGTCATTTCAAAAAGACAAACAACTATAAAAATGCCAAATTAGAAAAATTTAGGCCCAGTTTTTGAAATAGGAAATAGGCAATTGCAAATCACAAGCGAAAAAAGACAGCCAATTCTGTTCAAAACATTTGTCCAAATCAGAGAGGCCTCGGTGGCTAAATCTTCTCGCATATACCATATTTTGCTCTAAAGAAAATATAGTACAGTTAAAATGTCGTTAACTATAAATCAAAACTACCTTTTTTTGATAAAATTGAACGATAAATTTCACAAAAACTGAACGACAATTTAAAAAAGCTGACTTATAGTTGTATTTTTCATTTTATAAATACTTTATGTGCATTTTTATTCGATTCTGACTTCAAATAATTTTGACAAATTTTGACCTAACGTGTAAATTTTGACAAAATTTTGACTTTTTTTGACAAGTCAAAAAATAATCGCCCTAGTCATAACTTGTACATTCTCACGTAACTGTGTTCAAATAACTGATGCTGCCCTTTTGATTTGGGTTTTAAGTTAAGCATTAAAAACAAAACTACACTTTTCTAAGCCTTCTAGTACACGTTAATTTATATGTTTCTTTGTGTTTTTTCAACAATTACAAAATGCAAATAACTATCTATCTATCTATTTATCTAGTAGTGCCAGTTCTTTAACTTTCCACATAAAATGTTGGTAGTTGATCTCACACGGCCTCGCTATATATAACACCACATTTCGGCGACAAACACACAACTTAAAACGCACGCTAACGGATATTACTCACATTTCGTGATATCGCTCTCATGGCCCCCAGCCAGAGTAGACAGTGTAGAAACGTATTAGAAAAAAAGAAAAAAACTCTGTCGACTTAATCATTGATTAACTGCTTTACACAACTTCTATTTATTTACATATTTTTGAGCCTCGAAAGAAAATTAGCACAGGGGCACCCTAAGACTGTACGTTTGGTCAACTTTTAAAACATTTTACTTGCATTTCACTCTGTCTTGTTTTAAATTACATTGTGTGATAGAGTGCAGTTGGTTTTATGAGCAAGCGAGCAAGCGTACGCGCTAGCCGCTGTGCTACAGATTGAGCCTAGCGTTGGCGTACGCGCCACATGGCCATTATGACAATAAACACAAGTCGAATGTTCAATTTGAGTGCGACATTCGGTCAGTGACAGGTCGTCAAGCAGAGAATAAAACGTGGCGCAAGACTTTTACTCTGCAAATGTACTTTTTTTGCACTTTGCGCGACTGATTGTTTTAAAATTGATTAAATGTTGCAGACGATAACACTAACCTTTAATATTCGCAATAATATCACCTGCATTCATTTTAGCAAACTCCGCGAAAATGCCTGCAACCTTGGCGTTCAACTTTTCTTAGTAGTTGGTAAACAACAGTTTAGAAACCACTGTATTTAAGGTTTCTAAAACGTGGGGTTCTATTGGCTCGTTTAACGTTTGAGAATAAGTTGTCCATATTAAATAGGGTAATCAGGTGGCAGTAAATAAAGACAAAATGTGTTTGTAAGAAACTAGTTTTCTACTTTGGCCTGATGAAGCACGGTTGTGCGAAAGCTTGTCGAGAATTTAATACAATTTGCCTTTATATAATGTCACCTGATTACTTTATATAAAATTAGAGAAATGAGGCCATTTACAAATATTGATTATCCATGTTAAGTGTTCTATGTAGTATTACAACCATCTAACTAGCCTGGTATAAAAACAGGAAGTTATCAATTTAGCTAAACTTCTTACAGCGATCTGCCTGCTTACTGTGCAACAAGCGTTCGTGTCTACTGCCAATTAAACACTGTTTTGTCTGTTTTTTCCGAAAAATTGCCACGCTTTTGACTTTTAAGCACCAGTAATGGTTGAACAAAAAGGCTAAAATGGCACGAAAATGTCAAGAGGAGATGTTCAAATTTCAAAGACCGCTTAAACTGCGCAGTCTATTTTTGTTCTGCATGATTTGAAAGCCAACGAGTCGGCAAAAAATGCCTTAAACGACTGCATATTTATGTTTTCTAGCCTACGGGGTCAGCATATGGCAAATGGATTAGATAGAAATCACTAACGGAGTACTGGTCTTACCACTAGCAGGGCCTTGTACTTACCGATCAGAACAATGTTATGCGCGGGCGCCAAAGCTTGCGAACTCGTGTGTCGTTTTTTCGCCGGCCTATAGTTGGCACGTGATTCCCTATACGTCACACAAACAATGTGAATCACCTGCCTCGAAAAACGTAACACGAAGCACCAGTGCTGCATACACGTCATGTTGAACGAACTGACTAAGGTTTCAACAAAGTTATTTAAACAATAAGTCCAAGTCATTTTGTAACAAACACCCAATCCTAGTCTTAAGTAATTGCTATCGTCAGGGTCAAGTTATTAGTATTAATGTTCCGAAATATTGTTGTTAATAATCTTACCCAGTTAGAAAAGAAAACAAACATTACTGCTGACAATATTTATTTGAAAACAACAACAAAAATTTAAATTAACTGAAAACACTGCATACCAATGCTTACTTCAGGCAACAGCAGCAAAGTACACCAACATGTTTTGGCAGCCAAAGTTCAAAACATTTTAAATGCCAGAGAATTTAGCTGTAACTATCTTAAGCTTTTGCTAAGTCTGCAGAAAAATGTCATAAAGTTTTATTTAAGAGCTGTAATGGCAACTCAATTTTTAGCTATCAGATAAAATGCATTCGCTTTTACTTCGATACCTAAATGAGGCCTATCACTCAATCAGAAAACGCCCGTACAAAAAATCGGCATTATAACTGCATTTTCCAGTCACGAAATCAACTCAATCTACAGAACTGTTTCTCAAACTCTTTTAGCCTGCGGCACACTGAAAACATAAAAACTAATTCGCAGTTTACTTTTTTTAACAAAAGCATACAATTATGCTTAACAATCACCTGAATTACACGGTAAGTTTAAGGTAAATACCATTTATTTTGTCATTCAAGTATGTACATTCAAGCACCGGTATTACATGCTTGGCTGCGTGGTGGCGTGTCTACGAGTAATAAAAATAGTCTATCTTTCAAAATTAGAAAATATTCGAGGCAGCAACAGAAAATCATATCAGGCCCGACTGGAAATAAACCATTTTAGACCTGCATTTTTCCCTTTTTAAAGTGCATTGTAACGTTATAAAATAAATGCGCACTGCCAATTTGACTTACTAGACCTCAGTTAGGCGACAGCATTAAGTTAAAAAAGGCTAAAGGCTTGCACTACATTACACCAAAATTTTAAGGATAAAAAACTCCAGTCAAACTTTCTCACATAGATTCGTACAGACCACATGACTTAACAGTTCTAAAACAGGTGACAACCTAAAATCACACAAGGCTAATTTACACAGCCACACTGAAAGATATCAGGCCTTATTTTCAAACAACATCTAGTGACTTTTTATGCAACACGTTTGAAAAATCTTATTAACCAATCATACAGCACCCAGCTAACGGCTTAAAGCAGCCTAAAATCTTACGTTTTTACGACGGTACAAAAACAGCAAATCAGTTCAAAGGGCTAAAGCCTTGTCATCAACAAAGTCACCTAACAAGCTGAATCAGCAGACAGGAAATTCACTCACTCTGCCTTGCAGCTAAAACGCAATTTCTCAGGCATGTCGACCGCCTCTCTTAAAATTCGTAATATGATCGAGGGCTGCAGCAATTGTGTTGGCCTCACAGTTAAAACCGTGGTAGGAGAGCAGTGGTTCTTTTTTTCGCGGCGACCCAGGTTAAGTACCTATAACCGCGAAGTTTTGGCGACCCATTTTTTTACCTAGCTTTTTGTAAGTGAAGAAAACATAAGACAGTAGCATAAATAAATTCGAATTTAGTTATTATGAGATGTCGTCAATTTTGTCCTACAGTTTTCGTAAATTTTGGAGAAATATCGCTCAAAACTAGTAAATCTACCATGAGAAATACTGCAGTCGGCGACCCAACTAAATAAAACGGCCGACCAATTTTGAGCCGCGGCCCATAGGCTTAGAAACACTGTGGTATGGTAATCCCTAATAAAAATAGTTCAACAAGATGTTTTTTGAACAGTGTCCATATAACCAGGAATAAATGAGGAATAAACAATGAAGTAATAATGGGCTTTTAAGCAGAAAGTAAAACAAATGATATTTAGAAGACTTATAACTGCTTTTTACTTTTCAGCAAACCACAGGTCCACTGAACCCAGTTTAAGAACCCCTGACTCAACATTACACATTTGAGGGTAAGCCTACTACCCATACACTAAAACGCACTATGATTAAAACATCAACTGCCTAAAAACGCCAATACGCGTTTGTAGTGTGCGACTGCATAGGCGTAGCCAGGGGGCCTGAGGGGCCACCCCCCAAAAAAATTAATCCTAATGCTTGTTTTTTTAGCATTTGTGAGCAGTACCACCACAGTCGATCACAGGCATACAACACCTTTAATTGTCATACCTGTTACGTCACAAACGATGTATAGCTACTATTACGTTTGTTATAGATTAATCTAGTTTTACTACTTTAAGACTAAGTCGGTTTTTGCTCTTTGAATGGTTTCTGAGTATTGCGTTAAAACTCAGTCAGGTGCTGCTCGAAACGGTTTGCTAACATTATTATTGTGTTCGTTACGGCGGTTAATACAATGATAAAAGCTAAACAAAAAAGTTCAAACTTTTTGCCCTCCACAAAAAAAAATTTCGGCTGGCTACGCCACTGTGCGACTGTTACGCTGTTAGAAGTAAGACTTGCGAAAAACCCAAGCATTCGTGGTCTCAGCCGCACAAAAATAACAACACAGTAAAACTAACAAATCACGTTTTTCTAAGACAGCTGAATGAGTCGGCATCACTACTGCCCACACAAATAGCACCGGGAAATGTCTGTCAAACTCTTGCGTACGTGATGTAAAGTTTTCAATCAATTTAAGGTTAATGCTTTTAAGATTTCCATGAACGGTTTGACGTTTTTAAAACGATCCCTCAAAATGGTGTTGCAAAAAAGTTATTTTGAAATGACAGTCCCCGTGTTTTACGAGCTAAACTGGATACAAAGCTAAATTTATACAAAGTTTTATTTTAAAACACCCAATTTCAACCCAAGTCATTTGACTTAATGACTTAAATCCAAGTCAAGTCATTTTAAAACAGTAACTTAAGTGAACTTAAGTCAAGTCATTGTACATATGTGTCAGTACAACATCTTAACAGCACTCCTATACGAAATGACCGACTGCTAGTAAGTTTAACTTGATTTGTACAGCTGCTTAGATTAACTCTGGTTTGTCAGCATGCAATTTCTTACACTTTATACTCCAATGAAGCTCATACAGCCCAAATCCTGTTTAACTTCCGTTTAAAACAGCTGCGACTTGGCCATGTTTTAACTAACGCCGACGATGCTAATGAAACGTAAAACCCTAAAATAAAACAGCAGCTGGTGCATCAGAAAGCTAAAAAAACACGTCGTTGAGTCATTTATTTCCGATACCCCTGCCTTGCCGTGAAACCACAACTCAATTCAAGCCGCAAACGGACGAGCTGGGTCCCGAAAAACTCATTATTCATCTGCGTCTTTCGCTACACTTGAAACAAGGGATGTTCGATAATATCGGGTAACCTGAAGCCAAGTGCTAGTATCGGCACTCGCCCGGTACTAAGGTGGTAACAGTGTCGATCCGATACAAAAATTTCAACAATAGGGTGTATCTTTATTGATTTGTTGATGGCTGCGCTCTGATTTTTTTTATTTGTACTCTTACAGGAACTGATGATGCCACTTGACAGTGTTGTAAACAAGTCATTTTGAAATAACTTAAGTCCAAGTCAAGTCATTTGAAAAATAACTTAAGTCCAAGTCAAGTCATTTGAAAAATAACTTAAGTCCTAGTCAAGTCTTTTGCAAAAATAACAAGTCAAGTCCCAGTCCAAGTCATCGGTTGCCCAAGTCAAGTCCCAGTCAAGTCATTATGAGAGCAAGTCAATTTCAAGTAATTTGTTAAACTATTAAAATTGGTAAACTCGTCCGATTACAAGCAACAATTTAACTAAAAAAACACCCAACGCAATATAAAGCAATAAATTGTTTAATGTGCAAACTTGAGATAAATTTAAATGAAAAACACTTAATTTACTCCCAAGTTATTTGACAAAATGACTTAAGTCCAAGTCAAGTCATTTGTCCAAAAGACTTAAGTCAAGTCAAGTCATTTTGGTCAAAGGACTTAAGTCAAGTCAAGTCATTTGAAAACAGTGACTTAAGTGCACTTAAGTCAAGTCAATAACTTAAGTCATTACAACACTGCCACTTGGCGAAATATATTTTCCTTTAAACAAAACGTCTGATCCTGTTTTTACTCATGTTTTTAACTATGAGTTTTACTTGTTGATACCAAATTAATGTAGGAATTTTCAACATGATTTGCGATAGAACACAAGGATTTCTTCCTTGTAAGGTAAATTTAGAAATAAATAGTAGATAAATACGGGAAGTGGCTAAGATTCTCAACGCTTCAGCAAATTTTGTATTTATAATATTAAAAAACGAAAATTTTGTATTTATAATATTAAAAAAAAAACAGAACGTTGCAGTTATTATAGTATATGTATGACGTCATTTGCTATCGCGTCGAATCACGTCACTTGTTGTCCAAAGTATCGAACACCCCCTCAGGGAACTTTACAAAGTTTAGCGTTTTATCAGAATTTAGCCATTGCTAATGACCTCTGCAGTCACTAAAATATAAACTATAGTATGTCTATCTCTTTACAATCTGGATATCCGATGATTATCGTATCTGAGCCGATCCCCGATACCAAGCGGGAGTATCGGTTCTCGTCCGATACCAAGTTGTTGTATCGCTACTCGTCCGATACCAGCGTGGTATCGGTGCCGATCCGATGCCTAATACATCGAATGGTTGAGCCCTAATTTGCAATCCAACGCTGTGTGTTTTATAGGACAAAAAAAAACTTTCAAGAAAGCACTAAATTAAGTTTGAAAGTTAATAAAACCTATTAACGTTAAAGCAAGTTTTGCGATCAATATACTTCAAAACATTTCCCTGCCCGTTTCAATTTTAGGTTAATTTTTAAAATTCACAGCGGACTTTAGCGACTGCTGGTAAAATATTATGATCCGACTTGTCGCGTACATCAAGCGGCTTTACATTGCCCCTTCCGCTCTGAGTGTAGTGCGAACGTGACAAATCGAGCATGCGCCGACAAAACTGCCATTTTCGAGCTCCGCAGTGCGTGACTTGATGCCATTATGGTTTTGGAATCTTGGATCTACGAAAATTCGCCGAAAATTCTTGGAAACGGCAAATGCGTGTTCGATTTCATTTCATGGCCGTGGGACGCTTCATTTCCTGTATTGATGTATTAGAAATAGCAAAGGCCAAGAAGTTTGGCGGTTTCAGTTTAGCGTGACAGCAAGGCCACTTTGAGTTCAATATATGTAACCTAATATATTAACCCACAAAGAGCAAGAACTGCTATAAAACCACTTTTGGGTTGACTAAAAATACCAGGACAATGAATGATATACACGCATAGGTGTTCAACAACTAGCCCTTCTGTAGCTGCTTTTTGACCAACGCTAACGTATTATAAACAGTGGTGGGATTCAGCCGGTTCGCACCGGGTTTATAGAACCGTCTCACGAAATTTAAAAAAATCAGCGAACCGGTTAGCATAAATACTGTCAATGAATAGTTGCATTTTATCTGATGCACCAATTTTTAAGATCCAAGTAGCTCACATGTATTGGAAAATGTGCAATGGTCAAGTTCGCACGTTGTGCGAATATAGTAGTTTTCCTTTTGTAATACTTTGTCTGAAAATCTAGTTGTTGCGTCATAAATACAAGTCATGAGACGACTGCTGCTTTTGGTGTGGCTGTTAGCTGTGTTCCGTCATATATAAATCAAAGTTCTGTCAAATATATAAAAATATTCAGTTTATTTACTGAAAATGTGACTTTTTGTAACAGAACAGGCTTACAAAAAATTTGAATCCCACCACTGATTATAACCGAATCTTTTGATCAATGGTGCAAGCAGGACAGGCCAGATAAACAACTAGCCTGCGGTGAGGTTTGAACTCACGACCTCTGACAAGGGAATTTTTATGGAACTGAAAAATAGTTTAAATACATTCAACCAAAAGGCGGGATAGCCGAGTAATAATGACATGGCCTTGGAAAAAAATGAAATTCATTTTTAAGCGGTAAGGCGTACCTAAAAAAAGTTTAAACGCAGCTTCGACAGCCATTGTTTTGCCAATGACTGCTCCATGCTGCTGCATACAAATATAAACACCGCAAAAAACTGGCTCGCCAAGCAAAATAGTGAGCAAATCTGACTTAACTGAAATTTTAGCTCATCTGATCTTATTCAGATCTTATCTTATACCTTGCTTATATTATTGGATTTCTCATATAGTTTTTTTTTTAAGTATAGTTTTTAGCAAAATTTATGCTGCTATGAGTCTTGCATATACGGCTGATTTTTTTCATGGAAATTATGTCCTAAAGCAAAAGACTTGTCCTGTGACACCTGCACCAAGGTGTGCGCGACTTTTGCAATCGTAAAACCTAAACTTACAGCGCATAGGCCTACCGAGGTTTTTATAGCGATGCTAGATAAATAGCCAACGGCAATGTGTTTTGTAATATTGTTTGCAGTTAACCAAAAACGTACATGTTTCTATTTTAGTGAGCTGTATATCGCACAAGGCGTAGATAAAAATCGCAAACACCAATATTAACGTTCAGAAGTCCTCATTCTGTACCGTTTAATGCAATACAAAACATCCAATTATCTATTCCACGAGAAAATGTAATAGCAGTACACAAAACCAGTGGACATTAACATTAAATTATCGAACTAGACAACGTAAAGCTTAACGTTTCAAGCGAGCCCCTAATATCACTCCAAGCTTTGTCACAACAAACCATCAAACTCCAAATTCTTCAACATTTAGTCAAATAATCACGCACACCAATTCAACCCTGAACAGTTGCAACTAGGATTCCAGCAAATCGGCACGGCACCGATTCACGTTTTTAACGTGTGGGTTGTACGCCTTAAAAGCTGGTAACTACATGTTGTGTCCAGATTGCAGCAAAACATTTTTCCTGGTCACGTTTTCTGTTGAACTGTCCAGTTAAGAGTTTTTCTGTTCTCACGCCAGGATAGGCTTGACACAACAGAGCGATTACGCTTGAATAGCACCGATTGTTGCGTCACAATCACAACAATCGCAAGTTGTTTTCGTTTAAATCCTGGTGATATTTGAGCGGTGGAATGGCAGAGAAGCACATTCTTAGTATATCTTCTGTTTGGAATCGCGATTTTAGGAAATTTATTATAGGGCTCATAAAACAAAAAGTACAGTTTTATCTCAATACCACCAAACAAAAGCACAATTACAGTGATATTTATATTGTATAACATGTTGGTCGATAAATAGGACAAAGTATATATTTTTGGCAATATTAGAATCAAACATGTGCCGCGATATGTTTGACTAACTACCCAGTCTAGTTAACTCAAATGATGGCCATACTCAATGTATATACTGTTGCTACCAAGCATTGTATCAATCGTAAAATTGTTCTTCCAGCAATTCTTTTTTTTTATTAAATGTACCAACGTTGCAACGTGGCGAAAAATCTTACATACCAGTCATACACTAACGAATGGTCATAGTACGAGATATTCGCACATATTCGTATAATGGTCATACTCGTACGAGATAACATGTCATTTTGCGAGACTTTTCTCTTCCGTTTTATACCTGGTGGTTTAGATTAGATTACGTGGGCGCCCAATGAAACCATGTTCGTGCAAAATGTCTATTTATGCTATTTTTTAGAAACTATAGTTGGCGTTATACGGACAAGTTATACAACTAACTTACGGCTACTACTTTTTGTTTTTTTGGCCGCACTTGCTTGATTTATCAGTATATGTAGCTGCATATTTAATACTAAACTGAAAATTTTGGTTCATACTGGTTAAAGGTTGTAGTAAGATGAAATAAAAATATTAAAGACCATAAAGAAGTTGGTTAACCGTTTCGATTGACTTTTTTTAAACATTTCGAATAACTGTTTATTCATTTTCATGTTAAAAATAATACCTTCTTCTGTATGGGTTTTAATATTCTTAATACAGTTAAAACTGAAAATGTTTTACTTACCAGCAAAATCGCCTAACATCACCATCTTAAAAAAAAACAAATCAGTAACTTTAGTTAAAAACATGTCGCAATACTACAACGTAACAGGCTTTTCCATAAGCATTTGCCGTAAGCAGGTAAACGACGAAAACGACAAATTCAAACTGCAAAATTAATACCTTCAATACGAAAAGATAGCTATTTTTTGAACTAGAAAAAAAGTTATTATCATTTTTCAGTTAATTTTGTTCGTAATGCAAAAAAACCCAAAGAAAGGAAAAATTGTGCTTTATAACATTCTCCAGTCTATAGTCATCTCGACAATTCAAATCCGTGCTTTGTGCGCATTGTGGCGATTTTCAATAATCCGACAACAAAAGGCGGCAAAGCTTACGAGATTTAAGGATAAAAGTTATTTTACCGCGTGTCATAAGGCAGTTTCCAGACCAAATGACCACCTACATTAAGTGACAAACCTCAAGTGATTCCCCAACCCAGGTACACGGACCCAGGAATAATTCATTTATTTTTTTAACTTGCGCTCTGTAAATGCATTTGTTTTTCGCGCTTGTAAATTGCATTTGTGTTATTTTTTAGTTCGATTGTTGTTCATAATAATCGGACGGAGTTACCTATTTTAATATTATAGTTTAACGTTTTCATTTTATGTCAATGACATTAAGTGTAGTTGACTTGCTCTCATAATGACTTGACTGTGACTTGACTTGATATTTTTGCAAAAGACTTAAGTTATTTTTTAAATGATTTGACTGTGACTTAATTCATTTCAAACGGACTTGTTTAAAACACTGGGATTTGCAAACAAAATAGTTTGTTTATACCACTCGCCCAATGGAAGATTGATTTAATCAAACCAAAAAAATCGATTCTGTTTTTCAAACATCAAAAATATGATGACATATCCCTAATTAGACTGATCCGGCTTGGATAACCAATATACAGCTAGTATTGTTGGAAAGTGGAACACACAATTATACCTAATGCAGATAAATCTATAAAACCATAGTATAAACACCAACGACATAATAAAGCCAAATACGCCGTAATATCTGCAACAGACTAAGAACTTAATCGTCTGAATAAGACATAAACCTGTCGGAACAAGTTTTAAATTTATCAGAATAAGGCCAAATTGGCCAAAATAACGCCAAAAACTGTAAGGAGAGGGTATGGGACGATCGGGGGCCATCGGTCTTGCATCGGCCGTTATGGTGTCGACGTTTGGGCGCCCTAGTTTCCATAAGGACGCCGCTATTTTGGCACCAGATTTTTTGGACTGTTTGGGGTTATTGGTGGGTAATGGATGGGGTTCGAAAATGGTTTGGGGTTGAAACTATTAGGGGAGTTAGTGATGTACTTAGGAGTGGGGTTTGGGGCTAGCTAAAACGTTGTATAGGCCTGATTCTGGCCATTTAGGTGTTATTCCGACTAGTTTACTACGACTATTAGGTATTAGGTATTATTTTGGTCTTATTCTGACGTGTGTTTTATTCCGACGTTGATGTCGTTCTTATTTTGATCTTATGGTTGGAGTCCTTAGAACGGCATAGCGTCACATTACTTAAATACCATGACTGGATTCCAAATCGGGCACTGATTAACCTGCTGGCGGTTTTACAACGCGTAAAACACCAGGTCAGGGTTCACCAAGAGGCGAAATGAACGATGGCTTATGGCTCTGGGCGACTTATTGTTTTTCACATGGAACAACGGCAAACAGAGCAGATCAAACACAGGCCATGCTACCTAAAAGCAAAAGGCTATTGCGTGGAACCCTCTAGCCTGTTAGTCAGCCTTAATCAAGCGCTAAATTGGACTCTGCAAACAATTGAAAAAGACTTTCGTTTTTGAGCCGAGATTTTCGGCCTGTAGGAGACTTTCTGTTATTGAACTCCAGTTGTTAGTTATCAGAAGCTGCCTTAATTAAGCGCTAAATTGATCTCACAAACCTATCAAAAATACTTTCGTTTTTGAGCCGAGCATTTTGACCTGTTAGGAGATTTACTGTTATTGAACTCCAGTTATAAGTTAACAGAAGCTGCCTTAATTAAACGCTAAATTGGACTTTGCAATCATATGAAAAGACTTTCGTTTTAGGCCGAGTATTTGACCTGAGATTTACTGTTAGTGAGTTATCAAAGGCGAGCCGCTATTACAGTTCCCTTCTCGTCAAATTTGTTAACGATCAGAAAATATGACAACAGGCAAATCGGTACTTTAGCCTTGTGATATAGCAGGCAGATACTTACTTGACCAAAATCTTCGGTTTCAGGCTGTACAAAGTAAAATAGTTCAAATTTTGGATAAAATTAGACGTGGATAACTAATTATATGTGTCTTTGTAAATGACCGTATTTGTCTAATTCTAAATAGGGTCATCAGGTGGCACTATATAAAGACAAATTGTAATTCTCGACGATTTTCTAGAGGTTAATACTTTGACCTGATAAAGGACGGTTGCTCAAAAGCTTGCCGAGAAAATACAATTTGTCTTTATATAGTGCCAACTGACTATCATAATTATATGGGAAAAATAGTAAAATGAGCAGGGCAATTTGTTTCTCAATTAAAAAACAGAACATGCTATGCACCAAAATTGAAGTACCTAAGTCTACGCAACCTAGATTACGGAGCTCCGTTGAAAGTATAAGGCCTTTTGGATATTTTGAGATATGCTTCAAACGGAATAACAGTCTCAAAAAATAAATAGGATTCGCGCAAAGCGCCGAAAATTTGCTATCATGTGTGTTAAAAGAGGAAAAAGTAAAGTTAAAAAAGCGGCCATGGCCACGCGCAGTTTTATTTAGATTATGATGATAAATGGATAGCTTAGATTTATTTGCAAGCAAGATTCTTTCATCAAAAGAGCAGTATGGCGTCACAAAAGGAGCCATAGGTTCCCGACCCCTGATCTAGGTTATTAGAACAGGTACACGAATACGATTACATATTTCAAGCAGCAATATCAGATTGCATAGTCGTAACTATCCAGGTATAGTAACATTGTAAATGTCGGTCTTGAAAGAAATTTCACGCCATATTGTATAAAAGGGTGTATTTATGAAATCCAAAACCTTTGGCAGCAGATTTCTGCTTGCCGATCAATGTTCCGCTGACGCGTATATAAACAATAAAACTCTAAGTTTAAAAAACGCGAGTGTTTTATGTTATTATTATTTTTTTTATAACTACTTAGCTATGTTTTTTACTTTACTTATAGGAACTGACGATGCCAGTATAGGCGGAATATATATTCCTGTAAAAAATCTGATCCTGGTTTCATTCGGGTTTTTAAACTTTGAGTTTTATTGTTTAACCCATATTGTCAACACACTTTTTATAAGACAGAAGTTTAAACAACGAAGCAGTTAGTTAGGATTGGAAGGTATTGACTAAAACCTTCAATAAAACATCGAAATCCCGACCTATATAATTAATAAATTGTTTTTTACAGAGAAAGCTGCCATTTTCGAATGCAGATCGCTGCTCCGTTAAATTCTCTGTGTTACATTTCGGTAGCCAGCACTTGAAATGCTTGGCATCACTCGACTGCTGGTTCTGTGCTTGTTTTGTGTGCTCGGACCCATGGATGCACTAGGTTGGTTTCTTAATAAGCGTGGACAGCATTTACCTGGTCGACAGGGGTTTATTTAGGAGCGGGGCACGGGAAGGCGTAGCACTTTTGGAAATCACGCTATAACGTAATTTTGTGACGTCATATCTGGGATAACAAAACCATTCTCCCAAAAAATTGGGCCCGCGCCTGCTCGTTAAGGCTCCATAACAGTTACCGTTATAACAGTAATGCCTTATTTCGCGGAAGTGTTTTATGTTTTAACAAGCCTAAAAGTCATTTGTCCAAAACACGTAAGTTAAGTCAAGTGATTTTGCCCATACGATTTAAGCCAAGTCAATTCATTTGAAAACTGTGACTTAAGTGTACTTAGGTCCAATCATTTAAAAACAGTGACTTAAGTGCACTTAAGTCAAGTTATTTGAAATCAGTAACTTCAGCGTACTTAAGTCATTTCATTTAAAAACAGTAACTTTAGTGCACTTAACTCATTTCATTTGAAAAGAGTGACTTAAGTGGACTTGAGTCAATTCATTTGAAAACAGTTACTTAAGGGCACTTAAGTCAAGTCAGTTAAAACAGTGACTTAAGTCAACTCTTTAACTTAAGTCATTTTGACACTGTCAGTATCGGAATAAAATGTGATATTGGACTTGTTTAGATCCAACGGTCAAGGTTGCTGTTTACAACGGGACCGAGCTTCTCTCTATCCGGAATAAAACCTCGCTTGTCAGCTTCGAAAGCGCAAGCGATATTTGCCAGAATCTTGGAGGAATGCTCCTGACGATTAAAGATGAGGCGAAACAGCATTTCGTCAACGTCCATTTAAACTCTACCGTCAACTACCCAGATGTCAACAATGGAAGTGGGTTTAATCGATCCGAATACAGGTTAGAACAGTGGTTCTCAACCTTTTTTTCACTGCGTACCACCTCGAGCTTCTATAATCTTGTTGCGTACCAACAAAATGTCGAAAAACTCAACTTTACTCAAAATGTATATAGGATTAGTAACAGGGTGGATTAGATAATTAGTTAGCCCGGAAATTTCTAAACAAATGCGGCCAAATACTCTTAAAAAAGTTTCCCTTTTTTAACTTGCAAGATACTGGTAGTCAAGTTTTGTGATTGTTTGTTGGTTTGCTATGATGTCATAAAATAAATTTGCATAGATGTTCGGAAAGATAATAGTTCCTATCGTTAAAGAAGCATAAAATATTTAACTGTATAATCATTATAATGAATGTATAGTTTATTACAATAAAAAAATGCTTAACCTTTTGGTAAAACTGTAATTTTACTTAATAACATAATGCGTATAGCGTACCACAGGTTGAGAACCACTGGGTTAGAGTAAAAAGGGCGAGTTTGAAGCCGAGTAAAGGCTGAGGCAGTGGTGCAAGATGCAGTGTTGTAAACAAGTCATTTTCCAAATAACCCAAGTCCAAGTTAAGTCTTTTGCAGATAACACACGTCAAGTCCCACTCCAAGTCATCAGTTATCCAAGTCGAGTCATTATTAGAGCAAGTCAACTTCAAATCAAGCCATTGACATAAAAAATAAAGCGCAATTATATTACAATTTATAAACTCTTATTCGATTTACAATTTATAACTCTGATAAAATGAGCCATAACTCAACTAAAAAAAAAATCAAAAACACAATGCAAATTGTTTTATATGCAAAACTTGAGATTTATATCCTAATTTTATTGGCAAATATTTGCTAAAAACACTTAATTTTAACCCAAGTAATTTGACAAGATGTTCAAATCAAGTAATTTGTCCAAAATACTTAAATCAAGTCAAGTCATTCGAAATCAGTGACTTAAGTGCACTTATGTCAAGTCTTTGACTTAAGTCACTACATTACTGGTAAGGCGGGTCACCAGCTCTTTGTACGCTTCAGCTACCTATATAATACCGGCAGTGTTACGACTGCGAATTCCAGGGGTTGTGAGTTCGATTCCTAAATGCGGTCAACGACCTTAAAACGTCGTAAGTGGCCCGGATGAAGGGCATTTGAATATATAAATTTGATAAATCGGGCGCGCTCGTGTTTAGGAGAATGCCAGTATTGTAATGACTTCAGTCAATGACTTGACTTCAGTGCACTTAATTCACTGTTTTCAAATTACTTGGATTGGCTTAAGTCTTTTGGACAAATGACATGGGTGAAATGAAGTGTTTAATCATTTCTTTAAAATAAAATTTGGTTACTTATCCTAATACCAGCACTTAAAACGATCTGGCTACTATATATAAAGTTTGTGTGTTTTCAGTTGAGTTATTGCTCGTAATCTTGCTATAGTTTACCAATTTTAGTAGTTTAACGTAAAACTGTTTATGACATGGACTTAGCTTGAAATTGACTTGCTATAAAATTATAACTTGGCTTGTAATTTATTGAAAAAGACTTGACTTGGACTTACGTCATTTTACGAATGACTTGACTGCGACTTAGGGCATTTTAAAATGACTAAACTGCGACTTAAGTCATTTTAAAATGCGTCACGAATTGCGTCTAAAAGTTTGCGACAAAATTACCTGTTTCCAACACTGGATTCTGATACCCGACATTTTGCGGACAAAAAGTACGCGATTTGATCCAGCACCAAATGACTTCAATGCTGTTAAACAAAGCAAAGAAGATAAAATTGAAAAGTTCAACTATATTTTTTTTCACACTGCTACAGGTACTGGATCGGCGGCTTTAGCGTAAAAAATACATACGTCTGGCTGTGGCCTGACAACAGCAGTGTCCACTGTACCAACGCTACTAGCAACTGTAGCGGGCAATTCGCAAACTGGGCTGCTGGACGCCCACTGGGCCCTGTGGCCCCAGACGACCGGGGGTTGACCCTGCTGACATTCGAGTACGTAGACGACTTGCCCCAGGTGACCATTGGGGGAAGTTTGGGTGAATGGGTGGACGAGGCTACGATCAATCCCTACGGCTACGTTTGTCAAAGAGGTGAGATGGCGAATTAAAGGCGCTTGATGAATATAATTTTAAAGAAATGCTTTTCCAATTTTTTTTTTTACGAGTACGTGTTCCGACTTCAATTACTTTAAAGTAATTAAAACTATGTCCCAGCAACAGAATTAAGTTTACTGCATATCTAGTAGGAATGTACGATACGCGACAATTTATTACGATAGCGATTCCCGATATTTTGGAAAAGCGTATCGATCTGCTTCTTTCCCAATTGACGTCTCACTTTGATAATAGAAATTGAAAAAAACATTGCCAGGCGCAATATTGTCCTGAAGAAGATTGACCAAATAGGTGATCGAAACGTTGCCACTTTAATCAATTTGTGCGGAAGAACAACTGTACCATTAAGAAATTGAAATGCCCAAAGACAATTTTTTTTTTGTTTGTTAGACCAAAAATTGCTCAGCGTTAAGAAGTTGAGGTTAGATAGAAAGAAGAACTTTGAAAGAAGCGCTTTTTTTCGATTTTTTGATGTATTGAGTACGTGTTGGCCTCGACAACTAAATTGGCCGAGTTCAAGCACTTAAAAGTGATTAAAACTATTATCACGTGCAAAGTCCCAGCACCACAATTAAATTTTTCGAGCCCCGAGTCTGACCCCGAAGCCCTGCTTTTGCTCTGATGTTAAATATTTTTTTTTTTTTAAGCAATGCCTAGGTATTGTAAAATACATTATTACGCACCCTTATTACATAAAAAGGCTAAGAAAAATAACATAATGTTTTCTGGTAATTAACTGTAAACAATGCGAAAAAAGGGCTATTTTTAAAATTACAAAAGTTTCGCAGAGTATTAGAAAATTACTCTAGGCTCAAAGTTTGCGAATTACTGCTTTGCATTATCTATTAATATTCACACTGGTCGAACCTAACACTCCGACACTCGACATTTTATTCCGATTCCGAATCTTTGAGCAAAAAATATCTCGATCCGATCCAATACCATATGACGTCAAATATATAAGCAAAATAGATGAAATTTTTCAGTTTTTCAGACCAAAAAACGAATAGCGTTTGTTTTGATAAGGTGGCAAAAGCACGAATGTGTCAGAGAGTCTTACAAAATTAATTCCTACAATAAAATATTCTGAAACCAAGACAAATAAACATGAAAGCTGACTTTCGGCTTAAAAACTTTATTAAAAATTAGTCGCGGGCCGGATTTATTGCTTTGATTGCCCAGGTCTGGTTTAGAAGAACGCGGCTTTCCCTTCTCCTTGGATTGACCCTCTAACTCGCCACTTCTAACCAATACATGCCTGAATAATTATCCAGATGTCTGTTACAACAAGACCTGTACAAACGGAGGGACTTGTCAGCCAATCTTTGACGGGTACGAGTGTTTGTGCGAAGATAAAATACAGTGGCCCAACTGTTCAGGTTGGTTTACTGTGATAATATCAAAGTATTTGCGTTCATTTTGCAGTGCTTTAAACATATCAACTTTATAGGACTTAAGTCTAAGTTAAGTTTATTGTGAAATAACCTTTAAGCATCGTCCTTATAACATGAATATATTTGAAAAATTGGACCACTTTGCATCCTCAGATCCCTGCTTCAACTATTCCTGCCTGAACGGGGGACAGTGCCATCTGGTGGCCCAAAGTATAGAGTGCAGATGTGAAGACGATGGCTCAATTCGCGGAAATTGCTCCGTAACGGGTAAACAACTCATAACTACTCGGACACACGATCAAAAACTTTAAGAAAATTACTGGGCTATATTTGTGCAATGTGCATGGCTCAGTGTTGCAAGAAAACAAAATAACTACAAATGCCAAAAAAGACAGACCTAATTGTCCTAAATCATAAAAAAAAACAGGTAAACAACTAACGTAATAATCGGATACACGATCAAAAAACTTTAAGAAAATTATTAGGTTATAATTGTGCTTGGCTCAGTGTTGTAAGAAAACGAAATAGCAAAAAAGCCAAAAAAGACAGACAGTGTTGTAAATGGGTGCAGTAACTGTTTACAAATTACTTGACTTAATTGACTCAAGTTTTTTCGGTAAAATGTCTTGACTTGACTTAAGCCTTTCGGCCAAATGACTTGACTTGGACTTGTGTAATTCAGTCAAATGAATTGGGTATAAATTGCATTTTTTATAAAACGGCTACCAATGATGAAGGCATCCCAAATACCGGAAGGGCTTCTTTTTATGAAATATTAAGTAACTGGTTAAGATTTAACCTTTGTTCAGATTGTTATTTGGAGCCTTGTCAGAACAACGCAACGTGCAACTCTGGAGGTTCAGGCTTCAATTGCACTTGTTTAGATGGATATGGCGGCCTGGATTGTTCAGATGGTGAGTTGCAAAGTTAAGCTAGAAAATCATGTTTTTTGCATAGAAGTAAAATCCCTGAAACATGAATAAATTAGCGATAATTGGTGTTGCATTTCGTAAAAATTGACGTGCTCTGCATTAAAAGGCGATAAATCTACTAGCTGTTGAAAAACACTTCGGCAATAAGTCATCGATTTTTAGATGTTTGTGCACAACAAAATGTCGATTTTAACGAATATTATGTATTTATTTTAAACGCTAGTAGTATAGTTTGGAGCTTAATTAATGGTTGGAGGTTGCAGTAAGACGTGGTAAAAATATCAAAGCCCATAAAGAAGTAGGTAGCATTTTTAACGTTTAAAATAACTCTTTATTCATTTTCAACATATATAGTCACAAGGCACTGTTTCGGAAAATGAATAAGGAGATATTCAAAACCTTCGAAATGGTACCTATACTTCTGTATGGGCTTTGATATTCATTCTACGTCTAACTAAAACCCACAGCCATTATCTTAGATTGATTGGAAACTATTTATTAATTAAGGTTCAAAATGATACCTACTTCTGTATGGGCTTTAATATTCTTAGTGAGCAGTATAGTTAAATAATGTTTACCAAAATCGCTCAATACTTTAGCGAAAAGCTAAGTCTCGTAAATGACGCGATAAAACGGCTCACTGTTGTTTGTCTGTTTGTACAGCAGTTATATTGTGTTTGGCATTCCAGAGTTGGATCCCTGTGACTTGGCGACCTGCCAGGAAAACTCGACTTGCCAAGCTGTGAACCTGACAAGCTACCTGTGCATATGCCCGCCTTTGTACGAGGGTGTCAACTGTACGGGTATGCGAGTAATTAAGAACTGACAATGATAGATGTTCAACAAATATATTACCACTATTTCTGAAAAGACTGACTTAGGCTTAAAGTATTTCACAAATGGCTTCACTTGGACTTGAGTCATTTCAAATGACTTGTTTACACCCCCGGTCGTTGTGAACCACTGTTTAAAAACTTACAACAATTTTGCGTTTTTTTTTTTAAAAAACTAGCACAACGTTGCTTTTAACAAGAAAAAAAAAGGGAGGTTAACAACACTAAAAGCAAATTTTGGCCTATTGACTGGGAAAATTAAGCGTGTAACGTTTTAGTTAATCTATTTTGTTTGTATGATAAAACTAATGACGTGTGGCATAGTATCGGATATAATTTTGGTTTAAAATATGGAGTGTCGGCATCGGATTAAAGTGTTGAGTATCAGACATCCTTATTCATTAATAATGGCACTGTATAAAAAATCGTTGTTTGTACTTGAAAGTGATGTTTCTTTTTCAGAATACAACCCGGGGGAAGGGTCAGCGAACTGGGCTCTGATTGGAGGATGTGTGGGGGGCGTGGTCGGACTGATTATAATCGTCACAATCGTCACATTTTTCTACAAACGAAGGTTAGTGAGTTTAATTATAGAAGTTGTTCTATAATTTGTTTTAGCATGCGGAAAACTAACACAATTAAAAAAAAGCATTCGGCACACTTTCTACTAAAACAGACCTGGGAAAACTGCGGCCTGTGGGCTTGATTTGGCCCGCCAAGCAATGTAGTAAAACTTTTTATGCAAAAATAAGCCTTAAAGCATTTTTGCATGATTTCAGAAGATTTTATTGAAATACATTACTCATGTAAGGCATCCCCACCTATTTTTATACTTTTACCATCTTGTCAACACAGAATATATACTTTTTTAAGAGGAATCACACGTTGTGTTATGCGTATCCGAGTTGCATTGTTTGACACGGCCCGCCAAGTCATTTTCTGTTCCTTATTCAGCCCGCTGTCGAATAATTTACCCACCCCTGTGCTAAAACCATAATACAAAGTTTACAATTGTCCCAAATGCGCGGGGATAGGTGACATGCATATGAGTAATATAAATATAATTTTTTTTCGCCTAGTAGTTATACAAAACCCTTTTGATGAACGTGGTAATTGTTTCAACAGAAGCAAAACAACCAACACAACTCAAGGAAAAAATGCAGCGGCTAAAAAGACCCAGCAAGAACGAAGAAGGAACCAATACGTATCAAGTAACCACCAGTTTATATCTTTTCATTTATTTTTACCATAAAGCTGCTCGTTTATTAGCTTTGGACCTATATAGAAAATAGTTAACAAGGATTAGGACACACAAAAGATGGTTACGAAATAAAAGCGTAAAAAACAATTTGGTTAAAAAATTGCCGTTATTCAAGTATTTAATATATATAGTCGAAATGCCGTCTTAAAACAAATTAAAAAAACTCGCAAATGCGGTATTTTCTCTTTTTTTGATAATATCGGATCGGATCCGATGCCCGATGCTAAATTATGCATTACAACCATGTTTTGCGATTTAGCTTATAATTTTTTGATGAATTTATTAAAACATGCGAAAAAGCAAATTTCGGCCTAATACTCTAAATCAGGAGTTCTTAAACTTGTTTTTACCGCGGACCTCTAAAAGTTATTGTTTTGTGGACCACGGTAGGCAAGAATTTTTCAAAGATAACGTCATTAATTGACGTCACAATACAAATAGACTTTATAAATTTACTGAATTCGGCCAAAAATGTGAAAGTGAAATGGAGTCTAAGTACATTCAGTGAAAAAACGTTTTATTCCTAATTAAACTGTTTTCTTTAAAAAATTGATACTTTTTTTTAAATATTCTCGAAATTTTACTTTTTAAATATTCTCGAATATTGTAATTAGGCATTCATGGACCCCCTAAAAGTAGTTCGCGGACCCCCAAGGGATCCATGGACCCCAGTTTAAGAACATCTGCTCTAAAATCATTACCAATGCACTTTCCAGTTTCATTGGTACTGGATCGAACCGCGATACAATTTGTCCAAAATATCGGGTATCGGGAAATAAAGTATTAGACAAGCCTAATATCAAGTGAACATATTAATATTATTTTTCCAGATGTAATTTTAGGGGGGCTTTACTGTTAAATTCTAGCAAATATGGACACCTTAACGATCACGCAAAAAGCCCATGAAAGTTATCCTAAAAACTTTTTTATCCACGCTATTTGTTTTTTTACATTGTGCAAAGCTTTCGTGTTCAAGCTCAATTATACCCCGATCTGTTTCTTTAAACCACTGGTTCGCAACCGGGGTGCCGCGGAGCCCTAGTGTGCCATTTCTAATATTCAAGGGTGCCGATAATAGATATTTCAGAATATTTAAGAATCTGATTTTTGCGCAATTGGTAATCTTTTTGATACAACTATATGTGTACGATTAGAGAACCTTATATAAAATGACATTTTCTTACGTGTTTAAGTTGATTGTTTTGTTCAAGTTCTATTTATACTGAAATTTCAGTAAAATACTCAACGAAAATTACAGTAGGGGCCCCAAAATCCATATATTATTTTTAAGGGGTGATTATTTTTAAGTCATTAAAGATCGAGAATCACTCGTTTAAACCATATCTCTGTTTCAGACCCTCGGAGCATAAACAGGCAAGTAGGGGAACCGAATAGCACCGAATTCACCGAGCCCAACCCTCTTGAAACAGACGATGAAAACTATTTACTTCCGATGAGTAATTACGACATCGAGACCGACAAGTTGCTGGACAAGTGTATCAACATGCAGGAGAACAACAACGCAGTCTATAACGCACACTTCAGGGTAACAAAGCAATTATCAGTGTTGAAACAAGCCATTTTGAAATGACTTAAGTCCCAGTCAAGTCTCTTGTAAAAATAATTAAGTCCAAGTCAACTAATTCTTTAAAGAACTGAAGTTCAATTCAAATACCTTTGAATAAATAACAGGTCAAGTCACAGTTGTAGAGCAAGTTAATTTGAAGTCAATCCTTGTCAAAAAAATTAAAAGTTTGACTATCAAAATTGAAATAATCCGATTAATTATGAGCAGTAACTCAACAAAAAGTAACACAAAACGCAACATATAGAAAGCCAATTGGTTAACTTAAAACGCATACCTCAACTAACAAATCAAAGGCAGTGTTGTGCTAAACAACTTATTCAATAAGTTAGTGTTATTTTAGGCCAAATAAAAAATTCTCAGCCTATGGGTCGCCATGCAAATTTGGGTCGCCATTTAATTTGGTTGGGACACCGACAGCAGTAGTTTTAAATGGTTAGACATTGGTTTTGAACAATATTTCACTATTACTTTACAAAATTGCAAAATATGCCTCATTTTATTTAATTCGAACATATAGGATTTTATCGTCTTCTTGTGTTTTCTCTAATTTTATACATACAAAATGTTCAACAAAATAGAATTGAGCCGCCGTAGTTTGGCTGTTATGACTACCGTTATAACGTTAAAAAAACTGTTTATAGCTCTACGTGTTATTCAGCTTGTATGTGTTCTCCCTAACCGATGTTTACTTTAATTTTCGAATCGATAAATCAAAAGCCAAAAAAAAAGTAGGCATCACATAATATTAAAAATGAATAAAGAGATATTCAAAAGGTTCAAAATGCTCCCCACTTCACTATGGGCTTTAATATTTCTTAAGTCTTACTAGAACCTCCAACCAATATGCTCCCAATATAAATCAATTATTTTCCGACATTTTTAGCACATCTCCGCCGTTCTTTCAGCCACCGATCGCACCCACAAATACGTCAACACAACATTCTCCGCAGACTCTTATCGTAAGAACCTTCTTACCTAAAATTTTGGGTTACCACTCCGTGCTTATTTCTAAGATAATTTTTTATTTTTGAGTGCAGTGTCGTAGAAATTCCTATGTGTGCTTATTTCTAAGAAACGTGCTCATTTTGGGGCGTTTAGTCTTGTTTGTTTTTAGGATCTAAAGACAGTTTTCTAAATCACTTATCGAACATAAAAAGTTCCATTATAGGCCATTGCTTGAAACTTAGCATTTCTATTGTTTTGAACTCAACAAAGTCGCTAGAAGAATGACATAAAAGCTTGCACTAAATAATTCCGGGTGGTATACACACTACTACGTCATCACAGCTTATTTTTGCACTTAGAAGATGGTCGAACTTAGTTGTTTTCAACTTTGGCGCACGTACCACGAGTTATAATCCAATGCGTTTCAGGTCGTACTCGAGTAGATCTTAGGTGTAATGTCAGAAATACACATTTTATATAACCGACCGAAAACTGTTCAAAGCCATTTATTTTGGACACAAACGAAACAGCTTTTTCTTTGCTCTTTGTTTTGCGTCACCAATGACTATTTGCGTCACAAAACCCGCAGCTGTCTCATTTCAGAATATTTAAATCGCTATTTTGCTTTCAACAGCGCTACCGATCAATATTCAGCTTCCAAAAGCGGATGAAAGAGATGGTTTAGAAGTCTCAAAGGTAATCCAGAGTATTTTAATTTTTTCAAATGGTTAACCATACGCGTTTGCATTGTTGTAATTGACTTAAATCCACTTTGCAACTGTTTTCAATAACTTGATGGACTTTAGACAAATGGTTTTTGTTAAACTTAAGCGTTTTTAGCAAGTTTTTTTAATAAAATTGGGTTATTTATTCTAATTTGACGCTTAAAACAATTTGCTTGAAATATATGCTGCATTTTTCTTTTTCTTTTTTTCGTTCAGTTATTGCTCATAATCGGAGTTAAAAAACTTCTAAGTTTATCGTTCTATTTTTCTGACAAGGACGTGACTTCAAGCTGACTTGCTCTAATTAAGTGACTTGTTATTTATTTAAACAGTGTTGACTTGGACTTAAGGTATTTTACAAATGACTTGATTGGAAATTAAGTCATTTTGAAATGACTTGTTTACAACACTGCGCGTTTGGTTTTTATACCACCATGGCAAAGTCGTATTATGTCTTTTAGAGGCTCTAAGCACTTAAGACTTTGGTGCCCTATCGGTTAAAATATAACGAAAATAAACCACACAAGATGATATCCATCGAGATTGTTAAAATTCTATGATGATATTTGGGAAAGAAAAACAAGCAAAAATTTACTTCAACCGAGCCAATTTTGAAGTCTGAGTTGTCCTACCAACTTGAGTTTTTATTAAATACTAAGGCAGCATTGGAAATTCGGCTATGAAATCTTATGTTGTACCACCTTCACTTGATTCCCTAAGAACGTGCTTATAGCCCTTTCCTAACCTATTTATTTGAGAAAAACAGGCATAAGTACGTAAAGTCCCATGAATTTCCCACCACGAGCTATTATTTGTAATCTCCACCCACTAAAGCAGGGCTTCACACGCTAGGTTTGTTGTTCGACGTTGAATGACAAAATTGGTCGTCACATTCGTTTGTATTTCACATGCCGGATTTGGTCAATGATTTACACTATTCGTCGGACCGCTAAAACAAACAAGACGTCTGGCGCGAAATAACGTCTGTTAAAATAAGACGTTATTGTGAATCATACGCCATTGGGCTTCATTTGAGTTCCCCCCATTGCTAGCTTTGTTAAAGTATTGTACAATTTCGAAAGAGGATATTTATTTGTGGTCTGCATAAAAGCTTACTATAGCTGACTATATTGGTTGTAAAATCATTGGTTTGTTATCTATGTTTCCATGACAAGAGTCACATGAATATAAACCATTTCAATAAAAACGTCAAAAACTTTCTTTTGAAAACACTTTAAATTTTGTTCACAAAGACTGGGATCTAAAATAAAAAATAGATTTAAGAACTATATTTTATTATTTATTAAACAATTATTTACTTTTAAAATATTTTATCTATTTTGCCAGCAAACAAACATGAAAACTGATGTCCGACCTGGTTTGAGTTGCAACCCAAAGCAAACAAAAACCCCGCACAAACAAAAAACTTATTAGAGTAAGTTTTACCCAAATTGAATCAGCTGCCAATTTCGAAACCGGGACCTTTGCCTTTTTGGCTCAAAATTTACCAAGATATTTTCACCTTTGACAAAGTTGCCTTTGGACTGAATGTAACTGGTACACAACTTTAATGGAGGAAGCATTTGAAAGACTTGCTTTTGGCTGCTGCCTTTTAAGACTAGTTTCGTGTAATAAACAAGGATTCCAAAGCGTAGATATAAACTTATCTAAATATAAACTTGTTTGTCTAGTACGTTCTACTGAAGTCACCGTCAGCACAGCAGGGTGCTGAATACTGGAGATCGATATGGGAGGAAAACTGTTCCGTCGTGGTTTCGTTTCAAGGCGTCCAGGGTGCATCAGCTGTAAGTTGTTTCAAACATCTTTGCAATTTGACAAGAACCTTATTTTGATATTGTAGCATAATGCTTGGATGTTGTAGTAAGATGTAACACGAATATCAAAGCCCATACAGAAGTAGATACCAGATGTTGAAAATGAATAGTAGGTAACATTTTGAATGTTTGGAATATCTCTTTATTTATTTTTTGAATCAGTGTGTCTGACTATATGTTGAAAAGGAATAAAGAGTTATTCGAAATGTTCAAAATGATACCTACTTTTACAACGTCAATTTATGACGCCATTTTAAACAATGTCATGTCGTCCGTGATCTACGCGAACCAAAACCATTTAACATAAATATGTTTTGTTGGCACCCGCGTTAAAACCAGTTTATGAATCCCCTACTATAAACCGTAATGGGACTTTTTCAATTGTACAAGGTTCAACGACATTATTTTCCGCAGTACATTCCGTCACGCGGTCCCAAGTCATTTGGCAAAACACAAGTGAAAATGGCGACCGAAGAAACAGCGAACTGCTGCAGCAAGTTCACCTACGACCTCCATGAAGCGACGACGCACGATTCCGACTACGAAGACCTAAACTTGGTCCGTCAACAATAAAATGATTTGACTCAATTGAGTCGTTTAATAAAATGACTTGATTCAACTTAAGTCGTTTTAATGAAAAAACTTGACTTGACTTAAGTCGCTTTAATAAAATGACTTGACTCGACTTAAGTCGTTTTAATATAACTTAAGTTATTTAACAGTGATTTAAATTAAGTCATTGCTTTAAATTAACTTGGCTCGACTTAAGTCGTTTTACTAAAATGACTTAAACCCGGTCTGCCCACCTAATGATATTTAGTACTTAGGATGTATTTACAGTGTTGCAATGACTCAAGTCAGTAACTTGATTTAATTGGCTTTAAAAAAATGACTTGACACCATTTAAGTCGCTTTAAGAAAATGACTTGAATTGACTTAAGTCGCTTTAATGATATGACTTGCACCAGGTCTGTCCATCTGCGGATATTTAGTCTTTTTAATTTCCTTACAGTGTTACAATGACTTAAGTCAGTGATTTGACTAAAGTCACTGTTTTCAAATGACTTGACTCGACTTAAGCCGCTTTAATAAAATGACCTAAACCCGATCTGTCCACCTAAGGATATTTAGTATTTTTGATTTTCTTACAGTGTTGTGCCTTTCAAATGACTTGGTCGGAATATATTGAATGAAAACTGTAATGAATTTTAAGGAAAATACTTTTTGGCTCATTTTCCTGAATGCATTTGCAGTTGTTGAATCCATATGTGTGTATCTTTCACTGACTTAGACCGATGTTTTGATCTAGGCTTCTCGCAAGGTGGTTGAGTTCCAGTGGTCAGAGGCTGCGGACATGCAGTCCATATTGTCGCACCCCAACTTTTACTTGTTCTTAAATTGGCTGAACGACACTCTACTGGGTTACTCAGGAAAGGATGTGAACATGGCGGTTTGCTACAAGTAAGATCAGAAAGCCAAATTTATTGAACTTAATTATCTAAAAACAAAAGTGCTTTTTATTTTTAGGTCAAGTTTCTGTTTTAGAAAGCTGGGTGTACGCAATCACAATAAACAACAATAATAACAAATATTTTCTAAGACAATATTCACTTTGGATGACTTCTTTATTCGGATACAATATGCACCCATCTGTAATGTAGCTTGATAATAATGAATGCTGAGGTAGACTAAACTTAGAAACGCGAAAGAAAATTTTGGCCTTAAATCTAACCCGGAAAAAAGCTTTAAACGTTTCAATTTCATTTGTTTTGCTTGTTTGACCCTATTAATGGCGTTGTTTGGTGTCGGGACGAATGGCGATAAATTTTGTCGAAAATTTTTGATATCGGTGCCAAAATTAAATATCAACTATCGTACATTCCCTAGTTTTTGATGACATCTCTAAATGTTTAAGTTTCTTTTATTTATTCTGCAAATTTGATTTTGTAAACACTGCAATCAAAAAGGTTTACCGAAATATTTTAGTGTAATTAAGATTACCGGGTAACCGAGGCAAAGTTAAACAATCTAGATGCAATGAGGTTAATAACTAACTCCCTTGGAAACGACCATAGCACCGCTACCAGTTGTATTCCTACACACAACATCATTTAAAGGGCATCACCAATCCGTGTTCAATAAGATCTTTTAGCCTGGTCTTGCTTTCACGATAATCCTGATTAGGCTACCGATTTCGGTGAGTTTTTTTAGAAGCTTTTTGGTGTATTAGGATACCAAAACGATTGGCCTATATGAATTTTGACGCCATTTTTGTTCCTTCCTACTCAGTGGCGCCCCTGGTGAGTTGTCCTGCTTCCTCGTTTTCTTCGCGCTTCTTCGTCAACTTACAAGCAGCAAACACGTGGCTGTGTTCAACATTATCGCGGACTTCAGGTCGCAGTGCGATGATCTCATGACCTCGGTGGTAAGTCAAGTTGTTTTTCTAAAGTGTTAAAACAAAGGTGAGGAAGTGGTTCTCAAACTTTTTTCCTCGCCACGTCATTGAAAAATCTCTTTAAAAATATCTCAATTTTTTGGAAATCGCTTTTAAAACCTAGGAGTACTTAGGACCAAATTACTTCCCCCGTACTGAAGTCAATTGTATAGTTGTATACATACATGCATGATAGGCTAAGTCTACACTTTTTGTTCTACTTTTTCACAAATCCGCAACAGCGTTCTATTTTACCCAAACAACTGCTTATTAAGGACAACTCACTGTAGTTGTTTTGTAATGTTTGTATACGTTTGATTGAAAGGGTTTGTTTTTATTCAGGACGATTTCATATTTGTCCACAAATGTTTAGCTGAAGCCCACACCTTAGCAGGGTCCAGCAATAACGTTAAACAAATCAAAAACAAGATCAAACTCTTGGAGAAGTAAGTTACATGAGTACTGGGTAGTCAAAAAGCTTTTTATCAATATCGTCTTTAAAAACCTCAAGACTTTTGCTCATCCTGTGCGAATTTTTAAGGTTTTCCAAAACCTTTTTTGAGAAACATCTAAGCGAAAAAATTACTTTAAATAATAGAGACTTTTTTATCTTCCGTCTCGAGAGCATGCGCTTTTGCGTTTACTTATGTAGTGTGACAATCGCAAACTTACCGAAATGATGCAAGCAAGTTAGGCTAGAGAACACAACTAGCCTGCGGTGAGGTTCGAACTTACGACCTCGGTCATACCGGGACCGTAGTTCTACAAACTGAGCTACACAATATCAAACTGTTCACTATTTAGTACACCGAGAGCCATCGAAGACAAACCAAATCTGTCGTTCAACGATACAGGCAAGGCAGGCTCTAGATTTGCATGGTTTAGTTGATCGGCGTCTCCGGTTTGACCTATGTCGTGAGTTCAAACCTCACCACAGAGGGACCGTCGTGAGTTCAAACCTCACCACAGAGGGACCGTCGTGAGTTCAAACCTCACCACAGAGGGACCGTCGTGAGTTCAAACCTCACCACAGAGGGACCGTCGTGAGTTCGAACCTCACTGCAGGCCAGTTGTTTTTCTGGCTTGCTCTGCTTGCATCATAGATCGACAGATTCGGCGAGTCTGCGATGGCTTTTCGGTGTAGTATCACCACAGAATAGTTTTACATAGTTTAATTGGTAAAGAGACGAATCTGGTATGTCCGGAAGTCCCCATTCAAATTACACCGCAGGCTAGAAAAGCAACTAGCTGCAGTGAGGTTTCAACTCACGACCGCCGGCTATATCCGGACAGTCGTTCTACCACTTGAGTTACACAGGCTTAGATAAAGAACTATAATGCCAATGCTTGCTACATTATGTGTGTTAAGTGTACATCATGTATGTGTGTGTATCTTTCATTGTCACTGAAAACGATTAATTTCTATTAAAACTGAAGACCATTCTTTTGTATTTTGTTTTACGATTTAAAACAAGGCAATTTTAAAGTTGTTAAAAGTATAAAACACATCTCTTTTATCAGGAGCAATCGAAAAGGATACAAAGACGAATTTGAACAGCTTAAAAAACTAAAGAAACTCAAAGCCTTGTCAAGAAGACAGCTCAACCAAAGTATGATCTTTCTTCCATAAACATCAGCAGAAAATTGTTTATTTTCTTCACTATACTTCATAATTATCCCCGGCCAATACGTTGTTATAAAGTTGTCGTTTGTTTAATGGTGAGACTGCATTCAGGCTACGTTGTTTAGCGATAAAGTTAGTTATTAAATCGACATGCTTTTGTATAACCATGCTTTGGTGTTACAATGACTTAAGTCAGTGACTCATGATTATGACCTGCTCTTATAATGACTTGACTTCGACTTAAATTCTCATTTTTTTGCAAACGACATGACTCGAACTTAAGTTTCTTTTCAAATGACTTCACTGGGACTGAAGTCATTTCATCCTGACTTGGTTACAACACTGCCATGGTTCATTAAAACTAATACGGAATAGCAAAACTATATCTTTCTAGCTAATGAATGTCGTTTGTAATTACTGGTTTAACCATAACACAACCTTTAAAGTGTTGTCCTAAAACTACATGAGAAAATATTCCTTATGGAACTATTCAGAAACTACAATCCCCGAGCGAATTTTTTTATTTTATTAGGTCTAATCTTGTTACATAAACACAATATCCGTCTGTTTTCCAGATGCTTCTCCTTTTATCACTTTCCCATCTAGTTTCAATCAACTGGCGTGTTATTTCAAAGGATCCGAATTTCAGGTGACGAAAAATTGGCTGTTAACTAGAGCCTGAACGATAAGTTTATTGTTGTTATCCTTATACCCCTAAACCTGATCGTTATTACATATAATTGGGTTAAGGCTTTATTAGGAATCTGATCTGCCAAACTGCTTTGAATAATATCTTAAGGATTACGTCGGGGTCACTAATTTAGCGATGTAGAACTGTAGTTACGGGTAGGCTAAGTAGGCGCTGGCTCTTAAGACGAGAGCCGTCGGCTTACACGTTACTAGTCAAGACTGAGTCCACAAGAGCAGACCGCTGAAATACCTGTTCTTAGCATCTTGAACTCTTGACACATCACTTTACTCAGTTGATATTGCTCGCTGAGTACCTTCTTAAATCTCAAATATTTTTTGCAACTATAACTTTTGTAGAAAGTATTTTGTTAAATTTAATCCACAATATCCAAAAGGTTTTCACAAAAGCAGATTTGTCAACCAAAGGAAATCCACAAAACACACCTTACATAAAATAATCCGAAGAAAAAACGATAAAAACTTGTTTTTAACTTAATCTTTGTGTAAGCTTTGCCGCTACTTAACATATAACATAGCGCGGGAAATCAATCCGCTAGCCTATGCGACATATTAAGTAGAATCAATCGAGAAACGCCGATAAGGCCCGGCTCGGCTATCGGTCACCGTCAGTAGACATTGTTCACATATATAGTGACGTTAAATTAGGCAATATAGAGTAATATTGTTAGATAAATGCTACAGTATTCTCGGTAAAATTAGGCATTTGTACTACCCATATTGCTTCAGGCAGATTATTTTATTCGAAAGAAAATGTAATTGCTATTTTCAAAATCGAACAACCTTTCCAAGTAGAAACGTTCAGTTTGATCACAAAACATGGTTGAAGTGCTGGAATTATTTGATGACATATCAGAACGCATAACACCGTAGAGATTTTACGGGACACCACTTTTTACCCTTCGTGACCCATGTTTGACCCCTACTTAAGGGTATGGTAGGGTTTAGTGGTTTTCTACAAGTAACGTCACATTAAAACATTATGACGTCGATAAAACACTTTGTCGTTTCACTTCTATAAAAGCGGATTTTTTCCTCTCTTCAATGTTTTGATTTTAAAGGACCGTTGCAAAATTTGAAAATAAGATTCTCCACATTTAAAGAAAGCTGGTGTTTTAAAGACAGTTGCAGTCCAATTTTTGGGAGATATGAATTGTCACATTTTTTTCTTTTTGTAAAACCTTACGTTCGTTACTACAGAACTGGGGCGGTTATTCACGGGTGCTTGCGACCAAATCTCCGTCGTGGGAGAGCCTAAAGGACTTCTGGCAGTGTGTTTTCCACTACAGATGCTCGACCATCATTATGCTGAGCGAGTTGGAACAAGAAGGAATGGTAGGTGACTTGGTTTTCCCAATTAATGCGTAAAGTATGTTTTGTTAACTAAAATAAACTAAAATAAGTGGAGGATTTACCAGAACTATCTTCTTTAACGAAAGCGTCCTATGTTACTAAAATCTATGTTTACACTAAAATATGAGTAAAAGTGTAAGATTAACCAGAGATCTCTTGCTTAATCCAAAACGTCTTATGTAACTAAAATATATTTTTACACTAAAATGTGGGTGGAAGTGTAGGATTAACCAGAACTTTCTTCTTTAACGAAGACATCTCATGTTAGTTTGGTCGTGAAAAGAAGTTTTCACCTTGCTTTTTTATGGCGATTATTATTATTATTTATTTAAATGACATCTTTTCAAATGTAAAGATCTACCCTCCCAGTAAATGTATACGAAACTCTCTAACGAGATTTAGTGCTTACTTAAAACAACCACTTACACATCAGTTCAAAAATTAATTTTAAAAGAACAAGGCAATCCAATTTTGTCCAACTCTCAGATTCATTCGGTCAAGTACTGGCCCGAGGAAGGAGATCCTGAAACCCACCAAAACCTCACCGTTGCCATGGTGAATGAAACGCGCGTCTCTAGCGCCCTCGTCAGGAGGGAATTTAAAGTTGCCAGCGCCAAATATCAGGTAAGGAAATTCGTAAATATTTAGAGGCTAGACAAGTGATTTCCAGTTAAAATGGTTTTAAAGGTTGACGAGTGTTTGTGGAAACTGACAGAAAGGTTTTGAGGAATGAACTACCTTTGAAGGTATTTTATATGCAAAGTTTGGAAAAATAACTCAACGTTGTAACTTTGATTTAAATTAAGTGTTTTCATTAAAAAAAACTCAATGAAATTGAGGCTTGGGCATCTTATGACTTGGACTGGAAGTTGACTTGCTATTTTAGCAAAATATTTGACTTGGACTTCATTTCAAAACAACTTGATTACAACACTGCAAATAATTTTTTATACCATTAGTTAAACATATCAAATTGAAAAATCTACCCTTCGTAAACCTATTTTCTGACAAATATTTTCAAATTTAAACTTTTTTATTAGGATTTACTTTGAATTTTAGTCGCTGATTTTATATTTTATCCAGCTAAATGTGGTCCAACTTCAGTACACGGCCTGGAAGCAACACGAAATCCCAACGCAGCGGAACGATTTTGATGACGTCATTGTACAGTTGCAGGAAAATTACATGACGTTGGACGATTCAATTTTGGTGCATTCGGGGTAGGTAGTCTTACTCATGAGAAGTTTTAATAATTTTTTTAAGTGGTATTTCGTAGTAAGAATATCAAAGCCCATATAGAAGTAGGTAGCGTTTTGAACATTTCGAATAACTCTTTATTCATTTTCAACATAGTAAGAAGGACTTATTCAAGACATTCAAAATACTACGTACTTCTGTATGGGCTTTGATATTCTTACTACGAAATACCACTTTAAAAAAATTATTACGTCTTATTACAACCTCCAACCATTATGCCCCAAAATGATAATTAAAATGCTAGTTTTGACACAAAAGTAAGTTGTAACTGTTTCATTTAAACTAAACTATGAGAAAAATAGCTTTCCAACATTATTGGACAGCTTAAGTACAGTCAGTATTCTTTTCCTCAGATACTCGATAATCTTGATACTAAGTCTTTGCCATAACATAATAAGTAAAATTTTATTGTTTAGTTTAGTCGACTAACATTTAGGTTTGCGTTAGAAAGCCAATTAATCTTCGATTTTTATTGGAACATGTTCGAAGAAATATACCTTAAAAAGTAGAAAGTTTGGAGTAAATATTGACAGTATTTTTTTGGACCACCGTATTAAACTGGAATTTTTTCATGATTTTTAAGCCATCGGTCTTATTTCGATTTAGGGAACGCATGACCCGGGCTGGAACCTTTGTGAGTCTTCTGTCTCTCCTGGAACAAAAGAACGACACCGATATCGTTGACGTCATGAGGACTGTTAATGACGTCAGAAAATTATTACCCGACGCTGTTAACACCGTTGTAAGTTATTTATCCTAAACAAATATTAAAGCATAATAAGAATATCAAAACCCATACAGAAGTAGGTAAAATAAATCTTTATTCAAATGAACTAAGAGTTATTCGCCCGTTCAAAATATTACCTACATTTGTATGGGCTTTGATATTCTTATTACGTCTTAATACAACCTCTAACCAATAGCTGTTCCTGGGTTTATACTTCGTTTACACCAGAAGAGCGATTTAAATTTATTGATATGTTGCCTGGTGGAGCTAACTCTAATCTCTAACCAATATGTTTTGAAAAAAATTAAAGCTTTTGGACAGAATTGAGTTTAAAATGTAGATATTTAAATTAGAATATAAGAAGTAAGAAATACTTAAGTGATCTAAATAGGCATGAACTTGAAATAAACAAGTTTACATATGTAAATCGTAGCAGCGCGGGAGATTTTTAACAAATTAACATAATATCTGCGATTGTAGCTTAATAGAAAACAACCTATATCCCGATTTAACTCTTATATATGTTCTGTTATACTTAAGGTATATTATTCAGTACCATGTGGTTCTTAACTGTCGCTTTTTTATTGTTGAGGCTCGCGATGATATCAGTGATTTTCTAATATTGATTAAAAACTAAGTTTAAAAAACAATTTAAAATGATACTCCCAAAGGCCATATACACCATTTTCCGTATTTCAGACGTTTTTCCTACTATGAGATATTGTGCGACCGATGGCAAAACGCGATACAATTGATGACTTTAAAACACACTCATTTCTATTTGGGTTTGTTTCAATGTTGTAAAACTGCTTTGTTTGCTTTACAGGATCAGTACGCTTTTCTGTACGAAATGATGAAGTCTTGAAGACGCCCCTGCACTAGAACCAGGAATAAAATTACAATAATTATTTAACACGATGGAAAAATTTCTTCACAAATGCACGAATTTTTTAAAGATGACGTCGTAAAGTTACGTCATAACGGGACATATAAATCAAGTAATCTAAGGAACTTTGAGGTTGACGTTGGATGTATGGCTCCAATCAGCAAGCGGAATATTAGTATAAATACATTTAAGAAGATGGCGGGATGTTCTGGCGAATAAAACATCTGTAAATTTAAATGCCACATTTGTCAATTGCAAGACGATGAAATATCTCAGTTGATATACGTTTGTGGATAGAATAGGTTGATCATATGTTTCACATATCAGGGTTGTAAACAAGACATTTTCAAATTGTCCCAGTCAAGTCTTTTCAATAAATACCGAGTCAAGTCCAGTCCAAGTCTAAATTAGAGAAAGTCAACTTAAAGTCAAGTCCTTGTCGTAAAATTAAAGAGTTAACTGATAACCTCGTCCGATTATGAGCAAAATCTCAAGTAAACGAAACCATAAACGTAGCACTCAAATTGTTTATTTGCCAAAAAAATTTAGGTTAAGTAGTAAGTCATTTGCAGTGGCTTAAGTGCACTTAAGTTAAGTCATTACAACATTGTCACATAGCCTACACCCAATTAAGCAATTTCTACAAACCGCTGTAATGTTAATTGTATAAAGTTGTTCGCATTTCGTTTCTAGTCGATTCCACTTCGAGATATGCAAATCGTTTTTCTTGGCAACTGTTTTACCCCGCAACCGTTGTGTGTGATGTTCGCCTGTTTATATTATGTTTATCCCAAAGGAAAAGCGACCTCTGTTATAGGCCTTTATAACCTAGCTCAATTTTGTTTTGTGCCAATATTCTAATTCGTATACGATTCTCTTTCCTTAAGTGGCGTGTTTTTTTTCTTCTTTTTTAAGTTTTGCAAACTGATTTTTGCTTTCTTGTGTACTTTTCTGAAATATACTGTGCATGCAATTTTTGTTTACGCAGGTGATATTTCCCACCAGTTTTTGGTTGTATATATTCTTAGATAGTTTCATTTTCACGTTTATAATAGTTTGAATCACACGCAAAGAGACGTAATTAACGTTTAAGGGGGCCAAACACCCCACAGTCATAAGGTTAGGCCATCATGTAATCACAACTGAACAATGTAAGAAAAATCCACACTGTGGAAAAAACGCAAAACCTCGTAAAAAAACAAAGAATAAAATCAATTGAAACGCAAAAACAGCTTAACAAGTTGAAAAAATTTGCAAAGACGCCGTTAATAAAGCAAACATGTGATGACATAATAAAGACTAGTGACAATCCTAAGTTATTCTGCAATTCAGCACCATAACGCTAATATTGTGCATTTATGGCAAAAAAAAACTATAACCGCTAGATGCTGACCACAAGCAGACCGCGATGGTTTAATCATTAATTAACTCACCGAGGCGAGCAATATATACAATTACACACTCGCGTTTAAAGGCGGCTTTTTGAGGGTTGAGGTTACAGCAACCGCTGCAAAAGATGTTGCAGTTGAGCTCTAGTTCCAAAATTGTGCTGTGGATAGTTCTGGTGTCGGCTTCGGTAGGCTTTTGCAAAGCTGAAGCAAGTGAGTATATTTTCAAGTATAGTTATTTGTGACTAAATTCGAAATGTGCGACCGGTTTCATCAGCGCAAATATAACGTAAAGCCTAACGAAATAGTTCCAGCAAACGTAGGGGGCTTTACATTCATTGTTGTCAATTATGTTTATTACCTTTCCTAATGATTCGTTAGTTGTTTTTCTATATATTTTTTTTGTTAGTTGTATTTCTATTCTCAACCGGGGTGCCGCGGCGCCCTGGTGTGGTATTTGTAATGCTTAAACGTGCGATAGGCATTTGAGATTTTTTTTAAATCTTTGCTCAATTGGTAAGCTTCTTAATAGAACTATTTGTGTTCGATTAGAGGCCATTATATCAATTCACATTTTGCTACTTGTCTTAAGTTGACTGTGTTTTTCCAGTTCCATGTATAGTTACATTTCAGTAAAATACATTTTCTGTAAAATACTACGAAAGTTCCAGTCGGGGTGGTGAAAATCTATTTATTATATTTGAAGATACCGAAAGCCTAAAAGGTTGAGAATCACTGCAATAACCACGAAGATTGATTTTCTGATTTTGTTGAAATAATTCCAAAAACTTTGTTTAATAAAGTGAGCCCTGCCGCTTGATTCTATTTTACCTTTTGGTTTTTAAATTCGTCTTTTATTCAGGCATCGGAGCCTCGGTACAGAACGGTAAAACGGCCATCGTTTTTTACCTATCCGAGCAAACCCATCTGTCGTTTGACGAGGCGCTTGGAAACTGCAAGAAACTCACAGACGGCGAACTACTTCATGGAATAGACGACACCAGCCAAAAACTGATAGCTGATCAACTGAGAAAATGGTCAACAGATGTAGACGAAAACTTGAAATGGAAAGCCGGTTACTGGGCTGGAGCAAGTGGGACTAGCCAATGGAATTGGTTTTGGTCTGACGGACAGTATCTCAGTGCTACCAACGGCAACCCTGGACAGTACGCCAACTGGGCTGCCAATGAACCCAGTTGTTCCTATGAACCTCAATGCTACTTGCGTATTTCTGCGCAAGATTCAGTAGATGGAGATAAAGACACTCTTGGGAAGTGGTTTGCCAGCAAATCGCCATCCCCGGATTCTTGGGGATCCCATCTTTGCCAAATGAAAAGTAGGTGTTTGTTTTAGTTATGCGGAGTAGGTTTAAACTAACCAGAGTCCGGTTTCGGCCAAAAAATAGCCAGAGTTCCGAGTAAAAAAAATAAGTCCTACTCCCGATTCCCGAGTCCGACTCCGGCTAAATGTGTCGATTTTGTCAACTACCGAGTCCGACCTGACTAACTATGCACTCATGGCCTGGGGGTCACAAAATTCATCCACCCAAAATACAGGGTTGAAAAATATTCCACCATTTGCTATTCCATCTTTACAATTTACACTTTGAGGCTTTCCATTTTCAAAACTTGGTAGTGCGCACGTCGGACTCGGGATTTGGTAGTCTTACTCGAGTCCCGAATCCGACTTCGTATCTTAAATTTGTGTTTAACACTACGTAATTTATAAATACAATGCTTTTTTGGTATTACACCATTTAGCAACGGAAAGCGCAATTAAACTTATTGTTTGCGGATTTGTGTTAATTTTTTTGGCATTCTTAAACCATAAAAATAGTGTTTGTAGGGTTTGTTTTGTCAGTGTAACGAATTTGATCAACGCAATTATTTTTTAGGACATTTGTTTTTACCATTGTGCGACTTGAAGCGCAACAAAAACTAGACTTGTTTTGATTACCTATTTCCAGGTTATTTATTTTTCACTTAAAAAACGTTGTTGGGTTAGTTTTAATGTGTTTGAAATGTTATGGTCTGTCGCAAACGTTTGATACAATTTCTGTCATAGCAGTTATGTTTAACAAAAATGCATTCGCAAGAAGAACAAACTGACTGGAAATTTGAAATCATTGGTTTATAACATATTTCATAACTAGTTCCTCAATCAAACATTGGAATTTTGTAAATGTACTGGACACCTCTTAATTCGCACATAACCAGTTTTCTAAACAACAAACCTAGACCAGGGTCGACATGAAATTATTTAAGATGGCGTCGCAAAACAAGTTGAAATAAAAAAAAATGTTCTGTTTTGGCCTAACTAACATAAAACTAAAGTAGACTCTAACATCCATTCAGGGAGGAAAAAGCATTCAGAAAAACAAACATTTTTTAAGTAACAGTGGAGCATTATGGCTGGAGGTCGTAGTAATAGTAGCATGTGGTAAGCACAAAGACCCAAAAGTAACCAAACTGTTTGTGTACAACATTGTTTTTAGACCCGTGTAATCCATCGCCGTGTCCGTCTGACAAAACGTGTGTTCTTGATGGGATATCTTATCAATGCAGGAGTCCAGGTAAGCTCAGTTATGTTTACATCCAATGCTTCGTATAAAAAACGACCTTACGATAATCTAACATGCGATATTTGTCGTTTAGCGTTTTTTTACATAAAACATACATATAACTAATTATACGTAAGCCGTAGTCGTTGGTCAAAAAGCAGCTTCGAAGGGCTAGATCTCAGTTATTAACACACATATGTGTGAATGTTTCATTGAATATGCGGCTTTTTTATGGTATTTTGTCAACAACTGTGAAACTTTACTCCTAATTTAATCTCTAAAGTGTTTACAGTCAACGGGTATAAGTATACCCCCTTAAATCATTGCCATAACTAAAAACAGGTCAAACACAGCTAAATTACCTTTTGTATTCTTATTTTCTTAAATTCAATAGCTTCACGATTTTGCGTGTCACACTATTTTTTTTTGTAAGACGAAAGATTTACAAGTTTCAAATAACACCTTCTTTTTTTCTTTTCTTGAGGGCTCAGGTACCTCAGGGTTGTCAGGTTAGTAATTTGCTAACCAACCTTAGGTTTTAGCACATCATTGCCCCTGTGATTTTACTGTGTTTGAAATTGCCAAAAAAAAGTAGGGAGGATAAAAAACAGAGTCGAAAAAGAATAAATTAATTTGGCCCTTTACTCCCCCTGCGAAAAGTAGTATACAGGGTTGTAAACAATTCATTTTGAAATAACTTAATCGCAAGGCCTTTTTAAAAATTACAATTTTTTTTAATTTTTAATAAGGAGGAGTATGCATGTTGTAGGTCTGGTAACGGGTCAAAAGGTGGGTATATTTCCTAGACTTTGGTTACCTGATTAGGGTTTATGTGGGGTTTAAGCAGCGTTAAATGAGGGCTTTTAACGGGAGATACTTGATGGGTCACTGGTAAAAACAATAATGGCCGACGAAAAACAAAATAGCCGTCGGTAAAACAGAACGGCGTCTTGAAAAACAAGGTGTCGTCAGGGTTACATTTCTCTACTACAACAGAGTGTTGAAATGTAAATAAAACAGAGTGGTAACGGAAAAAAAAGGTTTATCACTCGAAGTAAAGTTGTACCCAGAAACGAAAAACACATAGGCGTAGAAGGGCGTAGAAGGCAATCGTCATTCTAACGTAAACTAATAATAATTACTGAGCCTTAGGGACGCTAGCGAAATACCAACGCGAACAGGGCGTGCATAAGGTATGCATGCTGCAGGGCAGTATACTCATTTAGAGTACGAACAAAACACAGGGTATGAAATTAGTACCTACAATGTTCGAACTCCTTGACATTAACTATGTAGGTGAACAAGTATATTGTAGCTGTTGTTTTTTATGGTGATGTTAGATCCTTGCGATGATTTGCCGTGCCAGAATAACGCGACGTGCAACTCTACGGATGGTAATTACACCTGCAACTGCCTGCCAGGTTTTTCAGGACAAGATTGTAAAACAGGTAAAACGAAGTTGAATAAAAATAAACAAGAATTTGTCATTTTTCCGGCTTTTTTAACACTTTTGCGTCTACTATTCTGACGAGGTCAAATATACTGTAATAAAATGTAAAGGTTGTGTCATAAAAGCATTGTAAAACCACCATAGCTTTGCAAAGCGCAAAATTGATTTAGAATTAAAGGGAACAAAATTACTCCAGCATAACAACCTTTATAAATAACTTTTTTTGGGAGCAAACATATATTTCTGACGAGTATACGCCTATACAAACTCCTCTAAATTACATCACACAAATCATAACATATCCTGCATAATCCGCAGGTAACTGTAAACATCTACATTACCTGCAGATTAACTTAAACTTGTTTCAATATTTCCACAGATCTAATAAACTTTTGTAAAACTGCTCATAATACCCTTTAACAAACCCATAAAACTCCTAAATTGTCCGCAGATTCTTTTTAACTTATTTTTTCTAAGTTTTTTTTATAATTTCCAGGTCCTTAAAACCGTGAAATTATTTGAAGTAATTTAAACCTTTCGCAGACCCCTGTACATCTTCACCATGTTTAAACAACGGAAGCTGTTCATTCGAAGAAAAATTATTTTCCTGCTCTTGCCAGCCAGGGTATTCAGGCAAAACTTGCCTAAACGGTAAGACAGTTGCGCTGACTTAAGTCCCGTTTGCACTACAGCTGCACTGAGCTTAGCAAAGCGTAATTTGCATTTAAATTCTATCGTGCTAAGCGTTTCACGCTTTGCTAAACTCAAGCCCAGTGCAGCAATAGAAAAACGTTACGTTTTGGAGCGATTTTTACGCCCAGCGCATCTCAGTGCAGCTAAAGTGAAAACAAATTCACGCCCAGCTCAGCTCAATGCAGCTGTAGTGTAAACGGGCCTTTACTTTTGACAAAAGAAAATAACCCTTTAGCGTCAATTATGAGCTAAGTCTAAAATTCTAATGGTCTTTCTAATTTGGCCTTGATTGCACTTTAATGTTGATTAGGCAAACTCAGTTTAGTAATAGCCTTTCCGAAGGCACCATGTATACTATTATATGTATGCCGTAATAGTTGGTCATGGAGGGCGAGATCGCAGTCAATATCCATGTGAATTCCATAGCCTAGTTATAATTATGTTGGTTGTATTTAGATCCATGCTTCGAGCATCTTTGTGTGAACGGAGATTGTCAAGTTAACGGTTCAGAGTACATTTGCAACTGCGAGGAAGGATTTACGGGAATGTTGTGCGATTCAGGTAAAGATCTACTAGGAATATAAAAACCCACATCGAAGCACATTTTATTGTATGTTTCGAATATATCTATATTCTTTTCAACTACGCCTATCCAAAACTTCCAACCAATATGCTCCATGGTAAACCAATGTTTACGATACTGTAAAACTGAAAAAAATGAGTCTTTGAGTCACACAACACGTTTAATTTTGAAATAATTTTTTGACCTAACATTGTTTTAAAGTAAAGATATGAAATGGTTTTACTATTTGTTGTATTTGTATAAACCGACAAAATGGGTAGGCCTACTTGCTTAGTTTAAACTTTAAACTAAATAGGTAATATAAAATCAATAATACTCAAATGCTCCTAATGTTAAAGTTTTAACGAAAACTACAAAATAGAAACGGGTTCGCAGTTAGATGAATTTTCTTTATCGAAATTTTTGTTTGATTACTTTTTGAAAGTGCCACTGTATTTCGATTATTTACAAAAAGCTTTACCTTAGAAGTCCGTAAGACTCACTTTGAGTTTTGCCATCTGGCAATTTGTACTTTACTCCTTTGTTAGTGTATTTATTTAACTACGCAACTCTTATTATGACCGCTACCTTTCCGTAACACATCCTTTAACTTGGCTTCAGTTGCTCCTTCCTAGTTCAGACTACTTGATTAACTAAACTACAGAAGTGTTAATTAAATCGTTGCAAATCCAAAGTCCGAGTTTTTCACTATGCAAAGCCGTTAAACTGAATTTGACAAATCTAATGGAATACAGGAGACAGCAGTTCGGACCCTTGTATATCGGAGCCTTGTGAAAACGGAGCTACTTGTCAAACAAATTCAGAAGGTTACGAGTGTTTGTGCGTCGAAGGATTTCAAGGCACCAATTGTCAAACAGAAGCAGGTTTGAATTGTTTTGCGTAGTCAAATATACATTTTATCGTTTACGGACAGCAGTCGGCTAATTCTATAACCAAATTGGTAGAATTTCTCCTTTATTTGGTTTCCACGTCATTTTTAACGATTTTAGACCAAAGCAGACACAATATGTTTGTTTTAGATATATCTCAGTATGTGTTTTAGTGCTAAGCAAACATATACGGCCTAAAAAGCACCTTTTTTCGATTTATTTTATGACAAAGGTTCCAATTGGTGATGTTTTTTAGACGCAATTCAGTATATTACTTGTTACCGTCCATACTACATTTATACGGCAAATAAATCTTACTCTTATGGTTTTAGCATTTTCTAAAGTTTAAAAAGGCTTTGATGATAATTTCGCATGGGGGACCAATATGAAACATTAAAAGATCGATTTTATTGAAAAAAAAAATGTCGCTTCTGTTTTATGTCCAAAACAAAATACAAGCTTTGCGCACAAAAACAAATTTGGAGAATTTATAAATCGTTGCGGTAATATACAACATAGAAAATCATTGCATATATTATGTTTCCGTGTTATTACGCACGAATTGATAAAGCTTAGAGTAAACCTAGTTACCTTTAATTGGTAATATGCTACTTAAAAAAAAAGTTGTGTAGCAAACCATGGATAGAATGCACAGTTTAATTGGTATTTGATCGGCACTGATTATCGTACGAGTCAGACACTACAGCATGTCATCAGGTATCGTGTCCGATCCGAAATAATCCGACAACTTTACTTACAGTTTGGGATTTAACTGAATAATTTCAGGAGACAACGGATCAGATCCTTGTGAGTCCAAGCCTTGTAAGAATGGAGCCTCCTGCCGAAATACCTCACAAGGATATGAGTGTTTGTGCATCCAAGGTTATGAAGGAATAGATTGCGAGACAGAAACAGGTAGGAGTTCAACAAAAAATACATATTTATTTTCTTGTTGACCTTCGGGAGTAATGTACTGGTACCTCATCGACGTAAACAGTTTTACGACCTATTTTGGTTGTTTATTTAAATCGATACATGTATAGTGTGCCCAACCAAACGCAAATAAATACTTTGAAATTTTTTTTAGGCGAACAGCATATTATAAAGAATCTTTCCAATAATTTTAGGGCATTATATGTGTTCTGGTTTTCTAGACGCATTCGAAACTATTTTCAATCACTTGTGTACCATTTATTTACAAGTTGAATGCTTAAAAGGCTAAATTAGAAAATTGAGGTATGAGAATTTTTTGTTGATATTTGCAATTGACGTAATGTTAATTGACACGCTTTTTCAGGCGTAAAAACAGTTCATTTTGAAAATTGCTGTTTTGTTAAATTTCCCAAACTGACAAACTTCAATTGTACCTAAGCAAAGGTACATAAATATTATTATTTTCTGCATTTTTGGCGCTTTTAAATTGCAACAATTATATAACGGTAACCACATAGGCTACATTCAGTATCAGAGGTTCACAGTTGCTAACAGCTGTCTAGAGGTAAAGTTTAATGTCCAAACCAAGCGTTCAAACGTGTAACGTGAACTTTGTTTGCTAATTGCGATAAGGGCAAGCCGCGCAATAATTAATTATAGCAGCAACTTTAACTTGTTGTATAACTATGGCTTACCGCTTTGTGTGAAGACAAACTTTGTTCAAATGCGGTGCAAGCGTGGTTAATTTCTATAAAGATGCTTAGAGAGAAGATGTCCGCGAATAGCGGGTCGTGACCCAAATTTGCGTCGCTATACCGTTTACTTTGGGTAGCGAAAATCTTAAAATTTATAAATAACGTATTTTGATAATACACAAAAATAAATCTAACAAATAACTGACTCCACTTTTTAAACTGTCATTGCTTATTCCAATATCATATACTTGAGCTTGGTGAAATGTTGTGCTGACAAGGAAAGCTTTGTACCCTTAGGAACTGATCGTTGTCCATATTAACTATACCTAAATTTAAACTTTTTTGCTTGGCGATAAACAAATTTGCTTCCACTCGCGTAATATTTGGGTCGCACGACTTTGAAACTACCATTTTTGGTTTGCACCACAAATAAATAGAGATATATTCGAAACGTTCAAAATGCCACCTACTTCTGTATGGGCTTTGATATTCTTACTACGTCTTACTACAACCTCCGACCACTATGCTCCAAAATTTGGGCTTCACTTTTATCCTTTCTCTATTGGCAGTTCAAAAATACATTAACATTTTGTTTAAGTGTTATGCCATGTTTTAGCGTTCGCTGCCTCGGTCGAGAACCAAGCCCAGCTTGTCGTTTTCTACCAATCAGAGGCCGAGCCGATGACCTTTGACCGCGCACGCTCCAACTGCCGCGCCCTAAACGGCGGAGATCTACTCGCCATTACCGACTCGACTACTCAGCAACTCGTAACAGAACAGCTCGCAAAGTGGTCGCACAACGTCGATACGAGTCTCGAGTTGAAAGCAAGTTACTTGGTCGGAGCCAGTGGCAACGGAGAGTCAAACTGGACCTGGGTTAATGGACAAGCGTTTGACCAAGTGAGCAATCCCAACCAGGTTAACAGAGAACCGTTAAGGCTTCTTGTGGTTTAAACCAGTGCTTCTGAAAAATTTTTAGTTTTGTTCACCCCTAGCATCTATCTCCAGATTTCATTCACCCTTAAAAGAACTTAGAATTAATTTTGTTTTTGGAAATTGTCACATGTTTACTAAACAGGTTGAACACCCTGAATATCCGCTCTGCTCGCAAGCCATCATTCATTTCTGACGGTTCACCCTTATTCACCCCTTTTGGTTAGTTCACCCCTGCCAAAAATCATTCACCCTGGGGTGGACCATTCACCTGATTGAAAAACACTGGTTTAAACCCTGGAATCCAGTTAACAGTTATGTTTCGATAAACGTTTTTGTCAGATCTTAAAACATATCTTCATGTCATAAGTGAAAAAATTTGGTCAGGTTGATATTTTGTGCAAAATAATTTTGCCCAGTTATTTAAATCGCTCGCAATTAGAAAAAAAAATACTTTGTCGAATTTGCTTCTTTGTCGGTTGAGTTTCAGAGTGTTTCGAAAGGGCTTTCGCCGTGTAACTTTATTATTACTGAAATAAAGGCAATATATATATATTTTCCTTCACGTTTAGCTGAAAGATCCTCAAAGTTTTGCCAACTGGCTGAGCGGCCAACCGGATTGCGGCGCTGGGGTCACGTGTTATATGCGAGTGGTGGCGCAGGACTTGGTCATTGGAGGTGCTGCCGGAACGAGTGAGAGCGCACTTGGGAAGTGGATAGACTCGGATCCTAACGAGGCTGACGAGTGGGGATCCTACATTTGTCAAATGGAAAGTAAGTGAGTCGGAACAGTGTCAAGTACAATGGTACCTCGTTGTCCCGCTTAGTCTTGTGCCTCTCTAGATAGTATATAATTCTAACTAAAGCAAATCGGTAGTTTTCGATTACGGTACCAAAAATTACAATATTGAATACAATTTAGTAAAATTAGGTTATTAAGGCTAATTATGTTAAATTGATTTAACGTTTACCTGCTATTTTTTTAGTTTTTGATGTCTGCTGAATCGCTCATAATTAATTTTTTTGATGTCAAAATCGCTCATAATTAATTTAAAGCGTTCACCAACTTTTTAAAGTTTAACATTTATTTTTCATGACAATGCTGTAACTTGGATTTGACTCGCTTTGCAATGACTTGACTCGGACTTAAGTTGATTTGCAAATGACTTGACTTGGACTTAAGTTGATTTGCAAATGACTTGACTCGGACATAAGTTGATTTGCAAATGACTTGACTTGGACTTAAGTTGATTTGCAAATGACTTGACTCGGACATAAGTTGATTTGCAAATGACTTGACTTGGACTTAAGTTGATTTGCAAATGACTTAACTCGGACTTAAGTTGATTTGCAAATGACTTGACTTGGACTTAAGTTGATTTGCAAATGACTTAACTTGGACTTAAGTTGATTTGCAAATGACTTGACTTGGACTTAAGTTGATTTGCAAATGACTTGACTTGGACTTAAGTTGATTTGCAAATGACTTGACTTGGACTTAAGTTGATTTGCAAATGACTTAACTTGGACTTAAGTTGATTTGCAAATGACTTGACTTGGACTTAAGTTGATTTGCAAATGACTTGACTTGGACTTAAGTTGATTTGCAAATGACTTGACTTGGACTTAAGTTGATTTGCAAATGACTGGATTTGGAATTCAGTTAAATTAATTTTACTAAGGCTTCTTTGTAAGCTGTGTCCTCTGTGATAACTCATATAAAAAGATTTGGGTTTTTGAATATTTTTTCTTTATTCAAATTCTAACTTAGCGATAACCACGAGGCTATTTTTCTGTAAAATCTGTTTTAGATCCGTGCCAGCCTCAACCCTGCCCAGCAAACCAGTTATGCGTTATAGAAGGAACAACGTACGTTTGTGAAAACACCGGTAAGTGCTGACAGTGCCTTTAAAAATACTTTGAAGCAGCCAACAAACGCATTGGTGTTTCTATAACGCTGGGTGCATAGCCATAGTTTCCAATTCAAACATCAGACAGGTTTCTTGATTGCCGTATAGACCGAATGTACGCATTTAGCTGACAATAAGGCAGAGGTTCTTAAACTGGGGTACATGTACCCCTTAGGAGTACGTGAACTAATTTTATGGGGTCTATAAAGGCCAGATTAAAATATTAGTGTATATTTAAGAAGTGATAAATTTTTTAAAGAAAATAATTTAATTAAAAATAAATAGTTTTAGCACTGAATGTTATTAGACTCATTACACTTTCAAATTCTTCGGACGGAAATCAGCATATTATTAAAGTCATTTTGTATTGTAACATCAATTTATGAAAATTTGAAATTTTCTTGTCCACCGCAGTCCACGCGAAGCCAAAAAAATTAGGGGACTGCGGTAACCCCTGCTATTGAGAGTCTGTTGAAAAACTACCAGTTAAAACATTTTGTTGCTGAACGACAACTTTGTAGGTCACTGGTACTTTGGCCGTTTCGCTTTTGTTGGCTGTTTAAATTCGATTCGCGTGGCGCGTGGCGGTCAAACGAGTAGGTGGCAGTTCTCACTGACCAATTAATAGGTAATTACAAGTAGGGCTGCGGAGTCGGTATAAATAACCCGAGTTCAACTCCCGAGTCGGGATCTGGCCAAATGTGAGATATCATTGAGTCCCACGCCCTTCCCTCGAGCTAGTCGACAGGCAAGAGCATCAAGCAACAAATAAGTGCCCACAATAGCAGTGCACCAAAATTTACTTTTTTGCATGTTTTTCAGGTGACTCTGACATTTGGCGGTGGGTTATTGTTGGACTTGGCGCCCTTCTACTTTTGCTGCTGGTCGTTGGAACGGCGGTGTACTGCACCAGGTTTGTGACGTCATAAAGACTCTGTTTTGATTTAAATTTTTGAATTCAGCAAACGTTCATACTGGAGAAATGTTCGAATCACACTAAAATTTGTACCAAAAACGATTTCGCGTTTTGTTTTTTGTTTTTGTAATATATTTCGTAGTAAATGTTATGAAAAAACATGTTTTGGAAAGTATACTTTAGATAATTTCACTGAGCCAGTTGATGAGCTTATTGCAATCTTTAATTCAGCCTGACGCAATAATTAGGCTTAAACTGGATTCCATCCCCTGTAGATGAATTTAACTAAATGTTGACAATATGACACGGTAGATTGGTCATTTCTATTATAAATAGATAGCATAGCACAGATTTGCTAAAATAATCATGGTTTTACCTTCGTTACGAATGCTTAGCCAAACAATTATGGTCCAGCGATTATGCGTTGAAAAAATAAATATAAAATAATGATTTTTACAATACATTTTCTGCCATTTGTCGAAAACAAATATAATTTGTTCTTTTTTTGCAGAAAACACAAAAAGAAACGACCTTCGAGAAAAAGAGGAAACAATAATGGAGGTATTCAAACAACTAAGTTTTGACCGCCCGAAGCTCAACATACGCTTTCAGTCACATTTGTTCTGATTTAGACTATAGTATTAAAAATCAACTTATTCTTTGTACTCAACCGACTAACATGTTTAAATAAACATATTTTTTTGTAAAAATATTTGTTTGTAAATGTTTAATGAAAGCAAAGATATTACTGATTCACACTATGTTTTCTGGTGTACTTTTGTTCAATATATTCGACGTTTTTATAAAAATCCCATGTTTTTCTGACTTGATAAATTTTCTAACTTTCTCTAAGTTTTCCACAACGATGCGGTATACGAGGCGATGAACGAGGGTGTTTCCCCGTACGCGATACCGGTGCAGATAATACTGACCAGGTATCGGGAATTGATCAAAGACAACTGCATCAAGTTAAGGAAGCAATTCAATAAGGTGGGTGGAAAATAAAGTTAAAGGGTGGCGAAAAGCTGAGTTACACGTTAACTAGGTTATATGTTGTTGTAAATAACAGATTGAATGTCCCGGAAAAAGTAAATGCACAGTGTGATCACTCTTATAAACGATGCCTGTTATTATTTTATATTGATTGGAAGTTGAAACTGCTTAAGAAAATAAAATCCCATACAGAAGTATAGGATCCATTGTTTAAAAGTTTTTAGTGATTACCTTCCATAGTGTCTCTATTTTGATGAAAAAAAACAAAATATTAATTTGAAACGTTCAATCAAATTTTAAAGTTTTTAGCATGAGAAATAAATCATTTTTACGTGCTTTTGGAATCTTATTTTTTTTTTAGTCTTCGTTCTTCTTGGTAAGAGCACGATATTGCTCATAATCGGACGAGTTTACCCAATTTGTATAGCTTAACGTGTCATTGTTTGACAAAGAATTGATAATAGTTTAACGTTTTACTTGTATGTGAATGACATGACGTGTAGTTGACTTGCTCTAATTATTATAACTTGGCTGGGACATGACCTGATATTTTTACAAAAGACTTGACTTGGACTTGAGATATTTTACATATGACTTGACTCAGACTTATATGACTTGTCTGGGAGTTAAGTCATTTCAAAATGACTTGCTAACGACACTTTTAATCCCAGGTCGGTTTAGAAACGAAAGTGACTAGTTCTGCATTTCTTCCGTTACTATTTAACAAAGCATCGTGCTCAGAAACCATATTTCAATATTTGCGCGAGCAAAATAACCCAAGAACCACATACAACCGCCAAAGAGATGTAGAGTTTGTTGATCGGTTCGTGGTTATTAGGTCGACGAAACTTAAAATATCAGCTATTTGTTCAGGAACTGACAGCAGCTGGGATGTTGGTTCAATCGACCACCGTCGCGGCCTCAAAACGGGAAAACCAGCGTAAAAACCGATTCGTCAAGATCCTACCATGTGAGTTTAGCCGAAAAGTTGTGACTTTTAAGTGAATTAATGCAATAAGTTAGAATTGAAAATCTGAAGGCAAAATCGACTTCGATGTAAAAAGCAAAAGAAGTGGCAACATGAAAAATAAGCAGACTATGACGATAGGCTTTTTGACAGTATGACATAAAAGCGAAAAAACGTATTTCGCAACTACAATGTTAAACTGTTACCACTATACCGGGCCATAACATGACTTGAACAAGCAAAAAAATTTTCCCGCTATATATTTGTTTGTTGATCTTGCTTTGCGAAATATGGCTAAAAATCAAATAACTTTACTTACTTCAACGGTTTAACATTACTGACTAGATTTGAACACGCGACTTGGCATTTGTTCAAAACGACTTGGACATTGCATCAACGCAATTCATATGGGGTGGTGTTAACTAATCCTTTGTACACACGAAACAATTTTCGCGCTAAATATTTACTTTTTCATGTTTGCTTTGCGAAATATGACCCAAAATCAAATAGTTTTACTACTTTTAATGATTTAACATTTATGAATGCAATAAACTTAGACCATTTGTTAAAAACTACTTAACTTAGACATTACCTTAACGTAATTTAGACATATATAAATTATTACGTTGTAGGCCTACACACAAAACATTTTTCCCTATGTATATTTACGTTTGTTTTGCGTATATGCCTCAAAATGAGATAGAGTTGCAATGCTTGATTTGAACATTGTGTTAATGTAACTTAGAAATATTAAGGGCGTTTGTTATGTGCACCTTATGCCATGCGTTAAAAACGATATGACTTGGGCGTTGCATCAATGTATTTTCTACTTTTTGCTCGGTATGTAAATTATTTCAGTGAGTCTGCGACGGCTTTCGGTGTACTAATGACACATAAGCCGTAATCGTTGGTCAAAACACAGCTCCCGAATGGCTCTATTACATATTTTAAATACATATGTGTGACTGTGTATCTTTCAGTGAAAGCACTTTTAACGATTTAACACTTCTTGGCGCAATTGACTTGATTTAAACCTGCGTCTTAAACCATTTGCCGAAAACGACATGAATTAATGGACATTGCATCTATGTAATTCAGATAAATAGGGCGTGTGTTGTGTGTGGTGCAAACGTCGCAGAATAGACTCTGAAATATGCACAAACACTTTGCTCGCCTTATCGGACATGACGCACTTAGAATGTTGACTTTACTAAAGTCCTGTATGTAACGCGGCCACTTATTCCCAGGCTCCATTACGCCCGTACTCTGTGCTATGCCAGCGGTATTTGGGTGGGACATTATTTGATCGACCTTTAACCAGGGCTTGGATTCTGCAATGACTATGTTTAAGGACGGCAGAACCGTTTTTTATTTTACAAATTTTTAGATTGGTTAAATTATTATCAAACCATCGAAAACGATTTTAAAAAACCTACCATTTTTTTATTCGATCAACTGGTTCTTTGTTGGTCGAAAATTCTGTAATAGGTATACCGGTAAATTAAAGTTCTGTAATGTTGTTTTCTTTGTCTCATGCTAATCTGTTGAGTTATATTCTGTTCGGGTATCCCGTTTTAGATTTCATGGAATCTCTCACTTTATTTAACGATGTAACACTTTTGTTGGTTTTGGATCTCCATGAAAATTCTTCCCAGTGCACACTATTGAGTTGCGACAGTCTGCAAACCGTTTGTTAATTGTATATGGTGTCACTACAAAGGGGTTCGCGTAACTTCCCAGTGCACACTATTGAGTTGCGACAGTCTACAAACCGCTTGTTAATTAGTATATGGTGTCACTACAAAGGGGTTCCCATAACATCTCTTAATATATAGGCTGATTTTATCAGTTAGAAGAATTTTTCCTTTTTGAAAATTAAATGTTGATGTACAGTTGGTATATATTAAGTATAACTTCCGAACTGATTGTGAGTAATCAATGTACCGTAAATTTTTAATTTTCGCTGTAAAAATGGAGAACTGACGGCTAATATTCCAGAATATCGAATTGATCCCGCCATTTTCCTCTTATGTGACTTATTTTCTAATAATTAAGGGAAGGGGAACACAAGGTGTCAAGAGCGTCTATAAGAGGCCACCGCTTATAAAAGTTTGCTAACCACTGGTATAAGTCTTTAAAGCACAGGGGGAATACTGTGGGCTGCTCCAATACAAATGCAAAAATGACACTGTATAATCTTTATGTTGATTTTGTATCTGCTGCGATAAAACTGGTCTGTTTTACTATTTTGCTTGTTAATTTTTACAGACGACAAGACAAGAGTTGTACTTACCTTTCAAAACAAAGACTACATCAATGCGAGTTTAGTAAACGTAAGTGTGTTAAAAATACCTACAATCAGTGTTGTAATGACTTAAGCCGATAACTCGACTTAAGTGTACTTTAGTCATCGTTTCTAAATGACGTGACTTGACAAGTATTTTGGCCAAAATGACTTGACTTGACCAAATTTTTTCCGGCAAAAATTTTTCAGGCTCTAATTGTACATAATGCAATTAGATTGCTTTATGTTGCGTTTTTGGTATTTTTATTTATACTTGTTTACAACACTGGTGAAAATAGGGAAAAATAGAAAGAAGAGTGGGTGTGGCCACGTATCCGCCCCTTGTACCAAAATTTGAAATCAACTTTGCCTTGCAGGGTTCCAGAAGCAAATGCAGCTTCATCGCCACACAGGCGCCGATGTCCAACACCATGGGAGACTTTTGGGAGATGGTTTGGGAGCAGAAGTCCCGGGTGATCGTTATGCTCAACAACCTCACAGATGATACAAACGGGGTATTTGGATTTAGCACAGTTTTTGAGTTTTTAACGCAATGATTTACCCAGTATTTTCATTGGTAGCAGGAATATCTAAGGCCATATAGAAGTAGGTTGCCTAGCATTCTTATTTTGCGTAGATATTCCTAACACATCTAAAAAAAACTCCAATCATTGATTTCCCTTTAAATTCTAAACCAGAACAAAATTTGGACTTGCTAATAAACCTGCAACCGCGTACTCTTTAACATTGTAGGTGGCGCATTGTTCTGATAAAATTTGTCTTAAGTCTCAGTAAACATAACTGGTTGCAAAATGGCTTCCGAATAACAAATTTGTCTTTTTCTAAAATGTTTTAGAGTCACACCCGAGCCGATATACCGAATTAATAAAAAATTCAGCCATGATTTCTGATTTAAAAGCAGCTATGCGATCTTGAAAGGTAAATTAAATTTTCTATATTAGGTTAAAAACTGATAGAGGCAACAAAACTTCTTATTTGGACCAATAACTCGAACAAATCACCTTTAAACTTTTCATTCAATTTATTTTGCTGGTAGTAATGACGTCATGTGGTATTGGATCGGATCGTCATGCTTTTTGTCCCAAATATCGCTTATGAGAAAAATTGTCAAGTATCCAATTTGGCGTTTAGCTTAATGTGTTATAAGACAAATTCCTTTTTGACCTTGGCCACAGATTTAACAATACATTACCCATTCCTGTAGATCAACAGTAAAAAAACGTACATGTTTCGTTTTTTAAGAATTCCTGCAAGGCTTACTGGCCTGATTTAAACGGAACGTGCCAGTACGGATCCGTTAACGTGCGTACGAAGACCGAGAAGCACTACGTCGGATACGTAGTTAGAAAGCTGGAGATCTGCCTCCAAACTGACGTCATGTACACATCGGTTGGTGGGATTTTGATTGATTTACTTGTATATGGGCTGAAATTTTATCGGCTGTACTTTAAATTGGTTATTAGTGACTTGTTGGTATTCAAAGGTTTGACATTTTTGCATGAAGAACTAAGCGATACGTATAACAGATATTTTTTTCGGTGTTCCTTTTAAAATTGCAGTTAGTAAAGGCATAAATTGTTGTATTGAAGATTATTTTAAAGTAAATTAAATATACAATTAATAGATTTGTCTAGTCCGCTGGCGTAACAATACATTTATGACGTCACAGGTCATAAAGACGGTGACGCACTTTCAGTTCCTGGATTGGCCGGACCGGGGAATTCCCATGTCGACTAGCACCCTCTTTCGATTGCGCAATCACGTCGCCGTGGAAGCGGAGTCACTCAAGGTCAAAGCACCTGTGGTGGTCCATTGCAAGTAAGTAAAACTTAAAGAGTGGAATGTGTTCTTATGTCAAAGCCCATACAGAAGTAGGTGGCATTTTAAACTTTTCAAATAACTCTTTATTTATTTTCGAATCAAAAAGTATGGATGTTGAAAATACTTGAATTGACTTAAGTCTTTCGGGCAAATGACTCAGGTTAAAATGAAGTGTTTTCTTTAGGCTTTTTTTATAAAATTGGGTTATATGTCCCAGTTTTCCTCATAAAATTTTTCTTATTTTTATGTTCAGTTATTAATCATAATCGAGATACCAGTTTTTGTAGGGTAATGTTTAATTTTTATGGCAAGGACTTGACTTGGAATTGACGTGCTATAATTATGACTTGACTAAGACTTGACTTATGATTTAATGAAAAAGGCTTGACTTGACCTTAAGTCATTTAGCAAACGACTTGACTGGGACTTAAGTCATTTCAAAATGACTTGTTTACAACACTACCTTAGTATTTGCTATGTTCCGATATACGTGTTTCTCCGTTCAGTTGCTGCTTAATCCGTTAAAATCTCACAAAGGTTCAGGTTCGGCCAGGGTTAAGATAAAATTACTTCTAATCCAGTGCAATAAAATTCATTCCCTGGTTTCAAGTCGAAAGAAATTGTTTTATTTTATATGTAAGACTTGTAAACTTTTAATAGGTGGTTGTGCATAAAAGTGAGAAACTGCTGCCTGCCTATTAATTTTTTTATATTGAGTCTCCTGTTTTCATCACAGGGATGGATCTGGACCAACTGGCACCTTCATAGCGTTCGACCGCCTTCTGAACGAAATGAACGAAACTTCGAGCGTGAATTTGTTCGAGTGTGTGATGGATTTAAGGAAGCAACGTACTGGGATGGTCCAGTCTGAGGTAATGTCAGCACCACACGGTAAAGTAAAAAAAATTTCACTGCCGGTACACTTAAAATTTGACGTCATAACTAGGGATGTCTGATAATATCGGATCGGAGCCGATACCCGATACCAAGTCGGTACTCGTCCGATACAAGAGTGACCATGATTTGCCTTTCAACGCGTATGTTCAAACTTAACAGTAAATCTATCGACAATTAATATTGTATAGGTTACCAACTGGACGTAACTAAACTTCAAGTTTTTTCTCGCTAGCCAGCTGATAATTAACAGCAGTAAAACTAATCGACCGTGTGTGGTGCGCGCCATATGCGCAACGCAATCTATATTTTAGTGCATGGCACCAATCATGTGCTTTACTATTATTAGCTGCGTGGCGAACAAGCAAAACAAATACCGTTGCCGTATACACCTACATTCTGCCACATTTAGTTAAAGGTTTTTCAAACAAAGTCCCTAAATCAAATTTGGCTTAATTACCCATAAAACGGACCTTTAAATGTTTCAATTTAACCTATTTTGCTTGCTGGAGTATGGAAATGACGTCATATGGCATCGTATCGCGATACTTTTGTCCAAAATATCGGGTACCGATATCGGAATAAAATATCGAGTATCGTACAAAGATGAGGTTATCGTTCGATGTCTTGCACTAATAGGCAACTGAAGTGTTAGTTTAAATAACTTCAAAGAGAGGGGGGTGGCTGGTTAAAAGGAAATAACAGAAAAAAACATATTTTTACCGGTACTTGCAAAAACTGTTTTACGGGAACACCGTTCAAACCGCTTCGGCCTAATTTCCCTGGATAGCACTGAATGCATCTGTAACGCTTAAAGGTAGACTCTGAGCGTCTTCCTATTACCACTGATTTCATTAATAAAATAGGTTTTATTTTTTTAATTATTCAATTCTTTAATTATTCTTTAACGCACATAGATATGTCAAATATTTGTATTTTTATACCAATACCCGATTTTTACACAAAACATTGTTTTGTATCCATGGTTGTATCCTGTCCAATTACAGGTAATAAATATCCGTGTGATTGAACGGGTACCTTTGGAAAGTCATATAACTCACGACCTTCGGCCATATTACGACTGATGCTCCACCAACTTAACTACACAAGCCCATAGGGGAGTAACCAACCATGACATCAATGCTTGCTGTATCCTGTTAGTACAGGGGTTCTTAAACTGGGGTCCATGGCCCCCTTGGGGTCCGTAAATTAGCCTTAGGGGGTCCATTAAAGCCTAATTAAAATATTAGAGTATATTTAAAAAGTAATAATTTTTGAAGAAAGTAGTTTAAATAAAAAACAAAATGGTTTTGCACTGACTGAATTTAAACTCTATTTCACTTTCACAATTTTTAGACCGAAATGAACAGATTTTAGAAGTTTTTTGTATTGTGACGTCATTTTTTTGAAAACTTTGCCTACCGTGGTCCACGCGACGTCAAAAAAAATTTTATACAATCAACTTTGCTAAAGAGGATAAACAGTAATTGATTTAGCATTTTCCTTTCGCGTTATATAACTACTATCCAGTTATGTTGGATGGACACGCGATATACTACGAATTTTGACAATTAGTGACTAAATTAATGACCGGGGGAGCATAGGTCAAAGCAAATGGCCATCCCTGTGTAAATAGGGTGAACCTATATGTGTGCACACAACTAATTACTCTTGCGGAGCAAATAACCGGGCATTACTAGTCGCTTGCAGACGGCATACCGTCTTTGCACTCACTTTGGAAAGACTTGTTTGCAGACCATTATGGGCCGGTGTTGGGACTTTGTTTTTACCTGTTGGTTCACGTCGGTGTAAGATAAGGACACTTTTAACGGCTGCTGTTTTGTTGTTAAGACCCTTGAATAATATCAGCCGAACCTTTCACTGACATCTATCAATTAGCGAGACAAAAATTAACTTTAAGGGTTACGAGTTTACGCAGGGCGTAAAGACTTTTTTACCTACATCACGTTAGGAAAAAAAGTTGTTTTTATTTTTCCAGTTTCGAATGATGTAACTTTACATTAAACCACTGTTTGGGATTGTCCTATTATTATTTTCTTGGGGGTACCGTAAGCCATAAAAGGACATACACACAACCACAAACAAACTTCTACCAACACACATACTCACACACACACACTCACACACACACACACACACACACTCACACACTCACACACTCACACACTCACACACTCACACACTCACACACACACACACACACACACTCACACACACACACACACACACACACACACACTCACACTCACACTCACACACACTCACACTCACACACTCAGACACACAAATAAACAAAAGTTTTCTACAAATCTTTACGAACTTCTTTCGTTTTTGTTTCTAAGTTAATACATAAAAAAACAGTTGGACGAAGGATCTGTTGTAAATATTAACGCGGTATACAAAGGAAATTAAACGCTTAATTTTTACCAAAAAATGTTTTCTCTTATGGGTTGCGCAACTGGGCCAATTAAACTGGTAGCAACCCAAGGCAAATATTTATGTGAACAGAATGCATCGGCCAAAGTGTAAACGTTCAGTTATGTTAGGGCGTCGAAATAAACCTTCGCCTTTTGCAAATACACTTTAAGTTATGATCGGGCAAGGCTAACCACTTAGCATACCTGGCATTGGGTTATTTCGTTTGTACTTTAAGTAGCTTGTGAACAAATTGTTTGCTTAGTGCAATCGCCACACGGACAAAACAGCGACCTACGTGAGAAAAATCCTTTTAAATTGTCACCAATTAGGCGTTATTTGCACAAGCCCGCGCTACCAAGTTTACCCTTGAAATGACCCAAGTGACATTGATAGCAATGGTATGTCAGGGGTTATCAACCTTTTTAGCCCAGGGGCTAATTACCTATTAGCATAAATATTCATGGAATCGGGTTAACAACTGGTGTACGTTGTATCCGAAGAATGCATGGGCTTATATCAGTTTCGCTCTAATGCAGAGTTTCTTAAACCGCTTTTAACGCGGATCCCTAATTTTTTTTTTGTGCAAAATCAGGGTAGACATAATTTTTTTAGCTGAAGTCATAAACTATTGTTTTAAACCTTGGATACCTGTCGTTTTAGGTCCAAAAATGTGAAACTAATAAAAAAGGCCAAAAACATTCAGTGCACCGAAAGCCATCGCAGACTCACCGAATCTGTTGATTCATGATGCAAGCACTAATTATACGTAAGCCGTAGTCGTTGGTCATAAAGCAGCTTCGAAGGGCTAGATCTCAGCTATTAACACACATATGTGTGAATGTTTCATTGAACGTTAAGTGCTTAGACATTTTTTTAACGAAGGAAATATAGCTCCTACCTATTAATTTATAGTGAGCTTTATAAAACCGTCGTTAAATTTAAAATTTCCTAATTATTTTTATATGACCTAGAAGTTAGCGACACTAAGTAGATAAGAAGGACCAATGTTGAAAACCGAAGAAATTATAATGAATCAAAGTCACCAACTAACTATAAAATGGGTGAAGGTCAGAAAACAAAGATAAATAAAATATTCTGTGTGCCAATTTATTCACCATATGTCACTTTTTCTTGCTTTTTAACAGGAAGAATACGTTTTTCTGCACAAGCTGCTAGCAGAGGCATATATTCTCGGCGACACCGACACTAAAATCAGCGACATCCAACGAAAAGTAACTGTTATGAACAGGTAAACTAAACTTTAAAAGCAAAAAATAGGTATGAAGTGTTTTATCCACTGTAAGCTGACAATAAGTTCAGTAAACGTCGCCAAAGGCTTCGCTGTAATACGCTTTACGTTTTGGGTTGCCCATGAGAAAACGCTGTAATATAAGTTGGTAAACACCCGGAAAAATATTGCTAAACGAACGATTAGAACCCCCGGGGTATAATTGGATCTCGACAGCTAACATATTTTGCCCAAAACCAAACACACTGGTCTGCACCATGGAATTAGTAAATATTGCATAAATTTGAGCAGAATACTATGTGTTTAAAGGCTCGTAAATAAACACGTGCGTTGTGCATTTATTGCGACAAATATGCTGCAGAGGAATTTTCACAAACAAAACAAACTTGGCGTGGCCCGCCCTTTCGATAAACACTTATCCCCGCAAATAGGCGTTCTGATAACGATAAGAGATAAAACGTTTAATAATAAATTGCAAAGCCAAAAAGGTCGAGTAGATCGACTTCATCTTGATTTAGACGTTTCGATACGAGCTTGTATCATCTTCAGTTAATGTGACTGAGAAGCACATTAAGCATCACTTATAAGAGATGGGACTCAAGCTACATTATAGATCCGTGCATAGTGTACCCAAAACGTTCAAGGTTTAATAATTGTTCAGTGGTCCAGATTTGTTAAACCATCTCATGTCCCCTCCACCTAAACTATGTATATATATATATTTTTATGTATATATGCCAAAACTTTTATATTTTTCCAGTAAAAGTTTTTGCCCGTTTTGGAAAGTCTGACGCATATCTTGCCTTTTTTCACCGCGTGAAACTGTAAACTCTATACACGGCAGTGTTCCCCAGCCTTTTTTTGCAGCGACACATACATTAAGCGAAGTTCAACAGCAAAGCTTTAGCAACCCAATTCGTTTCACAGAAATTCTTGCAAGCAAACAAAACACTAAACATTGGCATAAATAAGTTTGAATTTTATAAATTATTGTAAGACATTTTTCGTATGGCTTCATAATTTTTCTAAATTTTAAATAAATATAACCATATGAACTACTGCAGTCCAATTCAAATCAAACAGCGAAGTTTGCGAAACAATGCTCTAGAGCAGACCTGGGCAAACTACGACCGCGGGCCGGATCCAGCCCGCTAAGAAAAATAATCCGGGCCGCGGGTCATTTCCAATAAAAGTGTTTAGGCGAAAATGAGGCTGAACATATTTTTCCTTGATTTCATAATATTTTATTGAATACATTACTCCTCTAATGCATCCTCACCTGTTCCTACCAGCTTGTCAAAACAAAGCTATTTAAAGATCCTTTAAAAATGAATCACACGTTGCATTATGCGTGCTCGAGATGCCCTTTTTGACAGTAAAATCTTTATTTCAAATCTATATTTTCACGGCGAAATCTCTATTATACGCTCAATGCGCCGCCGTTTACTAAATATTTTTCCCAGCCCTTTTGGGCCAACTTTGTGACGTCAGTGTTGAACAATTTCTTGCCCCTTCACATAAAAATCTTGGATAAAACAGGTCACCAACTGTTTTCTACTGTAGGATCAGCGTTAGCCAGAACAAGTACGAAGTGGAGTTTAGGAAGCTGGATCTGATTCAACCTCTCAACGACAGCCAGGAAGTTGCAACAAGACCTGAGAACATTGGAAAGAACCTGACCAGCCACGTGTTGCCTTGTAATTTCAATTCAATTTTTCAGTGTTTAAACCTGTCATTTTGAAATCATTGTCCCAGTCAAGTCATTTGTAAAATAACTAATAAGTCGATATCAATTAATTTTGATTGAAATAAGTCAATTCCAAGTCAAGTCCTTGCATTATTTATACCCAATTATTCAGTGTTGTAAAGCAGTCATTTTGATATAACTTAAGATCCAGACAAGTCATTTGCAAAATAACTTAAGTCAAAGTCAAGCATTTTAGATTGAAATAAGTCAAGTCATAATTAGAGCACCCGTTGCCTTGTAACTTAAATTCAGTTGTTTAATCCGTACAAAAATTTGAAAATTTCAGGAATTAAATTTGTCTACTGTCCAGCTAATCTTTTATTACAATATTTCGCCGGTTAGTTACATTTAATCAGTCACGCAAACGCCTTAAAACGTTGAAGGACTCAATAATGTGTGTTAACGATCACGTGTTTCGTTCCAGATGACTTCACTCTCGTTCAGCTTCCCTCAGTCGCTCCAGGGCGCCACCCAGCGTATTACAACGCGTCATTTGTGGAGGTTGGTCGTTTAACGAAAAATTCCCAGTTTTTCAAAGGCGTTTTAAGATGTTTTTAAATAAAAATTACCGCCCACAGAATGTGAAACACTATTTTTTTTTGTAGTTGGTACGTACAACATTTTCAACTTTATACGCTTACTTTGAAAATCATAAAGAAATATTAGAAACATTCAAAATCTTACCTACTTTATATAAGCTTTAAATTAGAAAATTGTTTGTTTTTTGACGGATTTTGAAAATTTTAAATCGGCGGATACCATCTGTTAATTATTTTTAGATTTCGTCAGTTCCCGTTACCATAATTGCCGCCCAGGCTCCGACCTACGAAACCCTGGTTGAATTTTGGCACGTCGTATGGCACCACCGGGTTCGCAACATCATCATGCTTTGCCGGGAAGAAGAAAACAAAATGGTAAAGTAAAAAATCTTCTTTTAAAGTTAAACCCAACGTTTAAACTCAATATATTCGCGCTTCGCATAGAAACATTATGAAAGGTGCTAATTAACGCTGTAAACCTTTTTGCTTGCTGCAGCCCTTTCAAATTACCAAGCAATTCTCGTACCGCCTTCCACTGTAGAATTGCTTAAAATAGCAAAACCATTGTAATTCTACTTCTATACGTAACTGATAACACAGTAACAGAATGTCAATATGGGAGTTAGTTTCACATTTAACTGAGCAAGGAAATAAATTCAGTAATATATTTTCTGTGTCAGATTTAGCAACCCCGCGCCCCCTTGGACCAGTTCTAGCAACCCTAATTGAAGCACCCTGCTCTAAACGATAGGAAACTCTAAATTATTACAATCGCGTTTCACTTTGTATTAGTGAGGTTTGGATGTATTTCAGTCATATTAACTTGACGGTGATACAACTACGTTTTGAAACGTTGCTATCAAAATGATGTCGATTTACTTGACATTTTTGTCTTTGAGATTCATTAAGGCAAACATACAAGTAAATTACAACCAATATAACTTTTTCGTTGGTGATATGTTATGCGTTTTATGTATAAACTATATTTAGTCCTAACCCAATGAAAACAACCGATTATTTAGACTTTTTAGACTTTAGTTGTGTGTGACTATCCAAAGCACTTTACGTCTGTACACTGCAGAAAGGAAAGAAAGAAAGAGAAATAATAATGTCAAAAAATATGTGTGCGAACAAATAGGGCTGTCCGATAAAATCGAATCGGTGCTGGTATTCGTGCAACCAAGTGCTTAGCATAGCTAGACGTCCAATACAAGGGTAGTATCGGTACTTTTCCGATACGATACTAGGGTGGTATCGGTACTTTTCCGATACGATACTAGGGTGGTTTCGGTGCTTGTCAGATATTAAGGTGGTATCGGTACTTGCCCGATACGATGCTAGCGTGGTATCGATACTCGTCCGATACGATATTAGGGTGGTTTCGGTACACGACTAATACAAAGGTTTCGGTACTCTTCCGATATTACGGTGGGATCAGTACTTGCCCGATACGATATTAGGGTGGTTTCGGTGTTGATCCGTTTCTCGTCTTTAAGATTATTTCTACACATCTTACTCTTTTATCAAAAATAATTGTTTCCGCTGTCTCAGCTAGTTCAGCTCGCCTTTAAATAATATACACACAAACAAAGAGGTTAATATTTTGTCAAAACAACTTAATGTTTCCATAATGTTTCCAGTGCATCACCTACTGGCCACAAAACATCGGTCAGTCGGCTACGTTTGGTGACGTCACAGTCACGTTGGTTGGTGAGAAAGGGCGACATCTGGTGGAAAGATCGTTCGCGCTTTCTTCAAAAGACAATCGGGTAATATTAGGAATTTGCCGATTAATTAATGGCTAAAGCGCGTCTAACATATAACTGGTAAAGAAAAAAAAACGAAAAAGAAGAATTAAAGAGTTAAAAATGTGTATCATCGTTTTTAGAAGTTATTTATTTTAAACTTAAAGCCTTCAATTTCTGAAACTATTAATAGTTAAGTAAATTGCTTTGACTGCCGAATGTCTGTCGTTTTGTGCCTTTTCAAACAATTTGCGAAAACACGCGAATGTAAGATTTTATCCTAATAAACTTTGTACCACAGGCTTTTCTTATACTATCGTCCGACCTTGTCTTTCTCGGTATGTTTTTAAAAGTGTTGCTTTTTGTATCGACAAATACGTCGCACTCCAAAACGTCAAGTTGTATTGTAAAAAGACAAGCTTTCGCAACAAAATACGTCAATCATGCTAAGGAGGAAATATAGCTATTCACCCTTATATAAATATAGTCTTATATCTTTCAAAGAGAAAAAAACAGTGAAAAGCCCCATTTTTAAAACAATAAATTTTTTACGATCCTCTCTTTCCAAACCAAAGTTAACAGTGACCCAGCTCCAACTGAAAACCTGGAGCGAAAAGATCGACCAGGGCTTTTTGCAACTTGTTCAACACGTCAACGAAAACCACTCTGTGTGCGAAGGACCGTTGCTTGTACACTGCATGTGAGTTGATTTTCATTCTTCTATCTCAACTTAGGCAATGGACGACTTGGACTGGGACTTGCTATTTATTTAAACATGTTCATGGTAGTGGTTCTCAAGCAGGGTGCCGCGGCGCCTTGGTGTGTCATTTGTAATGCTCACTGGAACCGATAGGTATTTGGCAATGATTTTGCTCAATTGGGAAGCTTCTTGATATTTGTGTACGATTGGAGACCATTATATCAAATTACATTTTCTTTCATGTTTTAAGTTGATTGTGTTGTTCCAGTTCCATTTAAAGCGACATTTCAATAAAATACTCTACGAAAATTCAAGTGGGGATGCCGAAAATCTATTTATTATTTTTAAGAGGTGTCGTAAGCCATAAAAGGTTGAGAATCACTGAGCTAACTCACATAAAAAACAAGGTTTGCCCCCTTGAAGAGCCAGATTTAAATTACACAGAACTCCACACTTGAAAATCGAGAGAGGCTCACGTTTTTTACAAGTTACTCTCTGAGTAAATGAGGCGGAAAAGAGAAAGAGACGGTTATATCTGGTTTAGATAGTTTGTTTTAAATCTTATTTTGATCTTCTTTATCTTCCCAGCGACGGTGCCTCTCGCACCGGAACATTTCTCGGAGCTCTGGAGGTCCTCAACAGGAAAGAAGAGGAAGGAATGGTGGACATCCCGCGAACCGTCAAGGACCTCAGAGACTGGAGACCAGGGATGGTTGGCAACATGGTGAGACACGTCCGATAATATCGAATGGGAGCCGATACAGATGCCAAGTGCTAGTATCGGTAGTTAAAAAGATAATTTATCCATGATTTGCTTTCCAGTGTAAAAGTTGTGCAATAAAATATTAAAGAAAGGTAATTAATATCCTTTGGGATTATAACTAAATGTCTTAACGCCAAAGCGAATTTTGGCCTGACAAGCTGAAAAAGCAACCTTTTAGCATTTTAATTATTCTTATATACACTTTATTTGTAAATTGTGTCAATTTTTTAACCTAAAAGCTTAAAATCCGTTGTGTCTATAAAAAAATCTTAATCTGGGGTTCGTGTACCCTATGAAGTTCATGGGAAGGATTTTAATCTCATTAAGCTCACGGGTAACGGTTTTTTTCATGGAAAGGTTTTTATAGCGAAGTTAAGCCTTTGTGTTTTGCGGTTATACGATTTGCAAAACAACATTGTTTGCAATAATGTTTACATTTAAAAAAAATATCAATTTATTTGATATCTGATCATATATAAACCGGGAGTTAAAGAACACAACCATCAAATTCTAACCTTGTATAACAAAACCGTATTTAAAAACATAACAAACAATTTTTTTGTGCAAATTCAGACTAAAAATGTTCTTTATTACGTCATCAACAGCGTCAATACATGTTCCTTTATGACATCGCAAAGAGAAACACGTCAACGCATTCAGCTCAAGAAATGGACGCGTATTGAGTTAAAAGTTTCTTCATGTATTTGCCTCATTTGTATAAAAGTTTTTACTTAAAGAACATGTACCACCTCATTTTCGTTGTTTATCAGTGTGAAAAGTGTATTGGCTTTGTCATAATTATATCCTTATATGTATAAAGAAACGACTTTCATTCTTAAATATTTATTTATTTTCAATATATGTAATTCTACTGTTAATAGCGTAGCAACCGTCATTATTTAACTACAGTATCAGTGGTTGTAGGCTTTTAAATGGAAAGTGATTTAGGCATGCCATTTTCTATAGTGTTTAGTTTAGCCGTAAAACATCACCATAGGACGCTGAACTTTATGAAATTAAAAGTGATTTGGGCTAGGTATGCGATTGGTTACAGTCTTGTTTACTAAACATTACCAATTGTTTATGTTTGTATTTAGTGAAGTGATGTGAGCATGTTTTGTTCGAATTTTTTTGAGACCATTCTTTATGATGTTTCATCCAAACTATCCTACAATAATTCAAAAAAGTATGTTATCACCTTATCGATAAAGTTTTTTTCTTAACTCATTGTCTATTTATGCCTTACACTGTTTTATGACGTAGCGTTATGACGTAACTTTGTGATGTCATCTTTGAAAAAATTCTCATGGCCCTTTCCAAACAAAAATCCGAGATTCACGCCTGCTAGTTAGTTCTGCTTTTAAAACAGGTTTAAACCGTAATTCCAAACTTGTGCAAAGCTAATCTTAACCCCCTTGTCTGAAACTGAAAGTTCAATATAATTATGTTTTATTTATTTGTCTTCCCTGTCGAGCTTTTTATTGTTGTTATTGCTGTTGTTGTTGTCTTGTATATTGTTGTGTGTCGTTTTATGCTAATCAAATCGAATAAAGTGATGAGACTGTACGATTTTAGAGTGTTTTGTTACAAATTGTTGTACTTATTATTAATTTTTAGAAAATTATTTTTAAATAAATATATTTATATATATATTTTTTTTTTAATATCAATTTTTAGCCTTGTAAGATATAAATTCAATGTAATTAGGACTTGACCTGAGTGAATTTAAGTCACTGTTTAAAAGCTAAAACCACGGGAATTGTTTCCTAAACAAGTTACGCAACTGTAGATTATCCAACATTAGGGGGTATTTCAAACCGACAAACATTATCTCGCAAGATGTCTTAACAAGATGCCAGTTATGTCACGTGGTTATTTGGTAAAAGGATAATTTGCTTGGGAGATGCTTTGATCTTTGTGTGACACACCAGTTCAGTATTACAAACAGGGAGTCGAACCGTTTGACTTTTCCGGTTCAGGTTCGGTTCTGGTTCAAAGATTTTTTTGGAATCCGGTTCAGTTCCGGTTTCGTTTTTAAGCAATTTAAAAGTTCCGGTTCAGCTCCAGTTCGGCCATCGTTATTTTAAAACCGGTTCATAAATTTCCGGTTCGGATACAATATAAGTTGCGTTAAATCTCAAAATGTGGGCCGATAAATGTAGAGAATAATCTTTAAATTGTAAGTCATTTAGTCTAAGTTACGCGATGTATTAAAAAAACAGCAACTCATTGTTGAAATATCTAAAAATTAAAAAATCTACGTTTTATTTATTCAATATTTTAAGGTTCAAGTACTTTTAAAATATTCGGTTCAGTTCCGGTTCGGCTCCTTAAAATCTTACAAAACCCGATTCAGGTTCGGTTACGGTTCGGACAAAATTGACCCAAAACCGGTTCATAAAGTTCCGGTTCGGTTCCGGGTCGACTCCCTGATTACAAATGAACAAATAGGAAATAAAACAGTAGAATTGATAAATAATTTAATAACTATTGGTCATGTCTTGGTATTGCTTGCGCAACTTTCTTAAACTTTGGTAAAATATTGCTCAGAACCAAATTCAATAAATCTAACCGTGTGAACTACTGCAGTCGGCGACCCAACCAAATCCAAACAAGACTCATGAGTGAAGAAACATTATTGGCCCAAAGCAGGGGTTCCCAACCTTTTGTGCTGCTCGTACCCCTTAGTCAGGTCAGAGCGTTCTTCGTACCCCCAAAAAAATTCTGATGGAAATTTTCATATATAATGCTTCTCATTTAAACGTTGACTTTTTTTGTCGCGTATGTCAGTAGTTATTTTGTTTGTCACTTCTCAGTGAGATATTTGTTGCTGCTTCATTGACAAAAAAGAGGTTTCTTACTGAATAACAACACTTATTTGTAGATAATTTTTTTTTCAAAGCCAAGACTGTAATACCATAATATCATTTATAATTGTAAAATAAAACTGTACTGTTAAATCTGTATGAAAAACTGCTCAGTGGCCCAATGAAGTTCGTACCCCTTGATGTTCAATCTTGTACCCCCAAGGGGTACGAATACCCCGGTTGGGAACCCCTGGCCTAAAGTAAGCAAATGGTTCATTCGAATGGCGCAACGATAGGCAGTATAAGCTACATTTATAGGCATACATTCCCATTATTTACATTGCTTTATAACTAACATACCGTAATTTACGGGTGGCCAAACTTTGTTCCCGTGCACCAATCTTTACACTTCGAATACAGATTCTCCACACAAACTTAGTGGTGATCTGGGCATATATTTGGCAGTTAGGCATACAATGTATACTCTATCTTTGTTTAACAAATATATAATAGTATGAACAGAAGCAGCAACTGTAAGAGAATGGTTTCACAATAAAGATAATCTTCATTTGGTCATTCAGGTTAACAAACTGTACTGTGACTAGCAATATTTTGTAACGTGGTGCATGAGAACCAGTGTAATGCTTTTTAGTCAAACAAGTATATATAGATCGTGTGCCTTTTAGGGAACCCTGTATAAAAACTCTATTTATTGACAGTGTTAAGGTTAAAATACATTTTTGTATAGCAGCAGCAGATACCATTGGGGTGTGAATGCAGTAAGGTATTTTGTGAAAAGTACAACAAATGGAAAACACACTTAACGTCGGTTTGGTGCAAATAAACAAACAAGAGCAGCGTTATTAAGAAACGGTTATTATGACAAGCACTTCGATTTAATTATGGCGTCTTTTAAATTTTGAAAATTCGCTTATCAAATATGCAGTTGTTAAAGTTCGCGTCGTCAAGATCATTTGATCTCAACTTCAATGTGTGTGATAAATGAAACAAAATAATCGACCTTGAATGACATGACATCCCGTAATAAAACAACCGATTTGTTAAGGATAAACAAGTTAAGTAATTTCAAACGTTTCAGGTTAAAAATCTTCAATCCAATTCACAGTGTTTTAAATATAAGAGAAGGCTGTGATGAACAGATAGTCGTATAGCCAGACATCGTAATCGATATTTCGCCTATAAATAACAGCGCTTGCTTTTAAATGACTTTCGCTTTGCAATCTAGTTTCATCGTTTTACGATTTGGGAACACCTGACGTCAAGCCTTATAAAGAGGGTTTTGTCCGAAATAGAAACGAGTCTTACGAGTCTAATGCTCCACGATACATGTGAACTGCTTAGATATCATTCAGTTGAAGTTCAAACTTGAAAACGGAGGACATAGCAATCAAAATGGGCGTTCTACAAGGCACAATCTTATAACTGTAGGCAAGGTTTAGCAAGTTGGTATGACAAGATCGTAAGCGTTTTAAGAGATCTGCGAATATAGTAAACGTCTAAAAAAGGTTTCACCTCTCAACAAGACATTATTTATTTTTTTTATTAAAAATCATTATCTTTTAACAAACCGATATAAAAACGATTGAAAAAGCTGTCTTCCTTTCAAATCACAGAGTTCTTGTTAGCTAGCAAAGTATATTTCTATGCCATGTTGGTTTACTAGTTATAAAACAAAATAACTATTATTCGGGGTTTGTAAGTTGGAAAATTATCATGTTTGTAAGTTGAAAGAGATTCAGTTATTCATGTTATCTTGCTTTTTATTGTGTTTGTTTACACTATCCGCATTTTCAATTTCCGCAAAGGAACGTGTAAATGCTAAATATGCACTTCATTTTATAGACAATGATTAGATTTAATAAGAAATCGATTTCTCCTAGTTGGAATGTTTTGGTTGGTTCAAACTTGAAGCATAATCATTTGAACCCAATGCAAACGTCGTGTGCTTTTGATCTTCACAGAGTCTTGTTAGCTAACTTTGTATATTCTGATGCTATAACGTTTGATGCTAAGTTGCTTAAATTCGTCTGACTACATTGTCACTTGCTGCAATGCTCCCGCCTGCAAGACGCATGGAGTCTCCGTGGCTGATTGGTAAGTGTAATGCAATATATTTTAAGGAAAATCTATTAGATATTATAGGTACTTCCGATATTTGGAATTTAATTTTGATACCGATATCCCGTGTTTCATTTATTCAATGTTCCACGATCCGATTTGATACAAAATGACATCATAACAATTGTCCAATTAGTAAAATTTATTAAATCAAGAAGTCTACTGCAAGAATTTTAAGACAATTTGGCCGAAATTTAATTCTGCAATGGTCCGGTAATTTTATCTTCAATTTACAGATCAGCTGGAAAACGCCTTTACGACACCATCTGGATGTGGCGAGAAGTCAATCTGCGACCCTGACCCATGTTTCAATGACGCAAGTTGTGAACCTAATGCAGATTGTGATGATTACGTATGTCAGTGTGCTGAAGGGTGGGAGGGAAAACACTGCACAGGTTTGAGTGTGAAAGATACACACACATATGTGTCCAACAACTGTGATCTAGCTCTTCTGAAGCTGCTTTTTAAACATACGGCTTACGTATCATTAATACATTAAAAGCCTTCGCTGACTCGCCGAATCTGTCGATCAATGATGCACGCAGGGCAGGCCAGAAAAACAACTTGCCTGCAGTGAGGGACCCGATTTGATCGCAGGTCGTAAGTTGAAAACTCACTGCAGGCTCGTTGTTTTTCTAGCCAGCCCTGCATGCATCATTGCATCATTGATGGACAGCTTTGGTGAGTCCGCGATTGCTTTCAGTGTACAGGTCTAAGTGTTTTAGTGACTCACGACGCGGCTTAACCTGCTAAAACGTACAGTGGTTGCGTTGTGGTAAGACGTAGTAAAAATATCAAATCCCATACAGAAGTATATCATGTTGAAAATGAATAATGCTTTTTTGTAAATGTTCAAAATGCTAACTACTTCTACATGGGCTTTGATATTCTTACTACGTCGCACTACAACCTCAAACATTATCTTAACATTTAATCGAAACAAAATACTTTTGTTAGGGCTTTGATTATCACTACGTTAAAACTCGATGTTTGTATTCAACGAAATGTTGACAGGTTTTTTTGTTGGTTTGCAAAAACTTATTTTAACCTTTCAAAACAGAACCGGTGGTTCCCCCGGACGATTTGGCCTGGGTGGCCGGTGTCGTTATCGGGGCGATTCTACTGCTCGGGATTATCGCGTTCATTTTTGTGAGACGCAAGAGGTCGAGATACTTCACGACACCCAGTGGTGGAAAAAAGTAAGGTTCTACTGCTTTAAGTTCGAAAACACACAAAATCGTGAAGTATCGCATTGGGGACAGATGTGATGTGAAACCGAAATGCAACTTGGTTAATATAGCATTTGGTTTAATGTAACAACATTTTTTTTAACCGGGCGTCGTTTATTTTAATAAAACATAGTTAGATGACGAAACTTTTTAAAAACAAACACGGGCAAAATAAAAAGACATCTTCTTTTACGATCCCGTAACTTGTGATATCTATGCGACAAATAATATATAAAATATTCATTCTTTTATTAGCAAACGTTTCGGCAATTTCTTTTGCCATCATCAGTGCAGTAAGTGAGGCTAAGATAAAAACGAGTCACTATATAGACTATATATAGTCACTATATATATTTATCTTAGCCTCACTTACTGCACTGATGATGGCAAAATAAATTGCCGAAACGTTTGCTAATAAAAGAATGAATCTTTTATCTATTATTTGGGCCACTCTCTTTCTACTGAAGATTATGAACAGATCCGTTTTTAGTGTTCCTATGCGACAAAAATATAAATATAAAAAAATATATACCATTGGACGAAGCCGATACCTGATGCCAAGTTGCAGTATTGGTATACTAGGTTTGTGTTAGCGCCAAACCGAACTGATCTGATGCCGTTATGTTATCCTTGCTAATCAATCCAATGCGTTTCTCTACCTTACGAAGTATTTTATAAAATCGAAAAACAAAATTGGCCTATTACCCCTATTACCAATCCTAGCTTGAAAACCTGTATACCATTACTATTGCACATTTAAATTGTAATCATTATTTTGAACTTTGTATAGTTGTGGTAGATAATATGAAAATGGAAATCACTTTTAGGATATTTTATTAATGTCTGATTTTTTCGACTAGAGTACTCGACTGCAGTTTGCAAATGTTATCAGTTTTTATATTTAATTTTCAGTGACACGGGCGCGCTACACTTAAATATTATGTTTACCATATGACATCAATAGAAAGAAAATCGTGTTCTGATGACGTAATAAATGAGACCACATTCGAATTAAGATCGACACTTCCTATACGCCATGCGGTACTTTGCTTTCAAAATTATATGAAACGATTCCATTCTCCTGCATATGCTGGTTATTTAGCTATTGCCTGTTGTCCTTTTAAGTATGACATTATGAGTTGACAGCATTGCAACGATAATAATTGTAATCTTGATTAAAGTGCAATATTTCTTATTAGGTCGGCTTTGTCAAGTCAAGACTCTCCAGAAACCAGACGAGGTAAGTATTTGCAGTAATAAGCTGATTTTAAAGTTTTTTTTTACTTTCTTGTGCCTTTGTCTTTCTATTTTGGCCTATACGAGAAATATTGTTTAACCTGTTATAAATTATTGTTTGTAAACAGCCGTATTTGTCTAATTCTAAGTAGAATAACCAGGTGGCACTATAAACAAAGGCAAGTTGTATTGAATTCTAGACAAGCTTTCCCACAACCGTGCTTCATCAGGTCAACGTTAAAAAATACTATAGTAATGTAGGTTGACTTGATGAAGCACGGTTGGTACCAATCAAGTGGTGGCACTAGCTCCTTAATGGTGATTGGTTGTCCGGGGACTTGGTCTGAACCGGTACTTAGGCTACACTTCAGACCATATCGGCCTACTTTTTGGCAAATTGGAAGAACACAACCACTACACCTTCACCCCTTATTTCAGTTTTACTTTATTTTAACTTCGAAACATAATGGTTGGAGGTTGTAGACGTAGTAAGCCCAAACAGAAGTAAGTATACATGTTGAAAACCAATAAAGAGTTAAGCGAAACATTCAATATGTTTCCTACTGCTGTATGGGCTTTGATAGACCACTCTTGATATATAATCAAAAAACAGCTCCTCTGGTAATTTTAATTCCTTTACCAACGTTTCGGCAACCTATGCAAGCCGCCTTCGTGAATGACACTTAACGCTCGTACAATAAATGGAAAGCACACAAAGAAAAAATATTTTTCAGTGTCATTCACCCTGACGTTGGTAGAGAATTAAAACTACCAGAGGATCTGTTTTTTGATTTATATTACTATGCCTGGTAACAACAGTTTATATGTTCTTACTATGTTTGACTTTTTTTAGTTAGTAAAAACCAAAGAAAAGGCATTAATTTTAAGGTGGTGAGATGCTGTACGACAATGTGGCCTTCGAAGACATTGGCGACAACGACGGTGACTTGCTACGGTACAAGATACCGCTTAGCGCCACCATGCGGACGTACAGGAACATGGCGCAGGAAAATGACGACATACTTAACCAGGAATTTCGCCACGTAAGTGAAATGACCCAAAATGTCATAAAAACGTAATCTGTAGTTGAGTGAGGTACTTTTGTAAAATATTAATTCGAAGCGCATTGGGCTAATACCTTCTGTTTTAGCAAGCACGTATCTTTTTTATATGCTGCATGACAATTTACAATGTTTTTTATACTTGATAATAAATTGAAAAGCCAAAAAGGTCGAGTAAATCAACAGTATCTTGATATGAAAGACACACACAAACATATGTGTTTAACAACATCTGTGATCTAGCCCCTCGGAAGTTGCTTTGTGACCAACGATTACGGCTTCCGTATCGATAGTACACCGAAAGCCATCGCAGTATCTTGATATGCTGTCGATTTACTCAACCTTATATTTACTCAACCTTATTGGCTTTGCAATGTTCTATACTTATTGCTGCAGAAACTGGTCGACGAAGTTAAGAAGCATCGTCGGGCAGCTCTGGCGGCAAAGGACTCAGACAACGCTTCCCTCAACAGATTTATCAACATCTTTCCATGTAAGTTCATATAATGACGAGTTAAACAGTATTTGGTGTAACTTTTGATACGCAGTAATACAGGCTGATTGGAATATAGAGTTGTAAGTGTGCGTCCTGTATGTAATGCTGGCCCTTTAAACCAGTATTTTGCAAACTTGTTTTAAATTGCGACACAAAATAATGAAAAAAAATATTTATTGCACACTTTCTACGAAATAACAAATTTTCTGGTGAATAACCTAAATGAAAAAAATGTAAACCCTTTAAATTTTATTTGAAAACGACAAATATTTGTGGATTTTCTACCTGAGTGATTTCTGTTTTGATGTAAACATCAGCAAGTGCATAATTAAGTTGGCGAATATTTTGAGTAATTATTTTCACTATTATTTAATTTTAATCCACGTAAACACTGTGACAACCACTACGTGCTATGTATTTTAGATTTAGCCTCATTGACACTTTAAGTAAACCAATCGAATGAGTATGTCACTTTATTTAAGATGCAAATGTCTGTCCCGTAATAGGTCTCACCTAAACGTTGTTTTGCGACCAGCAATATTTTGTTACAGATGACTACAACCGGGTTAAGTTGGATTCGGAAGCAAATGATTACGTCAATGCCAGTTATATCGATGTAAGTGCTTCTTATATTGACGTTACAGAAATAATTGTTGTGAAATGTTAAAGTGAAGGAATGTAAAACCTAGGAAGAATATTAAATCCCAATTTTCAACGTTTCAAGTATATTTTGATTTATTTCTAACTTCAAAATGTTACCTACATGTACATATATATATGGCTTCGATATTCCTAGTAAAACCTCAAACCATCCTGGTCTATTAGTAAAACCTGTTTCTATTATAGACTACATGTTCCCAGCTCTTATAATATGAATAACTTCAAGATGTTGGAAATGAATAAGGAGATATTTCGCAACGTTGAAAATAGGGCTTTGATATTCCTACTATAGGGAAAAAAGGTAGCATTTAATTGCGACTTAAAATATACTTTCATCAAATGTTTGCCATCAGTCATAATTTAATAAAAATACTGGTAGTGCTTTTTTCCTTCCAACGTTTTAACGACCTACGTAAGTCGCCTTATTTAAGGTAAATGACACCACACAAGAAAACAAATACATTTATGTGAAGGCCTAACTAAAAATTGGAAAATAAATGCAGACCAAATACAAGGTTAAGGCCATTTACCTTTCTTAAATTTTATATTAGCAAAAAGCGAAAGTATTAAGGTTGTTGCTTCGTCACATCTGTTCATACAACTCAAAGGTGGCAGTTCAAACATTGTAAAACGCCGTTTCCAAGAATTACATTGTGGCCACGCCTGCTGTGTATTTCCATACTAGGGTCTACACGACTAAATTTATAGGGAAATGTTTAGTTTTTTTTTGAAAAATGATATCATTTATTTTTAAAAAACAAAAGTCGCTTTCGTCATATTGCGGTTTACAAAAGTCACGATGGAAAACAATAATAAAAATAAAGAAAACCACTGCTCATCCCCATAACATTGATTTTGCAAATTTGAAAATTCGAATTTCCAAAACAAATTAAAAAAATCAAAGGGTGATACTCATTTTTTTTAAATCAACCCTAAAATATCAGTTGCTTACGGAACCAGTATGAGCCTATAAAGTTTACATTACAAATAAATTTTATGTTGTTTTTTAGTCTAAACTAATTTTCTCGATACATTATATAAAAAAAAAAAGAAAATTACTAGAGAAAAAAAAAAGAAATTTACTAGAGAAATTTGGCCTTGATATTTATTTCCAAGCTCATTTCGTTTTTTTTCCATTGCAAAAGGGTTATTACGAGGCGAAGAAGTTCATTGCCAGCCAAGGTCCTTTGCCGGCCACTGTTGATCACTTCTGGTCCATGATCTGGCAGGAGAGGTCTTCCATCATTGTCATGCTCACTAACCCCGTCGAAAAGGGAAAGGTAACGTGAATTAGTGACAATCTTATCGCGAATTTAGTCGTTACAAAACATTTTTTGTTCAATGTAGAAAAAACAACTTTCCGGACATTTTTTGGGAGTTGAAAATAAGCAAACTTGTGTCACTTTGTGGAAACGTGTATTGCCAAATCTTTGTTAACAATCAACAAATCCCTGACAAACCAATTCGCTTGACTCTATTTTGTGCGAATTTAAGAACAACAAGGATATTCTTTGGAGCATAATGGTTGGAGGTTGTAGTAAGACGTAATAAGAATATCAAAGCCCATACAGAAGTAGGTATCATCTTGAACGTTTCGAATAACTCTTTATTCATTTTCAACACCAAAACGTTCAAAATGATACCTACCTCTGTATGCGCTTTGATATTCTTATTACGTCTTACTCCAACCTCCAACCATTATGCTCCAAAGAATATCCTTGTTCTTAAATTTGCACAAAATAGTGTCAAGCGAATTGGTTTGTCATTTCTTTTAAGGCCTAGGCAACGCAAAAAAGCAATGTTGCTGTTTTAGTTTTACTTGGAATCACACATTATTCAGTTCTTGTTTTTGTCACAAACTTGCATTTTTTATGACAACAACTTGACTTGGATTGACTTGTTCTAAATATGACTTTACTGGAACTCGACTATTTATTTATTCAAAAACACTTGACTTGGACTTTAGTTATTTTACAAATGACTTACATTTGACTTAAACCATTTCAAAACGACTTGTTTACAACACTGAGTAATACTAACATGACCATTTTTTTCGAACTTTTGCAGAGGAAATGCGAAGAATACTGGCCGGGAGTTGGTGAGAAGGCAAAGTACGGATCAGTGAAGGTTGAGGCCATAGAAGAAAAGAAATTTCCCAGCTACGTTCTGCGCAAGTTCAACATGAGCAACGAGAAAAACGTTTACGAACCGGTAACGATAATATTCCTTATATAGACCAGGAGCCTTGACAGGAATAGGTGTTAGATGGAGCTTTTTTCAATTCTTTCATGTCGATGCATAGGTGTTGTAGAAGAACGCTTCCTAATTCAAACACTATAATCGTTTTTCAATTCAAATTGGAAACACTCTTTTGAATTTTAATTCAAAAACTTTTTTTAAATTGTGATTTGAAAAAGTATTGAATTTTAATGCGATATATTTCTAACAACTCCAAATCGAAGATATATTTCCAATTTCAAACCAAAAACATTTGTCATTCATACATAGTAGGCTCAGAATATCAAAGCCCATACATAAGTAGGAATCACTTTTAAGGTTTCGAATATCTCTTTGTTCTATGTTGAAAATTAATGAAGAGTTATTCAAACGTTTACAAAATAATACCTACTTCTATACGTGCTTTGATATTCTTACTACTTCTTTCTACAAACCTTTAAACATTATGCTTGGAAGCTTGTAGTTTACTTTAAAGTCTATTTGTGTGAAATTTTTTCTCCTAACTATGTTTCAAGGTCCGAGAGCTGAGTCAGTTCCACTTTGTGGTTTGGCCCGACCACGGTGTACCAGACGCCACCACGGGGTTCCTCAGGCTTCACAAGCACGTCACTAACGAACACACAGACGCCAATTCCACGGCGCCCATCGTGGTTCACTGCAGGTGAGAAAATAACGGTGCATTGGACGCAAGAGACTACTCGTCCAAATAAGGCATAGAATTGATCAAAGCAATGAAGTGAAAAGAATGAAACGAAACCAACCACGGGTTATGTAACACTAATAAACCGCAGGGTGCGAAATGACTATAGCACATGTCTCAAAATGCGTAATATTTAACAACACAATTACTCGATTATCGTTCAGTTTTACCTAATTGGTTTTAACGGCGTTATAAGCCGTATACTACTTATCCATAACAGTTTCAACTTGTCCATAACAGGCTTGGTCACGAGTGTTGCAAAAAGCCATTTTAAAATGATATGTTTCCTCTAGCCCAGTAATTTTTGACAACTGGCAACTCAAATTTAAGGCTTGGCGTTGTCCCCTAAAGAAGTTGAATTTACAAATTTGAAGTTTAGTCTTGTTTGAAATCGTATAAAACGAGAACTTTAACGTTAAGGTAAATATTTACCAATCATTTAGAACACTTCTCAAGTTTGAATAAACTATGTAACACTATAAACTCTTAAAAAAATTTTGTTATTTCCAGCGTGGATATTTGTCAATCCGAGACCTTTAATGTTAAAATAAATATTCCACATATAATTTTGAACACTTCTAAAGTTTGCAATAAATTGTGTAACATTCTAAACCCATTGTTAGTTGTGTTTTTAAATCAGCAGTTCTTAACCAGTGGGCCACGACAGAAAAAAGGTTGAGTACCACTGGTCTTAACACTTGAAATTTTGCGTTTCTAGCGCTGGCGTGGGTCGGACAGGCACCTTTATTGGCTTCGACAACCTTCGAGCTGAAATGAAAGATACGTCAGAAGTGAACGTATTTAAGTGCGTGCTCGAGATGAGACGTCAAAGACCCGAGATGGTTCAGTCGGCCGTGAGTTTTCGTCACTGCGTAATATAATTAAAAAACATTGAAATATCGCGCTGAACTAAAATCTAAAATTAGCTACAGTTCCCTTAGTGTTGCAAACAATTTCAAAATAATCAAGTTCCAATCTAACCGTTTACAAAGTGAAAGTTAGTAAAACAAGTGTGATAATAAAGCTGTGTTGAGACCAGCCGGAGCAGGAGCGTGGAGCCGGAGCCCCGGAGCCGTGCATTTTTAACGGAGCTGGAGCTGGAGCCGGAGCTCTACGTGTAATTTAAATGGAGCTGGAGCAGGAGCTGGGGCCAGTTGTTTAAAAAATAACTCCGGCTCCGATATATTTCATAAGATGATATGCTACTAGCCTTCCACTAATAGCTGAATTCACATAATTTAGCAGCAACTCTTCACAAAATTAGGAATTGTTGCCTCTTAGCCGCACCTTTTCTAACTAACCATTGTGGTGTTTCGTTTGTGAATATTTTGAAACGCTAGATATTGCAAATAAAGTGTTCAGCCCCTCAGTTTTTGTCGTAATGGAGCCGGAGCAGTGATATCAATAAGCTCCGGAGCTGGAGCTGGAGTTAACCTATGATAAAAGAGAGCTCCGGAGCTGGAGCCGGAGCCGTTTAACATTTACGACTGCTCCAAAGCCCTGGTTGGGACACACAATGAATTGTTTGCTTAAAATGGTTTCCATATGAGAGGCACAAGTGACATTGTAGGTGCTTTGATAGAATCTTAACCTTGATATTAAACTCACGTTATGAACTTCCGACATTTAAGTGTTTGTTTGACATTTTGCAATATCCTCGTCGTGCCAGCCTCGTAAATCGTCGAGTATTAAATCAAAGTCCACTAATAAAGGCAATGATTACCCCTTAGCAACAGTAAACTGTTGTCCGTTATGCGTTTTAAACGACCAACACAGCATAGAGGCAATTACCATAGACTAAAGGAGATCACTGGCTTGCGCGTTAAACCTTTAGTGACAAGAAAAAAAAACTTGCAAAAAGATTTAAAAAATTCCCGTCCTACCAGTGAATTGTTCTCAGCGAGGGGTTTTAAACAAGCTTAGCTTCAGACTATGTGAGATCATTGGATTCGGCATTAAAAGCTTTATTAACGACAAAACAACAAACCCTAGCAAAATGCTTTAAAAAATTCCGCTTCCTAGCAGTAAATTATTGTTAGCGAGGTGCGCTGAACGACCAATTGCTTTCGCTTGCTTGTTTGCAAACCCGCCTTCTCGTTAAAACGCACAACGCGCTACTCGCGTATGCTCAACGATGTGAATCATAAATGGGTCGTTAATATTGGAAAATGCGCCAGGTTACCGCGTATACATCACGTACACAGAACACAGCAGGCCTTTTTGTATTTCTAAGCCGTTATTTAATGTAGGCCTAGTGGCTCATAAACACTGGAGGAGGCCTTTAGCTTTCGTTTTTTTGTTTTATTTACTTATCATCTCCTTTTTATGTCTGTTTTGTCATGTCCCCTTTGTCTTATCCACATTTAAAACAAAGAAAGTCATCCTATATTAATTCATTTAACATTAACATCAATACTCATAACCACTGCTTACTATGCTGTTAAAATATTTTATATTCGTTCTAGCTAAGTCTTAGAGCAGGGGCGGGCAACATACGGCCCGCGGCGGGATTTTGAGCGGCCCGCAGACAGTTTCCGGTTTTGGCCCGCGGCCACATTCTGCCACAAATAATAGTAATAGCTAATTATTGTTTAGTTCTTTGTTTTCTTGGTGTTTTCAGATTCTTTGTTTTGTGTTAATTATATTTAGAATTTAAAATAAATATTTTCCCGTTGATTTGCTAAGAATCGTAAGTTTGGCGAAGAGTGTCTCGAATTTAACAAGGATTGGATTCCCAAGTACATTTTCACTCAAGTCGGCAATAATCAGAATTTTCTTTCGAATGACAAAATCTGCCTGAAAAGCAGTATGTTTGATGTGCAATAAAAGTGTTGCTGTGTTTAAATAGTACAACTTTAGCTGCAATTATGCGCCAAAACATGCAAGTTTTGGCAGTACCTAATCCAGCCCGCCAAGTACTTTATTTTTCCATATCTGGCCCGCCGACCGGAGAAGTTGCCCGCCCCTGTTTTAGAGAATAAACTAAACAATCACAGACTGAGATGTAATAAGAATATCAAAGCCCATACAGAAGTAGGTCTCATTTTGAACGTGAAAATGAATAAAGAGTTATTCGAAACGTTCAAAATGATACCTACTTCTGTATGGGCTTTGATATTCTTATTACGTCATACTACAACCTCCAACCATTATGCTCCACAGACTGAGATGTTTAGCAATAAATCTAACAGCATAATTACCACTGGCTGATAGCTAAATGTTTCTCTAATAGACCGGATAAAAATACATGTTAAAAGTAGCATCAAATAGATTAATCTCTAACCACGATGAAAACAACTTTTTAAAATGTTTATGATAATATCTATTACTATTAACTGCTACCTTATAACTAAAGACATTCTTATTTAGAGTGTCAGATGTATTATGTTGTGTTGCTTGCCAGGCTCAGTACCTGTTCCTACACAAACTTGTGGCCGAAGTTCATCTTCTTGGAGAGACCGAATTCGACGTTTCACAGATTTACAGCAAGATCGAAAGGCTAGACAAGTAAGCCGCCTTACAAACGCTAATCGTGTTGTGGAATTGATGAACTTTATGTTTGTCAATCTAAACCTACCAATTTCTATTCCTTACAATATATTTTTTTACAGATAAACTTTGTGGGGTTCTTCTAAAAAACGATTCAAAAATCAATCTATGCTAATATATATTTAAAAGACTTAATTTTGACCTAACAAATAGGAAATACATAAAAATATTTTTTGGTGCCCCGGTTTTCAACCGATTTATTAAGACCACATGATTGATATTTGAATGGTTGTTTCTGGGAGTCGCAGCCTGTAGTGTACTTATAGTGATTTAAAAATGATATCTAAATTTTCAGTCAAATTTGTAGAAGATTCCAAGAATGGCACTTGCTAATAGCCGCTTGAATTTCATGCTTTGCAGACTAGGGTCGGACAACAAGGCGGGATATCTGCTCGAGTTTAAAAAGCTTGAAACAGTCACTGATACAAACTTTGACGAAGATGATAGCGATGACAGTTCTGAGGGTAAGGCGATATATTGGCAATGTGATAATCATCGATTTTTATTAATCTTTAGGGTACACGCGTGTCTGTCTATTAAATAACTTATTTAAATCCATTAGAAAACATAGATGCGTATTCCAAATTGTTGGATTATTATTCTGCATTACTGCTTGCATCTTTATCAAGTTTTTCCCAACACAGTCTGTGTCAGTTCGCCTTTAACAGGTGGATAAAATCGAACTGTTACTCTTCAAGAGATTAATCATTGTCTAATTGTAGCTAAGCTGGTACACAGGCCAAATCGCCGTTAAAATATAAAATAACTGTCTATGTTTTACAGATGAAGACTATGAAATAATCCTACCAGCCACTGCCCACCACAAAGAAACTTCCTATAGTGGCGCAATTATTACGGTAGGTTTATTGAAATATTTTTTTATTCCTTAAGTATGTTCTTTAACCTTTCTAATATTTTAGATGAGTTGTTTGGACAAAGTTATGGCGGTGAAGGGGCCTTCCACAAAACAGAGTGTCGAAAACTTTTGGAGGCTGGTTTGTAACGCCAAGTCACAAACAATCGTCAAGCTTGGACCTGTCGGTGAAAAAAACGCTGTAAGTATTACGACTGGTGATGTTTTTCGATTATTCTTTCGTTCGTTATTCACCTAAAAAACCGTTACAGAAATTCCCCTAAATCTGTACCATAGAATACTAAATCACAGTGCGAACTACAACCTCGCCTTAAAAATTAAAACTAACCTCTAAACTGCAGATGATTGCTGTTAAATAAAAAAGACTGTAACTAAGCTATAAATTGAATTAAAAAATCGAAAAACTAAAAGAAATAAGACATGTTTTTAATCAACAACAAACTTGTTGATGTTCAATCGCCTACTTTTACGGCAGTTTAATATACCTTGTGTTATAACACTTGTAACTAAAAATGAAAAAATAGAGAAAACGGAAAAAGAGTTAAAAATGATATTTTTTTTTCTTCACTGCACAACTGTATGCAACAACTTGTAATTGAAGTAAACGCTTTGTACTTGATTCTGTTTGTTTATGCAGGTTGGTTCGCCGATGTTACGCTACTGGCCTGGGGAGGTTGGCGGAACGTCAAAGTTCGGGGAAGTTGGAATCGAACTCTTGAGCGAAGTTGATGAGAAGAATATCGTCGAGAGAAAGATAAAAGTTCTCTCAGATGGCAAAGAGGTGACGAGTCTTTTTCTATAACATACACGCGAATGTATGGTGCGTTTTAAAACAAACGACCTGTGATAAACTGTTTTGTTGGCTTGGGTTTACTTGTGTTACCGACAAGTCAATTCATTTTAGAGAGTAGGCTATTACTGTTTACTTGAACAATGTATATAGCATACGTGATATTATGCCAATTTTTAAGTAAATGCAAAACTTTTACGCTACAATCTGGTTCTGTTAGTATATCTTAGCCCGATTTATTAAACTTTAGATAAAAGACCTTAATTGTGCGTCTCGTTACAACATTGAAAACGACAGTATTGGCAATTTAAACGATATAAAGGCATCGTTGTTACATTACGTTTTGTAACTTTTTGACGTCATCTCTCAACATTTCCAATATTATTTTAGTATGACTTTACGAAGTAGTTTAATGACAACCATTCCATAAACGATTAACTGTATCATTTAGGTAGTAACCGCTAACCAGCGCTTTCATTTGCTTGATGTGAACATAGACCTAAACAACAGTAATTTATTCAGCTTAAGGTGACACAATTCCAATTGACTGACTGGAAAGACAAGACTCGGCCCGGAGTTGGAGAAATCATTCGACTCGCTTATTCGGTGCAAAATCAAAGCGATGAAGGATCTGTGCTGATACACTGCGTGTAAGATGCTGTTGCTCAACTCTTTTGCTTTTCCAGGAGTTTATAAATCTCCTGTTTTGTTTTTGAATCAATTAGTGAATCGACAGACCTCTACTCTTTGCTGAAAACTGAAGGGGTCTTATTAATATCTGATCAAAACTGATAGAACCTCCAGTTTTTTAAACAAGTCCTTTGTAATGACTGAAACCTTTAGTGTTGTAAACAATTGTCATTTTGCAATGACTTAAGTCCAAGTCATTTGTGAAATATATTTTCCAGTAAAATAACATAAATGCAATGAATGGCCAGCAAATTATTGAAGATTTAAAAATTAAAAATTAAGATAAGTAACCAAGTAACCTTTGCATGAATAATTAATTGTCTAATGAAAACATTTAGTTTTACCTCGAGTCAAGTCATTTGCTCAAAAGACTTAAGTCAAGTCAAGTCATTTGCTCAAAAGACTTAAGTCAAGTCAAGTCATTTGACCAAAAGACTTAAGTCAAGTCAAGTCATTTGCTCAAAAGACTTAAGTCAAGTCAAGTCATTTGTCCGAAAGACTTAAGTCAAGTCAAGTAATTTGCTCAAAAGATTTAAGTCAAGTCAAGTCATTTGACCAAAAGACTTAAGTCAAGTCAAGTCATTTGCTCAAAAGACTTAAGTCAAGTCAAGTCAAGTCATTTGCTCAAAAGACTTAAGTCAAGTCAAGTCAAGTCATTTGCTCAAAAGACTTAAGTCAAGTCAAGTCAAGTCATTTGCTCAAAAGACTTAAGTCAAGTCAAGTCATTTGCTCAAAAGACTTAAGTCAAGTCAAGTCATTTGCTCAAAAGACTTAAGTCAAGTCAAGTCATTTGCTCAAAAGACTTAAGTCAAGTCAAGTCATTTGCTCAAAAGACTTAAGTCAAGTCAAGTCATTTGCTCAAAAGACTTAAGTCAAGTCAAGTCATTTGCTCAAAAGACTTAAGTCAAGTCAAGTCATTGACAAACATTACAAATGTTTATAAAACCGATACATGTACTATACTATCGAGTTGGGTTTTATTTGGTACCAAATAATTGGTAATGTTTGCAATCCAAAACAACGTTTTCGCGCTTCAAAGGAAAGGGTTAAATTAGCTATCTGATCTGAGTCTACTATATCTAAGCCGTTTTACTCCCAAGCAAATATTTGCGTCATAGGACATATTTAAAATATTACTGTAGCGTCTCACTCACTTTTAGGGATGCAATCAGATTTATTATCGTTGCTGACAATTAACCAGCACAACTTCAGCACACGATAAGTGGAATACTTATGTACACAACAGTTGATACAATAGACGACACGAAATGGTGACCGGTACATTATAAAATACTACAATTACCTTCGCGCGTTTTATTTTAAAATTTGAGTAATTCGCCATAAAAATACGCCAATGGTACCTGATCGCGTATGCTTTACCTTTTTCCATAAATTATTAGCATCGCTATCCGAGTGAAAACTTTGTTTTGAGCTACTGAAAACTAGTGTTTAAACCTCTGAATAATTAATTTATGTCAAGTTAATACTGCAACGTCATCTGCTGGATTTCCTTTGGCACCGAATAATACATGAACATTTCAATTAGGCCCTCGTGGACTAGAATAAGACTAGCTCACGTGCACCAAAGAGGTTCGATTGAAACCTTATTCTATTAGGTGTTACAGTTGTATTTTGGTCTTATTCCGACGATGGTGAGTGTTCTAATTTCTGGAGTCCGCTAGAAAGACCCCCTTGCATTAAGTTAAGTTCAAACACTGATCCCCAACTATCGCTGCCAACTGCCAGTGCAGAGCTTGTTGGTAAAACGTGTGCAGCTATTTAAAATTTCCCCACGTTTTTTTACTGTGTTAAGTGGCGGTGAACAATAACTTACAAGAGTAAATATAGAGATTTAGGTTGTGTTACGGCCCTATACATCAGATAACAATTTTACTTAATTATCAAAACGTGAGATCTCCGTTACATCTAGAGATTGTTTTTTTTTTGTCGAGTTATTAGTTGCCGTCCGCAGGAAACGGCGACTTAACGTTTTAAGACACTTTATCGAAAAAACAATTTAAACGACGGAGTGAGTTTAATTTTTGATTTGTTTATTCTTGTCTCCAGTGACGGTTGCGGAAGATCAGGGACGTTCATCGCTGCTATGGAGCTTATAGAAGCGGTAAAAAGTGGAAGGGTGGACGTGTGCAGGACTGTCAAGGACTTGAGGGACGAAAAAGAAGGAATGGTATCAACTGCGGTAAGTCAGTTTTAGCTAAAAATTTGCTGTAAGACTATAAGAGTTACGGGTTACTGCTTATTGATATTTTGACATTGCCTAACGAATCCTTTGTTCAAGTTAGTTTAGCCAGTTCTGAGTTGAAATAGGTTTAAGGGTGTTTACAAACCCCGAAACTTAAGAAATTCCTTTGTCTGACTCCTTTTTTCTCGTCTGTAATAATTGTTTTAGTTAGAAGTATTACTGATAGCCTATAGCCTACAATAAATACAATGCGTTCACATTCGCATATAAGTTCGACCGGAAAAAACAATATTTAAGGCAACCTGTTGCATGACGTCATGTTGTAACGTCATGAAACATCTGTGAAACTTTGTATACCTCCCCAAACAGAATTCCTATAAGTGGTTTATACTTTTTCAAATAGTACAAAACAGCGCTAACAATAAAGCTTGTTAAATCCCTCAACTAATATTGTTTAACTTTTCATTGTTTCAGGAGCAATACAGGTTTTTGTACGACGTAGTGCAACGTGCCGTAGAGGATTCTTCAACTGACGAAAACTCGTGCGTACCACTCACAAGTTTCTAGCAAGCCGTTCTGAATTCATCAGTTTCAAAAATCGAAAATTAGACGTTTTTTAAAACCATCTTATTTTGAAATAAGCCTACGGAATAGGAAATAATTAACTGTTTGCTTGTGTGTGGAAAACATTTGGACATATAGGCCTACTTGTTGAGAAAAAAAAACTACCACAAGCAATCGAGCATATATGTTTGGACGTGAAATTCCTATTTGATTAAACTAAATTCAAACCTAAAAATCTTTAATTAAAAATCACAGTCGAATTTTAGTGTGACGAAAGCGCCTATTTTAACCTTTATAGTGGAAAAAAGTATAATATATATCCTCGAAATAATTGGCTGATATGACTACGTGTATTATTTGATAGGTATAGGCCTAAAAGCTAAATTCTAGTTTCTGTTTTATAGACGCTAACTAGAATCGGGGAATTTCTTAGCAGCTCTTAATTACATTAGTGAGTTTGGGCGCGGCTTTTGTTGTGTAGGCCTGCCGTGATTTGACCGATCTATTCTAATCATTTCGCTCTTTACTATATCCTTTATCTTTGTTTATAAACGAATCACTTTTTATATGTGTTTTTTCCAAAAGGCTGCTTAAATAAAACTTTCTTCGGTGTAATTGACGCAATTCTGCCTACCTAATTTATTTTGGGGGCCACAGTAAAGTGGAGGGGGCACGTGGCCATGCCACCAAACACAAACCCCAGATCGGAGGCTGGCCACAGTTAAACAAGCCAAGCCAGCAAAACAAATTAGCTTAGATTATAATCGCAGACGTAGGCTATCTTGGAAAATTCGATTTCAAAATACATTCTGATAAAACGTGACAGACGGCCGTTGATTTGTCAAATCTTACCGGAAGGCATGTTATTTTTCAAAGATGACGTCAAAAAGTTACGTCATTACGAAACTTCTAGAAATTGACCTAAGCTGAGGTTATTTTTCGACGTCGTGTTTAAATACATTCAGGAGATAGTGGGATGTTCTCGTGTTGAAAATTGGTCATGGCCTGGTAAGTAGGTAGGCTATATTTTTTTCCTACACATCTTCTTTTACCGTACCGCAGTGAATCTACTCCGGACAATGTCGGCTTACTTTTAACACCGAAAACACTGGCTACCAGGGATGCGAGTCCGACTCCTGCCAACCAAATAAACCCGAGTCCGACTCCGGGCCAGTCATATGGGCGTCACATAATTCATCCATCCACCCAACATGGTTGGAAAATGTGGTACTGCGCACGTCGGACTCGGGTAGTTTTACGTGCTCTTACTCGAGTCCGACTCCAACAAAACAAACCGAGTCCGTCGAGTCCCAAATTCAATTCCAGCGCAAAAAAACGACTCCGTCGAGCCCCGAGTCCCACTTCAGCAAAACAAACCGACTCTGACAAAACAAACCTACTCCGTCGAGTCCCAAGTTCGCCTACAGCAGATAAACAACGGACACAGATAGTTGGACGTTATGTTACAACCCTTCACAATACGTGTATTCGCGTGTGCAACAATAAAACACCGCTGCCACCTTTTTAACAATAAACTGCTATTCCAAGGGTCAGACGCTAAAGTGAACACTGCAGATCATATGAGCTCCACACAGCAGCTGCTACTAGTCGGACTTGTGTTTTATTCGGTCCATTCCACGCAGTCGTTCCAGCAGAGGTGGGTGTGAGTAGTGGCGGGCCGAATAGAGCCAGTCGGCCACTGGAAAGCTTAAATTGTCCTGCCACAGACAAGTTTTTGTTAAGAATTTATACAACCGCGTACGACGTACGTACATTGGCTTAAAAAAGGTTTAAAAATGTTAGGATTCTGATATTTTCAGTATTTTGAGATTTTTTGCTTAAAGTGGGTCTGTAAGATTTTCACCTAAATTTGAAAAAATGTTACTAAAAGGAAAATAATTATTTGTATTAATTTTAGAGATTTTTCTTCCACGGTTTACTTAAAAATTTGGACACTTGTCAATATTTTTAAAGTAGGCTTGTGACACATCATTTAGATCTAGTTTAAAAGAAATAAAAATGACGATGATAGTGAAATACAGAATATTGATATATTTCGGGCGTATTTTGTTCCATTTTTACGAAAATAAAGCCAGCACATGAAAGCCCGTAAAACTCACACATTGCTGCACAAAATTACCCACCTTAAACAGTTTGAGCAGGGCGGTTTTGAGCTGCTCCTTCTTACCCAACTTGACCGCAAACTCGTCGGCTTGGAACTCAAAGCGACGACTCAGAATGTGCATGAGAAACGACTCAACCTAGTTGAAAAACAAATTTTCAATTTTGTGTCTTTATCCGTTTGTTTGATGTTCCGTGTAAATATTTTATTTTTTAAATTTCAAAGAGTAGATTTTGATATATCAGGTATAAGGGTTGAAATATGAATCTTCTCGGCTAAATTTTATTAAGAGTTGAAAACGTTTATTTTTGGACAACAGTTTGCAGTGTTGTAAACGTTATTTTAAAAATCAAGTCTTTTAAAAATAACATGTCAAAAAAATTATTTGGCCACAAGAATTTTTATGCAACCAAAATGGGCCTCGAAGGTAGACAACCACTGAACTAGATAGTTTTATAGCTCAGTACACAATATTGTTTGTTAGCTCAGTTTACGCGAAATTTTGGCAAGCTAGGATAAGCGTTGACTGGAGCATTTGAGTTTGTCTTAATGTCAAAAAATTTCAACGCAAATGTCAACTAAAGTAAAACCTTAATTTACGCTTCTTTAAACATTTGTAAAAAAAAAAGGCTATTTTCTATTTTTTTCATGATTTTTTCAGCTGAATAAATTGCTCATAATCGGAGCGAATTATTATTGATAGTTGCATTATTGCTTATAATTTAAATTTGATTTTACCGTTTTTTATCGTTTATCGTTTGATTTTTACCGGTTGTGTATATCAATGATTTGACATGGAAATAACTTGACTTGGGCAACTAACTTGGATTGGCACTTGACTTGTTTTTTTTTTAAACTTGATTTGTACTTAAGTTATTCCACAAATGACTTTACTGGGACTTATGTCATTTCAAAATGACTAATTCCACAAATTACTTTAGGTGGGACATACGTGATTCCAAAATGACTAATTTACATCACTGGTTGCCAATATATTTGTGTTATTATTCTAAATGTGCTGAAGATTTTGTACTTGTAACCAGTGTTTTTTAAGGTGTTTTGGGGGACCGTCTCCAGCGGTATCCCAAATTTTGGACTTGCAACTTTTTTGTATTTAAATGAAACACTTGCGGTCTCTTAAAACTACTTAGCGGTCACCCAAACCAAACCTTAAAAAAGCCCTGCTTGTAACAAGTATTGTTTTAAACCCAAACTTAGAAAAACATCACTTTCTCCAAAGATAATGATCACTTTTAGAAATAAGAATATGCAGTGGTAGGAAAACAGACACGGTTATGTAATTTTACCTCGTTGATTGGCGAGAATATAAAGCTGAAGACCACGAAGAGCCTTATAAGGACAGGTTGTTGATCAACGAACCCAAAGGCGGCAAAAATCGGTGAAACGTTCATCAGTTTGCCGAAGAGAAAGAACGAAAGCAAAATGCTGCCCTGGAAATAACATTTTAACTTGTTTTTGGAGTATAAATGGTTGAAGGTTTTAGTTAGACGTATAAAACAATATCGAAGTATGATATTATTACTACGTTTAACTACAACCTCGAACCATTGTGCCCAAAGTTTATTGTCAGTCACTATGGATGAAAGACGAGAAGCAATGGAATTTAAACTTAAGATGGAATTTAAACTTAAGTTGCCAAACTCAAAGATGGCTAAGTGTCTGCTTTTATTTTTTTCAGTTTTTTTGCCTTACATCTTAATTCAGGGGGTCCCTGGTAACATTTAACAATAAGAACGAGTTTTTTTGGACACCCATAAATATTTTGAAAAAAAAAAATATTTGTTTAAAGAATTTAAGTCAAAGTAAAAGCCTTAGAAATACGAGCAAGCAAAAAAGACAAGCAAAAAAAGGAACAGCGTTTAACTCACCTGCATAATGACGAGGTTCTTGAGCATGTGCGAGAACTTCCAGTGTCCAAGCTCGTGTCCGAGCACGGCCACCACCTCCTCCGTGTTGCATCCGATCTTCTTGCTCTTCTTATCATCCTCTTGTTCTCCGGATCCTCCCGCTTCATCCTTTTGCGCCTTTTCTGATGAAGAAGATGAAAAAAGGTTGAGATAATGTTGGAAATAGCTATACCACAAAACAATGAGTTTCAAATTAATCTATATTATTATTTTTAGTTGGCACTGGTGAAAGAAGAAAACAATAAAATTTAAATATATAAAAATAAAAGTACTTTTTACTACAAACCTGGAATATCTCCCTCCTCTTTAGATTCTGTATTTTCCTGCATAACAACAATATTAAATTAGAAAAAAAAACTTTTTAATTTTTGTTTGGCAATTTTTTGTTTAGCATCGTGTGTTAACATGCAAAAATAAGAGTTTCATAGGTATGGGTAGATAAACTAAAAAGTTATTTGAATTTTATTTTTATTGAAAAATAAATTTTGAGAATATTTCAGGTAAAAAATATCAAATAATCAGTATCAGGTTTTGGTTGGCAAAAAACATAAAAAAATCGGTATCGGTCCAAAAAAGTGAACAAAAAGAGTGATAGAGATTAATCTAAAAATGGCAGACACTGATATACTACTTTAAATATTATATATAAATGGCTGTCATGTAATTTGCCTTAACTTTTTAAACATCATCTAATAAACAGTTTATGTTTTTTTCAATACTTTTTTATCTTCAGGTGCATCTGCATCAGTTCTTCCTACAGGTGTGTAGTCCTCCAAAAGTGTATCGTACAAAACTATTCGCTTATTCTTATGGAAGCCGTACATGTAAGCATTGCTGTGTGCTGAGCGCTTCGAACCTACAAACACAGAAAACAAAGTATGCAAGAAGACTATTTCCGACCGCAAGAAGACTATTTCCGACCATTTAACGAGTGAAATTAGTGTGTTGCAAAAACTAAGTTTAAAGATAACCGACAAACATTGCAAGATTTTGAAGCAGAAATAAATTTTGACAAAAACCAAGAAATGCAACCACTTTTCCAAAAAATGCAACCACTAAACTGTAAAATGCACCCTGGTTTGGCTGAGTGTTGTCTGCTGTTTAAAATACCAAGAAAAACATGGAGTATGAAGAACTGAAAGCCCTATCCAAAATGTTTTTCGCCCTCCTGAATTAGATTAGAACGAAAAAACTCAACAAATATATACTTCCACAATACTTAAGGCGAAAAAAAAAAATTTTATTTGAAAAGACAAGTGTAATTTTTCACTTTTCCAACATTTTAAAAACCAAATTTTGGTTGCAAATTGCACATGAGTTCCAAATAGAGCAAAAAGTTTATTTAGGTAAAACTTTATAACATTTAGATAAAAGTTTATTTAGGTATGACGTAAGAAAATTACATATGTAAATGACAAACCTTCAACAACATAAAGTTTTTTCAACGGAAAGTCAAGTGAAGCTGCAAGTTCTTCAATTTTTGTCTTCAGTTCACCATCGGGAAGTGGGTTGTATTTGTCAAACAGAGGGGCAATGTACTCAGGATAAACATGCATTAACACCTAAAAACATTAAAAACTATATATATTGGGCTAACCAACCTTTATGTTTTAATTCAAAGCCTAAGAAGTGAAAATCGTAAAAGAATTTCTTAACATTCATAATTAAACAAAAAATTTGGGACATTTTCAGGCTTGGATAATCATTACCTTATCATAAGAACACTACAGCCCAGAAAATTAAAAAAAAAAGTCAGTTAATTATAAAAATATTTTAAAAGTTTGGAGCATATTGGTTGGAGGTTGTAGTAAGACGTAATTAGAATATCAAATTTTAAACTAATTTCCTAAATCAAAAACAGAGTATCGGCTGTTAATACAAATGAAAAAAAAAAGTCATGGTACTAGTAAATGAACGACCTTGAAATTTTTTTATTAGTAGCAATGTATTTTTTCACCAAGAATTTAGATAACAAAATGAATAATATTACACAAGTTTATAATCAACATAAAATATTAAACAAATTCAACCAAATGCACAATAAACAAACTTACCATAGTAATGACAAAGACCATGAGCCATGCATAAATGAAGAAATAGTCGCCTCCCATTTTTACAATGTAAATGATGATTGCAGTCAAGACCAGGGTAATTGCCTGGGACACCAAAGTCTTTTTCACAAGATCTTTTAGGAAGAAACCTAAAGTCTGTACAAACAGTGATAAGATAACTCAAACAGTGGCTGTAACACTAAACTCCAAAATGTTATTTCAAAAAATTAATTTAGTTTGAACACTTTTTTTTACTTTAATTAATTTTTACTGGCCAGTTATTAAACATGGCAAAAGAGGGGTAACGTTGTAAAGTTGTAAAACATTGACTTAGGTGCAATAAAATTAAGCAAATAACTTAAGACAGTGCTAGCATGATAAGTTAAAAACAGTGACTTAAGTGCAATAAAAATTAAACCACTTAATACAAAAAAAACTAATAAAAAGCAAGTCGTTCTGTCAACTTACCATCTTGTTAAATCCATGTTTCTCCTCCACAACAAAAGTAAAGTACAGAGTCCACGGGAGATCAAGTATAAGACTGATAAGACTCCCCATCACAGCAAACACCAATGAATGAACTATCTAGAAATACAATGCAGCACAATATTACATTTTTGTTCATATTTTTTTGTTAAAGTTTAATTTTATTAATTGTTTGGTGCCGGAAACAAAATTTGTTACGTCTAAAAATAATTTTAGTATCCAGCAAATTGGAGAGAGACCGATATATCGGTATCAGTAAATTTTGCTGACATTTTCTGACAAAAGTATAAGATAGTTGTTGCTAGAAAAACAAACAAATTTATATATATTTTTTTAAATTGTTTAGCCCCATGCTAAGTTTTAAGAAATATAGGCAAATAAACTGAAATTTATTTGGATTTTATTTCCTAATATTTCAAATTTTGACCATATTTCATGAGTGTAAAAAAACTGGTCTAAGTATCAGGTATCGATATGCAAAAGCATAAAAAATCGAGTATCATTATCCGCATGAAAAAGTGATACCGGTCGATCTCTATAGCAAATAATTTAATTTTTGAAGCCTTACTTCATAATCTTCACTGAAGCCCATCTTGTTTGCAATTGTACCAGAGAGGAGCCAAAGTAAAGGGAGTCCTCCAAACCATAAAATAGCCTAAAAAGGGAAAAAAATGATTTAAAATCCGGGAAATGATTTGACAACCTTGTTCAGCGATAACAAAACACAATGGTTCAACAGTTTTCCAAATAATTATAAATGTTGAAAGCATGTTTTAACAAAAACTTTTTTATATTGGCAGCAACAAAAAACGGTGCTGTTCTTGAATCCTACCACAACGAACATTATTTGGGTTAGGGTGTAGGTTAGCGTTTGGGAAGGTACTTGACAAACCCCACCCTAAACCGACACCATAAACCAAATATTGTGTGCTAATTGTTTTAATGCTGTGGTAAGATTCCAGACCAGTGCCTGAAAAACGTTAACTCCAAAACATTTTACTATTACCTAAAAACTTGTGTTTAATTTTGCACTACTTAAAAAATGAAAGACGAGTTAAAATTTGATGTTTGTAATATCATTTTAAGGGTTACAGGATTGGTGTGTTAAAAAAAAAACTTTAGGTGTACAATGTACATGCTATACTTTGTACAGTATAAATTTGTGAGTATAGCTTATATTATAGGGGTCTTATTGAATGCAGCTAGATTTATGAATCTGGTATACAAAGTTATAAACACATACATCAGAATACTCCAGCAAAGCTAACAATTCAGTTCAGACGCAATTAAAAGTATATTTAAATAAACAATTATTCAGTAATGACGATGCCTTTGTTGGCAAAATACATATATACATATATATCTTTGAAGTTCTTATAATTGTGCCTGACCTTAACTGCTAACTTTGATACTCCGCTGTTACTGATCAGGAATTAAGGTTGACACTTAAGGGTCAAGGTAATTTATATTATTACATATTCGGTGCAACAAAAAACAAATACATAACAAGAAAATAATTACCGTGTTTTCAATTTGTGAATACAGCTCATGCCAGAAACCGTATTTGCTTTTGTCGATCGCGTACTGCCGAGATTTCTCGAACACATCTTTGTCGATCACAGATGTTAGTTCTTTCGGGAGTTCTTTCACGTTCAAGTAAATGTCATGCTGCAAAAATCGTCAAAGCCGTTGAGCAATAACATTAAATGGCGCTCTTTCACTATCGTACGCAAAAATTAATAAAAAAAAAAATTTCTTCAAATGCCGTATACCACAATGCATATTGATTGGGTTAGGGTGCGGGTTAGCGTTTGGTTGAGGGTGGGTCAAGTTATTATTAATAATAAACATAATATTACTTGACCCACCCTCACCCAAACCCGCACCCTAACCCAAACAATATGCGTTGTGGTAAGCGGCATTTGAAGAAAATTTTTTTTTTATTAATTTTTACGTACAATAGTGAAAGAGCGCCCAAAAATCGTCAAAGTCGTTGAGCAATAACATTCAATTTAGCAGGACTAATTTATGCCAATATTTGTGTAAAAGCACTTACTTGTCTTTTTCCCAGATATGTTTCCCAGAAATAGATCAACCACATAAAACCCAAAACCGCCGTAAAAATGTCCATTTTGAAAGATGAACTATTAAAGTTGAAGTGTTGTGGGATAACGTTAAAATTATAGGTTTCACCTGTTTGTCATAAAAAATTGTAATTGTCAGACATTTTATATATTTTATCGCCATTTTGTGTATTAATGACGACTGTTTCGACTAATCTTGCGATAATAATAAAATATTATTGTACTAATATTAATTATTTGATAAATGTAAATCAACTTTTAAGGTAAAAAACAACAACGATAAAACCGTGCGAATATCTTTTCAAATATCCAAATTTCTGGCTACCAACTGCATAACACGGAAACAGCCTGTCGCAAAAGACATTATTTGGCCAAATTATAGGCCAAATTATATTCAACACCAATCAGTCAAATAATAGAGCTTGTTACAAATTAAGAGAAAAGCGTAGTTATAAAGTCCTTTGAATTGAAAACCCAGATATTCCACTCAACGAGTTAAAATATTATTTACATATAATTTAAACACCAAATAGGTCATATTTTTTTTAGGACATGATTACTCGAAATGTCCTTAATACAATGTTGCAGACATAATACTACAAATGTGTAAATCTCCGAGAAATATATACACGGTAAACTTTAGAAGAATTTTACAAGGTTAGACTTGAAGACAGCATTTTCTCTACTATACAAAACCAATTCATTCGAACACTCGAGCTTGACTTATTACTTTGCCTAGAACAAGGTTTCTTAACCAGGGGTGCTTACACCCACAAGGGGTGCGACAACTGTTCCAAGGGGGTGCGGGGGTACTGAATCATGCACAGAAAATGTGTTACCGTTCTATGATTTATTTATTTGCTCAGTTAAATGTAAAACTAATTCGCATCTTGGTGTTGCGTTACTGTGTTATCAGTTACTTATATAAAAATAAAATCACAATAGTTTTGTAATTCAAGCAGTTCTCGAAGCTAGTGCTAGAATTGGTTGGTGATTTTAAAGGGGTGCGAGAATGGTTTGATGATTTTAATGGGGTGCAGCAAGGAAAATATTAAGAACCACTGGCCTCGAAACGGTTTTAAACCCAGTAAAAATATAATTAAAACAAAATTAGCGACTTTGTTGTTTTTACATGCGTGATTAGTTTCGCGGTTCGCAGGGCAACCGAAAACCACGTGACTGAGACCACGAGGCGATTTTCCGAAACAACCAAGGCTTGGGGAAAATGCGGTAAGTTTTTTTTACGTGAAACAATTTTGGCACGCTTTGTAGGACAGTTGATTTGCAATAACTTACCGCGGCGCTGGTCTAGAATCCTACCACAACGAAACACCTTTTGGGTTAGGGTGCGGGTTAGCGTTTGGGTAAAGGTGGGCCAAGTATTATTATTAAATAAAGAATATAATAATACTTGACTCACCCACACCCAAACGCTAACCCGCAACCTAACTCAAATTTTGTGCGTTGATTTTAGAACTGTGGTAGGATTCTAGACCAGCGCCCTTACCGCTAACTAATTTATTCCCAAACCACATTTTTTTTTATTTTAGATGACATATTGGACGAAAATTTCGTTTCGTCACAAAACCGACTTTTCCTAAAATAAAATAAGTTGTTATTGTTATGCTTGTAAAAAATAACAATTTGACCTCGAATTTTACTTATACATAAATAATTTGCAATCTCGAAAAACATGTTTACGTTATTAGTAACATTCTACTTTTTTCCTGACAACTCCGTAAAGTATGTCAAAGAATAGAATAAAAAATAATTCTAATTTTAGTATGTGATTATTAGATTTGTTACATTTAGTCTCCCGATCATAATATAATAATATCTGGATTTGTGTTGTGCAATATTTAAAAATTCTATAAGCAAAGGATAAAAAACACCCACTAATTGAATTCTTGTTTATACAAAAACAATTTTCATAATCCCGTCATATACATGAGATCATTTGTGCACAAAGATTTCTGAAAAAATTTTTTTTTTTCAATTTAAAAAATCTTTTGTGCCAGCAAGCCATGTAAATTTTTGTAAAACTTTTTTTATTTTACTGCAATCAAAACTTTTTTTTGTGCATTTGTATAGGCCTAATTTACCTTTAATACACATAAGTAGTTTCATATTTTAATCTTAATGACACACAAAATTTTATGAAGTAGACTGAAACAGTTATACAAGTCTGTAAATACCCCCAGGGCAATTTACACGTGTGTCCGATTTCTTTAAGTGATGTACCACATAAAAAACTGTCGCATCAAGACCTTAGCAAATGTTTAAAACAGATATATGTCTGATTTAAAACTATGTGATGCACCAGATTGGAAACTTTGAGTATTTCGCCATGTAGGCAATTTTTTTAAACCTAGAATTGAGCTGCTGTGTTAAAACTGAAATTTTTGAGACTTTAATAACATTACATGTAAAAGTTGCATCGCTAAAAATAAAATATCCACTAAAGACTTTTCCCGGCTTAGTGCATTTCACCCCGATTTTATTCTGGAAAGCTTGTTTCAAGTCTGTGTATATTTAAAGTGGTTAATGAGTCTGTTTTTTAGACAAAAGACAACTTTGGCCAAATGAAATGGGTAAAAAGGTTGGCCGCCCTAAAATCAAAAAGGTGAAAAAGAAACCAAAATCCCAAATGCAGTCCAATAAACTGAAGAAAGGAGGTTCATCTGAAAAACATGGCGAATCAGTTTCTTTCAGCATCACAGGTGCATTTTTAATTATGAGAATTTCGTATATATAGTAGAAAAAGCTATTTATTCAGAACGCCTGTAATGAATATCTGTAATTTGAATATAGTGTTTAAATTTACATTCCCTTTTTTTCTTCAACTGAATCTTTTTTGAGTGTTTAAAAAAATTATATCTATCTATTACCTAGATCAGGCCCAGGGGTCGCCAAACGACGGCCCGTTGCCCATGGGTTATTTCTACCGCCCCGCTGTATATATTTTCCTGATGAATATGAAGTACAGAAATATTGTTGAATGCATTTCTAAAACTAAATTTTAATAAAATTTTTTTTAATCTTGTAGACAATTTATTAAGGCTCTCTAAAGGTTTTTAATCAAGTCAATAAAGTTGGGCAGAAATTTTTTTTATTTGGCCTGGTATATTCAGGCCTTACAGTTACCCGACCCTGTTTGTTGACCCCTATAACTAGATAGCAAATTAAAAAAAAAATCAATTCATAACTTGACTGATGGGTGAATGACTGTCTTTGTACTGGGCTAATCAAGTAGTTTAAATCAATAAGAAGTTAACTCTTTAAATAGTGAAATCTAATTAAACTAGCCCTGCAACACCAAACGCTAACCCAATCCCTAGCTTAAAAATACTACAATGTTTTAAGAGTTCTACAAAAGTAAAAAACAGGGCGGAATTTCATACTCTGTGCATGTGCCATCTCTTGAAAAAATAAAAAATAAAAACAGTTCTAGACTTGATTTCAGAAACTAGAAAAACTGATTTTACAGCTTTAAAATATTTCCGGCAAAATTGTATGTGAAAAGTGTTTATTAAAAAGGCAAAATATTTGATATCTTTTGATTTCCATATGTTAATTTGTGACCAGTATTTTTTTGTCCTGTATTTCTCTTGGGTCATTGTCTTAAGTGGAAGGCAAACAATGTGAAACTAAGCTTGAGACTCTACACTGAAAGTAAAATTATCCAAACTAACCATTAAATAATATTATATATTCCTATACACTTAAGACAGTATATATTTAAACATATATCTGGTGGATATTACTAAACTAATACTTATACTTTTTAGACTTTTCTGTCTTAGTCAAGGTCAGTCATTATTAGTTTTAGTCATTTAAAGGGAAATATATTTCGTCACAAAATAAAGCATCCTCAGTCTCTAGAAAAAACAACAACAAAACAATGCAAATACATGAACTGGTGGTAAAGTTATACTTCTGCATTATTATTATTTATCTTGTTTTTTTGTAAACCAGATGGTCCACCATGTTCACCTTCTTTGCAGGAAGCTTTCTTGAAATTTCGATCAAAAAAACAAGTAAGCTAATATTGTTAACATTTGCCAAAGGTTTTAGTGGTTTTGAGTACCTTTTTGAATGGGTCTGGTAGACCAAGGTATTGGATGCTAAAAAGGAAAGCCCAGACCAATAAAACAATTTCTCTTTAAAATTTGTATATATTTTTGGTTTTATTCTTTTAAATGGTCATTCTTTTGTAAGCTGATATTACCAAATAATTTAATTGAAATATTAGATTAGGACATTTCTATACAGTAATAAACAACATTTTCATTTTGCATGCTGTGTTGCTTTTTTGTTTTTACTATAAATCAAGGTTGAAAATGAATTAAGAGACATTTGAAACAGGTAAAATGCTACCTACTTTTATCTGGGCTTTGATATTCTTCCTACGTCTTGCAATCAGTTTTAGATTTTGTGAACTTAAAATGAAAATCTCTTTTTTGTGCTTGGGTCATGTTTCGTTGCATGACAATTTTCTTTAAGATGAAGAAAAATATTTACACTAAGTTATGAAAATAGCACTACTCTTCTAAGGTCTGACTAATGGTTTAACATTTGGGAATGTTGTCTTGTTTTACCACTGCTTTTAATACCAAAACATACACAGATTAATTTTGACATTTGTTAATGAGAGTGCAAAATGTGTTTAAATGCATTTTTTGCAAAGTTCTTTATATATATTTTTAGTTTTGTAAAAAGTAATTGACATTTTTTTGCATGATAAACATATTAACAATAAATTAAACTATAATACAATACACTACATTTAACAGCTGAAGCATTTTTAGACTGGTTAGTTTAAAGCCATTTTTCAATTACATACTGATACTGCTTTATTAACTTGAAGTATTTGACCAACTATTTTAGTTAGGTGCTAACAACCACTTGAAAACAGCTTAGTAAACTTTTTGCCAGACTTTTCAAAGTTGATTTACTAAAATTGTAATTTATAGCTAGGCTCGTATTCTTTTTTCGCATTGTTATTATTTTGTGTGTGTTCAAGTTTGCATTTCATAATTAACATCCAAGCCATGTAACGATAAATTTTAGAAATGGTTGCTTGTTTACAACAGTTTGTTTTCTTTATTCCCATACATATGTTTGCTTTCTACTACTGTCCCGCTTAAAAATCCACCTTAACCCAAATTGAAATCCATGTTTAAAGCTATTGTTTGATAGAGTTTTGCTCATGTACTAGGTTATCAATAGAGTTTTTTAACAACTTTAGCAGTTTGGGTCATAGGCGCCAAAAAATTATTTCAAAATTCCAGGGTGCCTTTTTAGCCAGACAAAATACTTAATGCACAACATCTCTATAAAACCGAATTTGCTCTTAGGCATATTATCATTAGAACAATGCATTCTATTTCCAGTATTTTCGTCACAACAAATTATTTTTTACAAAACCCTAAATCGGTCCTGTCAGTCCTTTGGCTCATATATTTGTTTTATGGTAATGTTTTTTGTTTTTTTTATAGCAAAGCACTTTCCATTGGTATCACTGGTTGGCCCTTATGTACATTCATATCAGTTTAAAAAGAAATACTGGTGTCATCTCATACACCTTTTCTTGATATTAGAAAAACATGTTTTGAGGAAGGAAGTCTTTATTTTTTTATGGTATGTTTTCCTAAAAAAGAATTATTTTTTCTGTTTCTGCCTCGAAAATTTAGTCCTAGACTTGAATTCAAAGAGGCTAACATCTTCTGTGCTAAACATTGAAATTGTCTTTAAAGTTACCAAATGCATTTTTTAAGATGCCCATCTTGGTGTTCAAAAACAATTTTGTTATACTTAAGGAAGTTAATCTCATACAAAGTTAGTGGATCTTAAGTCAGTATTTATAAATTTCTTTACAAATTGCCAGACAAACATAACAAAACAGTGTTCTGGAATTTTAAGGTTTTGGCTGCAACAATATCAGCACTGACAAAGTAAATGTTTGTAGTAGTGCTTCAAATTGTTTTTAATGCAATTAATAATTCATTTTAGTGTTTGTGATATAATTAACAGAAGGTTATTTTTTTAATAAAACATAAGGTTAATTGAGATCCTTAACATTAAAAATTTGTAACATTACTTTCCATTTGTTTTAAGGTCTTTTTAGTGCTGGTTATATAATTAAAATCAGGTTGTACATTTTTAATTAAATAAAAGGCTAATTAAGATCCAAAATGTTCTTTTAACGAGTAACCACTCCTAAAAAAGGTTCCAAAACAATGGTTTGGTGTATTTACTCTAGGGTTGGCAAGCCTGTCAATTGACCGGTCAAATACGGTCAATTGACCGGTCAATTGACCACACTTTATTTAACCGGTCAAATACTTATATTGGATTTAAATGTTGTAAATTTTTTAAGAGTTGTTTTGCTATTTGAGTTTTAAATAATCTTGATTGTAACTTTTTTAAAGAATTCAAATATAAAATTGTAGGGTTTACCTGATGCAAACACAGGTTCTGTGGTAATCACAAAGTGTTTGTAATAGCAAAGTAGATTTATTTTGTTTAGAATAAGTACACATATATCATGAATCGCGTTTGTCATAAAAGAAAACACTAGTTCCAGTGGTGGGATTCAGCCGGTTCGCACCGGTTCTGTAGAACCGTCCCACGAAATTTTATGAGATCAGCGAACCGGTTAGCAGCATTACTGGTTACTGTCAACAGATTTTTGCATCTTATCTGATACACCGAATTTTGAGATTCAAGTAGCTCACGTGTTTGTTTTTTTTCATAATGTACAATGGTTAAGTTCTCAAGTAAAAGTTATACATTGTGTTAATTTTTTATAATTATTTTTTTTTCTTTTGTGATTGTTTGTCTGAAAATTGAATTGCTACGTCATAAGTACAAGTAAAAAACGCTGCTTTTCAATGTGGCTGTTATACAGCAGTGATGGGATTCAGCTAGTTCGCACCATTTGCTGGAACCTGGGGTTGCACCCAGTTTTTGCAACTACTTTAATCTCAAGAATAGGTTGTTAGATAGTTTGGTTTATAAGAATGTGATAGAAAAAGAAGACGTTGTCTTCATAAAACGAAGTTCTGTCGTATATATAAAAATTATCTGTTTACTGCCTAAAAATAAGACTTTTTGTAACAGGACCGGTTTAAAATGTGACTTTTGCGATAGAAACTGCTAACAATAAAAATGTTTCCCACCACTGGGTATACCACAATCTTTTTTACTGATGCATTTATTTGTTGTAAAATTTCGTTAATAAACTTGTTGGCTTTACTTGGTGGTTGTAATAATGGTAAAAGTTACTACAATACTACTATAGTATTGCTTGCAAGATGGGCATTGTTTTGCAAAAATTCTTATTGATAATCAAAAAATAATTGTTTTTGTTTTGCAAACTATTGTACTTAAACCAAAATGTTCATATATTTATTTAAAGTTAAAATCAAGGTTTATTTTTAACTTTAATTGCTTTTTGATTGTGTGTATAGTATTTGACCTATTTGACGAGTATTTGACCGGTCAATTGACCGGATTTTATTTGACCGGTCAAATGCCCAACCCTAATTTACTCCATAATGTATGGCATTTGTTATCGAAACAATTCACTACCTTATAACTTTTAATGCCAAAATAATTCAAGCGTTGTGGCTTTATATTCTGGCGACAAGCGTTTAACGGTGACAGGCATTTACCACAAACGCAGTTTGTTTATAACCAAAACGATTGGCCACGTTTCACCCCCAGAGTCATTCGAGTGTAGTCGTTAACGGTGAAGTGCATTTAATCTCAAACCCAGTCCGTTAGTACCATAATGATTGGCTATCTTAACGTCAGAGTTATTCAGTGCAGCTGTTTTATATTTTCGCGTTTTCTGGCGTTCAATGGTGAAGTGCATTTAATCTCAAACCCAGTTCGTTTGTAACTAAAACGAATTTGCATCTTTAACGACAGAGTCATTCAGTGCAGCCTTTTTATATTTTGGCGTTTTCTGGCTATAAGCGTTCAATGGTGAAGAACATTTACCTTACGCGCGCTCCTTTGTAACCAAAACGATCTGCTACTTTCAACGTCAGAGTCATTCGAGTGTAGTCGTTACGACATTTTTGTGGCTGCAAACGTTCAATCGTGATGTGCATTTACGTGAAACGCAGTTCGTTTGTAAGCAAAACGATCTGCTCCCTACAACGCCAGAGTCATTCAGTGCAGCTGTGTATATTTTGGCGTTTTTTGGCGATAAGCGTTCAACGGTGAAGTGCATTTACCTCAAACGCAGTTCGTTTGTAACCAAAATAATTGGCTAACTACAACGCCAAGTCATTCAATGAAGCCGTTTAATATTTTGGCGTTTTTTGCCCAAAAGCGTTAAATGGTTAAGTGCATTTACCTATCTAGTATCTAATACCTACCAACGACCAAGTCATTCAGTTGCAGCCGTTTTATATTTTAGCGTTAACTGGCGACAAGCCTTCAATGGTGAAGGACATTTAATCTCAAACGCAGTCCGTTTGTAACAAAAACGGTCATTCAGTGCAGCCGTTTTATTTTTTGGCGATAGGCGTCCAATTGTGATGTGTATTTACCACAAACGCAGTCCGTTTGTAACCAAAACGTTTGGCTATCTTCATCATTACAGTCATACGAGGGCAGTCGTTAAACATATTTTGTGGCTACGAGCGCCCTTGGCAAACACACGAACGCGTAGTGTCAATTTCGCGCCAATCTTTCGACAATCGTAAATACGCAGAACAGCTTGTCAGACAGCCAGCCACTTTTTGGCGAATTTGCCAAAAATTATCGCCGACTAGATTAAGAACCACTGCTACATGCCATATCAGTGCTTCAACACGTTTATTTAGTTTATTTTCGGTTCAAAATGCCTTTATTTAGCAAATATTGTGATAATAAATACCCGTGCCTTGTCTACTAAATCGAAAATGCAGTTTGCGACTACTTTCTAATTTATGCGCGAGGCGTAGGGAAACATTGCGGACCGTATGTTGGTAAGCATTGTTTTGCTGTAAATGGTTTGACAATATGATTAGCCCTATTACATGCGTACAGCTTTTAGTTGGTTAATACATCATTTATACGAGGCAACTGCTGGCTCTGTAGTTTCGCGAATGTCGTAAGGTTTTGGCAACAAAAGGCAAACCTTTTCATTCCCGTTCCTATTTTGCTCTTAATTAACCCTCCTTTGTATTTAAAACGCTATGTTAAAAACGTCGCTATTGGAACCAATCCGCTTTTAACCTTACACAAAAGGCCCTTATCCGGTGCCCCTTACCTTTCACTTGGTGCTGATTCGATTAGCAAGCTGCCAAATGAAATAATGAACGCGTTAGCTGCGTTACAAGCCAAACAGTAGCCTGGTTACTTGGCGGGTTCCCGGTAACGACCAAAGCCAGACCGCCGGTTTAATGCGGAAATAAATCGCGCCCTTTATTTTACCGCCTAATCGCTTGGGCAAGTTTGAAGGGACTTCCAGCACCTGGTCTCGGAGTTAAGCGCTCGTCCATGGCTACAAGGCGTTTATGGTTACACAGCTTTTGTTTTTTGTCGCGCTGCTGTTGCTAATTCGCCACGCAGACCCGGCAGCCCAAAAGCCTTTTCCCCGATTTTAAACGTCAGCTTTGCTATAAAACTGCGCCCGCTTAGCGGTTGGCATTCAGTTTCGTTCTTACGGCCGCCAGCGACCTTTGTTGAAGATAGAGCGTTTGCACTTAAGCCTAAACGATTTTTTGGTATTTGAGCTGATCGAATGGCCACGGTTTTCGGGTCTTTTCGAGCGCGCCAATGTCAAGTTGTTTTTTCACGGCCCGTCGCCGCTCTTAGGGCCGTGCGTGGTGCGGCGGGGTTGCGAGGGTGCAATGCAATGCCCCAAAGAACCCAGGCCTTTCACAAAGCACGCGCTGCCGTTTTGGTGGGTTTTTGGAAATGCGACAGGCGACATTTGACGCGCCGCGCTACAGTTTTTGCCCTAATTTCAAGCACTTAAAAAAGTTCTAAAAGGCTGGTTTTAAAGCGGTCTCTTAAAGTTGGTCTAAAAATTTGTTAAAAAATATCCAAAGAAAGCTGTCTTAGAGATATGATAAATGGATTTATTTGTCTTAATCCTACATTGGGTAATCAGGTGGCACTATATAAAGACAAATTATATTGAAATCTCGACAAGCTTTCGCACATTTTCTAGTTTGACCTAATGAAGTACGGTTGTGCGAAAGCTTGTCAAGAATTTAATACCATTTATCTTTACACAGTGTCACCTGATCACCCTATTTAGTTATATAGATGATTGTGCGGAATGCTGTTTAGCTTAATTCCGCTATTTGGCCAAACCAGAATTTAAAAAGGTGCTCTAAACGTGCTCTTAAGCGCGTCAAAGGTTGCTGCTGTGTGCTGTTGCGTTTCCATTCTAGCTTTACGCTTTGTGTCCCCACGCCGGCAAGTTTCAGATTACGCACAGGCAGAAAGCCTCCAGTCGTCTATCTTCAGCTCGCCCGGAAACTAGAGACCCGTGTTAACCTTTGCATGAAGAGCAAGCCATCTGCTCCAGGCCGTTTTAGCCACAGCGTGTGCCAAGTATATTGAACAGCAGCAACATATTTCAGCTTAGACCAGGGCTTCTTTACCGTTTGGCAGTTGCCCCCTATTAATATTATCTCGAAATAATGTGTTTTAATAGCAAGGCCAATGTGCTTTTACTGTTACAATATACAGCCAGGGTTTTTAGATTAACTTAAGAAGCGCGCATATAGTGTAAAGAGCCGCTTCACCTTAAAAAGGTTGACAAAATCTGTTGTCTTCCGGATTAATAAAAAACAGCGCATAGACAGTACAAAGGGGCTAAGTGCAATTAAAAATGTAAAATATTGCAAGTCCAGTCTACGCTTTCAGATCATTATAAACAGCGTACAGATAGTTCTAAGAAACGCTTTTAAAATCTAAACCCCACTTTGTCGGCATTCATTCGAAACCCTAGGGTAAAAACCCCGTTCAAGACCTTAATTTTGTGATTCCAGCAAAAAGAGGGCGTAACAGCAACGCTCGGCAAAAAACTAGTCACCGCCTTCATTTCAATCGCTCAAAACTAGCGCAGAGAGAAAGAAAGTCGAGCACGCCGTCACTAGAGGCGCTAGTGCTGCTGCTCGAGCGACAGAAGCACGTGGTCGCTTGTTTCAACCACGAGGCGAGCGCTCTCCAGTTCCGTTCTTGCGTAGGCGACTGCACTGTATTCGCGCGCCCAGGGGCCACGTTTTTGGCGAATTAGCGGCGTCGCTGATAAGCGCTAGGGCTCTCAGTTGAACTAGTCTAACTGCTCGCGCGAGGTTGTTCGGTGTTTAGCGCAGAAAAACAGCGTTTTTTGAGTTCCTAATTTAGCGAGATCTAACCAGAACGCGTTTTCCTATCTCTAAAGCTAGCCTAAACAGCCTGGTTTCAGTTTTATAGGCGCCCAGGGATTTGGGGCCATATTTACAGAAGCCTATGCTTGCTTTATAGGTTTCCCAGCGTTCGAAAGGGCAGTTAGGGAAATCGAAATCCGGTTGGCGAATTTATGAAGCCTTGTATTTGTTTTGTCGCGACAGCAGATTGATAAACGAAGCAGCCTTTTCGGCGCGAGATTTTATTTGGCGACGTTTTTGCTTTTAGCGCGAAAAAGATGTTGGCAAAGTGCTAAAAATAGCCTGGCGGCATGGTTGAGCCTCGGCGCCTAATGTACAGTATGTAAATTCGCACATACATAGCGCGGTGAAATTTCTGTATGTCTAAATCTATATCATCTAGTTTTTTTTTAATTAACCAATTCAATATAAGTGGTTTGATAATAAATTTCTAGTTAATGACATTAACTGAAGATGATACAAGCTCGTATCGAAACGTCTTAATTGTCAAGATGATGTCGATCTACTCGAACTTTTTGCCCCAATTTTTGTTGATTTAACGACAATCAGTTTGCAGTCCTACGACTGAAGAAGTCCTTTTGTCGTGACCACATGCAACAAGTGACAAACGGTTTACAGAAAAACAATGCGTAATAGCTCAATAGTGTAAACTTGGAAGAATTTACATTGAAAAAGGGAGTCAGTTATACAACAGCAATCCGCTAGCCATCGATTTGAACTTACACGCGTGCGCAAGTCCCAAATTAAGCCAAGCCACACCAACCACAACCGCCAGTCTAACTCGGGGCGTACTTCCAAGTGTTTAGGCGCACAATCCAACAGTCCGTGGCTTCCTGCCTTTGCCTGCCTGTCGCTATCCGGTGACACAAGAAAGAATAGAAACTAAACAAAAAACGACAGGAGAGCTCCAACCCAGAGTCTAGTCGCGCGAGCTTTTACGATCCCACTCGAATCGACTTGTTTGTTTAGAGCTCGAGTTTTCATTCAGAGCGTTCGGTTCCGTGTCGAGTTTTTCGCCTGAAGAAAGAGATAGAGAGAAATAAGAGAGGCGTCAACCTGTTTAGCCTACCCCCTGTGCACTTTGTGTGGCCGCCTTGAAAGCCCAAAAGCTCCCGTATTTTTAGCCGCTCTTTTGTGCTCGAACCGCTTTTCGGTCGTTTTACATGGCCACTTTAAAAGCACGTTGCACTTTGTATTTTTAGCTGCTGTTCAACGGAATTGGATAACTGTAGGTAATTTTAGTTTTCTAATTTAAAGAGTAGAAGTGAAAAATTCGGCTAATTGTAATTTTGATCGCAAAAAAATATAATTCTAATTTTAATCTTATTTTAAAAAGCTTATAAATCTAGCTGTCCAAGTCTGCTCTTTAGTGCCTTTTTACTTTGACGTGTTAAAAATCCTCCATGTTTATCATTTTTTTGCGATTTAAATGGTTTTAAACATTTTATATGACAAATTTTAATGCGCAAAGCATTTTTACGGACGCGTTGGCCCATAAACCGATTTATAGCTGCCTTCCATTGCTTTTTAACCCGCTCCAGACTTAATTCCAATTTAGGCAGGTCCACGTGGCTTGAAAATAGGCCCTTCGAACCAAAAAAAGGAGCCGGCTGTTTTAAAAAGCGGCTTTTCACTGGCCTCGTTCGTGGACTGAAAGCTTAAGAGTCCGTAAGACAACAAATTCGCTCCCGGCTCACCTAATCTTGCGCACAGGTAAGAAAAGGAAAAGAGAATAAACGAGGGGCCACGCACCGCATTGTGACGTCACAAGGAACCAAAATTTCGCCGTGCGTCGCGCGCGCGTGTTTGTTCTGACGTCACGGCCCATTGTGACGAAGGCGCATTAGAGAATAGGGAGAAAAAGGCGCAGGTAGTCCGTGTGTGGTTATGCCAAGAGCGAAAGGGGTGGGGGGGGTGTATACCTGTGCTTTTTTAGGGGGGTCTGCGTCGTGGCACCGTTCCGCATGCGTTCCCGCCAAAAAAAGAGAAAAAACCTCCCCGTTGTTTCCCATACGTGGAACAAGGGAAAAAGAGTAAAAGCGACGTTGTTTTTCGCGAATTCGAGCGTGTGCTGGTTTAGGGACCCCGGTCGGTCGCCGACTCATCGTTCAGGCAGTCTTGGAGCGTTGTGTGTTGAAAGTGCCGCGTCTAATACTGCCTGGTAATGATGATTTGGCGACGCGGCGCATTCGTCAAAGCTCTGTACATGCTTAGTGCTTAGAACAGTGGTTCTTAACCGGGATGCCGCGGCGCCCTGGTGTGCCATTTCTAATGCTTAAGGGTGCCGATAGGTATTTGAGAATTTTAAGAATCTGATTTTTGCTCAATTGGTAAGTTGGTGTACGATTAGAGGCCATAATGTCAAATAACATTTTCCTACGTGTTTAAGTTGATTGTGTTGTTCCAGTTCCATTTATAGTGACATTTCAGTAAAATAGTCAACGAAAATTCCAGCCGTGTGCCCGAATTTTTTTAGCATTTTGAATTGGTGCCGTAAGCCATAAAAGGTTGAGAATCACTGGCTTAAAACTTACTACAGGCTGCTGGTTGAAATTGACTTGAGCGCCCGGTTTTGGTCTGACAGGAAACTCGGGCAGCTTTTGTAATAGGATATTTTCGCTCGTGCGGTTTCGCCGGTGCAGGCAGCAGCAGTTTTTTAGCCCGGCCAGCCGACTATAGTTGATTGTTTCTTGTACTGCTTTCAAGCGTATTGCTGTAAACTGTAAAGAAGCGCTGCATCGCGACTCTGCGATTAATTTGTGGAAAATTTCTCCATATCTCGACTGTTTGTTTTTTTGTAGCAACATTGTTGCATTTTTTATATATGATATAATTTAAATTTAATTCTAAAAATAACGGCCCAAATAGACGTAAAAAGCGACATGTTATATAGTGTTCCAAAATAATTTAAATTTAGTATCACAATAAATATAAAGAATCTGTAAACTTTTAAGCGCATAGTAAAACCTTTTTTATAGCATTATGTTAGTCACATTTTTTTAAATTAATTGCCTTTGCATTTTTAGTTATAGTGCTATGCTTTATTTCTAAAATTTTAGAATTTTTTTTACATGTTTTGGACGTATGTGCAACTCAAAATCACCTTTTATGCGTTTTTATCTTAATTTTTGGGCATTATATTTTACCCTAGTTTGTAACGAAAAAATCCCATTTACGCGTTTTTTAGGCTATTTTTTACCTTTTATCACAAAACAAAGCAAACGTGAAAAAAAGTTTTTTACAATGGCTACGTTTTCCCTGCTTCAATTGTAAAACGCCATATAACAAGCGATCCAAAACCCTTTCAAAAAATTTGACCACGCTGCAAATCGACCCGTCGAAAGTCGACCCCGTGCCTTTGTCTGTGACGTAACAAAGAAAAGGCGCTTCGGCGGCGGCGAATTCGCGCGGGAAAGTTGCTCGCACGTGCGCGACTTTTGCGCCAAAAACGCCACGATGTTTCGTACTGCTTTGCCCCCTTCGGTTGCCTAGGTAACGGTGGGATTACTGGGGTCTAGGGGGATCGGTGGAAATTCACCCCCCCCCCCCTCTCCGCGGCAGCACGATTGAGGCTTTGTTACGTAAGCTGGCGTGAATAATGTGTACGCGAGTTCTTAGCTTGCTTGCTTGAGTGCGTTGCTGTAATGTTGATGGTCTTACCGACTGCTGTTGGACTTAAACAGCATTTTAACTTTGTATGTGTTGTGTTTATTGTTCAACTTTCGCGATATTCAATGCCGAATTATTTTAGTCGGTATTTCACTTTTTTGTGACTAATGTAGCAAAATTTTTGGCATCCAAAACGAATTCGTTATCCGAAAATATAGCTGTCTGATAAACAATTGCGCTATTTTATTTTTTTGAATTTTTTCCTATACTTTTATGTTACGGTTAGTTTGTTTTTTTACCGCTTTTGTTAAACACGAGCATTTTTACCGCTTTCTTTGTGAATTTACGGGTTGGCAAGCTTCAACACTGTTAAAAATATGCGACAATTCACACTTCTTTTCGTTCCTTAATCCAAACTTTTAACTCCACGGCGTTGGAATGCGCTTAAAAAGTCACCAAAAACCTCCACAAAATTTTGTGGGAAGCCTTCCAGCCGTCGTTGTGCGTCTTTCATCGAGAGAGAGAGAAAATGCCTTTTTCTAGCTATTTCACTCAACCTTGTGTGGATTTTAGCGCTCGCCGCGCCGTAGCCGAGTGAACAGCGTTTGCTTAAATACCGAACGCTTTGCTTAAAAGCCAAACGCTTTCCAGAAATAGAAGTCTTGGAGATAGTAGGCTATATTTTTGAGAAATTATGTTGCTTAAATTGGAAAACTTTTAATGCGACACAATTGTCACGTTCGAAAGACTTGGTAATTCAAATAGTTGGGAAAGTTTTACCCGACATTCTAACTCATCGTTTTTGTACACAATGTTCATAGATATAAACCAGATAAACGTAATACTTGAACAAGCAACATGATTAAAATTCGAGTAAGTAAGACAAGAGGTCGTCCCGCTATCTTTGCGAAACGGTCGCTTCATTTCCTTGGTCGTTTTTTGTCCCACTCTAAAACAAACACACGCCCTGCTCCAATATTAACCCGGATTTTCATCCAGCTCGCTTTATTTGCCTTTCTAGACAGCAAGCCGTCGTCCATCAATTTTTTTTTGGTTTCTGAAAGGTTTGCTTTTTCTTGGAAGCCTTTCGAAGCTGAAAGTCGCAAAACTGGTGTTTCGTGTGCGCTATACAACTTGTGGAATACAACGGCTAGTCTAGTGGGTTGTCAAACGTTTTGGTTTTCCTGTGAAGCGTTGGTCTATTTTGATCGCCCATTTTTTTAGCCTTGAATCAATTTACTTCACCTAATTTAGCTTAGTATTATTTTAAATCTTAGTCTTGAAACAAATTACTTGACCAAATTTATAGCCTTGTATTATTTTAAATGTTTAATTTTTGTCTTGAAACAACTAATTTGAAGAAATTTAGCTTTGTATTATTTATTTCAAACATAGAGTGTTGGACTTGAAACTATTTATTTGACTTCATTTCGCTTTGAATTACTTTAAATATCCAATTTTTGTCTTTACTTTATTTAATTCTACCAGTTTTTAACCTCTGCCTACTTAATAAGCCAGTTTTACTCTAGAAGAAAAAATGTCATAATTTTGCCCAACTTTGTTTTAAAAATTTTAATCCGGATGAAATGTCTTACTGGGTTTTAAATTCGTTTTTTCGCAAAAAATGAGCTGAATTTCTCGGTCGATAATGTGTGCATGGCATTTTATTTGTCAGAACGTAGCGATTGATTTTTCGGGCGCATTTACTATTGCTCCGAACCTAGTTATGTAAGACCTCGCGCCCAGGGCAACATGATAAGCTGTTTTATTTGGATAAATTCGACATATTTGACGTAGAGGGCACGTTAGCTGACCAATGGTGTTAGAAGGGCAAAACGTGACCATATAAATGAAGAATGGTTGTTGTTTCATAAATAAAACTTCGTTTGATTGCAAATGTCCCACCTAACTTGTGTAAAAATACGGACACATTTGTGGATAATACGCAAAAAACCTTAAAATGTCACATAAATGGGCAATTAGGATCAAAAAGCTTGAACGCTCTAAAAAGTTAAAGTAACCGTCGATTGCTCAATAAATTTCACTAAATCGTGCTGAATTCAATATTTCCTAGCTATTTCGAGCAACCGAAATTCGTCCAACTGGTAAAAAATGTACATTAACCCAATATGGACGCGTTTTTTTTCAAGCACATCGCCACGCACCTCTGTGTACATAACCAGCCTTAACCCGGGCCCACGTTTTTTTATATTCATTTCTTTGGTTTCCCGCCATTTCCAGAACTCGCCACGTCGACGCGCCACGCCACGAGGCCAAAAGGGCCGAAAAGGCAATAAAAAAGCGCCCCATAACCCATATTCACGCCCCAGTAGACTTGTTGATTGAAACGCCCTACGCCCAACAATGGAGCAATCGACCCGTATTAGACGAGCCCTGCGTTCCAACAAAGAAGCCCAAATGATCCGTTCCTTACCTTTCCGGGCCGCACCTGGTAATTTTCAACCTGCGTCAGCCCCCTTTTGGCGTTATTACCTTTTTATTTAACCCCCCAGGGCCCGCCCGGTCGCCCAGCAACCCTTGGTGCCAGGGCTGTATTTTGAAACGCCCCGCTTGGTCTGTATTGTGCGCCCAAATCCGTAATAAGCCTTCCCCCTTCATAACACAGCGTCTTCAGTTATCCGTCGCCAGTCCAGCGCCTTTGAAATTGTGTCGGGCGCTCGGCTGAGGGCGTTTTTATTACCGCCTATGCTATTGCTGCTGTTTGGAAAGAAGGTAAAAGGGTTCGTATATGTTTTGGATTGCTTGATGCGTGCGTTCGTATACGTGGCGCCTTTCTTTACCAGCAACTTCTTTGAGGGTGAGCAGTCGAAATTGGTCTTCATTTGGCGGCGCGGTCCCTGGCTGCTGTTTTCAGTTCGAAAAAGCTTAAGCCCTAGTTTGCTAAGAAGTAAAATTTTGCGCTGCTCTTTTCAGTTCTAAAAAGCTTAAACTAACCTTCGTTTGCTAAGAACGGAATTCTTGGAGATGGTAGGCTTATTAGCGAAATTACTTTAAAAAGGCCGTTTTTCGTGTTGCTGTTGTGAAACCAGTTTCAAGGTAACAGTCTCTAGTTGCAAGAAGAAGCAGTGCAGCTACTACCTAGGTGCTACTATTTTGGTCGCTTGCCTAATCTTTATCTATACAGTGCTGTAGACGTGCCCTATGCGCTAACACTGTCTGGTAAAGATGCGGCATTCAGAGCCACTTTCACCGCAAAAATGTCGGACCTTTCGAACCGGATTGTCCAGTTCTAGTAAAATGACGCCGCTTCTAAAGAACTTGAAGCACATTTTGTTACATTTATGCTGATGCTTGATATTGGGAAACGGCGTGTAAATCTAGTCAATGGGTTGAGAAACTTTAACGAACAAAGCCTAAGCGAGCGGTTTTTATTATTCCTTTGAGTTGGCTGTGTGTTTTTTTTTTTTTTTTTTTGAGAAAAACAAGACTTAGTTTAATTTAATTTTTTTAACTTAGCTAGCAATTTGGCAAACATACGGACACATTTGTAGCTAAAAAAAGCCACCATCCCCAAAATGCCAAATAACTGTTTTATTATGCTTTTAAATTAATCGAAAATTTTAAGAGTAAAAGACTAACGATTTGCCGAAAGACAACGCGTAGTTAATCGTTTGCTTTGTTAAAGCTCGTAAAAAAGTGTACTTAACCGTAACTTAATGGTTTGCTGGACTAGCTGCACCTTCCCGTCGTAAATATTTGTCGGAATTATTACTGGCCTTTACTTTGCCATTCGTTCTAGAATTTTCAGACATTTCCACATTACTTTTACATTTAACGAGTTTTTTGAATTCCGCTAATTTTTTTAACACACTTTAAACTTCTGTATGGGCTTTGATATTTTTACTGCGTTATTTATATAAAGAGTTATTCGAAACGTTCAAAATGATACCTACTCCTGTATGTGCTTTGATATTTTTGTTACGTCTTACTGACGTTAGTTTTTGGATTGCTAGATTAAAAAAAACTAACTAACAATAACTTAATTAGCCTTAGAAGGCAAAACGAGTAAACAACACTGTTCTCGGAAACTAACATCGTTTTTCGATAGCTGAGTACTAAACAACGGAAATACCGGCGCTTTCTTAGTCAGAATAATAAAATAATCGTCATACTAACATCATACGTAGATAACTAACCTACTAGCTACAGTAGATATAATAGCATAACCAAACTTGTCGTATTTCGGCTTTCGGCATTTTTCGATAGCTTATGAAATATATTGTATATACCGCCGCTCAATTAGTCGCAAACACAAAAAACGATGGAAAACTAACAAGCATATTAAAATAACTAATTTAGAAGTATTGTAGGTAAAATAACATAGCTAAAATTTCGCCCCAAAACATTAAGCATTCGGTAAAAAACTGCCAACATTTTGAATAGCAAAAATAGTCGTGGTAGATAACTAACAAGCATTTCAGCAAGTATTGCTAGTAAAAAAAGTTTGCCACAAAAGATAAAAACATTCGGTAAAAATATACCAGCTTTTTTAAATAGAGTAGAATAACATAAAAAATATAGTCGTGGTAGAAAACTAACAACGGCAGTTTTGAGTAGCCAACTCGGCAGCCACTGTAGATGATTGTTATATAAAAAAATTAGTAGAAGCTGAATTCGATGCAGTAGTAGCAGAGTTCATTTTTTTAGTTTAGTTTTAAACTGCTTGCAAGTAGAGCTGCCTCAGCCGTCATTTTTCACTTTGCGGAAGCTTTAAGCGACTTCTTGCCGGAAAAAAGCTCGCGCCCGACACAGTGCCGACGTCACGTGTCGCGCGATCCCGCTTTATCGGAGGAGATTGTTTGATCCGCAGCTCTCATCTATGACGTCACAACGAGACGCTTTTTGGCCCGCGGGGCAAAGCGGTTCTGTAGTCGAGTTTCGGTTCGCTTCGGTGTTTTGTTTTGAGGTGAAAGGTTACACGCCTTAGAAGGAATAACAAAATGTCATAAAAAAATGCTCTGAAAAAATTACCCCGTTTGGGTAATTTACACAGGTTAAAAACCAATGGTTTACCCAAAAAAGTTGCGAAACTTTGGGAGAATAATGGTTGGAGGCTGTAGTCGAACGTAGAAAGAATATCAAAGCCCATACAGAAGTAGGTATCATTTGAACGTTTCGAAAACTCTTGATTCATTTTTAACATTGTTGAGAGCTATTCGAAAAGTTCAAAATTCTAATCTAATTTGAAAAATTCCTGAAAAGACCACATTTTAATTCTAATCTAATTTGAAAAAGTCAAAATAAATCTAGTTGTCCAAGTCTGTACACTACACAGTCTCATAACCGGTCATTCCACTTAACTCTAGCCTTACCTGTGCCAATAAACAGGGCGTCACCTTTTCGTTTGTGCATTCACAATGGCCATTGTCGACGCGCTGCCGTCACGCACGACCGGGCACGGCGCGGCAAAAGGCGAAAAGGGCGCGAGTTCAGTGTTTAGTCTGCAGCGGTGACGCGTTTCGGGCCGATGCCACGTACGGTCGTACGCACGATCGCATGTATTACGCGTGAAAGCCAAAACCGCGCATTTTTTTCATTTTGGAGGAACCCTTTTTGTTTTTCGTTGGAGCAAATCGCTTTTTAAGGCTGGGAATTCGTGGTCTGATGAATTTGCGTGGCAGCTTGATTTAAAAAAGGGAAGAGGCTATTCAGCCGAACACCCAAGTGGTTTAAATCGATATATAATCACACACAAATGCAAGCGTAAAGGAGCGATCCGGTGAAATAGCCTATGTGCACCTCCTGAGGCTATTTACCCGGCTTACAAAGTAATTTAAGTCGATTTCAGAGAAAATCATTGAAATTATGCAAAACTCGGAAAATTAAATTTAATTCCACCACCCTAACCGAAATTAATAAATAATTACCTATCGGTTCAATCGTAATAGAAAGATCCGGTCAAAAAGCTTATAGACACCTGAGGCTATTTACCCGGACTTGGAAATTCGATCTAATACTAGAACCCCAACCCTAACCCAAATCAAGAAATAATCACGTATTGGTGATTTGGGTGTATACGGAATAAGAGCAATCCTTGTGTGATGTTTATGGTTTTCCTCAAAATGTAGTATTATGAAGTTGACAGCATAATGGCTGGATGTTGTAGCTAGACGTATATATATTGAATATAAGGACAAAAAAGAAGTGTTTTAAAAGAATTTGCAAACGATAGTCATTCTTTAAACATTTTAGTTATAATTTGTTGGCAATAATATATTAAAAACTTTTTTAAAGATTGTAGAATATTTTTCATGAAAATCAGATTTTCAAATTTTTCAAATAAGCGGGTGCATATTTAACAAGCTACATACTTCATTGGTTCTACTGAAGTCAAATTATTTTCCTGTGTGCGGTTTTCAAACTATTCAAAACTTGTTTCGTGCGTAAACAGCGCACAGCAGATTGCGATACCGGCTTTGCCGTTTTTCCCGACTGGAGTTTTCTTGATAAGCGCCAGACCGCTATAGTGTTTGGGTCATGACATGCGCTCGTGTAATGTATTTTGTGTACTTGCTTTTGGCGTACTTCGCAATAAACGCCCAAATCAACTTCGAAATGTAGCTTGCAAAGAAATTTAATTTAAACAACTGACTTTTTTTAGCGAGTTTCTATTTTGTGCGATATTTAATGCCAGTTTTTTTTAGCTGTAAGTTTGTGCGATAGTGTACTATCAAGTTTACGAATACCTAATTATACAGCAAATAACAGGAACACACACATAAAGCAAACTATATCTAAAGCGGAATTATCTATAAAACCCGCAGCATTAAGATCAATGACAAAATAAAGCCAAATCACCCAGCAATATCAACGATAGAATATGGTCGTAACAAGCACTAAAAAAAGAATCGAAAAAAGTCCACAAACTGGCCGGGACAAAACCTGAACGGCCAAAATAACTCTTAAAACTTTGGTAGAGGACATAGGACATTCGGGGCAACCGGTTTGGCCGTTGGTATCGCCGTTTTGGTCCTCTAAACCAGTGGTTCTCAACCGCCGGTCCGCCAAATATATTAGAACTTTATATCTCAATTGCAAAATGGAAGATGTTGAAGGCTTGCATTAAATTTAGAACTTCGCCAGTTGCGTAATTTGCAGCATTGTGACGTATCATACAGGTCAGCTTAGAGACTACTTGTATGTAAAATAACTTCAATAAAAACACGTATAACACGTATGTTATAAAAAAGCAGCAAATTGCTCATTAAATTAAAGTTTCCATTCTTTGCTTAATTTACGTACTTTTGTCGTAATTTAATTTTGGGTTGATTTCGGTTATTGAAGGTCCACCGGTCCGCAAATTTTGTTTTGAAATTTTAACAGTCCGTAAGCTAAAAATGTTGAGAACCACTGCTCTAAACGTTTTTTTACCCTGAGTTGACACAGGTGAAGAAAAAATAAATCCATTTAACTAACAAGTACGACATTGCCAAGAACATTAAAATGTGCAGCCGGCAATATTTTATACTAAAAATAGTGCTACAATAAAACTTTTTAACAGTTATTTTGATTTTAATATTTCCCAAGGCTTCATGTTCAAATATTGTTTTAAATGGTTTTGATTTTCTTCATACGGGGTGCGGATAAAAATCAAGGGGTTTTAGAAAAACAATCGACCTTCCAAATTTGCCATTATCCTGTTCAAATCACTAATGATATTTCGAATAAATGAGCTTATTTAGACTGTTAGGTGACAATGCTCATGTAGAGAGGTAGTCCTTCACTAAAAAAATACTAACATATTTTAGGTTAAAAAAAACTTATTTCAGGTTGAAAAAATCGTTTTAAACAACAAACGTTTAACAAAATTTAAAACAGGTTCCTCTGGCAATATATATTATTTTCTACCAACGTTTCGGCTTACTATCCGGCAAGATTTCGTCAGGGTCTGACACACAAAGCCAACAAGACGCAAAATAAAATCACAATAAGAAAAAAGGAGATAAAAATGTGCGAGACGCGTTCAAAATTTACAGCGATAAAACAACGTTCAAAATATAAAGCGATAAGACAACGCGCAATTTAGAGGTTATCTTTTAGCACCTGTCGGTACGGCGCTGGAAACAAAACGTCCGTTTTGATATTCATCGTATCCGGCGTTCGGTGTATCTGCCAGGATTCGCGAAACAGACGTTTTCGGTAGTCGCTCTCTCTTGCAAGAACAGTGCCCCCATCGAAATTAATATCGTGTTGACGATTGCAAGCGTGCTGCGCCAAGGCTGAAACCTTGGTAGAAAATAATATATATTGCCAGAGGAACCTGTTTTAAATATACTATGCCTGGTAGCAACAGCATATTTAAACGTTTAACAAGCTTGCCCTGTTCTTATTATTCAAATACCCAATAAATTCTTACTGCACCTTCATAAATATTATATTTCTTCTCAAAAATGTAATCACAAAAAAGTCGAGCTAAAAAACGAATAAAAGAACTCAAAATTATGGAATTCTTTTGGAATTGACCTGACCTGTTCTTAGTATTCATAACCAATAAATTCTTACTGTACCTTTATAGAAATTATATTTTTTCTCAAAAAAGTATTTACAAATAATTTAAAAAATCAAAATTGTAGAATTTTTTTTCGAATTTTATTTCAGGCCGAGCTAGCAGCGCCACCCAGCGATCGATCGAACAGCGACCCCAAGCGGATGGCCCGGTTGCGAACCCGGTTCCTGGAACAATGTCGCAAGTACACCGGGGTGCCCTACAAGAAAAAGTATCACAAACCAGGAAGTAAGAAAAGTTGAAAAAATAGAACGTTTATCGATATTTATAGGTTTTTAATCAAACGGTGATGTTTTAAAAAAAATTACGCTCGATATTTTTTGCTTTGTAATTAAATGATGATGTTTTAAACAAATTATGCTCGTTTTTTTGGAATTTAATCAAATGATGGTAATTTTGGAAAATGAGCCTCGATATTTTTTGGTTTTTATTTTATTGATGGTGTTTTTGAGCAAATTACGCTCAAAATTTTTTGGTTTTAATCAAATTTAGTGTTTTCGGGCAAAGTACGCTCAATATTTTTTGGTTTTTATTAATTAGTTTGCCCCAAATCACCTAGCTCGATATTTTTCGGCTTCAAATCAATTGAGGGTAATTTTGGGCAAATACGTCCTTTATTTTCAGGTTAATTATTTTAAAACAAAAATCTGTTTTTGATTTAGCTTAATTTGTTATATTTTGAGCTAAATAGGATATTTTCCTGAAATATAACTTACGGTTCGCTAAGTACCACCTTGTTTCAAGAGAAACCCATATTATAAAATTATGTTGGGCTTTATCGCAAAAGACCCGAAAATTTACCACTGAGAGTAGAATAGATACAACAGTGAGAACCCTGTCCAAATAATGACTCAAACGCTTTATTGGAAAATATTTTATTCAAAAAGTAGTCGACGGGTCTGGCTATAATATATCGGTATAGAACAGCCTTTCTTAACCTTGGGTAAATTTACCCCAGGGGGTAATTTTTTTCGTTTTAGGGGGTAAATGAGCTATCAATCAAAATACCCACATCAGCTGACAGGACAGAAAAAGTGTGCAAGGAATTGGTGTCCTACTTTCCCAGTTCAGATGAACTGCTAATTCGAAGTTAGCCTATAGTAGCCTATTAATTCTTTATCATCTAGTGTCGGTAACATTATTTTTTGCGATGATAGTCATTTTAGTTAATTGGCAACATTCTTTTCTCTTAGTAACTTCATTGTTACATCATAACTGATATAATTTGCTACTCATTTAAAAAATAGAACCATTTTATATATTTGGGGTAAATATGATATTCAGCTTTGTTAAAAGGGTAAAACATACAAAAATTGTTAAGAACCCCTGGTATAGAAGCAATGCAACTCGTTCCAGGATAAATGAATAATGACAAAGTGAGAACCCGACACCGACACCGGTGCTACAGTTGCGCTTAACTGTAGGAACGCTTGCAGTAGCAACGTACTAGCAGTTCAGCGTACTGCGCTATGCTGTAGTAAGTATAATGTGGTAGGGGTTAGAAATTGTTTAGGGTTGAAATTATTAGGGGAGTTAGTGATGTACTTAGGGGTGGGGTTTGGTAAAATGCTGTATAGGCCTGATTCTGACCATTTAGGTCCCAATCCGACGAATTTAGAACTTATTCCGATTTAGACGTTATTACCATATAAGGTATTCGTCTTATTTTGGTCTTACTGCGAAGTTTGTTTTATTCCGACGTTGATGTTGATCGTATTTCGGTCTTATGGCCGGAGCCCCTTAAAACATCTAAAAAAACAAGAGGTTCCTTAGTTTCTAATTCAATGCGGTATAATAATCAGAATTTTCTTTTCGAATAACAGAATCTACCTGAATCAATGGTGAAAAAAAATATTTTGGTTGCACATCAATGATAAATATTATTAAAAATAAGCATTTACTTTTTCCAAGAATTCGCCTGTATTACTCAAAATGGTTTAAGCTAAAATGCAAATTCATTTTCAGTCAACTAACTGAGAAACATCTAAGCCAGAGGTGGGCAACTTTTTCTAGTCGCGACCAAAACCAATCGAAACAAGGTCTCCGCGGGCCCTAATATGTCAACTTTGTAGACTTTACGCATCTTATTGTCACCGCAACGACTGTTAAATCAGGGATAAAGCTAGGGTGTTTTGCAATTTAACCCTATAATGGAGGAGCAAGATTTGAACAAAGGGCGAAAAAAAATGCCTTTAGGCAATTGAAATATTTGAACAATGGCCTCTTGCCCAGTTTTTTTTTTTAAAATGTGTAGACTTTACACATCTTATTATAACAACCGGAACGACTGTTAATCAGGGATAAAGCTAGGGTATTTCGCGATTTACACGCGACGGAGGAACAACATTTGCGCAAAGCGCAAAAAATATTTGCTTTTTCGTAGTTAAAATAGCTAAAAAATATGAAGAATGACCTCGTGCCCAGCTTGTAAAATAGATCGCGGGCCGGATGATTTGCGTTGACGGGCCGGATCTGGCCCGCGGGCCGTAAGTTGTCCACCCCTGATCTAATCCCAGGTTAAAACAGTTAAATCTACCGTGTCTGACACATTACTTTTGCCCTACTTCGAATTCAACCCGATGGCGCGAAATCAAGCGACGCTTTCGACCAATCAGGGAAGGAAACGGCCACAACGTCACAATCGCCTTCTCGCGGAGAAGAGCGCTCCCATTTTTTCCCACTCTTTACTCACTCTGACAGATTTGAGAGCGGTTTTGTAAGGAAGTAAGAGACATGTGGCAACGTTTATTTTCAACTTTTGCGTTTATTAAGAAAAATTAAAGTTGGATTTCAATTTAACAATGAAACTCACCATTTTTTAATGTGTTTTGGCATTTTAATCGACTCGTTTAAAGCACGCAATGGAATCATTAAAACTACATAAATTGGTGAGTAATGGCGACGTCATAAATGGTTTAGACCAGTGCTCTTCAACCTTTTTTGGTTTGGTGAACCCTTAAAGTTGTTGTGACCAACTTATGCACCCTGTTTATGTACAAGGTAAACTGGGTTAAAAAGCGATATGAAAAATCATATGCGTATCAATATCATAATGTCAATTAAACCGAGCGGAGCTGCCGAAGTTTTACACACTGTCGTTGAGAGTTTGATTTTGGCTGCAGGCTGCTTGCGAGTACTATTGCATGTCATACAAAAGCATTCAACGTCAAATATTAATGATTCATTAAAAGTTTGTGATGTACACTTGTATACCTTTTAGTAATGGTGCACCCCAAGCATATTTTGTGCACACCGTTGAAAGAGCACTGGTTTAGACCAGTCGTTGTCAATCCGCCGGTCCGCCTTAACTTTTCTGCCTGTCCGCCAAAGCTATCATAATTTTATATTTCAATTGTAAAATGCAAGATGTTGAAGGACCCCCCATCAAAATTTGAACTTCGCCAGTTACGTAATTTGCAGCATTGTGACGTAACATAGGGTTAATGGTCTACTTTGGACTTTATCGTACGTCACAATGCTACAAGTGCTGTGCCGAACTGTTTAAAATTAGGCTACAACTCAAAGTCTTAAACTTAAAGACCAGTTGTATATGTATGTGATAATTTAGGTAAACTTTAATAGAACAACGTATAACACGTATGATATCAAAAAGACAGCGGCGAATTGCGACCCCTCATTGGGTGGCGACCCATAAATTGAATACCACTGCTCGAAACAAACGTATACCTTCAAATCCCCAATATATTAAAGCTGCTCCTTTCTTTGCCACGTTTTTAGAGCTTTCTTCTCAGAAACAAAGCGCTCGCGACCGTTTCATACGTCATAATAGCGAGACCCCTCGCCAATTACTTCCCCAAAAAGGCTGGCAGCCGTTCCTAAGTCAATCCAAAGTGACTTCATCCGCGGTTCAGTCATTACTTTACCTGGAAATCCCTAACCTCACTGGCACGTGTGACACTAATTCTGCTTCTAAAGGCCACGTTATAGTTTAAAACGGGGGTTCTTAAACTGGGGTCCATAGACCCCTATGGGGTCCGCGAACTAGTTTAAGGGGGTCCATAAAGACTTACTTAAAATATTACAGTATATTTAGAAAGTCAACATTTTTTAAAGAAAACAGTTTGATTAAAAATAAAACGGGTTTGCACTGAATGTATTTTGAATACATTTCAATTTCATTTTTTTTACCAAAATCAGCAGATTTATGAAGTCTATATTTGACTGTGACGTCATTTTGACATTTTTTTGCCTCCTGTGGTCCATGCAAGGCAGAAAAATATTTGAAGGGTTCGCGGTGAAAAACGTTTAAGAATCCCTGGGTTAAAACGAAGTTCTCAAACTCTTTTAATGCGAACCCCCCAAACAATTTGTTGGGTTCGTGTGGACCAGGGTCGGCATGGAATTTTTTTGAAATGACGTCATACGATTAGTAAGCTTTTAAAGATTTTTTAAAAGGGAATCACACGTTGTATTATGTGTATTCCAGATCCTCCCGGCCCGCCAAGATACTTTCTATTTAAAAAAAGTTGTCCACCTCTGCTAGAGGCCATTTAACCGAACCGTTTTTTTACGCTTACACCCATTCGTTATATATGATTATATATCGATTTGAAATACTTTGTTAGCCGGGTAAATAGTCTCAGAACGTGCCTGTAGACTATTTGACCGGATCGCTCTTTTACGCTTGCACCAATGCATGATTATTTATTGATTTGGGGGTGGTGGTATTAGATTTAATTTTCCGAGTTTTGCATAATTTCAATGATTTTTTCAAAAATCGATTTAAATTACTTTGTTAGCCGGGTAAATAGACTTAGGAGGTGCATATAGGCTATTTGATTGGATCACTCTTTTACGCTTGCACCCGTTAGTGATTATATGTCGATTTGAATTACTTTGTTAGCCGGGTAAATAACCTCTTTCTATTTCCAGGCCCCGAATACGGTTCTAAGCTGTTTCTTGACTGCTGTGGCCTGGTGCGCCGCGCCCTCAGGGACCTTAGTAGGGACTTTGGGTTCCGGATCGGCCCGTGGAACCAGGCCTACATGTTCGACACCCTCCCCCTGACCGTGGAGGGCGAGGACCAAATGCGCCCCGGAGACCTGGTCTTTATCTCGGGAAAATACTACAACAGCAAAAGTAAACCCATCCTGTATTCTCAGTGTTGTAAACATGTCATTTTGAAATGAGCTAAGAACCAGTCAAGCTATTTGTAAAATGACTCAAGTCCAAATTAAGTCCCAGACCAAGTCATCGGTTCCCCAAGTCAAGTCCAGTCAAGTTATTAGTAAAATAACTTAAGTCCCAGTCAAGTCATTTGAAAAAATAACTGAAGTTCAGGTCAAGTCACTCGTTAAATACCTTAATTCACAGTCAAGAGTTCGTAAAATAATTTGAGCCCCAGTCAGGTGATTTGCAAAATAACTTAAGTCCAAGTCAAGTCATAAATTCCCAGTCAAGTCATTCCTAAAATGACTTAAGTACCAATCTAGTCATTCGTAAAATAATTTAAGTACCAGTGCAGTCTTTCACAAAATAAGTCAAGTCCACGTCAAGTCATGCGTAAAATGACTTAAGTCCAAGTCAAGTCATTCACAAAATAAGTCAAGTCCCAGTCAAGGCATTCCTAAAATAACTTAAGTCCCAGTCAAGTCATTTTTAAATGACTTAAGTCCCAGTCAAGTCTACTTGATTTAATAACCAATCAAGTCCCAGTCGAGTCATACTTAGAGTTTTAAGTCAACTTCAAGTCAAGTTCTTTTCATAAAATTAAAACGTATAAATAGTCGAGTGTTTATATGAGCAATATCTCAAGTAAAAGATATCAAAAAGGCAACGTATACGATTAAATTGTTTTATGTGCCAACTTTGTTTTAATTAAAACAAAAAGCCTAATTTTATAAAAAAAATATTCAATGTAAAAAACTTCAAACTACAAATTCAATGCGGACGTTTTGTCTTGCACAGTGCGCAGTCAACTACACAACGTGGTTCACGTGGAAGTCTGGCTTGGAGAAGGCAAAAAGACGATTGGAGCCAGGTGGCACCGGGGTAAAGTACAGGTACACGATGAAAAAAATCATTTTACTGACCCTTTTCTGTGTATTTGCCATCGGCGTGTTGACTCAGATTGACTCTCAAGTCTCAATTCTCTACTAATTTCTCATATTTTATTAAACAATATATGTATCACACGTAGTAAGGATATCAAAGAAGTATAGGTAGCATTTTAAGCGTTTCGAATATTTTTTACATCATAGGTTGAAAATGACTAAAACGATATTTAAAACGTTTAGCATGCTACACTTACTTCTGTATGGACTTTGATATTTTTACTATGTCTTACTACAACCTCCAGACTTTACTTTAACATTTATTTGAAACGTTTACGAATTGCCACCTACTTCTGCATGGGCTTTGATTTTCATTCTACGTTTTACTAAAACCTCCAACCATTAATTATGCTTCAACATTAATGTATTATACGCTTATTCTGCTTGGTGAAAGGCATTGTGTGTTTCAAAAAATTTGTGTAAATTTAATTTTTCTTTGTAATGTTATGTTTCTAAAACCTGGTTTTTAAACAATGTATTCACCTATCTTTGAATGCATTTGGTGGTTAGAAGTAACTGAGCCATTTTTGCCATAATGGGTTGTACGTAGTTAATAATCATAAGAAGAGGGGGTTACATTTAGGACAAATTACCTAAAACCAATGAAAAATGTCCATTGACTATTTGTGTTTTATAATACTTGTTGGTCCTTCATTAAATCGCATTTTAAAGCGCGTGAATCCATGTTTAGTCTGTGATAGTGTTTTTATGAATTTTGGTATATTGTTTTCACGCCGTATAACAAAGTTTCAAAATAGCTGGGTGCGTCCGAATGAGGAAAATATTTTTTGTATGACTTACGAATTGCAGTTTATGGCCTAGGTTACTGCTGGCCTGTGTTCTAATTATTACCAATCATTCCAAACGAATCAAGTCCATTACTCGCTATAATGTAAAATAATTTATTTGTTTTTAATTATATGTTTTTTGAATAGCGTAAGTTCTGGCGTCAGTTGACCTGCTTAACTAAACAAAACGAAATCTTTACTCTTTCGATCAAGCATCGATTAGTTTTACATTTTTGTTGAATTGTATGCAAAATTTCAAACACAAACCGAAAATTATTGCACAATTGGCCTAAGTTATACTACCAGCTGGGGAATTAACTGAACACGTAACAAAATACTTTTTTGGCTTCGAAGGATCTTAAGAGTGCATGTTACTTAAGTTTATTATGAAATATTTTAAAACAAATTTCTATTCCTTTTAATGTTCATGTGTTGGAGCAGTGTTTCTTAACCTTTTTATTTGGGGGCGCACCTAGAGACGTATGAAAACGTGGCGGCGCACTTTACGAGCGAAGCGATCGCGAATTTTTTGAGTACCTGTATTTCTCTTAAATTGCCTGCAGTTTTTTTAAGGGACTCAAGCCTTTAAGACTAAAAACGTTATTTTGTCATTTAAGTCTTATTCCGATTAATTTTGAACTTATTTCGACATGTTTAGGTCTTATTCTGTCGTGGTTATTAATGCGAATTTGCGTTATTATGTCGGTGGTCTTAATAAACCTACTTATGGTAGCCTATTATAGATTAATTATCTGATTTAGATATTGTTGCTTTGTAGCTCCTATTGCGTTTTTACTTGAAAGGCTTGTGGAATCAATGAGCTAAGCTCAATAGGAACGTAAAAAATATGTGTTTTATATAACAGGACTTATACATTATTTTTTCCTTTTGCTCGCGGCGCACCTGGCAGCCTTCCATGGCGCACCGGTTGAGAAACGCTGTTTTAGAGTAACAAAAAGAATTATATTTTCGCCAGATCTTAATGAATGCAGCGACCAAAAAATAAAACCCATTTAAAAACCTTTTCTGGAATATTGTGGTCTTGTACCGATCAAATCCTTTCTTTTCATACCTATGATCGGTGTGCATATCGTGGGCATTAGTGGGTTCTTACGGTTGACTGGCTCTAAAATTAGGGGGCTCTTTTTATACCCCTGTAAAGCCTATGGGGTTAAAATGGGACTTAGTTCGAATCTTTGTGCCAAATTTAAAACCTTGTTCTAAGCACCAATGTTACTGTGTGCTTTTTTTAACAAAAAACATTTTTTTCTCATACTGAACACATTGGGTACATGCTCATAAACTGTCTAAAATTACCATGTAAATCTGGCACCTTTTTTATTTTTATTTTTTATTACGTTACCGTGGGTAATCCGTCCAAGATGGCAAGAAAAATCTTCATTAACTGTTGTTTTCGGCAAACCTATATACTATTAATGTTTCGTTTCCGTGGATTGATCAATACTAGAAAGGATTAGTGTTATTATCTTTTGTATATAAATGTTTTAAAAGCTTGAGAAAAATCAATATTATCCGTTTATATCCGTTCAAATTGTTGTAGACGTAACACCTCTGTTGGCCGCCTTAATGTAAAGGAGAAAATCTGTTTCTCTCAAAAATCTTTATTTTACGGCTCATAAAAATCGATATTTTTACAAGGTGGAATATTTCGCTTTAGGCTCCATTTGACCGGTTCTTTTCATGCCACTTTTTTAGGGAAGCCATAATTTTCACTTTCCGTGTTACTCTATATGCGTGTTAGTGGCGTTAACCAAGTAAAGTTAATAAAAAAACATTTTTAATTGTGTTCCCATGACTTTAATACTTTTTTGTTTTCGATTTACATTCAAACAAGTCAAGTTGCTAAATACCCAGTCAAGTCATTATTAAAGCAAGTCAACTTTATGTCAGCTTATCGCCATAAAACAAAATGTTAAACATTAATTCTGGTTTCCTCACTGATTATGAGCAATACTTACAAAAACGTACAATATAGCAAGCTAATTGCTTTATGTGCAAAAATTTATCGAAAGAAATTAATTTTAACAAAAAAATGAAAACACTTCATTTTAACCGTGACACAATGACTTAAGTCCAAGTCAAGTCATTTTCCAAAATACCGAAGTCCAAGTCAATTCGTTTGTCCTACAGACTAAAGTCAATTCAAGTCATTGTTGTCAAAAGACTTTCGTCAAATAAAGTCATTTTGGTCAAAAGACGTCAAAGTCATTTAAAAACAGTGACTTAAGTGCACTTTTACAACAATGTTTTCTTTTGGATCATTAAAATGAATAAATGAAAGGTGTGACGCAAAATCACACAACATGATTTATAAGTAATTTCTAACGCAATTTATTGGATGAAAAGCATGGCTAAGCAAATATTGCAGTGATAGACGAGCGAAAGGGAAAACGTCGTGGAGACATAACCAGGGTTTACCTGTCGGGTTTACTGAAGCCGAACGGATAAACAACAAGCGTACGTGCCTTTTCGCATGGTTTCTCTGAATTTCTGTTCAACACCTCTTATAAGCCGGGTAAATAGCGCACGAAAGAATTCCGTCAAAGTCACGCAGTTAACAGCTCAGGACTTGTGCTTAAAAATGATTCTTGTAACACTTAATAAGAATGTCAAATCCCATACAGAAGTATCATTTTAAACGTTTCGAAAAACTCTTTATTGATTTTCAACATTTTTTTGTTCATTTTTTAATGTTCTTATTACGTCGTACTACAACTTCCAACCATTGTGCTCCAAAGATTCTTGTAACATTTGGTTAAAATGGAAAGAATTCGAAAAAAAAACAGTTATTAAAGTTTGACACAAAATTTTATGTTCAGCCCGCCATCGCCAGTCCTTTCAGTTATCCGCCCTTTTATGAAAAAAGTTTGAGTTTCAAGCAGGTTACGCCAACGCTGACTGTAAAGCAAGTTGGTTCACAAGGATATCGAAAAAAACGCTCTGTTGGTCTTGCTGTGTTTTGATTACAAGCAAATTTCTATAAGTTTAGAGCATAATGGTTGGAGGTTTTAGTTAAACGTAATAAGAATATTGAAAAAAAAATAAAAAGTTATTCGAAACGTTTAAAATGCTTCCTACTTCTGTATGGGCTTTGATGTTCATTTTACGTCTTGCTACAACGTGGTCGGCAAACTGTGGGCCGCAGAGCCATTTTTAGTGGGCCGCGAGTTACTTTTGAATAGTTTAGTGTTATCACGTAGTTGTGGGCCGCGTGATAGTCGTGTATACATTGCACTATATTTTAAAAGTTGGCGTGGCATAGAATTTTTAAATTGGCTCAGCTTGGAAAGGCCCACGTGACAAATGTGGTCTTTAGAGCCTGTCGAACTATATTTTTTTTTTCGTTTTATAGTATGCGTATATTCTTCGTTTTATAGTATGCGTATATTCTTCGTTTTATAGTATGGTTTACATTATGAAATGGCAGTGTTTTGGGCACCAAGGCGCCGTGTTATATTTCACCTTAAAATCAAATATCCTGAATCCGCCACTGTTTCCGTACTGGTTTTACGTACCTTTAATAGCTCTGAAAAGAGTACTTTGGGCCGCGACAAACAAATGTTGCCGACCACTGTGATACAAGAATCATTTTTGTGCACGAAATTCGGTTTTAGTTAAACGTAGAAGAGGTATTCATGCACATATGACCTCTGCTGTAGGAAATGACAATACAGCAGCCTTAGGTATAACCCTAACGTAATCAGTCCAGGATGTGGTTGAAATTTTTCTCAAGCGCTTGCGTACTGAAATAACTTTCTCCCTTCTCGTTTCAAGTTATCTTAACTAAACCCCGTGAGCTATTTTCGGAGACACAACGTCTTTCGGTTTCGCTTCCCTAAAAACCCACCATCACGCCTCAGTGATTTTCTTGTGACCCTGACTGCTACGTCACACATCACGTGACATTCGTTCGACGTGGAGTCCCGTGACACGTGACGCACGGGCGTAACAACCGTATCGCTTGACGTTGTCTTTAGTGAGTGGCAATTCCAGTTGCCGCTTCAACAAGCGTGAGTTCTTTGAAAAGGCCCCAATGGCCAACTTATATTTAGGGCATTCTAACTCACCCTTTTGATGCATTCTATACTTATTATTAAGGATGTCTGATGATATCAATACGGAGCCGATACCCGATTTCAAGTGCTAGTGTCGGTACTCGTCCGATACTAGGGTGGTATCGGCTCCGCTTGAGGTTTTTTTTCTATAGTTAGTTGGAATTCTCAATTAGCATTTTAACAAACTGTTTGTAAACTTAGACCATTTTCATAGTTCTTTAAAAAGGCTCCAATGGTCAACTCATATTTAGCGAATATTTAGGGCATTCTGACGCAGCCTTTTGGCGCATTCTAAACTTACTATAAACGATCTCCGATAATATTGGATCGAAGCCGATACCCGATGCCAAGTAGTAGTATCGGTACTCGTCCGATAATATCGGATCGGAGCCGATACCCGATGCCAAGTAGTAGTATCGTTACTCGTTCGATAATATCGGACCAGAGCCGATACTCGATGCCCAACATATTGCAATCAAAATGAAAACCCAACATGTTTTAATGAAAATGTTTTGCAAATTCAAGAAAAAAAGCTAAATTTCATAATAAAAAATGCTTAAAAAACCACTTTATTTCAATCTAGGTCATGTCAAGTCATTTGTCCAAAAAATTTAGGTTATGTCATGTCATTTGAAAACGTGACTTAGTGCAATTAGGTCGGGTCATGGACTTAAGTCATTACAACACTGTTAGCGCCTTTAAAAGCTGTTCACAAAGTTTCTTTTTGAACAGCCTTGTAAAGAATAGCAGTTGATCCGAATCGTGTATTTCCAGTTAACTGGTGACCTGTCGTTGTTTTAGCTGATCTAGCTCATTTTAAAAAGTTTGGCGCCAATCTCAAGTTAGTTGTTTCACGCTGTTATCACAGCAAACTCCTAAACTCACCTAATTCCCGAATTCTCTTACGAGTGTACACTGAATGAAAGACACACACAAACATATGTGTTTAATAACATCTGTGATCTGGCCCCTCGGAAGTTGCTTTATGACCAACGAGTGTACACTGTTAAGCATTTTTCTCAGAGAAATTTTGTCGGGTGGTTTCACTATGGTCTGACGTGTGACTGCACACGACAGATTTGGAAAAATCCTACAATATGTAGCCGTAATGTTCAACCTTATCATATCTTTCTGTAATCGTTGTTTGTATTTTTGATATGCCAAAAATATTCGCAACTAAGCATTTTCAAGAGTATTTCATAATTCCGAAAAATAACTGAACTATGTCCCATCGGTCGTCAGTAAAACATCAAAAACTAATGACTAACGACAACAAGACACAAATGCAGTTCTTTATACAAAAATGCGTTGTTTAAATCAATGTATTCCTAACGTGTAAATATTTTGTTAAATTTTGATACAAGTCAAGTAATTTTGCCCAAAAGATATAGGTAAAGTAAAGTCATTTAAAACAGTGAATTAACTGCACTTAAGTCAAGTTATTTAAACATTGACTGGATGTTATAAAAGTGTTTTTTAAATTGATCACCAGAATGTCAAATGTCTATAAATTATTGGAAATCGCAAATTTATCAAAATAAAATAATTAAGCTGGAACAACTGCTGTAAAGGAACGGTTTTTTTCAATAAATTCCACCTAAAATGATGTATGGCGTTCGATGAATAAAGACCTCTTATAACTCGGCAGATGCAGGTTTCACAAAAATTTACCGTATCAGTTTATTAAGCGATATTTTTCCTGTTTTCAGGTGTTCGACTCCTATAAGTTCGAGAGCACGAGTTACCACAGCATGCAATATCACTTCAGATCGATAGACACCTGGCTTCAAGGAACATGCAAAAGGTTTGTTCAACAGCAATACCGGTTCAGTTGTATATCAAATAAACGTTACAGTAAAACCTGTATTTCTCACATTTTTATGGCTTACTGCCGACGTTTATTTCCCGTGGCATGTAATTCCAGTTGGAAGGTTATGTGAAGTAAACATTACGACTAGGCCATGGTTTACCAACTTTTATTATAACTGATATTTCAGCAAAAAGATTACTTTTTTTTTAATTTCATCTATAGTGACTTCTAGTCCAAGAAAAATAGGAAGAGAAATATGAGATTGGTTCGAATCACGATTTTTTCAAAATTTGGAAAAAATTGCGAAAGAAAATTAAGACATACGCACATTAAAAAAATTTAATTATTCAAAGCCCTTTTTCTACTTATGTTTCGTTCACTGAAAGGTTCCAAAAAAAACAAGTGAAAATAATTGGGTCACCAAAGCTTCGCGAACTTAGTTTTTCGGAAGGTTAAGAAACACAACCCCAAATAGATACAGGGTTTTGTGTGACGTCAATTACCCCGTGACTGACCCCAAAATAGGGGTTTATCCGCGTCAATGCTTCGGGGAGCTATTTATAAACAATTCGCAGTTTTCTCGCGATCCATATCAGTCGGGCGGAGGTCATGACCTTAGTTTTGCTCGACATAAAAAACCTGGGATTTCTAAATGTTTACTAAACGTCACGGAGATTTAAACCTGTTTTTTACTTTTTTTGTGCGCTTACCACTTAGAAATCATACGCGCAGTTTTAGGGTGTTTGTGCGCGCCGTTGAAACAGACTTGGACAACTAGATTTATTTTAGCTTTTTATAAATAGATTAGAATTACATCATTTCAGTTTTTCCAATTTAGAAAAAAGTCCTTGCGAGCAAAGTGTAATAATTCAAATTCTTTGTATCGACTGACAAAGTGACATTTTTGGTTCAATCCGAATTAGATTAGAGCTAGAATTAGAGCACACAAGCAATTCACAAGTTAGATTAGTCACAATCTGCTCTAGTAATTTATTGAACTGGAAAACTAGAAATATATATTGTCCAAGTGATTGAAAATGCCTTGTTTTGCGGGTGCGGCAGAAGTGCTGGAAATGTAAGTTAAACACCAAGAACAGCCGATAGAGCGGCCAAACAAGCAAAGTTTACTTTTACGTTTATCACTTTTTTTTTCTCACTTAATCGTAGATACACACATGGTTATTACTGTGATCAAAATATATGTGTTTCTCTTATTACTCTTTTTAAGACAAAAACGACAAAATACTTGAATTTCGCGGCGTTAACCGCCCAGACCCTTAAAAAACTCAGCCAAAGCCCCTTAAAGATTCCCGAAAAGAGACCCAAGCCCCAAAAATTAGCTTACGTCCAGCTAAAAAGGGATTCGACTCGTTGGCGCGTGACCTCACGTAACCCCGCCCTCCGCCACGTGGCTTTGCGTGGTAGGCCACAACTCGCCACGTCGCCGTTCCGGTTTACCGATCAGCCAAAAAAGTCGCGCCACCTGCAGAAACACGTTGCTTGACTACCTAGCCTACGTACAGTCAAAGCTGCGGCAACAAATTAACATTGCGAACGCGCAAATTGCTTTGGTGGTTTGCGACGATGCGTGGTGCCTAGCTTCTTGCGCCTGAAAGCTGCTGAAAAGCCGCTGTTTTTAACAGCGCTAGGAAATTCGGTCGCTAATTTATCGTACCCTGGGCTTAATAAGGTTGCCAGGCGGAAATATATGATTAGAGGCCTTTGTGTGTGTTTTTTTCGTTCTTTGTGTGTCAAGTTTGTTGGCAATTTCGGAACCTATAGAAACGCCCCCCTAAAAAGGGTGGGAACGTTATTTCTTGGTTTAATCTCGCCCAGGACAAATCTCCACACAATCTAACGAAATGAAATACTTCAGTCGGCGACCCAACCAAATTAAACCACGAAACATGTTTGGGTCGCCACCCATGGGTTGAGAAACACTGTATTAAGCTAAAGCTGATCCGACAAATTAAACACCAACCTGGAATTTAAGATAGAAAATAAGCTGGCTGCATTGTGTACGTGGGTCCATGGACCCCTTAAGGGTACACGGAATAGTTTTGGGGGTCCATGAAGGCCTTATTAAAATTTTGATGTAGAACTTAAATAAAAAAAAATTAAAAAAAAATATATATATACGCAAATCAATTGAAAGACTCTCAATGCTTTTGTTGTAACATTTAGTAGGCTCTGAAAAGTCTAAAATGACGCTTTAAATACACCAGAACATCTGTTAATATGTCGCCTATATAAACTTGTCTTTATCGGTCACACTGCAACTGCTTTGTGGTTTTCAGGCAACAGATTGAATCGTTTATTCAGAAAATAAGCGCACATCTTGACAATTTTATGGACGTAATAAGCATTTTCCGCCGTTTTTAACTGAAAAATACAAAAACGGGGTGATTTGAAATTTTACGACCCCTTGGTTATTAAATTTGCAAACCTTTGCTTGACTTCCTTTAAATTAAAAATCTGTAAAGTGGGTCTAACTAGCGTGTAATATTGAATCTTCTAGGATAATATACTGAATTAAAAAAAAGTCAATAACAACAGCAGAACATTTAATCGGTAATACACAGCTTTTGCTACATAAAAAATGACCACAAAATATTTGGAAACCTTTTTGTTTTGAGTCAAACCAAACTGTTAAAAGACTAATTGAACACCAATGTTGACAAGCTTTTGCACAACTTATCTTGTCGATATACATAAACTGTTAAAAAAAATACATTATAAATGTCCGGAAACAAGTTAGAATCACAACAACTCTATTTTGACAATCTAACTAGATTATCGGCATCTTTTACGCGCAAATTTGATCCCATGTCAAAATATTATGGCGAGGTCCATTGGGCCACAGCAGAGGTCCTTGGGTTATCGGCTTACGTGATCTAAAAGTCGCGGCTGACCAAAACACGCTAACACAGTGAAAAAAGGATGTCTCAAAATCCAGTGTTGTATGACCCAAGTTACTGTTTTCAAAGGGCTTGACTTGACTTGAGTCTTTCGGACGAAGTTTTTTGATCGGGCTCTTTAAATTGGGTTATTTATCTTAAGTTTTGCTTATAAACGAATTTGATTGCTATCAGTTGCGTTTATGGTATCTTTTACATGAGTTATTGGTCATTTTTAGACGAGTTTATTAGTTAAGGTTTTATTTTTATAACAGGGACTTGACTTAACCCGCTCCAATTATGACTTGACTTGGGCAACCGATGACTTGGCCTAGGACTGGACTTGTTATTTATTCGAAAAGACTTTACTTGGACTTGAGTTGTTTTACGAATGACTTGACTGGGACTGAAGTAATTTCAAGATGCCTTGTTTAAAACACTGATATCCACTAACCTTTATTCAATCATACATTTGTTTTTCGTTTGGCAAACCTAATTATTTTTATCGCTAATCAACGTGAAATCAATAATTAACCAATAAGTACAAGGTTCCAAAACAAAAATAGTTCGAAGTTACAATCAAAACACGAAAGAAGGCATAACGTAATGTTCTCTGGTTACAAAATTAACAAAGTTTAACATAAAGCTAAAAAACAGTTTAAACTATCCTTGTCTTTTCTACATGATCTTATCTTAAAATTAAAAAAATATATATAAAAAATAAATAAAAACGCATTTTTCCTCTACAAAAACCAAGAGGGTTTCCGCGTGCTTGGGTGCAATGGCCCCTCAGACCCCGGGACAATCCGGTGGATTATCCCCTCAGTTGATAACGACCCCCTAAACACAGGCCTCCGCTAAGCCACCCGGATCATGGCTCGTAAATTGGCCCCAATTTGAGCTTTGTGTGGCGCTGTGCTGGTATTTTTTCGATTCGACGAAAGTACAGTATCCATTATCCAGTCTTGGTAAATTGCCACTTCGCTCGCATCGCCACTTTTTTTCTAACCGCGTTTATTTGTGTCGCGATGACGGCAAATTGCGAAAGTCGGTTGGCGTGTCGAAGTTTCACTTTTTTTCGAAAAACGGTTTAACCTCCAGAGATTCCGCTTTTTCATGTTTTCTGGCGATTTGCAAAGTAGCCTTTATCATGTGTGGATCTAGGGGGGAATAAAAAAAAATTAGGGATGACGTCACAAATTTACACGTAAACCTGACGTCATAAAAGTAGCCTCAAGAACATCACGCAGTTCGTCTATGTTTTTAAGTTTTAGGCTGGAGATACTTTACTTTAAGACAAAGCCAACATTAAAAAGACGTTATCGATTCTCACTTTTCATAACAGTAAGCGCAAATTTAATAACGTCCGTGAATGCAATGCGACTGTTTGACTAATGCGTTAACATTCAACGTTTTGTAATTCGTGATTGTTTTTCGTCAATGCAAGCAAGCAAATTGCTTAGAGAAAATCCCTATTTAATATTGACCATTGATAAGCTCTGCTTACCTACACTTATTTAACCTTGCATTGTTTTGCAAGTCGACAAACTCAAGCAAATTCTTTAACCTGCGAATATTGACCTGTATAGAATTTGGTGTTTGTTCTACGCCTGACTGCAACCTTTACCTATTGTGACGTCAATAATGCACATAGTTTTATTGGAACGTTCGAACAATGCCGCCAACTTCTGTATGGTTTTAATGTTTATTCAAAGGCTGGCGACAACCTTTCAACCATTGTATTCAAACTTTGTAAAGTTTTGTAATCATGGATCAAAAACGTGGTGGGATTATGAATGACTCCTTAAATAACTCACTTTCAACTTCAGTCAAGGTAACATTTCTAAATATATTCGTTCTATTGCGGTGGTTCTTGATGTTGGGAGTGGCGCGTAACATATAAGAGCATTGCAAAAAAGAGGCGTTTAAATATTTTTGTAAGAACCATATATTGCAAGCGAAATGGCCTAATACAGTTCGAATAAAAGGTTATTTTAGGAGGAATTTCTCAGATGTGTCGAAAATAACCGCCATAATGAAGAGACACTCCCAAAATCGACCAGACAAAGCGCAAATAGCAAGGAATATTAACGCCCTAAAATTTTGGGTAGTCAACCAAAGGTTGCGGGGGTATCTCAAGCCCCCCAGCACCCCTCCCCCCATTGTCGTGCGCGTTTGCGTATCGCGGGGGCGCGTGTGGTCACAAAAGCCCCATTGTGTCGTCCTTTCAGCTTCTGTGGGGCGCACGCGTGGAAGCGAAGGGCGGGCACATTCCGACCGACTCAGAAATCGGTGTTCTTTCGTGCGCACTCAAGCGGAACCGAGCCGCAGCACGAAGAGCTCGCAGGTCACGTGATGGCTGTCGACGAGGCCGTTGAAGCCGGCGAGGTCGATGACGGCGATGAGTCACAAGCAGAAGGTATGAAGCAAGAATACACACGGGTACACTCCACAGCCTTTTCCTTACCATTGTTTTTTGTTGTTGTTTTTGGCATGTCAGTTAAAGGTGGATTTACTCGCCGTTGCTACGTATATTTAATGGGCCGCGAATAGTCTACCCCCTTTTTTTAAGTGTTACGTCTCCTTAAAATAGGAAAAATAATGTTAACTACTTTCAAACGTTAAGATTTTAAAACTTGATAATAAACAAAAGCGCCTCAAAATAAAAACTTTAAAATTCGGTAGAGTCCTTTTTTACCCTTTTATTGTGTGTACGTTTATGATTCGTAAACCTTAAAACAAACATTTTCTCCTGCTACCTAAAATAGCTGAGCATTCAGCAATGCTACTGACTATGGGCGAGAAAAATCAACGCACGTTCCTATACATATAGAAGGCCAATGGAAAGTAGCCTTGTTATGTGTCCGGAATTTTTTAACATTTTAATTATTCTTATTTTTTCACCTTCGCCATTGTACAGGCGAGAATAAAAAATAGCACCTATCAAAAAGCGACAAGTTGGGTTAAAGGCCATCCTACTTAACTTTATGAGCTTCGAGGTTTTCAGAATTTAAAGCACAAATATATTCAGAGTGTTTTATAGACTTGATCATGAATTGTTTTCAGACGCGAGCGATGACGAGATCGACTGTATAGCGTCCTCTTGCGGCGAGACTGTTAAAACCAGGCCACTGCTGGAGGGGGCCAGCGCTGCTGCTGCTTCAGGATCCAGCTCCGAAACGTTTCAAGCTGCCGCGTCGTCGCTAAAACAAGAAAAAGTGAAATTCGTGTCGTTCACAAACCCGTTACCGATTCGCCAAGTTCAAAACAAGTCAGACTCGCATTTTAACTCACAAACTCACAGCGCGGTTGACCACGACAAGAAAAACCACCTCACAAAAATCAAAAGAAGCGAAAAATGCCACGAACCTTCTCCAGTTGGCAGCTTTCTAACTCGCTCCACCCAGTACTGGCGTAACTACGAGGCTCCGTCGGTCCCTGACGTAGAAAAAGACTCAAAATATTCATCTTCCAAAGGTGAAGACGTTGGTCGGGGTAGTGTGGCCACGTATGTCCAGCTTCAGGCCAATTTGAACCGAAATTCACTGGCGGAACGACTGGCCCGTTTGGCCCTTGAGCGAGCCCTTGCCGAATTGCAACTCGAGAATCAACATTTTAAGTAAAAAGCTGCGTTTTTTCTCTTCGCTAACAGCACGCACTGTGACTTGGGATAGGTATATTTTCACTGTAGTGGTTTTAATTATATAGGTAAACTGGCATAAAACCTGTCACATTTTTTTTAATTTCTTGATCGAACTATAGTTGCGCACTATGGTCTGAAGGCTGCGGAGTCAATTAAAAATAACCCGACTCTGGCCAAAAGATAAAAATAAACCCGAGTTCGAGTCCGACTTGGGCCAAGCGATTTCGTCAAGTCCCGAGTCCGGCTTCGACCCTACAACATGTATTTCACTCAATTACGTAAAGAAAATAAGGTGGATATTCAGCAATACACTCATAAAAGACACCCGTAATATTTTGTAATCTGGTTTGCGGCATAAATTGCAAAAAACAATAGGCGTTGTTTTGCTCAATTTTATACCTCTGTAACCCTAAACTGATGTTGGTTCTGCTTTCTATTTTGTCATTAAGACCCGTTTACACTACAGCTGCACTGAGCGGAGCTGAGCTGCACTGGGCGTAAAATTTTTTTCACTACAGCTGCAGTGAGCTGCGCTGGGCGTAAAATTCGCTCCAAAACGTAACGTTTTTCTATAGCTGCACTGGGCTTGAGTTTAGCAAAGCGTGAAAATCGCTCCAAAGCGTATTTTTTCAGCTACACGGGGCTTGAGTTAAGTAAAGTGTAATTTTAAGCTAGCTGCAGCTGCTGCACGGGACTTGAGTTTAGTAAAGCGTGAAACGCTCGCCACAATATAATTTTAATGCAAATTACGCTTTGCTCAGTTCAGTGCTGCTGTAGTGTAAACGGGACTTTAATATAAACTTAATTTACGACTTAAGTTAATCGAATACTTCATTATCAGTGTTGCAGGCTGTATTTTGCCTAAACTCAAATCATTAATGCACTTGTACATTGCTTATTTCTCATCGCTATAAAATGCCTAGATTTATTTCACTGTGCTTTTCTTAACTTAGAGTAATTTACCTATTCATCGCTTGTATTCAAACATTTGTTTTTCGCTGTTCAAGGTTGCTTGTTAGTATTGTGATGTTTTTTTCGACCATGGCCTGCCCAGATTATCCTTCACTGTAGTAAAGTAAATTTAGGAGAATAATTCCTCGTGATATTCGTGTTTGTCTTTATATTTTTATGGAAAATCATTTAGCCAAGTTAGGCATATTCAACAGGAAAACGCCGTTCATACTTTATAATTAGTATAAATTTTTACAAAACAGCACCTAATTCTAGACTAGTTATTTTGACCAACGGACAGGTAATTCTGGCAAATGATTTGATCTAATCTTATTTTTCTATTTTAGAACATTCTTGCCAAAAATAATTATTTAGTTCAATTTTAAACGTTAAAAAAGTTTTCTTTTGGGTATTTGTCACTGAAAGGAATAATTTTAGTATTTATTTTTTAAGCTAAGACTCAGGTCTTGAATCATTTCAAAATGTCTAGGTTATAAGATTGATATCAACGATTATACGCATGAGACACGTTGTGATACATCTGTAGGGACGAGTTGAGTTCTGAATCAGAGTACTAGGTAGGCATAAAATAACTTACAGTGGGAGTTGGAAGAATATACCTTCCCATATCTCCAAAAGATGGAAATAGCTCAATGCGAAGATCAAAGTTCACCTGAAAGAGTTTATCAGCTTACGATAATAAAAACGCCGTTCTTCTTTGCTTAAAACTAAAAATACTAACTTAAAATTATGTTGGGGGAAGTCCCTATCGAGATTCTTGGCATTTCTTTTATCTAAAACGTTTGGTGAGAGAGGTGTATTTCGATTTAGAAGTTTTATTTAAACCTATAAAATGAATACTTCAACACGAATATTGTAAAACCATTACAAATTAAAATTAATTTATTTTTGTTTTGATTGGTTGTATAATAGCTCAATTTGATTAATATGTAACAGTTCTTAAAATCTCTGCATGCGTTCGACGTAATTTGTAAATTGACGACGTGATTTTGATTTTATACAAGACTTTAGAAAATTTGTTTAAATGAAGTAAAAAAAAACTTTAATTGCTGTATGTCACTGAAACATGTTTCACAACAGCACACAACGAAAATTTTGGACCTTCTCAAGCGAAGAAGAACTGACCAAACTTCGACAAAATGCGAACAGAACGTATCGTGAGGCATATTGTGCCAAGAACAAAAACGTTTCGCCAGGTAACTCTAATGTACACAACCAGAGAACTTACATGGCGCTGGTCTAAATTCCAACCCCGACGCACATTATTTGGGATAGTTAAAGTTAGCGTTTGGGAAGGATAAGCAATATTATTAATTAGGGCGCTGGCCTGGAATCCTACCACAGCCATTTAATGAACGCATGTTTGGGTTAGGGTGCGAGTTTGGGTGTGGGTAGAGTTGGTATTGTTTTATTCATTATTTAATAATAATGCTTGACCCACCTTAACCCAAACGCTAACCCTAACCCAAATAATTTGCGTTGTGGACAATCGCTCTTAATCGTATACATTTACATTAAACCCAACAATTATTTATTTTTAATTTACATATATTCAGAGCTTTTGTAGATTGGCTAGCTCTTGGTTTCTTTATCAATGTACACCATTAATATCTGTAGCATGAAAAAAGAAGAACAAAAAATCTCCATAAATATTTTAACTTTATGTCTGTACATAACCGAAATTTAGGAAAGTTATTGAATTTATTAAACAAATTTTTGCAGATGACGACAGTTTCTTCATCACAGTGCAAGAACACAGAGAGCTGGTTCGCTATTATGAGGCAGTCCTCAATGATTTTTGCAGAAGATTCAACCCGACAATGCCGCCCAGCGCCATTGGGACGGCTTGCTTTTACATGCGAAGGCTCTTTTTAAGAAAATCAGTGATGAATTTTCACCCCAAGCTGATGTATCTTGTCTGCATTTGGCTTGCTTGCAAAGTCTGTTGTTTTTTTCTCTCAAATTGCTTTGTAGGTTTTGCTGCATTGAGCTGTTTTAATTTTATTTTCATATTTTTTTTTAGACAGAAGAGTTTAATATTTCTATGGAACAGTTTGCACAAAGCATCTGTGCGGAAAACGAAGCAATCCGTGATGCCATTTTAACAACAGAGCTTGTTCTAATTCAAGTATTGTACCATTGTTTTGTCCGCTTGACTCTGATAGTTTTGCCTTTTGAATAAAATCTTTATTTTTTTTTCAGGAGTTAAATTTCCACCTAATTATACACAATTCCTTTCGTCCTCTGGAAGGTTTTTTTATTGATTTGAAGACAAGATTTCATACACTGCCAAACGCTGACAGTTTAAAGCAATTGGTAAGCATATATTCTCTAACATTATAGTGACTGAAATGTACATATAAATTAAGTGAGGTATACATAAAAGGATTTAAAAAATGTAAAAAAAATTCTTATGTTATTTTATTTTACCTAACATTGTTGTCAAATATAACCAGTATTTTCTGATAATGAATTGCAAAGCCAAAAAGGTAAAGTAGATCAACATCATCTTGATTAAGACACTTTTTGCTTTGACATTTATTGTCAAGCTACATGACAGATCCATGTATATTGTACCCAACAGTTTTTTTTGTGGTGCTCAAAAAAATATTTTTTCTTTATAGTCAAGGGACTTTGTTATACGATCGTTAAACACAGACGTTGGATTGTTGTTCACTCCATCACAAATTGCGCTAGCTGCTCTTCTTTCGTCGGCCTCCAAGAGCAGTAAAAACATTGACAGGTTTTTGTGCTTCGATAAAGTCGATTAAATTAATATTTTTATCTTCTTTTTTCTGGGTTATAATTGGTCAAATTGTATTTCTTATGTAACATAAAATGCAAATACTATATATCCACACTAGTATTTTGTGATAAACAGAATGAATTTTTTTTCATAAATTCTCTAATATTTTCAATATTTTTTGCAAAGCCATGATTGGGTCATTTTCAATTAAATAGTGGATTAGAAACATAACTCTAATTTTGAAGATTTGCAATTTACTTCATGTAGGATTTATTTATCAGTTCAATGCTTAAAACAAAACTTGTCTTGCAAACATTTAGTAAATAGTAGGCTTAAAACAAACGTTTTTTGCATAATTTCCTTTTCTATTTGTTTCAGGTATGTAACTGATGTTTTATTGAGGGGTCAGTCCCCAGCCGTGTTAAAAGAAACAATACAAAGAATCAAAAAGATTCGCACAATTGTTAAAAATGCTGATGCGGCCGTACCATCAAGGGAAAGGATTAAAGTAATTGAGAAAAAGCTGGAGCGCTGTTACGACAAAGTGAGTACAAATTTATATTTTGTTGATGTTTACAACATTCTGTTGAATGTGCATTTAAAAAAGAAAAATTATATGTCTGTATAACAATATAAACACATTACAATAGCATGTTACCTAGACCAGAAAAAAGAAACCAGGTATGTCCTGTTACAACTTTGTTGGATTAGTTAAACTGTTTTACATATATAGTAAGAATATCAAAGCCCATGCAGAAGCAGTTATAATTTTTAACATTTTAAATACTTCTTTATTGACTTTGTTAAAAATGAATAAAAGTAAGGAAAATAGCCTGTGGACGAACAAGCAAGATAGTTTTGCAATAGAAGGTATCAGAAACACTCTTCCTGTGTTTTAAATGGGAAATAAACCAAATTAATGTAAAACGAGATTAAAATCGACTGCTGTGAAATTAACTGACGTTTGTGTGTTTAGTGTTTTAAGGGCTGACAGGATGTAAACAAACAAAAGAGAAATGTTCACAAAATAATAACTACTTCTATACTTTAAAATTGTAACTATGTGTAACTGAAACATCTTAAGATTATGTTCCTAAGATCTTTGAACCTTTCCTGTTGTATGCAAGTACTATTACAATTTTTGAAAAAAATTAAGTTTTAAGGGACATTTTAAAGATGTTCAAAATTTTACCTACCTCTCTATGGGCTTCAAAATTCTTACTCCAACCTCCAACCATTATGCTCCAATGTTTCAATTTTGTTCAACTTTTTTAAATAGGAAAATTGTATTTGGTAATTTAAAATAATTATTTGTAAGCCGTAGTTGACATTTTAACCTATACTGTTATCTAATTTCGGTAAATTTTGCAGTCGAAAGACCCGACAAGCCAGGAATATTCTAAAATCCAGGCAGCGCTTGAAATTGAAAAGCACGAGCGACACGCCAAAAAACGAAAGTTGGAGATCGAGCGAAGGCAGCAAATGGAACGGGACCTTCTCAGATTTTGAGTTTACCCATTTTCATTTAGTAACCGTTTAAAAGGATTCACCTCATTTGGATCTAAACTCGTTTTGGATCTAAAACCTCTTGTTTAAGTTTATAGCAATTGTCTGATATTTAGTACACTAAGTACTATGTTATGGACACTGTTGAACAAGTGTGTTTAAATTAGTAAGTAGTTACAGTTGTCAAACAAATCAACTGTTTCAGTTAATATTTCCTATGTTTGTACATTCTTGTGAAACTGGTAGTCGTAGATAAATGCATATGTTTTCGTAACAGCAACTTACTAAATACTTTAAGTATTAAATCAAAAGTTCAATATAAATTTTGCAATCTTTTTGGAAAATATCTCTTTTAATGTTTTTTTTTGTTTTTTTTTTCAGCTAAAAGTTTCTTTTTTCATTTAAATACCTAAAGAAAAACACTTTCTCTGTCAGCTAAAAGTTTCTTTTTTCATTGAAATGCCTAAAGAAAACACATGAAAGTTATCTGTTTGTTCTGCACAATTTCTCAGCGATGTTTGCTTGCAGTGAATGCAGCAAAGTCAATTTGCCTTGCATAGAAAAAGGGTGTTTGCTCGTTTCACAAATATCAGGAAAGATAGAAAGTTGAATTTTTTCAATGTTGTGCTACTTGTTACAATATTTTTTATCAGCAGAACTTAAGATATAGACTATTATGAAAAGAGTCGTAGCATATACACTGCACCAAGAATTCTAGCTTAGGTAATATTTGCATAGCTATGCTTACTGGAAATATTTACACTGTTAAGGCGTTCAGACAATGTTTTTAATCATTATCAGTTAGTTGGTATGAGAGTCAGAATACTTTATGTTATCATAACTGCAATGTTTCAGTAATTACTTCAGGTTTCTATATTTATAATTAGTTGTTAAAAAGTTGTGAACATTTAATAGTAAATACTGTAAAGTTTGAGGGATTTCAACTTGCGTTTTTTAGTTAGTTGTATCCAAAACAAAATAATGTGTTAGAGCAGTGCAACAACATATCGATTTTTACATAAATGGAACATCTTTCTAACTTTTGCGTTTTGATTTACTGCATAGTCAGATATTTATATCAAGTCTCTACACGAGTATTTTCTTTTGATTAATCTACTTCAAAAATGTCTAACTGCTGCAAGAAAAAAGGTTGCTTATTTGCTTCTGGGATCGGTGGTGCTATTTTACTTGCACTCGGGCTACTGTTGATTATATGCTTCGATGCTCTATACAACATGATAATCAAAAATGTAAGTTGAGTTTTGTGGAGATAAAATGATAAAACCCTAATATTAAACCCTAAAAAAGAATTAGGTAACCTTCTTAAATTAAAAAACATTCATCTTTTTTGATAGTATGGTGTGTCTTCTTTGCAGAAAATACAATTGTATTTTTATCATTTTATGACATTATTATTTTGGGATAATAACAAATCCTTTGTTCTGTGTTGTATGTACAAGACCCTGTCACATAAAATAAATATTTAAACATTTGACGAGTTATTGACAAACATTGACAAACACTACTCTGGCGTCGTAAGCAGCCTTTAAAGGTTAACGATGTGGGCGGGTATAGCGTTCCAAGGTCATGTTGACACAATGTGAATATTATCACAAATTTACCGGGGAGGGGGGCATGTTTGGATGGAGTTCCGAAATTGTACAACAAATAACTTCACAGCTTTACGAAAATATTATTAATTACATAATAGGTCAAGATCATACACAAAGCGTTATAAGAAGAATTTAAGATTACTAATGACAATAATAAAAAAGCCAATAATGGAATGGTAATAGATTGACACTGTGCTGATTCTAGTTGCCAAACAATACCAATAATTTGTGTAAAACAACACGTTTACAGTATAATTTAAGTCAATTAAATATCCACCCTGAAAATTGATTGGCCTCATGCCAATTTTTATGCTCTGCAGAGCGTTGATAAATATTTGCTTCTTGTTCCAGCAAACTGCTGTGGTTCCTGGAACGGCTATGTACCGCTTGAACTGGTATGACGTCCAAATCCCAGTTTATCGCAAGTTTTATTTGTTCAATGTTACAAACAAGGAAGAGTTTTTGGCGCAATCGTCAGGAAATTATGTAAAACCAGTTCTGCAACAGCTTGGCCCTTATGTTTACAGGTGACAAAATATTTTATTAATAATTCAAAAGCACACTTTAAAAAAAAAATAATTACTTTTGGTTTCTTGATTTTCTGTTTAATTTTTACCGATTGCAGAACTAATCTCTTTTAAAAGACTACTCCAGTCATTTGCATTGAAAAAAGTTGAACATTTAATTTTGTAAACTTATTCTACTTCAAATATTTTGCAATTAAAAATGCTAAAAAATAACATAAAGCTTTGAACTGCTTTGCTTGTACAAAGTTAGGGAAAAGATAAACCTTGTCAATAAATAGCCAACTTGCCTAAATCATTTTAGTTTTTGTGATGTCATTGGTTAACAAAAGTTTCTTGCAACATAAAAAAAACATTTCACAAGCACCTAATAATAATTGTTGGTACTACATAAATAGAAGAGCTTTAATTTTAAGAAGTTAATTTTCATACTTATCATAAAATTAAGTTATTTTACATCTGTTACAATAATCCAAATTAAAAAAACACACTTAAATTCTACCCTAAACTGACCCTAATGGACTAAAATTTAAACCTTTTGCCGTTTAGAGATTTAACTTGTTTTGTTTTTAGAGAATACCTAAAGAAGGACAACGTTGACTACCTTGACTACAACGACACGGTTTTGCAGCAGGTTTATTTCCGACAAACCGCGACTTTCTTTTTTGATCCAGATTTATCAGCTGGAAAAGAAGAGGATGTTGTGAACATTTTAAATATTGTTGTTACTGTAAGTCTTAATTGGAACAATTCTGCTGATTTGATGGTGTTAATACTATTTGTGAAAACTGGTATAAAACATAAAATAATTTTTCTAATTTTACAGAAATATATATTATTTCGCCTTATGAATAGGAATCATCAGTAGCTGTACAAAGAGCAAACAAATTTTAATATTGTTGTCACTGTAAGTCTTTCAATGGGAAAATTCTGTTGAATTTAAATTAGAGCTGGATTTTAGTTATATCAAGGCAAAAATGTTGTAAACATTTTTAATATTGTTGTTACTGTAAGTCTTTAAATGGAAAAATTCAGTTAAATTTGATGAAGTTAAAGCTGTTTGTAAAACAGGTATTAAACATAAAATCATTTCCTAAAAATTTTACAGAAATATATATTCCGGGTTATGAATAGGCATCATCAGTTTCTGTATGAAAAGCAAACATGTATAAAATTCTAAAAATAGTAGTTTATCTGTTTTTATAAACCAGGGGTTCCCAACCTGTGGTATGCGTACCACTAGTGGTACGCGAAGGTTTTTCAGGTGGTACGCGAGTAGCTTCCGTTGTTTTTCACAAAACCCTGAATCGACAACTTTATTTTGTTAAAAATTTTTCCCCTAAATCCCATTATAGTGTTACGTAACTATTCCTGTTGTTTCGAAACAATGCCATCTTCAAAATATAGGCCATGTCAATTGTCAATAAGTAGCACATTTGCTTTGTAAAGCGTTTAACGCTGGTACATGGGCGTTAATTATGTTAAACGATTGCTCTTGATAGATATAATCTACTGTTTTATAGCTTAAGCTTTAAATAGCGTTAAATAATGCTAGTTGTAAGCTAAAAATAGATAAAAATGTGATTCAATCAAATTAGTTGTTCTGCTCGAAAAGCAAGAATCTTTCTTATACGTTGTATGGTCTGCAGGAGATACCTTACTTCCGAAAGTATTTTAGTTGTTGAATTTAAATTAGAGTTAGTTTAATCATATCAACCCAAAGTTCTGTTGCACACTGCAAATCTGGGCTGTTGATTAGGTCTCATGCCTCAGTAAGACTATGTAAACGGCTATAAACTGTAAATCATAAAGGTGGAATATCATAGTGTGGAGTATTTTACAAGTAGGTATTTTCGATGGGCAAGTTGTTTCACACCCATTTGTAAAGAGTACCCAGATTTTCACATTTAAACTAAATATCTCTTTGAATGCAAACCTCAACTTAAAAGAAACCCTGGTATAATCATTCTCTTGAAATAATGTTCTTTTAATTATATATTTATTTTGCAATGAAAATTTCGGTATTTTAATTCATTGTCGTAACAATTACCAATTTATTGTTTTAACCTATTTTAGAATTGATGGATGAAACTAAAAGTGGCTTTGAATCCTAGTGTCTTACACCATTTTTTAACGGTTTCAGATTCTTCCATCATTGATAGATACTGTCTTTGCCGACAACCCAGTTGGGTTAAATGGTGCCTACGCACTTTTCAACAAGCTTGTTGAAGACACCAACTCTGAGCTAATATTTACTATGACAGTGGGTGAATTTTTGTGGGGCTTCGATGACCCTCTTTTCACTGCAATTCTGGAACTACTTTTCCCTGAATCGGATTTGGGCGACTTTGGACTTTTTAAACTGGTTAGGTTTTGTTTTTAAAAGTACCAAAAAATTTAGGAATATGAAAAAAGTCAACTTTATGTTACTAAACTTGAGCAACGTGGTTAGTTGGTTTGCAAATATAAGGAGTAGGTAGGCTTCGAGCATATTTAAAACAAAAAATTGTAATAATGTGGTAGTAATGCATGACATGTGCTTATGCCTATGCAATGTGGAGCTGCAATTTGTGGTTGAAAACAAATTGAAATTTTTGTTTTCGTACGTGTTTAAAATTCAAATTCATATGTTAAACATAACTTCCTATAGGCAATCATTTTGGTGCACATGTGTAGCCACAGTTCTCTGGAATTGGGTAGACATTCGCTCGTGTTAATTTGTTCCAACATTATTTGAAATATATTTATTTATATATAAAAACATAATGGGGTCGTAATGTTAATTCTAATTCAATTGTATTTAAATTTGGGTCGCTTATTAAAATGAGACCACTGTTCTAAAGCCATATTAAAAATATACTTTTTCCAGTATAAATAAATTAGGAATGTATGTTAAAAATACTTTTTTCCAGTATAAATAAATTAGGAATATATGTTAAAAATACTTTTTTCCAGTATAAATAAATTAGGAATATATGTTAATTGTGAAAAGTAATATCCAGTCCAAGGCAAGTCATTGTTTCGGAAATAAATTGACAAGTAAAATCAAAATTGGGAACTTTTGAATTACATCTACTGTAAATTGGATACGTAATGGTAAACTATTTTATGTACATAAATTTAAAAGAAAAAATACATTCAGCAAAAACATTCCGTCTAATTTATTTGTCCCCTAATAAATTTAATTAAATAGAAAATATGCAAATTTTTCTTAGCTTACCATTATGAATATCTTATGCTTCAGAAAAATAGTCGTTATAAAGAGAATTAGTGATTTTTTAGGGATTATGTTAGTTCATCTGCAAACCAAGAAAAAAATTTCTTTGGAATTTTTTTATGTTTGGCTCTTTGCAAGCATTTTATTATGATGCAAAAATCATCACTTCCTTTTAGACAAACATGTCGATCGGCTGGCGAGACTACCAAGTTTATACTGGTAAGGGAGATTATCGACGCACCAATGAAATATCGATGTTCAGAAACATGAGGTAAACATGTCAAACAAAAATGAACTCTAATTGAATAAAATATTTAAAAAAAAATTAAAAAATATAAACCACTTAAAAATAAAATTGATTAAAATATAAACCACTTTAAACTGAAATAGAAAACAAATGCCTTCGGAAACGCTTACCGAAATCGGTCAGCCTTATCAGGAATATAGTGCAAGCAAGGCCAGGCTAGAAAAACAACCAGCCTTTGGTGAGGTTCGAACTCACGACCTCCGGCCATACCAGGACCGTGGCTCTACCAGCTGAACTTTACAGGCTCAGAGATGAGCAATACGAGAAACAACCATAGCACCGTTGCCTGCTGCACTCTGTTCGTACATACAACCTTAATCATCGTAGGGATGTATAGTTCAGTCGATAAAGCGACGGTCCCGGTATGACTAGAGGTCGTGAGTTCGAACCTCACCACAGGCTTTTTGATTGCACAAAAATCTTGATTGCGTGACTGATTTCGGTAAGCTTTTTCAAAGGTACCCGGTGTGTAAATTGCCAAAAAAAGGCATTTTAAACAAAACTCATCAATTGTAAATTAATATTTATCGAAAGGTTTTTTGTAATCCTTTGCTAAATGTATTATCGTATGTTAACTACTGCCCTAGAATTAATTGTAAAATTATATATTTTGTGTTTAGTGAACTGCCCTATTGGTTTGGTGAAACGTGCAATGACATCAACGGGACTGGTTAGTTTGTGTTTTTTATGTTTTCTTTATGTTTCTACAATGTGTTATTTCCAACCTTTAGAATTCAATTTGCGACATTTTCAGTTTCGAAATTTGGTACTGCGCATGCGCACGTCGGACTCAAAACTCTGGTAGTTTTACGTGGTCTTACTCGAGTCCCGATTCCGACTCCAGGAAAACAAACCGACTCCGTCGAGTCCCGAGTCTGACTGAGACTCAAGTCGTTTTGGTTGTAATTTAAGTCATCATTAAAACGTGATGCCTAGAAAACTAAGGCAACTTTTTAAGAAATATTAGTTAGTATTTGGGTCGCCGCAATTTTATGCTGTAATCTTGGGGCAAAATTTTCGCTCTGTATTCGTTTCTTCATCCAATGTTTCCAAAAAAAAATGGCCAGATCCAGGGTTTTTGTTTCGGGGAAACGTCAAAGTTTTCAGGGATGACTCAAACATGACGTCATAAAACATTTCATTTTAAAACACCTATTGTTGTACTCTAGTCAACCCGTGCGTTAATATGCAGCTGAAACTGGGCATATTCAAACTATAAACTTGTATTTATATAGGTTTAATTGGCAAAATATTTAATGTAAATGGTGACATGACGCGCACATAAAAGAGATTCGGATGTAGCTTAACATAACAGCATTCGTGTTTCAGAGGAAGTGTTCGTCGAAAACCTGAAACAGCTTCGTCTAAGTTTAAGAACTACTGTATTAGAGTAAAAGTCTTGTCATACTGAATTAAGTCGTGTTCTTCCAACTTACAAATAAATTCCGTACTTTCTTGCAGATGGAACAATGACTGCCCCCTTCATGGACAAAACTAAGAGAACCTACATGTTCATTGATGAAATGTGTCGGTAAGTGAAGTTAATAAAATCACTTCAATTAAAAAAAATCGATATAGTTTTATTCAGAATCAGCCGAAAATGTTTTGAACATTATAATTACACTAGAAAACAACTTAAATTCAAAGTTTAACTAAAAAAAAATTATGAAGAAAATGTTTCGAAATAAAAACTGTTTTTTCAACAATTTATTCGGTGGAACAATTATTAAAATTAATATAGGCAAATTAGCCATTTTTGTTTGTTTAAATATTGGCAATTAGCCAATTATGTTGTTTTGTTTAAAATAGGCTTGTGGACAACTACAATGTCAAGGCACCGTGTGTTCAGTGATCTATGACGATTTGGCTACAAGTAATAGAATGCTTACACAATTAAATAGGTCATAAAGCACCTACACCAAAATGCGATTTAGCAAACTAAATGTTAATCTTAGCACATGTGACCGGTGTTCACAGACGCGTGACCAATAGCCGAAGTTATCCTCGTTTTTGTTAATCGCTTAAGTTGTTTAAATTGAACTATTGACACTCCTTTTTGCAATCCCTTTAACCATAATGAGAAAACTAAGCTTTAGCGAATAAGGGGGTGCAATTAGTGGTAAGTAGGCGCTGGCTCTTAAGGCTAGAGCCGACGGCTGCCGAAATCTTTGACACGTTCCTTGAAGGTATCTGACTCCAAAGGGCAAGTCGCTAAATACCTGTCCAACTTCTTGAACTCTACACAAAGTCACTTCGCTCAGTTGATATTGCTCATTGAGTGTATAAATATATTCACAAATCTCAGAACACAGATATAATAGCACGGTGATTCAAGTTGCTGGTTTATAAGCCGTTCATAGTAGAATAACATAAAGTAGAATCCATGTAGAAACGCCGATCATGCACAGTTCGGCTATTGGTCACGCGTCAATATACATTTGTCACGTGCATAGTTACATCAAATTAAGCAATTCAGAACAATAATGTTTAATAAAGGCTACAGAGCCTTTTGTACCTAATCGTTTTTCATCATTTTTCATCTCTCTTTTAAGGTCTATTTATGCGACTTACGAATCCGACGGTTCCTTCCGAGACTTACAAGGCTGGAAGTACTCGGTCCCGCAAGAGATCTTCCAATCGCCGTTCAACAATTCGGAAAACGAGTGCTTCTGTAAAGACCTGGACTCATTGACTTGTCAACACGATGGAGCCCTTTCAGTTGCCAGTTGTTATTATGGTGAGTTTTGATAAATAAGTTAGGTACACAATGTGGTTTTACTCTGCTTATGGAGTGAGATTAGAATTAAGAAGGTCTGGCGCAGTGGTTCCCAACCATTTTGTTCTCGCGTCCCCTTTCGAGTTTTTGATAGCTTGCGCGACCCCAGATTGTAGTGTATATTATACATAAACCAAAGTTAATAAAAAACACATTGTAGCGGCCCTGTAATTTCCCACATACGTGTACACGAAGTGAACCTTTTTCTTATTTTCTCTTCTCTCCTTTTTTATTCGCGCTGTCACCGCTCGTTTGGCCTTTTCGTTTTGGTCGCTGAATAAACTGGTTGTTGCCCCACATTTCAAATTTGGCAAAATTAAAATTGGTCTAGCTGCGATTTTTCTCACTATTGCCTATTTAACACACATAGTTACAGTTTAAACTTTGCAACACTGATTAGGGATGTCCAAAACTTGAAATCTTTTTCCTATACCGATATCCGATATTTTGCACAAAGTTATAGCGATCCAATCCAAAACCAAATGACGTCTTTTTAAGGGCAAACAATCAAATTAGATGAAATTAAAACGTTCAACGGCCTTTTTGCCAGATTGTTAGGCCAAAAATTGCTTAGGCGTTAAGAGTTACCCCCGTCGTTTGCCCGTGGTGTTTTGATGAATTTAACTTTGGAAGTAGAAATCGCAGCATTTAAACCGCAAACCATGGAAAAATATTTCAATGACAATTTTGTATCGGATCGGCACCGATACCACCCTAGTATCGGACAAGTACCGATTCTACCACTTTGCATCGGGTATCGGCTCCGATCCGATATTTTCAGACACTCCTACGTTAATATATCATGAGAAAATTGTTGTGTTGTAAATAGTGATTCATACTTTAAATCCAAGAAACAGCACTGCTGTAGTTTTAACTTGAAAGCATAGGTTTTTGTGTTTTTCAGGCGTTCCTCTGATAGTTTCGTTTCCCCATTTCTTGTACGAAGACGGCTTTTACAGCAGCAAGCTTGTAGGAATGGAACCTGATGAAGAAAAGCATGGACTTTTCCTTATGTACGAGCCGGTGGGTTTTTTTTTGTTTGTGTTTTTTTGTTTCTTGCCGCAAAAAAAATTGTCTTCTTTTTTGATCAACTGCTTACAGTGTTTCAAACCTTTTCTCACGGCGACCAAAATCGTAAATGTAACAGCAGCGAAGCCACAACCCAACTTTTTTTTGAAGCTAGGCGTCATTAAAGAAGACAGTAACCTTAATAAGATCAAAATAAACAAATGTGGACCATGTTTTAGTGTTGCTTTCGCGATTTTCGTGCTTAAAACCTATCTCAAGAAATCTAACCATTATCAAATGTCTTCAGTCGGCGACCCACCAAATCAAATGGTCACCCATTTTCGAATCGCGACACAAAGGTTAAGAAGCACCGACTTAAAAGAAAACTACAGATAAAAGTTATTTAAATACTAATTGAAATGGTTTGGTTTTATTTCAAAAATATTAAAGTTTGATTACAGAGTATATTGTTTGTTAGCGTTTGTATTGGTTTCTGCAAACCTACAATACATTACCATGCTTCCACCATTTGTACACGGGTAGTTCAACTGATATCTACTGTCATACGAATCGGACATTAACAATGTACAAAGCTGCATTAATACTGTGTTATTACCTAGTACAGGGGACCGTGTATCACTTGTTTTGCCTATGTTTTTAAGTTTGTAAAAGTATTTGCGCAAAATATATTACTAAAGTTGTGCTTGTTCATAAAGCTCTTAAAGTAAAGGCCGCAATTCAGAGAAAATTGCCAACCACAGACTTCTATAAAAGCCCTTTACTGAAAGTTTCTTCTATGATTAAATCAAGTTTAATTTTGTGTTTTTCAGATGACTGGGATTGTGATAAACACACAGAGCCAAATTCAGCTAAGCATTTTGATAAAGCCCAATCGAAAGGCACCGTAAGTTATAAGTCAAACAATGTGTAAAAATCAAGTGTGTTATGCAAAGCTAAAACATGTTTTTTTTTACATTTATAAATGTTTTTATAATACACCACTGATGTCAAATATGTACATATACAGTATGTTGCAAATTTGCTAAAAAAAATAACTTTCACAAACTGTTGGAATTAAGTTTACTCTGACGGGATTGCAGACATTTTAAAAATATACAAATTTTATACATTCAAAACCAAACATTCGAAATGTAACTTTGCGCCATATTACCGGTACAGCAAGCCAGTGTTGTAATGACTAAAGTCAATTCCTTAACTTGAATGACTTGACTTAAGTCACTGTTTTTAAATACCTTAACTTGACTAAAAGTGTTTTTGGACAAATGACTTGACTTGACTTAAGTCTTTTGAGTAAATTACTTGAGATTGGGTTCAAATATTATTTTTATAGATAAACTGATGATGCCATTTATTTATATCGCGAAATTCATATTTATATTAAAGGTTTAGGACCTTGCCGACCGATTGTTGTTCAAAGCGGTGCGGTTTTTAAGATTTTAGTAATAAATTACTATTTTACCTTTTAAAAACGTTTATTATTTGTGTTTGTATGTTAACAGAATCTTGAACCAGATCGACGAGCAGTTTGCCTTCCCTGTGATTTGGTTGAGTGAGGAGGCTTCAATGCCTGAAGACACGGCCCAAGTTTTAGTCTTGTAAGTACGCCAATAAATAGTTACCTATCATGTAAAACTTGAAATTTGAAAATGTGGGGCGGTTGATAATTTTTTTTTCTAAGAATGTTTTTGTCAGAGTTAATTTTCAGAGATGTGAGGTTTATAATTTTTCTTTTTCAGGGGGGCCGGAGTAGGACTCAAGTTGTTTTGAACCTACTCCGGAGCACTGGTAATAGGTCACAGACCACAGTTAATAAATCTGGCTTTGAATAGTGCTTCTATACTTTTTTCACGTCGCGGCTCACTTCTAAATATTTATTTTTTAAAGCAATCTTTTACCAACCCATTGTTTATTCATAGACCAGCTTTTTTTCAGGACCTATAACGATTAAAGTGTTGCAAATAAACTTTCCTGTTGAAAGCGATACTGGTACGCAGGAATTGTAAAAACTAATTAAAATTAAATTAAATAAAAAAGGAAAATGTACACTCCACAATTTTCAGGGATGACGTCACAAATTTACGTAACAACGTGACGTCTTAAACAGGTCACTTTAGAAAACCTGTGGTTATCATTTGATGTAGGGCACAAATGTGCAACTAAAATATTAGCTTAAACGCATTTAAGGCTAGCGGCGTGAGATAAAAAAAGCGTGACAAAAAAAATGTATACTTTGTAACACCGTTTCGTCTTACTTCACCCGACCTTAAACGTTTTCTATCTATGACCTGGAGAAAAGGGGACATGGCAAGGAAAAAAATAACCATTTCGTCTTACTTTCACCCCTGGCACCTTGCTTTAACTGTTTTGTATTTATTTCAGTTTGTTTTACGGGCTGCACGATCTCGTGTTGGCGATCGAAGTGGTTTTAGTCGTCGTTGGGGTCGCTCTTATTGCCTGGGCAATTACCATTCCATGTTACGCCAGAAAACAGGTAAAATTTCATTCAAATTTGACGAAAACAGGTAAAATTTAACTAAAATTTGACGAAAATAGGTAAAATTGTATGTAAATTTTACGAGAATGGATCAAATTTAATTCAAATTTGACGAAAACAAAAATTTCATGAAATCTGATAAAAAATATTATTCAAATTTGATGAAAAAAAGTAAAAAAATTCAAAACTTATTTAACTTAGCTTTCAACAATTTTTTTAGACCTGAAAACTTGTTTGAATAAAGGGTTACTTTTTAATTGTTTTATTTATTCTTATTTAGAAAAATAAAGAAAAAGAATTTGCGTTTTCAGCTCAACAACACAAAGGTGAGTTTAAGTCTTAATTCCCTAAAAAACAAACAAAAAAAAGCGAACTACTTACCAACAGTGTTGACTTAAGTCAATTAATTGACTTAAGTGAATTAAAGTCACAAGTGTTTTGGCCTAAATGACTTGACTTGACTTAAGTTAGAGTGTAGACCTGCGATTACCTTTGGTATTTTATGTATAGGATAAATCATCCATACTTTTTCAATCATGTATATTGTGTATGTTTTATATTTCCTATCATTGTAACCCTTAACCTTCGGAAGTTTTGTTTATAGAGTTGTTAGGAACTACTTTACATAGGCCGGCAACAGTACACTTCAACATAATTATAACTTAAAATTTACATTTTCTTTAGATAAAAGGAAAGTTGTTGGCCGAACAATATCCACAACCGTTCTGGTCGGCAATGATTGACCATTAACCATGTAAATAGTTCTACTTTGTATTCTCATTTTCTTGTTCATTTCACATTCTACCGAATCCCTAGTCACAATGAAGTGCAATTTTTACTGGTGGACAAACCTATTTAATGTTTTGTATATCGTACAATCTACTGTTACTACTTTGAATATGTCTTCTGATAAGATTGCTTCTGGGTTCTTCGCATAGCAGAAATGCAAAACGTAAGTTCAGAAATGCATTCAGTGCAAAGATGTACCGTTGTCAAAAATTTAGTTAGCGCAACCCTTTTGCGCCAAGTTATTGCGTTTGGCCGCTGGAACGGCTGTAAACGTCTTGCTCGAGAACACAAAGTCAACTCTTATCCTTGCTAATTTGGGTATCGTGAAAAGCTAATTTGGGTATCGTGTCCCGCACTACATTAAATGCTTTCACAATATTTTGCTTGCTTGAAAGTCTCCCGAACTTGTCTTGAATATCTTCTGTGAAAGTCAACACTTTCAATCAAGAAAACAATCTATTTTCAAATATTTTCATGAAAGATACTCACACATATGTGTGTTAATGATAGTTAATCGAGCTCTTCTGAAGCTGCTTTTTGACCAACGATTACAGCTTACAATATAAAGTTACTTGTACTAGCAGAATGTAGCAAGCATTGTCGTCATGGTTGTTTCTCGACTCTCCCCCCTCTGAGCCTGTGTAGCTCAGTTGGTAGAGCGACGGCCCCGGTATAAAAAGATGCAGAATAATTATGTATCTAGAAAAACATTTTTTTTTTTTTGACACTTGTTGTTTTTGTCCAAATTTTTTTCTCCAGTCAATTTATTTGTGGATCACTATTTACAGGAAAAAAAACGAGTTGTAACATGGAATTTTCACAACTGTTAGAGACCCTTTCAAAGTTGTTTCGCATATAAAACTTTCGTTCCCCGAAACTAAGGGGTGTTTTTTGGGGAGCAAAACGGTCTGTCATATATACAAGGTTAAGTAACAACATTTTAAACCTTACCCGGAGTTATTTATCTGGGGGGTTAAAATGCACAACACTTCAGGAAATTTCAACGATATATTTCTAATACAAAGAAATGCAATAGATATCTAAAAAAAAATTCAAATGTTAGAGAACAATTTTAAAGCCATGTTTAAATAAACTTTACCTCTTGGAAAAAGAGGAGTAAGTAATGACGTTCAGCAAAACAAACACGTTCGTCGAAACCGCTTGGTGGGTGTGCAGAAAAACTAAACCAAGACGGTGAAATATGTGTCATTGATTTTGGTAGAATCATGTTTAGACTACTTTAGCAGCGCAATTTCCTAAGTTCCATGTCCGGAACTACGCCAAATTACAAGCACGTCTTTTGCATCCTGCAGTAGTAAGCGAAGATCGTTTTCCTCCGGTGTTATCATGCCACGATTAGCGCAACATCTGCACCGAGCTATGTGTGCTCAGCAAAATACAAGCTGCGGTTGAGAGTAAATAAGTTGTGTCAATTACACACTAAACACGTGATCTTATATTATGCTTATAGAGAATAATTTTGCGTTAACTATCATTAAATAAAAAAGGCAAATTTAAACGGTCACAGTTAGACCATCTTTTAAGTTTAAGAGAATCTGCTTCAGTTAAAAAAATGCCGTTGTTACACCAACATCGGATGTTAGCGTAGACAGCGAGGAACATTAGCTGCGCCTAACTCGACGTTATTAACGATAAAAAGAAAGAAGCCTTGACTAAGCGTTGTCATTATGCCACTTGCTTATCAGCCAACCTGAACGAAAGGCGAAAGAAAAAAATAGCCTGTGTTTACGGTTGACCAAACAACAGACAAAAACGGCGTTTTGCGTTTGATTTTGGTTTCGTATTAGCTAAAGGCGCGCGACCCAATGACATTAAAACATTGCCGCTTGGACGGTAAGTTAAACTCTGACAAAAAAAAACGACAATACCACTTACGAAAAAAGGGGGGCGAACCCCCAAACCCCCTGTATGCGCCACTTGATGATATAATATTATATAGCAGAACTGCGCTATACCCCCCTGGTATTATATAGTAGAACCGCACACCCTGTCTAGTTTGGCTTTATTTTCAGTATAAGTTTCTTTTAACTATTGAGAGACTTGAAAATTAGTAGGTGTGAGATTAATAGTTTGTGGGCTCCATTATAATTACATGTTCTGGATATAGGATATTTTATAGGCAATATCTACAAATGGCAGTGTAGACCCCAACCTACTTTTTAGCTGCTTGAAGGAAATTTGATTTTTTTGTTTTATTTACAACTAACATGAACATTAAAATTGATTGAAAAACAATTAAAGTGAAAAAAGATCAAACGACGTTTTCTATTATGCTGCTTGTTATATGTACCACAAATAGCTAAGAATACAAGAAAAGAATTAGAAGCGCTCAGTGCAATCCGCATATTCAACTTTCGAACAACTTGTATAGGCCTACTATCCCCGCATATACAAGACACAGCATCTACACATTTTTGCAGTTTTGTTGATAGTTAACATTCGTGTGGAATTATTTCCGCTTTCTATTTCCGTCAACCATCGAATTTTAAAATAATTGTTGACTCAAAATCATTAACTGACTAGTCACTAACTATTAGCAGCTACTGCAGCAATTGTTCCATAGTTGTTTTGAAACAATAGCACAACGAAAGGCTATAAGTTAAGACGATTTTAATCGTGGATAAATGAGAATTTGCTCTACGGTTAAAGTGACCGTTGGCGGTAATTTAAGGTAACCTAATTTGCTTCCTACCTAATATAAACTAAAGATTTACATTCTAAAAGGTGACCTAGACTTTGGAAAAAGTCATCAAGTTTCAATATTCTAACAGTTACCTAAGCGGAGATATAAACGATTAAAATCAGAAACAGTCAAAATGACCGCAATGGTAATTCTGGCGTAAAATTTAGGAAATAGTAATTTGCACTTTGCACAAACATTCTTAAAACTGCGTCGCGTTGCAAACTTGTGGTGTGCGTTTTTCGGTCAACATAATTAACTCGTGCATTCATTTTAAATTGATAAAATAGACGTTCGCATAAAGATACCTTTTAATGAACGGCTGCTGCTTTGTTTTGGTTTGCACATTGCAAATATGAGCGGCCATTGTTGACTGTAATTACAGGCTTTAGGTAAGTCGTGAAAATTACTGAATACAGCAACTATATACTGTGCTATGTCATCGTTAGTAAGAAACTTTGCACAGTGTTCACTGTTTCGTACTTTATTAAGTGATTCTCATACTAGTAACATATAGAGGAAATATGAACTTCAGGGTTAGCAAACAAGTTAGCAAATAAATTTAAAAAACGCGTTACAAAGGGTTTTCTAAACCCTAATAGTCTTTTGTTTTAATGACTAAGCTTTATTTCTGTAAGCCAAGCAGTTTTGAAAACGCACCAATTAAGTTTGCAAGTTACACGTCAATGGAATTAACAAGCCAAGGCATACAACTTGGATTATAATTAAAGTTATAAATTGAGTTAGATCACATTATTTTTTCAGCACTTTCAGTAGGGTAACCTGCTAAAACTAGGCATAAGATTCATTCCATTTGTGCTACGCTTGATATGCAGAGTTTTTAAGGTAGACAAACGCATATCGGTAACTCAAGCCTCTTAAAGCACAGCTCAAGAATGACTTTTGCTGCCGAATCTCTCCAAATGGAAGCTTCAAAGCCTGGTTCGAAATCCCGCGGCGAATCAGAGTCGTTAATCCCGCCAAAAACGCAAGTGTACGCTCGGCGTTGGCTGGTGCTGGCAATCGCTTTCATGGCGATTTTTCTGCGTGGTTTTAACGAATCATGCTACGGGCCAATAAACAACATCTTAGTTGGCTATTTTGGCGTAGAGCCTTGGCAGGTGGACTGGTTCATCTTAACCCAGTCGGTTGTCTACATTGTAATCGCGGTGCCAATGTCCTGGATCACTGCACGCATTGGATTCCGGCAAACCTACAACGTTATGACTAGCACCTTTTTCCTCGGATTCTTACTCATAACAGTCGGAATGTGGACGCGAAAAAGCGGCTTCGCAGTGGCTATAGTCGGTGAGGCGGTGCTTGGTATTTGCTATCTCATATCTTGGTCAATTCCGCCTCCTACAGCAGCAGTTTGGTTCCCAACTCGCGAGGTTGCGACAGCTGTTGGGCTACAAGTTGTCGGAAGAGGCCTTGGTGAGTCGGTTGGCTCTATAATCTCACCTTTCTTGATCACGATAGAGCAAAGCACGGACGAGGTCAGGCTTCGACTGATCGCTATGTTCCTGTCAGTAACGCTAATAGCCTTGACCTTAACTGTATTGTCGGTTTGCTGTGTCTGGAATGCACCAGAGCTTCCGCCAAGCGAGGCACAGGCTAACTTGATAGCCAGTCAGGATAGGAATGGGGACTTGAGCAAACTCAGCTTTAAGGAAGCGCTGAAGCAATACAAACAAGTAATGAAGGAGTTATTTTCCGACTGGCACTTTGTAGCGTTATGGTACGCTTTCGCAGTAGCGAACCCGGTGCTGCGAAACAACAGCGTGCTGCTGTCTTCGATTTTGCACAAGGCTTTTCCAGGGGTGCCACATCTGGACGGCCAGGCCGGTGTAGTGCTAATGAGCGGCTGGATCACCTACACAATCGGCGGCTTTATAGCTGGACCCATAATCACAAGGACAAAGAAGTTTAAACCGATAGTTTTGTTCGGCTTAGGCTTCGAGTGCCTTTCCTGCCTTGTCGTAATGCTGGGAACCAACTACAGTTCACTGTACACGATATACGCAGGCGTGCTGACCCAAGGCCTGTTTCAAGGCATCGCCAACACTTCGCTGTTTGAAATCATAGTCGAAGTGACCTACCCCAAGTCGGCAATGCTCGTGACCATGTTCACCGTGATAGGGATTGGTATCATACGCATGAGCTACCCGATCGTGGGCCGTTTCATGCTCACAGGCGTAAGTGCGACCGCTTGTACAGCAGTTCCTTTCGCTTGTACGCTGATTGCTGCTGTCGCTGTAGCGCTGATGAAACCTCGCTACAAGCGACAGGAGGCCATCACCAGCTACAACTGATAGTTCTCAAACTTTTTAAGCTTGCGGCACACTGAAAAAGTCCTAAATATTTCGCGGCACTCTTTTGGGAAAACAGCAATAGATATAATTTTACAATTGCCCTAAACACACGACAAACCATATATGTAGGTTAAATGTCTTGATGTTATCAGTTTTGTAATGGTATTTAGTGCGTGTTTAGGTTTAAAATGCTTGCGTGTATGCGTATTGGTAATACAAATGAACTTATTTTTCAAAATTGCAAAAAGTTTTGCGGCACACTTGACAATCTCTCGAGGCACACTAGTGTACCGCAGCACACAGTTTGGTAATTACTGAGCTAAACTCTTTTGCTGGTTTTATTTTTAGATGATTTTTTGTTGAAAAGAGATAAAGAGTTGTATGAATTGCACAGAAATTATTGCCGACTTATATATGGGCTTTACTATTCATTTTACCTCAAACAAAAACTTCATTCATTATTGTAATTTTTATTTGTGTATTTTTTCAACCGTGTATTAGTGAGATACTTGCTGCTGACAATAAATTTACATTCTTCTCAATTCCTTCCCCACCAATTATTCGTGTAAAATTTAGGAGAGTGACACAAATGAAGACTAAATTCAATAAATCTAGCTTTTTTAAGTTGGTCTGTGGCCCACTGGTTGAGAACCGCTGCTTTAGACAGTTTGCGCAGCTAAGCCAACGAACCGTGGGAAGCCTACAACTGATTGACTGAACATTTCTCGGAAGAATCCAGGATGCAGAATTCTGTTTTGTGGCTTTCAAACTCGTGACCTGACTGATAAAAGGAAACGTTCATATTAACAGTTAGATTAATTTCCACTTAAAGCCGGGATCAAACAAGAATAATTTCTATACCAGTGGTTCTCAACCGCCGGTCCGCGTCAACTTTCCTGCCGTTCCGCAAATATATTAAAATTTGACATCTCAATTGCAAAAATAAACATGTTGAAGGCTTATCTATCAAATTTAGAACTTCGCTTGCTCCGTAATTTGCAGCTTTAATTGTGACGTTAATAGAGTATTCTTTTAACTTCATTGTACGTCACAATGCTGCAAGTGTTGTGCCCAACTGTTTAAAAATAGGCTACAACTCGTTTAAGTCTTAAACTTTAAGACCAGTTGTATGTGAAAGCTAAGAAGAGTTTTGCATACTGTTGCGCAATTAAATTTGGGTTGCTTTTGATTTTTAGAGGTCCACCGGTCCGCAAAATTTATTTTGAAATTTTACCGGTCCGTATGCTAAAAAGGTTGAGAATCACTGGTCTAAATGGAAAAGCATGACAATTTTGGGTGTGACGTCATAACGGGACATCATAAAACAAGAAACCTTGGGAAATGAGGTTATATGCTTCTCTAAATATTTCATGCAGGCCCTGGCTCACGCAAACCAATAAATTGTTTGCCGCCCGCATTAGAAAAACCCCGCTTTAAAACAGATATCACCATTTTTTTTCATCAAGGCCGGATAACTGGCTTAAAGAGCGCAGACCGAATATTTATTTGTACCTCACTTCCATACCTTGATTATTATAACTATTGTTGGTCGAAAAAGTATTAATAACTGTAGGCTACTTAATCTTCATTAAGGAAATATTCCGCGGGCCGATAAACCTTGCTTTAACTCAGGGTGATCCAAGGTTGACAGCATCGCGGGCCACAATATTTGTTGCATACTCTTGGCGGGCCACATAAAGCAGGCTACATTTTCGTTTGTCGGGGTATGAAAAGTTTAACGATGACGCCGCAAAGCATCGTCAAAAAGTAACGTCGAAGGACATATAAGGTCCACAAACTTGCTACCATCGTTGAACTTGTGCGCAAATGGAATCGAGTGACAACGAGACTTGGAAAAAGGTGCGCGCGAAGCGCGAAAAAAGTTGCGTATTTGACAAAATTTCAATTTAGAAGAAGCTTACTGCATTTATAAGCGTAGAATTTTTTTAACTAGATTAATTTGGCTAAAATTGCATCACGTAGGGCGTCAGGCTTTAGTCATAGTGAAAACCTGTAAAACAGTGTTTCGCAACCTTTTTTGGCTTGCGGCACACTACGGAAATTTTAAATAGTTCATGACACCCTTGCTCATATTTTTGCTGAGTGGTTAATTGTAACGTTACAATAAACGAGATTGCAACAAGGTTGACAAAACCCATTTTTTGAATTTTTATCGTACACAAAAATTGTTTTAAGTAGCTTACTAATAGAGCAAAAATTAAATCCTAAAGAAATTTTAAATATTTTTTGGCATCCTTGAGCGTCAAATATGGCACCTTATAGAGTGCCAGGGCACCCCGGTTGAGAACCACTGCTGTAAAACAATACTTTACAGAAGCGCGGCATATTTTATCGTTCATTTACTTTAAAATAGTAATTTATATTGGGCTGTATTTTTATGTTATGCTCACATTAAAGACGGAAAACAAATATAACTTATAAGTTCGCAAAACAGCCATTTTAAAAGTCACATATAGGACGTAGTGCGATTTTCAAACTGGTTTAATACATCTCAAAAATTAGGCGTTCTTTGTCACCCCCTGGATTCGAACTTGATAAGCAATAGTAATCTGGTTTATTTAACAGTTAACCGGAAAAATGAAATCATAACCAAACAATTGCAGTATGCTTGCTGATCGCTGGTCCTTTATATTTCTTTGATTAAACCAGGGATGTCCAACCTGCGACCCGCGGGCCACATTGCGGCCCGTCTGAATTTTTTGTGCGGCCCGCTAGTCATTTTTACTCCCTAGTAGTATTTTAATTGTTCAATATTAGCCTAATTAAAATGTACCAGTCAGCTTTTAGGGGCGCACTAATCGTATAGTATGGGTAAAAAATATATATATAACTCTAAAGGCCCGTTATAACTCTAAAGGCCAATACTTAATCTTGAAACTTAATAGGTTCTGCGGCCCATTAAATTATTTCAAGTGCCAATGCGGCCCACTATAATAAAATGTTGGACATCCCTGGATTAAACCCTCAACTATACGCATTACACTAATTCAACAGCGCTTCGCGGGCCATCAACAATTATGTCGCGGGCCACATGTTGGCCGCGGGCCTGGGTTTGGACCACCCTGCTTTAACTAATAGTAAAGATTAAAATAACGTCTTTTAAGCTACCATATTTTCAGCACCCAAAAAGAGGACATTTTTTGGCCGGCAAGTAAAACGAAAATAGAGTTGATTCATTTGAGTTTATTGATGTTTTATGCTGATTTTCGGGATGTTTGGTTGTTTTGGCATTCTCAGATTAGTTTTCGATAGGAAATTTGGTGTTGCTGGTCGACTCGAGCGCTATTTGTTGCGAGTGCGATGGTTTTGCTGTTGGTGTCTACGGAAAGACTTATAAATGACGATTTAAAATCCTACGTTTTGAAGTGTATAATCACACACTTTTGATTTATTAATGGGCTTTTTTACATGTGAGGTTCGGTTGCAATTTTTCTGGCGCAATGTTTGCAATAACCATCAAAAAATTAAGGCAGTTATGGCAATTTGTTGGAAAACCTTTTTTAAAACAGCAATTTAGCATGTTTTATGGCTACAGTATTTTTTTGGAAATAAATACAACGTCTAACCCTAACCTAAAAGTCTTGTTGAAAGTATAAGCAACTTACTCGAAATGCAAAAAAAGAGGACATTTGGGCATTTTTGAACGTCTTTGGAGGACCATTCAATTTTCTTAAAAAAAGAGGACAAATCCTCCTAAAAGAGGACATGTGGTAGGCCTACTTTTAAGGAGACCGTTTTACCTGTTTTAATCAACCAACTATTTCTTGATATCTTTTTTTTATCTTTATGTTACCACAATAGCTTTTTCAAGTTAAAATCATCGGCAATTGATCCTGTCACTATCAAAACCTAATGGGTTAGTTATTTCAAATTAAAGCACAATACTTAAGATCGCATGCATAGCAAGTTAACAGTTTATACATAATAGCATTCTGATTTTCACGAATAAATACAGGAACCGTTATGGAAAAAAACACTACATTATTGGGAACAACACCTTTTAATGTATAATTAAATTAGTCATCAAAAATATATTCTTGAGAAAGTAGCAACTGTAAAACATACTATTATTCCATATAAAATAAGTTCACTTTGGTTTAAGTTTTAATTTCTAGACAACCTACGACAATAGTGCGGCTGCAAACACAAAAAATAAAATATTTATTGCAAAAGGCAGTTGTAAAGTACTAGTGGGAATATCAAAGCACATATGTAGCATTTTGAACGTTCAAATAATCTTTATTCATTTTTAACATCTGGTTGTAATGCTGTTTGACTTGAAGAAGGGCTATCCATTCAACACCAGGATTACATATGCTTTTCCATCTATAAAACAAATAGAAACAGGATAGTGAAACTTCACAGCCCTTAAGGCAGTATGTATAACTTTGAAATGACTTTTGTCCCAGTCAAGTCTGTTGAAACATAACTTGAATTCAAGTAATTAATACCCCAATTTTATTAGCAAATGTTCAATGAAACACTTAAAGACTTAAGTCTAAATCAATTTATTTGACCCCATAAATTTAAGTAAAGTCATTTTGGTCAAGACTTAAGTTAAGTCATTTAAAAACAGTGACTTAGACAAGTCATTAAAAAAAAAAAAAAAAAAAAAACTTGCAGAAAAGTAAAATCCAATTCTTTTCTTCAGACAGATATCACTTGTTATCCAATGAAACAGTTTGAAAGGAATTTACACTGTAAAATAGTAATAAAAAAAATTAACATTCAAAAAATAAAGTTGAAAAAACACAATGTTGTCACCATATTATTATCCCACAAGTTCAAAGTTTAATATAACTTTTTACAATCAAAATAAATGCTAGTAATAAAAGATAATAGTTACCTTATTATGGAGTCAATTTTAAGGACTTCTTCTATTGAACTGAGAGCGTTACAAATCAGTGCTAATTGACTTGAAAGTGGATGAATAACACAGGATTCTTCATCTCTGCTAGAATTGAATTTCATTATGGAAACAAATCGGTTAGTTTGATCCTTTACTGATATATTATTTCCATGTATGGCTTTAGGTATTTCTAAAAGCATTCTAGATAGAATTGTAAGGGCAGTTTGTAATTTGCCTTTTTCTAATTCACTCCAGCTTTCTTCCAAAATGGTGTTGAGCAACTCTGTGTCATTTAAAACTTTGTGCAGCTCAAGAAAAAATTTACCCTTTCCCTGTACAGAACAAAACTTTTCACATTCTTCAAGACTACCATTACTGACCCAATGCTGCAGTAACAGCATCATATTGTAAATAGAGTTCTTATATTGGCTGCATAAGCTAGGAGACGGTGAAGCTATTAACGCACTGTGAACATCAGGAAATACAGGGCTTGAAACATCCAAGTAAATATCGTTCCCTAATTGCAGTTCAATGATTTTGATATACAACCACATTTTATCCACAATTTCTTCCGCAATGTCGCCTATAATCTGCACTTTAAGAATGTCTTTTAAAAATGAAATTTCATCTACTGACATGCAATCTACTAAAAGTATATTTTTTTCATCACACAGAGATTTAAATGACGAAAGAGGTTTTCCTTGTAAAAATATTATTGAGATATCATTTTCCTTTATGCAATCTAGCCACTTCTTCACTTGCTTTATTGGAAATGACAAAAGTGACATGTGGTTGTCGCTGTTATTAGATTCAAAAACTGCAGACGTTTCTGTTTTAAAAAGGTCATCCCACATAACGAAAACAGCATGACCTTCCATCAGAGTATTTGGAATATTTGAAAGATACGTAGTTCGATAGAGCAACAAACCATCTACGATTCGACTGCTGCTCACCTGGCTCCCAATTGATGTAACAAATAAGTTATCAAAGTTTTTCATGAAAAATTCAACAGATTGATTTAGTTTATTCAGTTGGTTATCCGTCCTTCGCTTCAGCAAAGACATAATGATATTAACCAACATTCCAGTAGCATTCTCTGGAAATTTTGTTTGTAAAGAACTGTACAGTAACTTTTCGACGGTGTTAAAGGAAACGTTTCCCGACTCTGAAAAGATTACTTCTCTTTTAGCCAAGCTTTTGGTGATCCAAGGCCTAAACTTTTTATTCAAAACCACATTGGTTTTGAACCAGTTCAATGCCAAAATTATGCTTTGTCGTTGTAATGTGTTTTGGTTAGTATTTGAAGATTTTTTTATAAGGTCGTTGGCGTAAATGTAATGTAATCCAGAAAAAATAAGCAGAAGTATTGATTTGGATCCATCGCCAAAAACTTTGTGATGTGCAATACAAGAATCCAAAATCATTCTAAAACAATAATGTATGCTATTAGGTTGCTGTAAAGTAGCTAAGTGCATCTTAACAGCAAAATAACTGTATAAGTTGATTTATTTACTGTATAAAACAACCAACAATTTTAACCAACTATAATTTTTTTTAACGTTTGATTTTTTGGTGCATGAGGTCTAGAATTATACCATTTTTTTCTGGTACAGTGACAAAACTAGCGGTCAAATTAAAATTGGGAGAATAAGTATATTTATACTTGACCTAACATAAACACTAACCCATAGTCTAAGCCTTATAATGTGCTTTGGTGTGAAAGGATTCTTAACCATATATTTTAAATATGACTTTATTTAAACAATGGTTCACCATTTAACGGCAAAGACTATATGAAGGATTGGCTAACTCAGTAAGCTGCGCCAAAGACAAGTGGTGTACCAAATAAGTTTTACAATAAATAAACTTTTTTTTAATTTTTAAACATATGTAAAAATGGTATACTTAGCTATTGGGTGATCCAGGGTTATGCTCTTGAAAATTGTGGCCCCATCTTTTGTAACTAGTACACCGCCACGATGATCTTCCATTAAAACCTTTCCAGTTGTTGGGCCGATGAGTTTCTCTGCAATTCGAGCCATCTGTTCCAGTGAATTTATAACTTCGGGCAGACTTACGCCCATTCTTTCCATATTTGGGCGCTGGTCTAGAATCCTACAAAACAATTATTAAAGCAACGCACAATATTTAGGTTAGGGTTTCGGTTAGTGGTTGGATGGGGGTGTGTCAAGTATTATTATTTAAAAATATTGCTTAACCTATACCCAAACGCTAACCTATACCCTACAACCCAAATATTGTTCGTTATGATAGGATTCTAGATCAGGGTTCATAATGTGTAAGTGTGGGGGGCGCTCGTCTAGAATCCTACCACAACGAACATTATTTGGGTTAGGGTGCCGGTTAGCGTTTGGGTTTGGGTGAGTCCAGTAATAGTGTTAAACAATATTACTTGACCTACCCACACCCAAACACTAACCGACACCCTAACCCACATATTATGCATTGCTTAGTATTTATTTCAACGTTGTGGTAGGATTCTAGACCAGCGCCGTGTGGGGTCTTAAATTGGGAATGATAAAACCACAAAAAGGTTTTCTTAAACCGCTTAGCTTAGCTAGCCCTAGCAACTTAATTAACAACAAATATTCAAAAGTTGCGTAGTATTGTTTGTTTTTCACTACAGGGAAATAACCGGTTACGCTTTCAAATCCAAAATTAAATACGAACATAAAGGGAATAACTGTTTAGGTTATAAAAAATGTAAAAAGCAGTAATAAGCTTTATTTTATGCTTGGATTTAGAACCTCACAACGGACTTTTAATAACTACCCAAAAAAAATTTTACTACAAGTGAAGTTTTTTTAAAAACTGACGAAATTTATATGGATCATTAGTAGGCTAGAGAAATAAAATAACATTTCAAAAATAAACAGGTAAAAAATCTATACAGCGATAAGATTTAGTTAATTAACAAGATAAACTGCTTTCTATTCATCTAAAAATTTCAATATATTTTATACTTCAGCCAGCCCCTTTTAAGTGGGTTAGTATAGTAGACAATTTGCTATCCTTTGAAATTTTAAACAGAAATAAATCACCAAGTTTAAATCAAATGGCGAAAAATCATTTTATTCTATTGAAGTAAAAGCAACAATCAGTGAAAACATTGGAACGCGGTAAAAATTAAAAACAGAACAGTTTCAAATCACAGATTTTGGGTAAAAATAAATAGAATGTTGTCGACGAAAAGCGCAATTTGTCTGGCAAAAATGACACTAAAAATTCTAAAAAAACAATTAACGAAATAAATTTCTCATTCGCCCTGTTGGCCCAAAAACGATGTTCCTTTTGCTTCAGTTAAAGGACTGCTTTCACAGGTTTTCTCAAAATTGCTGGTAGTTTGCTCGACAGGCGATTCTAGTGGGGATTCCCCGATTTCGGAGGTGTTAGTTGTTCTTGACACGGGTTGCTTCGAATTGTAGATTACCAACGCACACACTATGGTCACGAATGAAACGGCGTAGAGAGCAGACATCTGTTCACATACAAGTTGTAGTTATTCCGTAGGATTAATTTTGTGAAAAGAAAATTGAAATTATAGATATAATCGGGCGTATCTTTAGGGAATCCGCTTCTGCTTGTCAATTGCAAAACAAAATTAAAAAACATAATTAGAAAAAAATCCAAGTGTTGTGAACTGGCTACTATTACACGAAAAGTGTTCAAAGTACTATTTACGGGTTGAAATCTATCACAACATTTGTCTAGTGTTAAAGATATTAAAGAATTGTCAAAAAAACAGTACCCAAAATGCCACGTTCAACATATGAAACCAACCTTATACTGGAACAAAAACAGGCCGGCGAACAGCGCGTACAAATCAGCGGTCAGCAGCGAAATATTGACGGCGGTTGCGCTGCTTAATCGCATAACCACAGGTAGGAGGGAGTAAAGAAGAAACATGCATATCGCGAAAACTGCAAGTAAGCCGACTATAGTCCAGTTCCAATTCAGAGAAGCCAATGTCCCCCTTTCTAGAATGGCACTAAAAAACAAGGATTTTTGTTTTGACAAACGGGATGCCATGAAAATGTAAATGTTAAGTTAGGATTTAGTTTTCCTGTGGCAATTATAGACAAAATAAAAGGCGATTACGTGCTTAAGAAGTGTTTTGTTTGGTGGTTGCGGCGGTAGTGTATAACCTTTCAACAATAGATTTTGTTAGATATATCCTACATAAATGTTAATTCTCTTTTCGATAGGTATGCAATCAATAAGGATTTAGTATCACTGTCAAAATAATAAAAAATGAATGACGGTTACGTGGTTTTTAATTAAGTGTATCTCTGAAAAAAGGTCATGCCCCCTCCAAACAAAGTTCCTAGATCTGCACCTGTTGCGCACATGTAATTGTTTTTTTAGGACAGTGATTGTTGTAAAACGCAATTGCTTCCTTCGAGCATTTTGCTAAAACATGGTAATTGTTTTTTCTTGCCTCTCACAAAATCTTGTACGGTTTAACGGTTGCTACGTGATCTTATGCAGAGTTTATTAACTTATGGGTCGGGACTAGCGACATAAAGTTGGGTTGTCGTTCAAATTGGTTGGGTTGCTTATTTAAGTAGTTAACAATGTTAGATTTATTGAAATTAATTCTGAGAAACATTTCTCCAATAATTTGTGGATGCATTATAAACACATGGATTTTATTAAGTAAATTCGAACTGCTGTGTGCTGAGGTCTAATTTTTACAAACATTCAAGTTAAAAGAACCGAGTCGTCAAGGCTTAAGCTTGTATAGTCACGCTTAGTATTTTGATCGCCGCATAAACAGGTTGAGAAACACAGATTTATGTAAAAATTGTTGCTCAAAAAAAGAAAAATATAATATTAAACAGTTGTTATTTTCAACTCTTCTATTTAGACATCTTAGTTTCAGCTTTAAAACTTGTTAATCAACATGTTGTGTTGCTTTTCATGTGAAAAATGTTAACAACTTGTTAAAATTTACAGTTTGGTGTTTTACAAATTTAAACTTACACTTGAATTGCCGAAACTATCGGACAGAACAGGCCGTACATGCCCAAAAACTCAACCCTGCCGGTTTCGTGTCTCTTCGCTATGTATTCCATAGAAACGTTAGTTATGCCATAGCATACAGCACCGGCCAGCACCAAAACATCTCCAAGTGCAGGGTTGCTACCTAAAACAAACAGAAAAAATGTAAACTTTATTACAAATAATATGTAAAAAAAATGTCAAATCCAAACAGGCCAAGCAAATTGCCAACATCTTAATAAAGACGTTTCAATTTATTCATATTTGATAAACATACATTTTGCAACCTCTTTATTAGGATAATGTCGATTCACTCTACCTATTTGGCTTAGAAATACTATTTCAAGCTAAATTACCGATCCGTATGTACCTAAATATGTCTGTAAATATTTAAAAAAGAAAAGATCTTTAATTGACAATGAATGACAAAGATCTGCTATGTTTTTTTTTAATCTATTATCCTGGAAAAGATGTCCTATATCACTTTAACCAAGGCTTGTAATAAAATAAAAAACATGAGATCATAAACAGAGGAAGTAAAGCGTAAGGCTATTTCAAGCAAATATTTTCATAACAGTCGTGCTTTTAATAACAACAATTTGAACCAGATTTCATACCGGAATCGCCTCCCTTTCCCACCAAAATATCGGCACCGACCATGCAGGCCACGCCCATCAGGGAAATGACGACGCCCACAAAGTGAACTGCCAGAAAACGAACTTTAAGGAGAAAGTAGGATAGCACCATTACAACTGGGAGAATGAAACAATCCAGCAGCTAAAAAACATAAAAAAATTGTTTTTGTTAGTATTTTTGAAATATCACAGATGTTAATAATCTCCAATATGGTAAACCAGGCTGAATAAATGATAAAATAAGGGTTTTTTTAAGATGGTAAACAGGTCTGTTATGATAGTTCTTAAATATTAAATAAGTGGCTCAAATAATTACAACAGACCTACACTTTTTAACATTTTTTCGTATTGAAAATTATGATCCTAATTAGAATAAAAATTAAAAAGAGGGCAAAAATATAGACTCAAAGTCTAATGTTTTTAATAAGATTGGGATTACCTGTTGTTAAGTAGAGATTATAACGTGTAAAAGTAAAACAAAAAAATGTAAATTAAAACAGATTTGCTGAGAAGCCAATGTTTATATGTTTATTATTTGTTTTGATTTCATGTTAAGATTTCTGTTTAAATGCAACTGTTTTAAATAAACCTTTTAAAAGGATTGATAAATATGTTTAACAAGCAGCTAGCCTAACACAGTGTTTCTTAATCAGGTGAATGGTTCACCTCAGGGTGAATATAATTTTTGCACGGGTGAACCAACCAAAAGGGGTGAATAAGGGTGAACCGTCAGAAATCAATTATAGCTTGCGAAACAACCTAAGTCATTTTGTGCTGTTATTTATAGACAAGATATTTTGATCATATCATGAGACAAGGGTGAATGAGGGGTGAACAAAACAAAAAAAGTTTAAGAAGCACTGTCCTAACATATAAACCTGAACACTTGTGAGAGATGTGTATTGATAGGCAAGAACCACCATATAATTTGCTTCAACGTCAATAATTGAAAGGATAAGATATTTCCACCAGTGTTTTCGGAGAACCTACATAGAGTTATTTTTGTATTGAAAATGTTTAAGAATTAGATTAAACAACAAAACAGTTTTCTGGTTTTACCTGTTTTCAGTAATAAAGCATTCAGTATTCTTATGTTTGTTTATATTTAAATAAATTAATCAGTTAAAAGTAAAAAAAATAATAATTGCGAAAACTCAAAAATAAATTACAAAAATAATTGCGAAAAACTCAAAAATAAATTACAAATATTCACACCGGGACTAAAACATACTTATTGAAAATAAAGGACCAAAATTCTAAAAAAAAATATATATTACCAATTTATTATCCATTATGGCCTAATTGCATTTCAGTGCCTTCCCGCCAGAGATCTTTGGCGTGAAATATTTGCCAAAATCTAGCCAGTGACGTCATTTGGCGTTGAATTTCGCTGATTTAGTGAATTCCCCCCTAAATTGCCATTTTTGTCATATATATCATCCTATTTTGGCATTGCATTTCAACCGAAAAAAATTTTGGCAGAAATCTTTGGCGGCCACAAATTATGGAATGCAATCAGGCATTATGGCAAATAAAACCTTACCTGAAATAGCACAACTTTTCCATTTTCAGTTTTCCGAATGGCCAAAGTAGTGGTATAGAAAATTAACAACAAAATGTAGTTCAAAAGGGACTGGAATATTGGAAGTGAAACGCCACTTTGATGGAGATATTCACTTGTCACTGCAGTTCCGCATATTAAAAGTGACAAACCCTGGCCGAATAAAACTGGCTTTAGAACTTTCCTGAAAACAAGAAAATTGTAAGAAAACAATCATATATATAAACCTTAAAGGAACAACTCATTTAGGAAAACTAGTTGCATTTTTCATCAATACTTAAAATATTTTTTTATTTGTATTTTTAAGCGAATGTGTTTTTTTCTAATGTTAAACAATGGATTTTGAAGGTAACAGATACAAAACACCTAACTTACCAGGTAAAAACCTGCTTTAAACCTCTCTTCACTTTATTTAAAACAGCTTCGCAGGTTGAACCATTTTCAATCAGATTGACGTCGGAATTGGTGGCGATTTGGTCCATACTTGCTACTCTATTGCGAAAATAAGGAAAACTGTAAAGGCCATGAAACGTTGAGCTCGTCTTGCAAAATTTGGCTTGGCAGACGCGCTGAAAACTGTTGACTCTTTCAGCAAGATTAAAGCCAAGTTTGCTTGAAGCATATTTGCAAGTAAGCACGTGTCTTTAGCCAACTGTGACGCCACAAACAAACTGCGCATGTCACTTTGCGGTGAAGTTTTATTTCAAAAGTTTCGGCAAGGTAACGCTAAAGAGCTGCACAATGAAAATTTAAGATTTAAAACAGGGGTCGGCAACCTACGGCCCGCGGGCCGGATCCGGCCCGCCAATGTAATTCATCCGGCCCGCCGCCTCTTTGACAAACTAGACACGAGTCCATTTCAAATACTTTGGGACTATTTTAACTACGTAGGTGCAAAAAATTTTCGCGCTTCGTGCGAATGATCTTTATACTTCCGGTTTGTTTACGTTTTGATGCTGTATTTATTACTAGATCAGCGATTCTTTACCGATGCGCTGTGGAAGGCGAAAGACGTATAGAATATTGCACACATATTTTTCAACTTTTTTTATATTTTATTTTCGGCAATGTAATAAAAACTTAGAAGAAAAAAATTTAGAAGAAATGCCGGTTTACCAAAAAAAAAAAATCGCGCTCGCTTCGCTCGCTAGGTATGCCCGGACTTCAAAAAGGTTAACAAACACTGAACTAGATTGAATATTAAGGTTATTGCGTTTCCTTAAAGTAGTTCAATTACACTTTTTATTAATAGTATGGATGACGACATGTGGACTCGAATTTTAAACCAAACAAACGCTTTTTTTCGCGCTATGCGCCAACACTTTACTGGCTTGTTAAATGTAATTAAACACGTTTTAACTGCAAAAAAAATCCGAGGCCCGCCTGATACTTAGTTAACATTTTGTGCGGCCCGCAGAGAACTTTCTGAGTTCGGTTTAGGCCCGCGACTAGATAAAGGTTGCCGACCCCTGATTTAAAAGATGTTTAGGGATCTGCAAAGTTTAAGATTTTGTTACGATGCCGATGTCGGTTATTTTAGACCAAAATTATCGACATGGGATACGTTGCCAAACGACGTCATTATTGTTTTTAAACAAGCAAAAATCATAAAATTAAAACGTGTAATGCTAATTTGTTTGAGGTTATTTGACGAAAATCTGCTTTTGTGTGTAAAACGTTTAAATACCTCCTCTTGTTTACTTCATATTTTTTGATAAATGTAACTTTTTTCAAATGATAATGAATAAAGAATCATGTATCAGGTAGAAATCATGGATGCTGGGTTGCAAATCAGGGCTGAAAAGCACAAATTAATTTAGTTGGGCTGATACTGGTATCGGAACAAGTAAGATACTATAACTTCAGTTGGTGTGACAAGATGCTGTCGATCTACTCGACGTTTTTGGCTTTGCAATTTATTATTAAGCTACATTACAGATCCGTGCATATCCGTGCACAGCAAAGCTTTGGCGACAAAATTATTTCCTCTTAACTTTCTGTAAAATATATGTTAAAACTGATCAACCAAATTGCAATGTTTTCCATTATAATTATTAACAAGTGGTTAGGTTTGATTTTCTCTAATTTTGCTTAAAATTTAGTTTTTTTAACTAAATATTACACAACCATCGCAGCCTAGCGAATCAGATTATGCAGCGATTGGGTCATACCTTTTACTTGTTGGTCAGCGCTCCGATCCAATATTATTGAACATCTTATTGTAAGTCTGCGATATTGCCGACGTATCTATGTTTGTTTTTACATTAAAATCGGTAAAAGCTCAGAATTTTTATATAATGGCTGTTAGGCAACGTAAATTCCCCAGCCAGTTAAGCGTGCAGGCCTTAAGCCCTATGAAACGTCCTGTACTTTTTTCTCATTATTTTTTTCTATTTTGCACATGTTTGCGTGATAAAAGAATAAAGCTTGACTTTGACACACACTCTTTGGTCATTTAAACTTAGCTAAATGAACATAATCGATAAAATTAAGGCATATCAGATGAAACTGACAAAATGAGAAATAAATCACTCAGATGTCTTATCCTTTAATCGCAACGCGATCAGATTTTAATTTTGTGTTTGTTTGCTTTCTCAGCGGGAATTTTCACAAAACATGATGAAGAAAAGTGATATGTAAATCATTTCAGTTATCCTTGGATCAGAATTTAGCCTACCATGTTTTAACTTATTTTTTTTCACGCTTGCTTTGTGGAAATTTTGGTCAAAACATAATTATACGGAAAGTCGTCAGTCGAAATTTGAATAGGCAAATTTGCACCGAAGAAAAATTTCCAAGTTCTTCAGTATGCCCGGCTGATAACCTTGCAAAAACACCTTTTTAGCCTGCTGGGAAACGTCTGTAAATCACGACCAGCTTTCCCGATACGTTTGCTGGAACTCGCCAATGCGTTGATATAAACACGGACTTTATTAACTTGATTTTCCTTAAACGAAGGAAATATAAATAACTATGAATAAAAATCTGTAGTGAGCCTGAATAAATTGTCATACACAGTTAAAAACTTCAACAAAATTTAGTTTTGAATTTCATCCTTAAACATTTCAGCTGTACTTTGCGAAATAATACAAAAATAAACATTCCAGCTTGCGTCGCGGCACTATTTGTAATGACTTAATTCAAGGACTTGACTTAATTGCACTTAAGTCTCCGTTTACAAATCACTTAACTCAAGCAGTTTGGGTAAAATGACTTGACTTTTTGACAAATGCCTTGCCTTGACTTAAGACTTTCAAGACAAATCGTTTGACTAGACTTAAGTATTTTGGACAATTGACTTGAATTGACTTAATGTTTTTTGATGAAATGACTTGACTTGAATTCAGTCTTTTGGACAAATGACTTGGGTTGAAATGAAGTGTTTTCATTAAGCATTGCATTTGTAAAATTGGGTGCTTTATCGCTTGTGCATGTTAAACGGTTGGCTTGTGCTTTGTGCTGCTTTTTTGTTGAGTCGTTGCTCATAAAATCGTTTAATTGTAGTGTCACGGACTTGACTTGGAATTGACTTGTTATTTATTTAAAAAGAGTTGGACTTATTTTAAAAAGAGTTTTTTTTTTTACAAATGAATTAAAGGGGACTTACAACGCTGGCCGCGGCCCGAAAGCAAGTTTAACGGAAAGAAAAGAAGGCAGTTGTTATTTTTCTGATTCGTTGCTATTTGTAGCGCTTTTATTAAACTTTAGCAATCTCATCACGGCTATGTGTCCGTCGAATAGCCCAAGGCTGGCAATTTTCCCACGCTAGAGCCGCGGTTGTTTCGTGGCTTTTTAATCGGCACGAGAAAGCTTTTAGCCCAAACAACTGGCTGGAAGCCGCTTATTTGGCCTCGTTTGGTTTTCAATTTGAGCAAGATAAAAGGAATGCCGTCCCAAGGTCAAAGTGGATCTGTTAACCCGGCACTTCATTTAATACTGTATCTCTGTAGCCTATACACAAACAAATAAATGACGAGTTTATTTTGACTTTGCCAACCCGATTTTTTAATCTGGTATCGGTGTATATACAAACAAATAAATAGCAAATTACTTAATTCGTTAACCTGGGATTTCTTTTAAAATGAATATACAGACAAACAAGAAGTTTTTTACAACTTTTTACCCAAGTATTTTGTTTAATTCTACATAGACGTTTATGTGAACAAATACAGTAGGCCTCAATGGAAAGTGTTTAACGTTAACAACTGGGCAGTGGGTAGATCTTATATAATGCGGTTTATCAGCACACAAATTAAAAATATAGCTTTCTATATTTCAAAAAGCCTTAGCTCGAAAGTACAGCTACGTCGTTTGTGGTAGTTTATGATATATATTTAATACTTGATATTTAAGACACAAAATCGATTCAAAATTTGCAAACAAAGTACATGACTAAACAGTTAATTCCAGATACTTTAAATAAAAAACTAACAAAAGAGATAATTTGTCATTTAAACAGCTGTTGTTATTGAAGCTGGGAAGCTAGAATTTAATTTTAATAATCATTTAAGCAGATCAAAACTTTGGCACTTATCTTTATTGTTAGGCTCTCCAGTCATGTAAAAGGCTGCAAGCTATCACGATTTTTTCGATTTTTTGCTTATTTAAAACGAGTAAAAATTACCTTCTTGAAAATTCGTGGTTCCACAGCGGTTACGCGTCAGTGAACAATTTAGAATGGTGGATTAAAATATCCTTTAAGGGTCTTTAAATGTGTTTCCAGTTATATATCAAAAGCATGCAATTTACAACTAAATTTAAAGAAACCCCATATATAGATTTTTTTTTTAATTGTGCACATAACATTTTAAACTTGGTGCCTGAATGTTAACCTGCAAGAAAATCGAAATCTCGAGAAAAAGTTTTTTGGAAAAAATCTTTCGCCATTTTGAATCGCCGACACGCCAATATTAGCTGACAAGATGCTGTTTTTGGACAATATGCCCGCAAGAGTTAAAGGCTAAATTGAAAAAAGATATTTAAATTATACAATACCCTGTCCCTGTATGCTAAAAAATAATAGTTTATTCTAAATTGTTTTTTGTCTTATTAAAAATTGGATTGGGCAAATTTTTAGTGCTCAGTAGTTGTAATGTTTTAATATAATCACCGCGTTCTTTTTTCAAAGGCTTGTCGTTACTCTCAAAAGTGCACAAAACAATCTATACACCACAGTACTAAAATATTAAAAAAAAAACAGTCTCTTTGCTTGACTTCGATATTATTACTACGTCTAACTACAACATCCAACCATTGTGGTCTTCAGTTTATTGTCAGCCACTATGGAGAAACGAAAAAAGACACTGTATGCGAGCTTGATAATACTATCCGTAAGTTTGCCAAAACGCGGAGGACGCTTGTTTTTTCCTGTTTGCGCACGCTACCATATATGTAAAAAATAAAGGAGATATTCGAAACGTTCCAAATGATACCTAATTCTCTATGGGCTTTAAAATCCCACTAGAATTATCTCTAGTTGTCCAAGACGTACGCAAGCATCCATCAGCCGCGTAAACGTTGCAAATCGACACCAGAAGTCCGTTTCAGGCATCAAGGCGAACGTCATTCCTTTGACCCAATCTCAGCCGCTCGGGAAGCAGTTGGAACGTTGCTGATGCAGCATTTCAAGATGGACAGGTTTTTGTTCGAGCTGCTGTTACTTGATCGTCCGGGCCATTTTGTGTAACGTGCTTTTAGCACGGAAAGCACCGATGTCAAACGAACGTGACAGCTTTTCAACGATTGCATTTTTGTGTTCCGCGGTGGTGAAACGACTCTTGTAATAACTTGAGAGACTTGACTGAAGTGCTGTGTCAAGTCAAGTCATTTTGGTCACAGGAGTTATGTCTATTCAAGTCATTTGAAAGGAGTGACTGAAGTCATTACAGAGCATATGACTGAAGTGCTGGGTCAAGTCACTGCTTTTAAATGACTTAAGTTGACTTAAGTCTTTTGGACGAACGACTTGACTTGAGTCATTTTGTCAAATACCTTGAGTTAGAATTAGGAGTTTTCAATAAATATTTGTCAATTTGAATGATATATACCACTTCAAAATTAGCGTAATTATCTTTAATAAAATGTCATATCCTGACCAGTTACATCTTTGTCATACTACCAGTATATGATTTTGTTTTGCACTACAGAAATATAGACCCTAAGGTTAAATGTTATTGCCTTTTCAAGGGTTTTATTCAGCCATGCATAAAAACATCTGGTTTATCAGAGTTGACGTTGTAATTAATTTTATATATGTAAATATGTGCATACAGTATGGATATCTAAAAGCCAAGATATAAATTTACATGTTAGACAACTGAGGGTGAATATTGAAATATTAAATTAAAAACAAATATTTTCGGCTGTCTCTCAAACATTATGCTGATAACAGTGTTTGCCACATTGTTTATTTTTATTCACAAAATATTAATTTCGATAAATTTATTTTACCAAATTCGACATGTGTTTTTTTGCCATTGAGTGAAGTACAATCACAAATAATAGCAAACTAATCGTTTGATTTTCAATAGCAAGTCAACTATTAGAATTAGTAAATCGATTTCATTCCATGCTACGTTTCGTGTAGTTAACACCATAAAAAACTCAAGTAACAATCAAAAAGTCATTACAAACATTAAATTTCAGGCAGTAAAATTAAGTGTAAATACTAATTATGCCATTGCGTGGCAAAGGACTTTTCATCTCTATAAACATTTAATAATCGACTTTTATTAGGCTTCAGTTCAGTCGCAAAAATACGTTTAAAATATACGTATAAAATACGTTTCAACATTAGAAACCATTTTTTTTTTGTAATACCATTTTCAATTTTCAATATTTTTTGTTAGCGTTCTGTCCGGTGCTTTTGCGTCACAGAATTATATTGAAATTCTTTAAAATCGCGCATGTCTCCTGTTACGTCACAAAGGCTTAAATCGACTCGAAAAAAATGCCAAGTGTTTATTAGAATTCATTAAGGCGCCGAGTAAAGATCTAAGACGCGCAAAAACAATTTATTTCCCCATGTTTCCACGGCAGACAGAAAAAACACCTTATGTCCCCGAAGCGGAGTGACTAGTCGATACGTCACAATCGCATAGCGCGAGGCCGTTTATGACGATACACTCCGGAGCGCGCGTCCGACCAGCGATCGATGGGAACCCGTTTGGTCCCGGAAAGGCTTCATCAGCTTATATTTGCCAGGTCTGTAGTCTCCCCAAATGTCAAGTATGTGAAACGCGACGCGCGGCGAAATTAGATTTCGATTAGGAAGGTATAAGGTGTGTAGCAGTTATTTCCGCTTGTTTATTTGCGTCAGCGCACTAATTATTCGCTAATATGGCGTAACGAAACGACGAAAACAACACAATATTCCACGTAGCCGGCCTGCCGGGTCAATAACGCCTTCCGTGCCCTGCTGGTGCATCTGAGTCATGGGTTCTTAACCGGTAGGCCACAGGAGCATGCTTAGTTGGGCCACAATTCTGTCTTCTTTGGTTTTGATTGCGTTATGTGTGGGTTATTATAAAATGTTCTTCTTCTTTTCACATTTTGAATTATCCTTGATTTCTTGCACATTTCAGTCGAATATTAACAATTTAGACAGAACTTTAAGAAGTGAGCCACCGATTATATTTTCAAAACAAAAGATGGCCACCACCATAAAAAGGTCAAGAACCAGTGTGCTATAGGCCATTAAAGCCGGTTACGATCTTAATGCATAACTATGTTCCCCAGTGCTGTAAACAATTCTCGGCGCTAGTCTAGAATCCTACCACAGCGTTCAAACATTTATCAAAACAACGCACAGTATTTGGGGTAGGGTGTCGGTTAGTGTTTCGGTTGGGGAGGGTCAAGTATTATAATTTAATTATATTGCTTAACCCACCCCAACCAAACGCACCCCAATCCAACATTACGTTCGTTGTTGTAGGATTCTAGACCAGCGCCAAGTCTATTTTGCAAATAACTTGAATCCCTTATCAAGACAAAGCATTGGCTATGTAGTTTAAATCAAGTCATTTTCAACAAACACCAAGTCTTAGTCCAAGTCATTGTTATAACTCGTCAATTAAAGTTAAGGTAATGGAATTAAAGATGAATTTTATCAACTAATAAATACGATAAAATATTTCACTTCATAGCATGATTTTACATATTAAGACTATTTCACAGATAAAAATTGAGTTATCGACCCATTTTTTCAAAAATGTATTAAAGTTAATTAATGAATCTAAATCTCATTTACTTAAGGAAACGGCTATCTTCTAGATAACAAAGTAATTTAAACATGGCTTCATTCGTTATTTTGATTTTTCACAAATATCCGGCATTTACAGCTATTTATTCTAAACCACTCGATCTAATAACAATATGTGAAATATCAATATACCATTACACCACACTTTCCGTATGATTTAATCTATCTGTTTACATAAGCATTTTTCCTCACATTTTTTGCGTCCCCGGTATAGCTTTCATTCAAACCGCCTTTCATTTTTATCATAAGCATAACGTAAATAACGAGCGAAATATCGATTTTGGCCAACGGGCCATAATTGATTATAATTCTATGAAGGAAATTTTCACGCGCGTTTGTTTAAATTTGGCTTCCTCGAAAATCCGATACATTTTCTTGCCAATGACGTAGCACAAGAACGTCACGTCTTTTCCGGGTCCCCATTTATCGCACTGCGATCTATTGGCGTTCAGATAAGAGCTGGTTTGTCGAAATAATTGTAATGTATATCGACGGCCATATGCTGTGTTAATGTGGTCTCCGTTTCTCATTTTAAATTGTGTGTGTCTCGGTAAGCCGCGCAATTAATAGGCGTTTCGGCAACACTGACATTTGTTTTTTCGTGTCAACCGAAAAAATTCCGCCGCATTTTAACCAGTAGAGGCGCTGTAAGGTCAGATTCTTTCGTTTTCCAATTAAAAAAAAAAAACATTTAAGAGCATGGTAAAAACAGGGAAAAAAATAATAACTTGCGCTAGCAAATAAGAAATCTTGCTGCTTTTCGAGTTAAATGGTCCAGTCTGTAAACGTACACCTGTCGCTTCTTATTAAGTGCTATCCATCTTTTATCTCTCGTGCGTAATTTTCTGCCGCCGTGTAACTTATTATCGCGTAATAATAAAAAAAAAAAATAGCAATTTAACAAAAAATAAAAAAAGCGTAAGCCTATGTAACTGTAGATTAGGGGTGGGCAAATATTATTGTTTACAGCGGGCCACATGTTAACATAAAATGTCTTGGCGGGGCGTGTCAAAAATGTTATCTGTATAATATACGTAATACGATAAAAGGGCATATCTATATGGAATTCCAAAACCATTTGCTTTTAGCCACTGACGATGTCAGTATAGGCGGTATATATATTTCTTTAAAAAATGTCTGATCCTGGTTTCATTCAGGTTTTTTATCTTTGAGTTTTATTGTTTACCCATAATACAACGTGTGCTTTGGGTGTGCACATTAAATAACTTATGCTTTCTTTTAAATCAATGCTTTAATGTCCTTGTTTTGACAAGCTGCTGGCGAGAGTACGAATATGCTAGGAAGTTTTACAAGATTATTTTATTCAATAAAATATTCTAAAATCAAGAATGAAAAAGGGCTATTTTTTGCCTTAAAAGGTTTTATTGAAAATGAGCTGCGGTCCGAATTGAATTGCCCGCCGGGCTGTAAAATTTACCCAGCAGTTCGGCTATAGAGCGTGATATGTTTTTTGTTGCATACATTGAAAACGGTGCTAAACTTGACTTTTATTAGTAAGCCGTTCTGCCTGAAATCCACTTTATTAAATCCGGACGCTTCACAACGTTAACCATTTGTTTTACACATCCTTGCTTTATATTTTTCCACAAAAACAAACCTGAAGTGCATTTTTCATGTTAATATATACAGGCAGGTGCCTATAGTGCTACCAGGGCAATATAATTAATTATAAGTGAACAGTGTGGTTATAATCTTTGCTCGTATTTGTTGACCAAACAGCACCAGCTTATTAGCCAAGTTATTTTGGGATTTCTTAATTTGCTCGTAAGATATATTCAGCCATTTAATTCCTCAAGGATATATTGCATTTTAGTATCACGTTACACCAAAAATACAAGTGCATTTTCATGTAACATGCAAAGTAATTATGGTTAATCTACAGGTGCCTATAGTACTATCAGGGCAATATAATTAATTGTAAGTGAACAGCGTGGTTATAATCTTTGCTCGTATTTGCTGCCCAAACAGCACCAAGTTATTTTGGGATTTCTTAATTTGCTCGTAAGGCGCGTTATTTTGCAGGATTCTGACTCACGCTCTCCGAGTGATCATAAAGCTATGGTTCGTGCATGGTACTCAGCTAAAAAAGCACTACTGGTGGCCACAGCCGTCATTAAACACTAGAGATCGTTGCGCTTAACTGCCTGTTTAATTTGCAACTAAACTGCCGAATTGAAAAAGTGCATAACGGAATCAACGTTTCTTTCATTGTAGTAAGAATATCAAAGCCCATACAGAAGTAGGCATCATTTTAAACGCTCTTTAATCATTTTCAACATCTGGCTGAAAATGAATAAAGAGATCTTCGAAACGTTCAAAATGCAACCTACTTCTGTTTGGCCTTGATATTTGTAAAACGTCTCACTCCAACCTCCAACCATTATGTTCCGAAGTTGTTTTCATTAATTGGCTGAAAATTACAATGTGATGAATCGATCCGTTCACAAATCAACTCAAGTCAAGTTTGCTGACTTAAAATCGAAAGGGATTTAAGGAACAATACGTTGACATTTTTTTATATTAGTGTAGTTGGGTCTAAAATTGGCAAACCGTTAACGAAGTACTTGAACCAACTGAACTTAGCGCTGTACAACCAAAACCTCACCAGAAAACAAGAACAACAAGTGCTGTTCAGGTAAAATCGATTGCAAAGGCACCAGATGAAAAGAGCATATAAAATTGCTTTCAATTTCACGTTAATTAGGACGAAATAAAATCGCCGATGACACAAATCAAACAGAACACATTTTTAACGAACCGGGTCGAACGGGTTCGAAAAATCTTCTTCCGCCTAATTTCAAGCGCTTTCCATTATTGCGTCACAAGAGCCAATTCTCGAGATCCGCAAATAGCGCCGCGCGCGAATTCCATTGTTCATCGACCGCGAGCGCCATTTTTTTCCGGAAGCTTGGACGGTCGCCCTTGGCAGCCGCATTCCGGAGAGCGCAAAAACGCGCATCGAATTATTCCTTTGTGACGTAACAGTCTAATACGCGAGAGCCCGAACGCCATTGTCACGTAGAGCTTTCGGAAGGAAAACAGCCGGGATCGCATCCGCATTGCGGCCAGTGTGACGTAATAATGGCGAACGCGGTGTGAGCTTAGCTGGCGTCGCGATCGATAAAAGGGGAGAAACAGATTTGTGTCGCTTTTAACGATTTTCCGCTTTGCTCAGCTACGTTTTATTAAAACCTAGATTGGATCAAGGTAACTCTAAGGAATTCCGATAATATCGGATCGGAGCCGATACCTGATTTCGATTTGTAGTATCGGTACTCGTCCGATAATATCGGATCGGATCCGATACCCGATGACAAGTGGTCGTATCGGTACTCGTCCGATAATATCGGATCGGAGCCGATACTCGATTTTAAGTTGTAGTATCGGTACTCGTCCGATAATATCGGATCGGATCCGATACCCGATGACAAGTGGTCGTATCGGTACTCGTCCGATAATATCGGATCGGAGCCGATACCCGATTTTAAGTTGTAGTATCGGTACTCGTCCGATAATATCGGATCGGAGCCGATACCCGATTTTAAGTTGTAGTATCGGTACTCGTCCGATACTAGTGCAGTATCGCTGCCTGCCAAATTAACACAGCAATTTTAGCCATAATATGTGAGCAACGCAGCGATTTCTACCATGAAAGGTATATTCGTCAAAAAATATCGGGTTAACAACTAATAAAGGGAGGGAAACAAATTTGTTTTGTTTTTTTGTGAAAAAAAATGTTTTTTGCGTTTTTTGCCGCTTTACAAAAAAGAAACGTTCGTTAGGCAAAACACGGCAACACTTGTTTTACATACCAGAGGTGGGAAACTTTCTTTTGACAACGAGAAATACAAACTGCACTGGAGGGCCGCGTCAAATAGGACCTAAATTCCACATAATGACGTGCGGTGTCGATAAAAGCTGTAAAAAGCATCGTGACACGCGTGAGAGAGTATAAAAGTAACGTTGCCCTACAAGTTTGTAAATTAAGGTAAAAAAGTCAGAAGTTTGTTTTTGCTTGAGACAAGTGTTATGAAAAATTATCCGCGGGCAGTAAGCTGCCCCATGCCTGACATAAAGCCTGTCCGATAGTTTTGAATCTCGTCAGGAGAATGTCAGCGCAGTTGGACGTGCAATAATGAATATCGATTTGGTGAAACACAAATGACGATTTCTCCCAGTTATCGACTTTAAAGGCAATGGTGTCGGATCGAGGTGCAGTCTTTTCTGAAATATCGGACATCGGAGTAAAATGAAAGTTATGAGGAGCACCTAGCAATTTAAACGAAAAGTGAGTCATAGAAGGATTCCTGTTGTGAAATCCTGAAGTTTGAAATAAATAAAATAATAAAATTTGTTGTTTTAAGATTTATGTCTGATTTGAAATTGTCATTTGTCGCATTGTAAGTTTTAAACCTTTGTGGTTCTTTTTAGACTAAGAGTTTAACACACACACGAGTACAACCTACAAATTTCAAACAAAAGATAATCCATATAGGTCTTCCTGCTTTGAGCCTGGACTCTGGAGTTAATAAAATACTTGTTATATTAATTTTATCGTTTATATGAGGATCTAGGCCTGTTCGAACAATGCCAGTTGCATCTTTTATCCCTGTCTTAAGGTTTTAGCCGTTTGAGTTATATTTTGGACCAGTTTGAACACAAACGAAGCATATGCACAACACAAACACACACGCACAAACGCGCGCGCGCACACACACACAGTACGCAGAATTCGAAATTACAGCAACGTACAGCGCGAGCAGTAAGCGGAATTCAAACCTGTAAAAAAACACAAAACAAACACGGCCACGGTCGCAAAACGTGACGAATCAAAACCCTTCTTGCTCGTCCAGCCGCTTTAAGATCCTAAATTGGCAACAATAAAGCTCGCTTTAAGTACATTTAAGTCCCAGGCGTTCGAAAACGTCTCGAAACGCGGAGAAATCGTGGCTATTCGTCCCCCGCCAAGTGCTCTGTGACGAAACAGTACCGCCTACGTCACAGAGCATCGCGATTATGACGTCACACGCGTGCGCGGGCCGCAATTAGGCGCGCGCACAAAAGCAAAGTGGGACTTAAAGATCGCCGGGCGAAACGGTTTAATTGTATCGAAATTGGCTCTCGACCAATCACAAAGGCGCTCGTTAAAATTTGCGTCCTTTGAAAAAATGCCTTTGTCGCGTCACAACGCTGGTGAAAACCCCCCCTCCCGGCTATACGCGACGCGTCACATTTGGCGCGAATTGCACCAAACGTTGTGAGAACGCGCGCCGTCGCGCCTGGCCCCGACGCGGCCTCTTGTGACGTCACACTTTATGGCCTCTGCATTGTGACGTCAAAGCCTAGCGAATGCTTGTTTGCTTGCAACAGCGCGGGCGCAATAACATCGGCCTTTAATTATGTAAGCGTCGTTAGAGTTCGTTTCTTTTAATTCTTTCTCGAGGGCTTTTGGATTGCGAGGCATTTATCGGCTGAATTTAGCCGCTACAAGAAATAAAGCGACACGATTCGATGTGAAGACAGGATTAAAAAGACGCGTGGTTACATGTTTTGGTCGTAGCTGCTACTTTCAAGCCTGTTTAAAAGCTTCACCGCAGATCAAAACAACTTCATGCGAGAGCTATTTGGATCTAATGGCGTCCAGTGGCTTAACTTAGCGACATCAACAATACAACTCAAAGGTTTGAAAACCCGAGTTAAAGCAGAACCAGACATAATATAAAGGAATATATATTTCGCCTATAGTGGCACCGTCAGTTAATATAAGTTCTATTTGAATAAGGAACTGACAATGCCAGTATAGGCGAAATATATATTCCTTTATAAACTGTCTGATCCTGCCTTTACTCGGGTTTTCAAACTTTGAGTTTTATTGTTTCCTATAAGTAAAGTGAGACATTAAATTTCATAAGATTTTGAAAAATGTTTTAATTATTCTGTTGTTTTTTTTCTCCTAGAAAAAACAAAAAAAAATTCTACCTAACTACAACCTACAGCCATTATCCTCCAAACTCGAAGACTACTTTTTGTTTTTTAGTAGTTAGAGATGGTATACGTTGTCTGTATTACCCTAATAAAATGTCAAATTACCCCTTTGATTACCAACAGATTAAGAACCACTGACCTGTCCAAGATACTGATTTAATTTAACTTCTACTAAAACGTCCTACAACCCTAACATTCAGTAGCATTATAAGAAAGTTATTAATCAGACACTTGTTTTTATCGTTGTTAAAGTGTAACCTCCTAATCCACAGATTCTATTTTTGCAAATACGCCAGGGTGTATAGAAGTTTTCATAGTTTATTTAGTCAGGAATTTGCTTCGTAAAAATAGAGCGTTAACAGCGCATTTAAGAATTGTAAGTGGTAAAAACTACAACAACTGAAAGTTTTGTATTTTGTTTGTGAACTTTGCAACACACCTTAATAAACTCCCTGCAAATTGACGTATCAAATCGAGGGATTCTAAAACCGCTCACTGATTCATCTTAGTGCGGATTACACATTGCTTTGGGTAAAACACAACGAAGCGATGTTTGTGTATATTAAACACGTCTCACTATCAGGTTGAGAATCGTCATTTCAAAGTTAAAGGAAAGGCAAGAGATTCAATTTAAAAAGCAGCGGACCTCAAAAAGATTTATATTGTTTGAAGAAAGTTCGAATTGTGTTAAAATGCTAAAAAGTAGAATTTTATTTTATTCAAGGAGATTTTTTGCAGATATGAATAACATGGCCAAGTACAGTGTCATTCACCCTGACGAAGGCGGCTTGCATAGGTTGCCGAAACGTTGGTATTAAATTAAAATTACCAGAGGAACTGTTTTTGATAAGTAGGCCAAACAAATAAACGTTACCGTATCTAAAAAATTGTTAGCAGTTACGAGGATACAAGGAATGTATTCCTGTGAGATGATGTCGATCTACTCCAGAACCTATTTTGCCTTTTTATTCTTATTAATTACATCACAGAACTGTGCATAGTGCGCCTTAATTGTCCTAAATTGAAACGATGATATGAGCTGCTGCACGTAAGTCTATGTTGTTCATTGTTAACAGTTCGTTAACAGTAAGGGCGTAAATTTTGCCCTTTTCAGTTATAAACAAGCCAAACACCTTTAAATTATAAAAGGCCGTATCTTTGTGGAATCTAAATCCATTGACAGCTGGTTTCTGCTTGTCAATCGCTGTTCCGGTGATTTTTTGTATTTTTCAACCAAAAGTTCAATGTTTTCAATTACTCTTTTAACTAACAGTTTATAAAGCATTGAACTATTTACCTTCTGTTCAACAATTTGTCCAAACCGCTTGTTCTCTTCAAAATCGCCCTTTAGGTCGGTTTTCTTGACCTTTTTCACATAAGGGCGCTTTTGTATGACTTTAAAAACGTGGTGACGCACCTGGTAAACAAAAGAGCCTGAATTTTTGGGAAATACTGCAGGACATTTTATTTGCTTTAGCTTAGTTATGACGTCATTCGCATCGCATCTGTTCGCGTTACGTTTTTTTAATGAACATATTTTTTCAATAACAGGCAAAAATTCTTGTAACGTTATCTGCTGGATTATTTTCCATTTTCATTTGACTGCGATATTTCATTTTACGTTTGCTAGTTGTGTATGTGTCAATAAAAGCCGATGGCTGGCAAAATTTTTGATTTAAGGTCCTTTTTGAAATTATAAGGCTGTTTTTGCTCAGATATTATTCAGGAGCATATTGGTTGGAAGTTGTAGTTGGACGTTGTAGTAAGAGTAGCAAAGTCCAAACAGATGTAGGTTGCATTTTGAAAGGTTTCGAATATCTCTTTATTCATTTTCAACATCACAATCGATTTAATATTCTTACCAAGTCTGAAATTATTTAGTTTTAAAATTGCAGTAGCAGTAGCAGTACGTGGTCCGAAGCCGACGCCGTGACCCAGACATTGTGTTTTGGCGCCGCGCGGTCAACCGCAACGAGTCACGTGGCCAGTCGCCGCGTCTGCCGACGAGACGTTTTGCAAACCGAGTCTTTGACCTGATGTTACCTTTAACTAGGGACGGACCTGGTGAACTGCCTTTAGATTGGACTTTAATATGGTTGTTTGCAAATATGAACACATTTGTTTACAGCAGGGGTTATGAAATGTTTTTCAACGCGAATTCCTGAGATTTTTTGTTGCCTCGCGTGGACCAAGGTAGGCGAAAATCTTTCTAAAATGACGTCATACATTTACGTCACAGTACAAATAAACTTTATAAATTGGCTGGTTTCGGCCCCTTTCGTTTACAGCAAGAACCTCTGGTTTACAGCAATGTTTTGATCTCAACTTTTGGTTGAAAAGGATGTTTTCTTGGTAGGAATTAGAAATGTCTAATAATATCGAACGAGAGCCGATACCCAATGCCAACTGGTAGTATCGGTACTCGTCGGAGCCGACAAACGGTCAGTTATGCAAACCGAAGCAGCATTATGTCGTATTTTTAATACGTCACAGGCAGAATTTGCGTATTTGTTATACGTCATGGGCCTAGGTATTACCAGGTGTCAAACTTTTTTTAAAGTGAAGCATTCCCACAATCGTGCGCAACTGTTTGTATCTAGAGGCCGGAAAGTCGCATTTTGGACCAACGATAACGGCACAAGTTTAACAGTACACCGGGAGAATCTAGGAGTCCATTTTACATCGTTCTTTCAGGCATTTTCTAATCTGATTATTTTAAGCGACTGGTCAATTATTTCAGGCGATATCTTTTATGCTAAAATGTGAAAACAAATTGGTATTCATCATAAAAGATCATATGTTTTTCACTGCATTTGTTCGATTGAGAAAGGCGGTTTGGGCTTTTAGCATATTGCAGTAAAATGAAACCGTAACGCTACATATCTTCATTGTTAGCGCCTAAAAACGGACTGTACAGTTATTTGAAGCCCTGGTGGTTTGTGGCTTGCCATAGAGCGGTGGTTCTCAAGCTGGGGTCCGTGGTCCTTTTGGGGCCCGCGAGACAATTTTCTGGGACCGCGAAGCACCCAACAATAAATTTACTCGACGCTCCTAATTGAAGTAATTACTCCACCAAACCAAGTTGATTATTATTAATTGTTTATTCACGTTATTGTACGCTTCAAGTTGACTTGTCAATTGTGACGTCATAGTGTTGCGTTGCGCTAATGAGAATTACGTTTTTACAGCTTGCTGCGCTGGGAATGTGGTATGGTCGTGCTTTTAAAACTGTTCGTGATTGCTTCACTGAAATAAAGTGATTCGTTAGAGGTTAACATAGCCGAGCTGATAGCAAAAAAGACCCCCAAAACAAAAAACTCTAATCGTGTCATCCTATTCGGTCGCCTAATTACAATCGCAATATTCGTGCTGAAATAGTTTGTGCGTCGCAAAACTTGTAATTGCAGCATTGCAATGCTATTTCAGTTTTGGCAGACAAACAAATAGCATCAATAAAAAACGTGCTCGAATTGAACCTCCAGCCAGTCAATGTAGCGTAATTGCCGCAACGAACTCAAATGTCGTTAGCAAGCGGCAATCATTTCAACGACTGCGGATTAAACATAGAACCAGCGGTCTCGAATGATGATTAGCTGATTTTGTGCGGGCCTATACAAGACCAATGCGAAAACCGCAGTGTCTTTTGTGTCTCGCAGCGCTCTATTCATGTTCAGACACCCTAAGGTTTTTAATTCACCTTAAAAGGGATAAGTTTGCCCAAAATAGATCCTGATTGACCAACGCACGCCTTTTTAGAGCAACAACTCTAATGGTTTTCCCCTTTTTTAACCAATTATATTGCAAGGTTTTTTTTTTACGGAATAAAAGTGTTATCAGATGTCTTGTTTCAAGGATAAGCATTTTCGCCAAAGTAAATTCCTGTAAAACTTTTTTTTTTAAATTAAGTGCTTTGATTAGGTATTTTTTATGAAAATTAGGTAAGGCCCATACATGTTAAGTTTCTACATTGAACAATTTGCTTGCTATATGTTGCATTTTTTGTTAATTTTATTTGAGTTATTTTTCGTAGTCGAGCTACCAATTTTAGTAGTTTAACGTTTAATGTGTATGACAAGGGTATGACTTGGAACTGACTTGCTATAATTATGACATGACTGGGACTTGACTTATGATTTATTAAGACCTGACTTGAACTGAAATTATTTTACAAATGACTTGACTGGGACTTTAGTTATATAATAATGACTTGTGAGCAACACTGTGAAATGCTCAAATCGATTTTGGCCCTACGCCAGACCTAGTGCATTTCTTGCAGCGACGGGCGAACATCTTTTTGCCGATTTCTATCGTTTTCATTGAAGCCAATGATTGGCGGTTGTAAACGCTTAAGCAAGTGAGACGCCCTGGTAGGAAAGTGTTGATTGCGCAGCCAAATTAAGGCGCGTTTCTCTCATAGAAAGCGACAGCCTCGCCTTTTTGACTTGCAATTGGCCGGTTTGGCGTTGTTTTGGTTTGTGTAGCTGCATTCTCCCCGCGAGGTGAAATCAATTTTTGTTTTGATTGCAGTCAAGGAATTTAGTAGACTGTTTAATTCCTAAGGATCTGCCGAGATTCATTAGCGACCTTTCTTTTTTTAAGTTAAAAAGTGAAAAATTACCAGAAAATAATGTTTTTGCGTTTATTTTATATTTAAACCGAGAATTGCTGAATTAAGAATGTTTTGCAAAATAATCTGCAAAAAAAATGCAGTTTTGTTTAACAAATATATAAAGGTATACAGGCCACTGCGTTTTTTTTGCAATTTTCATTTCGTGTATGTTATTTTTCAGGTATGCTTGTCTATAGTAAAAAAGCAACTGGTTGACAAATTAAGCCATTGAATAGGTAGTTTTAAATAAACCGTTTAAATTTGGTTTAATTTGGTTTCGGAAATTATTCGTATTTGGATTCGCGAAGTTGAAAAGAACACAAGTCATAGAGGCTTGGGTGTTGTCTGCATAAAGATCTCTGTGGTAAATACTACAAGGTATTTTGGCAAATTTTAATCTGATTGTGGCTTTAACAACGAACTATAGGCCTACAATAAGTTATGCCATTGCAGGTTTAACTGCTTCTTTATGTCAGAACGTTTCAATATAATAATTATATTGGGTTTAAATCCACTTTTTAAAGTTGGTCGTCGCTTACATAATCATCAGTTTAAATACGTTTTACTATATTTAATACTGACATGTTTTCTCTGGTTTAGTTAGGTTTGTAAACATCCAATTGTACACATTTCCATTTACTATTGTTCGCTCTTTGTGACGTAGAGAAGAAGAAGAAGCAATTTTAAAAGTAAATATGTTTGTTTTGGACAGCTTTTTGGGAGGCGCCTTTTTATTTTTGGCCCGAAGTCAATTAAATGCATTATTTAATTAACGCACTATAATATTAGCGTAAACAGACGCCGCAATATGAGCATGCACGCCAATGCGCAGTAACAGGCTTTTTGTTATCGCATATCTCACGTCAAAAGATATTTATAAAGTTTTCGCGCGTCGGTTTCTTAATAGTAGCTGCAGCCAGACTGGATTATGCGATCCTTTAATTTTTAATGTGCAAACCCTGCTACTGCGACGTGCCTTACGATCGAAATAACCTTCTACAAAACGTGGCATGGTGTAGCGTTAAAAGTTCAGGCCAGTGGCCAACCTTTCGTGTTTTTTTTTGCCCCCTTGCAAAGACCTTCAAAACAATCTTCGGAGAATAATGATTGGAAGCTGTTGTAATACGTAGAATATAAACCCCATACAGAATAAGTGTTCTTTGAAAACATATATGAGTTTGTTAAACGTTTCACTTTACTAAAACAAAGGCCAAAAAAGGTTGAACCTTATACGCATATTGACCAACCAAATTAGCTTGCTTTGACTTAGTTTGAAGTTCCTAGTTATTTTCGTTAAAGCTCGCTGGCTATTTTAGAAACGTTCGCCATTTTTAGGCATGCGCACTAAATACGGGTGCTCGGCTTGCACCGTTAATTATAAAACTACAATTATAAATCGTATACTAACGCCCAATATAGGGGATTATGCGATTCTAAAAGACTTTAACCGTTTGGTAAAATGAATGCCAGTTGTTGACAACTCTAGATAATTGTACACTTTTCTAATTCAATGAATTAGAGTAAAACGCTGCTAATTCAATTTCAGTGTCATTTGTGAAATTCTTGTGTGCTCTAGTTCTGTTTCTAATCTAATTCGACATTTCACCGAAAATTTTTCACCGAAAATATGAAATAAATTGATGGTAAATTTTTATAATGTAATTCTACAAAAAATTATAGTTATTTTCTTTATTTCAAGAATTCGTCAATCCAAATTCTAATCTATTTTAGAAAAACCGAAATGATCTAATTCGTATAGCAGTGCGTACGTGATGCATATTGCCGATACTTTGCAAGCGTGTATAGTTGGCGCTTCAAATTTGTAGTAATTTAAATAAAGCATAAGGCACGCACGTATACAAGTGCGTACGTGTTTACGCAACTCTAAACGTAAATATAATTTTTTTTTTAATTTTGTAAGAATATATTTTTGGTGAAGTGCTTGTTAATTTTTGGCATGAAGCCAACTAAATGAATAAATTAATTACTGCGCCATAATATAGCGTATCCAAGCGCTGAAATATAAGGCTGTACGTCAATATACAGTTAGAGGCGCTTAAAGCAACGGTTTGTGTAAAGTGTTTGACGTATAATAGACAAAGCCATCAGAAAGACGGGCTATTGAACCCTGGGAATAATGAGTAGCTCAAAAGTAGATTACTTCACCCGAAAAATATCAATAAATTATTAAAAAAGACAAATTGTTTTGTTAAGATTTGAAGTTTTTTTTTTACCATACAGTGATTCATCACTCAAAAATAAAAGCAAAAAAATCTACAAACATTTGTTTCGTCCCATTTTAAAACTTCTAATGCGATATAAGTTTTTAAAATAAAACCAATTAAGACCAACAGTACTTTGTAGGCTTCGAAAACCTAAAAAGTGTCGAAATGGCGATGTTTTTTATAGAACGACCAGTGTTACTCGCTCAGACCGCAATGCGGCTTTGCAAATGGCACTGAACGTAAAACACGGGCCCTTATGTGCGAAAGTGAAGCACCTTTTAAAACAGGAACCAGCACAGAACGAAAGTGGCATTGACGCAGGCGTTTTAGTTCAGTTCACGAAATGTGTTTTTGTTGAAGGCTACTTAGAATGAAATAAACCATATGTGCTATAGTTGGATTTTTGTGTCTAACTTTGGTCAAAATAGCCTCTTAAACTTTGTCGTTTTGTACGCTATGTAAAAACAGTAAACTATGTGACTGTCGGCATACGTTAGTTTAGATTAGAATAACCCATTATTTTAACAGTTCGAGTGGATTGTTTAGGACCCACATTGACATGTATATGCATTTTTGCTCCAAAATTATTTTTTTTAGTTTGGCAATCAGTAGAGTTTTGTCATGACAAGTCAATGATTTGACTTAAGTGCACTTATGTGAGTGTTTTAAAATGAATTGTCTTGACTTAAGTCTTTTGAGCAAAATAAATTGACTTGACTTAAGTATTTTTGACAATTGACTTGAGTGAAATGAAATGTTTTCAACATTTTTTTTGTAAGGTTTGGTGTGTCAGAAATCTTTGGATTTAGAAGGTTAGCTAAAAGGAAACGCAACCAGGGATTTACTATAGAGTTAATGTGTTTTGTTTTACGTGTTTCCTGAAAACTGTTTTGTTACTCGCTGTTAATGGTTTCACGACAAAAGATATACCCCAGTCGTAAATCATTCCTTAAATCATTCCAAAATGACGTGTTTGCAACACTGTAAAACAGACACGCAGACTGAAATCCTGTTGATATTTAACGCTATGTAACACTAGTCTTAGCACATAACGCTAGCTTGAAATCGTGAAAGAGCCCCTTTCTTTTCGGCCTTTCTTTAACCACATTTGCCAGCAAATGCCGCAGCGGGAAAACGTTAAGGAAACGTCATTCGGTTGCAAATTGCGACGATTTGTGTTTCTTAACCATTTTAGCGCTCGTACCCTTTGAGATTTCATGAGATTTTCTCTTACCCCCGTCTACGATGGTCGACGGAAGTAAATAAAATTGTAATAAAAGGAATTAAACTCCGTGTAGTTATAAATTATGTGCTGACGACATGCATTAAAAACAGTCTTGTAAGTTCAACATTATTTACAACACAAAACCAACAATCAATGAATCAATTAACTAATGGTTTTTTTGTTGTTGCTTTTCGTAAATTACGCATTCTTTACAATTATACCTAAAGGGCGCATAATTTTACATTGCATGTCGTAGCTCATGCTTTGGTTCTTTGTACCACCAAGGGGTACACGTTGGTAAAACGTTATGCAATTTAAGAAGTCTGTAAATATCAGACCGGAGCCGATACCCGATTCCAAGTTGTAATATCTACTTCATATCTGTTCGATACCAGGGTGGTATCGGTGCCGATCCGATACCAAACTAATTTTTGAATTCCAGTCATGGTTTGCGACCCAACGCAGCGATTTCAACCCTGAAGGTTAATTTATCAACACACAATATAGGTAAACAACTGGATGTAACTAGACTTCTTAACGCTAAAGCATAATATTTAGGCCCAATAGTCAGGAAAAATACCTTGGAAGCAAGTATTGGGCATCCTTATAGGTGATTATGCTTCTGCAGTTATCCCTGTTCCCCGTTGAAACACTTTTTTATCATGTTCTCGTACTGAATTTTTCCTAAAATTAAAAAAAATCTATATAGAAGAAGGTCTAGCCATACAATACTACAGCTGGCGGTTACCTAGGTGTTGAAAAACTCTAAGGTAAGGGAAAACTGTCATCGGTGGGCTTCGAACTCACGACCTCGCCACACCACGGCTGTCATTTTTTTCTTTCTGACTATGCCCTTTGCCGAGGTTCGAACTCACGACCTCGGTAATAAGGGGACTGGCGCTATACTCACCGAGCACTATATTGCTGAACATTATCATTGGGAATTACATACAATGCTATTTGAAATGTGGCTTCGATACAACCCTGGTATGAAAAGTAGTGAGTGATATTTCGACTTGGAATCGAGTATCGGCTCCGATTTCACATCCGTAATACTGTTGAATAACAAAAAACAGATTTGCCTAAGCAGTATACTGTTGAATATTACAAATCAGCTTTAAATATAACTTCAGTTCGAAAATGGCTTCGATACAACCCTGGTATGAAAAGTAGAGATATTTCGACTTTGCATCGGGCACAATTCGACATTATCGGAAACTCCTACCACTGTTGGATAACATACCAGCGCCACCCAAGCAGCATATTGTTAAATATTACAAATCAGAGTCATATATAACGTCAGTTCGATTATGGCTGCTTCCCATTCGGGACAATCACTCAAAATCGCTGCGTTCGCGTTTCGTCTAGTGTTGGCAACGACCAAAGCCACTTCTCTGTCGGTCAAACGGGATGCGTTGTATGTTGGCTGTGTATATAGGAGAATGCACCTGCGGCTGGTTGTGGTGAAAGGGTTTGACTGGAAGAGTTGTGCTGGATTTACCTGCAGCAGTTTTTTGTTGAGACGGGTCTTGTGCCATGTCAGTCAGACGGGATGCGTTGTGTGTTGGCTGTGTATATAGGAGAATGCACCCCTTTATTTTAAGACAGGACTTGTGTATTTTTGCAGCGTGTTTTTTATACAGTTAGAAACAAAGCTAATTGTTCAGGCAGAAGTAGAAAGTGTGCTTGTCACGAAATAATCTCAACCGAACTAAACTATAGCTTTTCTGTCTTTTGAAAATTCAGATTCATTCAAATTCCTTTTGTGTACAACGGAAACAAATGTAAAACAGTACGAAAGTGATGGAACATCATCACACTATATGGGCAATGTATTGCAAAAACAAAAGTGATAATCAAGTACATTAAATCACTTGATCATCAGTCTCTAGAAACAGCAAAACAATGCAAACACACAAGCTGTTGTAAAAATGACTTTGGTTTTCCTGTCATTTTTACTTTTCTTTTCATTTGCTACCAACCAGTTTATGTGTTTGCATCATTTTTTTTCCTGGACTCTGATGTTGCTTTATTTTGTAGCGAAATATATTTTTAATTCAAATGACTGACTTTGACCAGGACAAAGGCTAGAGGATATTTGCTCCCATTTGAAGTCATTGTAGTCTTTACGTGTAAGGGTGGGGGAGATATTTTCTTATTTAAAAATTCAGTTTGCTATTGAATCACTACTGTTGTCGCAATACATAAGTTAGCTGTGGACCTTGTACTTGTACCAAAAGTCGTAACTTCTCGTTACGCCAGCGTTTTGGAAACGCTCTGGCTTACCGCTGCGCAGAATCAAGGCGCCGTCTATACACACTGCAGTGTTGTAAACAAGTCTTTTTAAAATGATCCAATTCCAAGTCAAATTTGTTTTGGATAATTAACAAGTCAAGTCCCATTGTCATCAGTTGCACAAGCCAAGTCCCTGTCAAGTCCTAATTAGAGCAAGCCGTCCTTGTCAAAAAAAATACAAACCTTAAACTATTAGAATTTTTAAACTCGCATGAATATGGACAATAACTGAACTTGTAAATAAGAGAACGCAACATAAAGCGAGAAAATTGTTTTATGTCCAAAAATTTTTGATAAATAGCTCATTTTTATAAAAAATACTAAAAGAAATCACTTTACTTCAGCCCACTTGAGTCAAGTCAAGTCATTTGTCCGAAATACTTAAATCAAGTCCAGTCATTTTGCCAAATGACTTAAGCCTAAGCCAAGTCAAATAATTTGAAAACAGTGACTTAAGTGCACTTTAGTCAAGTCATTGACGTAAGCCATTACAACACCGGTACACAGTGTAAAACACCTGCTTTTTGATTGATTGCTGCAGAATTTTAGCAGCAGCTATAAATAGCAGCAGCGTATTATTTTACCATGATTTGACCTAACTCGTTACATCACAATCGAATGCCCTTTGACCTGAAATAGCTGTGTGCGCCGTAGCTGTGGTATATTATTATTTTTTACGGGATTAATTTTTAAAGAGGTGTATTTTTTTGAAAACATTTTTACAGTTTTGTGCAACCGTTTCAAACTTTTTTTGTCAAAGAAAGCCATCATTACTCTACCCGAATAAGCAGTATTGTAATGATTTAAGTCAATTACTTTACTTGAGTGCACTTAAGTCTTTTGGGCAAATGACTGACTGGACTGAAGTCTTTCGGACAAACGACGTTGGTTCATATAAAATAGATTAGTTTTATATTGTTTTTTCATAAAAGTGGGTTATATATCTTAATTTTTCTACGTGCAACAATTTGATTGCTATGTGCTAAAATGTGCGTTTTTGTTATTTTTTACTTGTTTTATTGCTCGTAATCGAGTTAGTTTGTCAGTTTTAGTATAGTTTAACGCTTAATTTGTTGACAAAGACTTGACTTGGAAATTGTTTCCAACACCTCTATAATAGTTTTGTTTTGGCTGTTTATTACTTATCGCATTCTGAAGGTGTGAAAGGACTAAAAAACAAATTTTGATATCAAGAAAAAAAATTACCAGCATTTGCGTCTGTTGCATAACAACTTTTCGATATTTTCTCCATAGCTGCGTCAGTGCGTTTATAACACCTTTAAAACCACACGTAGCCCAAAGCCAAAAACAGCGCTTTTCAATCTTTTTTTTTCGCAGCCAGAAAACTTTACAACTACAGATTGGAAATGTTGTATTAAAATTTCGGAGCATAATGGCTGGAGATTGAAGTGAGACGTGGTACGAATATAAAAACCCATACACAAGTATTGGGTAGCATTTTGAACGTCTTTATTCGAAACGTTTAAAATGCTAACTACTTCTGTATGGGCTTTAATATTTTACTACGTTTTACTGAAATGTTTATCGAGCGACAAGCACAACTTGTTAAAAGCGCAATAAACTTAAAAATACCGAGTTAGCTCCACCAGGCAACATATTAGAAGGTAGAAATAATTATTAACCCTGATGAGGTCAGCTGGCATCTGCCGAAACGTCAGTTTGTACATCGTTTACACCAGAAGAGCGATTTCTGTCTATTGTTAAAAGCGCGTTAATGTGTCACAACGCCACCGGGTCGTACTTCACGGTGGAAAGCTAGTTTATAGGAAGTTGTTAACTTTCGTCGCTTTGTGCCAACCAGGCACGGACTGTTGGTTGTGTGCTTGTGATGAAATGTTGGGGTTTTATGCTTGTTTGTGTGTGTCTGTTGGCTGTATTTGGCAGCATTCGTGGAATTACAGCCGTGCATGCGTCGTAAATTACTCAAACAGAAGCCAATCGCGACTTTATTGCAATGACACGACAAATTCTGCTTTAGGCTGGGGTTGGCTCAAGCGATTAGACTTTTAACTGGACTTACGAAAGAGCGTATATGCTATTATTGTCACATTTTAACCTCGTACACTTTCCATGAGTAGATTTTCTACCTATTTAGTTGTTCATTTTTTTAGAGAAGAAGCACAGTTTTACGTAGAATGAATATCAAATCCCATACAAATGTAGCTAGACTATTCAATGTCAGATGTTAAAAATGAATAAACAATTATTGGAAACGTTCAAAACATGCAAAATATACAGCCTACATCTGTATAGTCGTTGATATTCATTTTATGCGCAAAAATAATTTTATTAATTGCAAATTTCGCATTTTTTTTATTTGAGGTTTTTGTTAAGTATGTCCGCCATCTCCTTATTTAGACTAGTTTTCTAGATGCATATTTGTGCACGAGGTCAAACGATAATCTAAGGTTTCTTAGGGTTATTACTCTTTTTTGACACAACTTTGTTACGTCATCTCTAAAAATTTTCACGCATTCCTGTAAAAAAAATCCTACCTCTACTTACTTCTGTATTTAGCTGTAACCTATACTGCATTGGATGGGTACTGACACATCACATTATGTATTCAGGGCCCGTCTGCTTCAAATAGGGGCGAGGCGCTAATTTGACTTGCTTCCTTAAATATTACCTATACTGATCGAAGAGCATTGCATGTAGCATTTAAACATCGGAACACCACGTTTGGGCTACGCTACCGTTTATGACACTTCTGTTATTAAATGGTAAAAAAATGCGCCAATATAGGACGATATTTGAATTTCATAAGCAGGGAACCATTGTTAACAAATTCAAGCGCCATGAAATGAAGGGCGAACATTATTATACAGACTGTACTTTTATTTTATTTTATAGTTGAACTTGTATTTGCTTGATCTACTAAGTGGCTATATATACTATATGCATATAGTGTGGAAATACATGAGGGGCAGCCAAGGTTTGGGCATACGTCTGGCGCTAGAGAAACGGTTAAACATTACCTGTACAATTTTGCTTTTTTCAGTTTTATAGGTTATAAGTTCAGTGGTCATCCTACATACTAACTTTGGAGCATAATGGTTGGAGGTTGTAGTTAGATTTACTAAGTATATCAAAGCCCATGCAGAAGTAGGGAGCATTTTAAACGAATCGAATATGAATAACTAGGCCTATATATTCGGAACGTTTAAAATGATACCCATACTTCTGTATGGGCTTTGATATTCTTACTAAATACTAATCTGATTGGAGAGAAACTAAAAGCCTAAATTTAATTGTATTCTAATTTAAAAACGCTAAAAAAATCTACCAAGTTTGTTAGACCATAGAATACTAACACCACTTGAATAAAAAACGTTTTTTGTTTAAAGATGCAGCATTTTTGCTCCCCTGCAACTAATTAATTGTCATATGAAACGGGTGGCGCACTTCAGCTTGATAATTAATCGAATTATTTTTAGACGAGAAAATTGCAAGTTTTACGAGCGCGGCAAATCGTGAAGCCCGTCACGTACAATAGTGACGTCACAAGTGCCTATTGTCTCTTGAGCGCTGCTCGTTTTTCAAGACACGCATTGAGTAGGCAAATGCCGACTTTCTAATCAGTGTTATGAGTTCGCGGGAAAACATCGAAACAGCGATAATCACTTTTTTATTGTTTTCGGAACGTTTTATTACTTTACTTATTTTTTTAGTGGGGTTAAGGGGAGGGGGGTATCGAAATTAGGCGCATTGAACCCTTATTTATATTGTTGTTATTAGGCATTCATGAAACGCAAGAATTATTGGAGATATCCGAAAACAATAAATTCTTAGAAACATGTCAAACGATTTAATGCAGGATTTTGAAATCTTCATCCCGCTTGCTTATTACATGTGAATGGGTTTGCCACAAAATACGGAGTTATTTGCTGCTTTAGATATTTAGACAAGGGGTCACCAAACTTATTTTATAAAGGGCCACATAAATTTAAGGCCCGACGACCGCCTAAATTAGTGTCGAACTTTATAAACTTGAATATCGTTCAAACGAAGGTAATTTAAATGACTTTGCAACCAAAACTGTTGTAAGCCTTAATGAATTGTCGTTCAGTTTCAAATTTCATCAAAAATTAGTTTGAAATTGCACCCGAAAACATTTTAACTATACTTCATCATCATTAAGGAAATATGCCGGTATGCTATATTTCATTAAATTCCACTCTTTTTGCCATTGTTGCCGTGTTTTGTAATTTTGTAATGAGCCAATGTTAGCGAAAATCTAAGCTTGTCCGTACGCATTTTTGTAATTACAAATACCGCGTGTATTTTCAGCCCATACTGCTGCTATTTCTACAAAACTTCTCCCAAAAAGCCAAACGAAATTAGCAGCAGCGCTGCGAACAACATATGTTGTTCATCATGCGCTTACTGCGTCGTTTGCTACCAACCAAAACATTCCGGTCGCCTAGTTAGTAATTCAACGCTGGTATACCGAGGTTGTTGCCCAAATGCTTATGAAGCGGTAGTCGACAGTCGACAAGGATTTCGGCGTATAAGCTTACCGGCTGCTGTGCTTTTTTGCCACTAAAGTCACGTATGCCGCAAAAACGGGCACCTGTTAAGTTGAACGTGTCTTATTTGTGGCAAGGAAAGTAAATAGGATAGCTTAAATGTGAAATCATAGACGAACAGTGTTTAGTCTAAGGTAGTGCTCCGCAACCGGTATGCCGCGAGACCAAGCCAGGTGTGCCGCGACGTTCCCGGGGATGTGTTACTTGTGTATATAAGGGTAATTTTTAATTATAAAATAAAAGAACGCGAAAAATGTATATCTCATCAAGGCTGGTATTTTGCGTTTTTAAGGATTGCTAAAAAATACAATGCACAAGCTAAATAGTACAAAAGCACCAATGTCAGGTTTTATTTTCCGAATGCTATTAAAAACTAAAAGTCCTTGGTTCTCTAATCAACTATTTCATGGGGTACAATTTACAGAACTTTAAATGGCTTCAGATTTTTTCAGAAGTCTAGAAAAAGCAAAATCACAAAAATTTAATACGTAATATTTTTGGCGCCTTGTTGCGTTTCAGTATGAATCGCTCCTTTTTCTCTTGACTGCCTACGATATTTGTTGATGTCGTCTATTGCCGTGCTGGTGTATATAATTAGTAGGTGCCCCGCCGAGTGTTTTAGCTCTGTTGGTGAACCGCAGCCGGTGTGCCGCGAGACCATACCAGGTTTGCAGTTCGACATTAAGTTATGTGACGTTTTGCGGACACCACACTTTTCAGAGTTTTTTGGTAGAGCGCAAAATAAATATGAACTTCCCGGTTTACTTAGTTTGAGTTCATTGAATAAATCTTTGTTGGTTTGCGGCAGGAATGCTTTGAAAACTCGTACGTGCCTAATGGACTCGGTTTTAAGCCTTCGGTGTTTGGCTGGAAAAAATTGGTTTAAAACCGTATTTTACACCAACAAAAAATACCTGAAAAAAACGAGTTTTGAGAAAGGTTTTGTTATTATAAAAGCACGGCGATCTTTGTGATAAAGCAGCATCGAAAACAAGCAATACTTGTACAATATCCGGCCTTTTAGAAGCTGTTTCTCGGCACAAAGCACTGGCATATTCCATTTGAACTAAAAACGCCATATATTCTCGTGTAAGGGCGCCGCGGTTTAGCCACTTTATCGCCAGTTAGCTTTCAATGCTGTTCTTTGAATGGTCTTTCCTTGCCCCTGATAGCCGTAAGCTGTAATTTAGGGATCGCAGACCTAGTATTTGTCTCCTGTATTATAGGCTCATGGTTACCGGCGGTCGCAATGCGCCTTTGATATGTCGCGTCTAAAGAAGCCAGAAAAAAGGGGGAACTTATGGGGTTGCGAGCACCCCTAAATATAGCGCAGTTAGAAGTTTAAAATGTGGCAAACCGAAATGCGGAATTTATTTTTTTTGTTGTAAGTTTTCCATTTTTTTGCACTTTTTTCGCAATTGCTTAGTGTGCAATGCAATGCCGGGCAATATGTTTTAAGCCACCTGTAAAGTTTCCGCGGGCACCCCTTGGCGACAAGTATAGCAATTTGCCGACATTTCAGCGGGTTTTCGAAGCCCTATGATATTGGGTGTCGGCTGACCTAGTTATATTTGGCGGCCTCGTGATAGATCTTTGGGCTAAAGAGTGGTTTAGCATTTTGATACTGACAAAATCAGTAAAAGTTTATCTTTAAAACGCCGCAGAGTTTTTAACTTGGATTTGATAAGACGTTTTATATAGTTGAAGGATATAACTATAGTATATAACCCTTCTCAAAAATGTATAAAGAATAGGCAGTTTATGGTTAAGGTAATGCGAACTGTAACTACAATAAATCTTACCGGGATAGCACAAATTTAAACCAGATATAATTGGGATGAAAAAGGCATACGCCGATATCATCCGCACCCTGTGATTTAGACTTTGTTATACCATTGTTAAGTTTGCATAACGTAAAACTAATAGCACAATTGATATTATATCAGTCCTAGCATAATTTTGTTAAAATAAAACTTCGTACAACATTCCTTATAAAACGTTGGTTATTTAATGTGGATTATTAATAAATTGGCTCAAGCGGATTTTGTCTGGCTTTTGTTGAGTACAATATTATTTGCACGATCACCCATTTCCATTGTGTGCCAGGATATTTTTGAAAAATGCTACCACTTTGTTACGTCACAATCGGTCCGCTGTAAAACGCTCAGGTTCCCAACAAAGCAGTCTGTTGTGCTGGGTGGGGGCCACACACCCAAAAACCCACGCCCTAACCCCCAATTTAACCCCATGGGGCGAAAATCAAAAGTGGGGTGTTCGGATCGAATATTGCTTTTTAGCTGGACACCTGTTTCCTGTAACTTTGTCGCACAGCAATGTTTCTGTTTTTTGACCTTGGTAGATTGCTGGTTTGACCTTGAACAGCGCCGCAGAAGGAAATTGTACGTCTGATCGCGTTTCTGGTGATAACGCAGCGTCTGGCGTTCGGCATTGTGCATTGAGAATTTGCAGTTTAAGGCTGTTTATAAGGCTTTCTTTTGTTGGGTATGATTCGTCTTCTTGTTGCTACAGTTTTTGTAGTCAGTGACACTTTCTTTTGCATGATTTTAGCAGTACAGAGGTTGCTGGTTTTAGGAGGTTTTGCTATCTGGCAACACAGTGTATTAAGCATTGTGTCGTTTTCTAGATAGCACTACAATTAATTTGTACCCTGACAAAAATTCTTTTGTGACGAATTGTTTTATCAGCAAACGAAAGAAATACAAACAAATTTGCTACGTAAAAATGTAAGAAAGATGCCACACTTTCCTCATCTCTAATTGCTTTAACTTGCCTGTTTGTTCCAGCCAGGACTGCCGATTCAGAGTCGGACTCGGGACTCGACGTAGTCGGTTTGTTTTGCTGAAGTCGGACTCGGGACTCGGAACTCGTATAAGACAACGTAAAACTACCCTAGTCCCGAGTCCGACATGCTCATGCGCAGTAACAAACTTTAATACTGATATATTGCCGCCAACTGTAAATTGTAAAGATGGAATAGAAAATGGTGGATATTTTTCCACCATGTCTTGTGATTGGAAGAATTTTATGAGAACCCTATGCTATGAAAGGATTTGCTAAAAAAGCCTTAAGTCAAGTCATCAGTTTAAATAACGCAAGACAAAGACAAGTCTAATCATTTTGACTGTGAGACTTAAGTCAGGTCTGTGAGACTTAAGTCAAGTTATTTAAACGACGACTTAAGGGGAATTAAGTCAAGTCATTGACGTCAAATCATTAGTCGTGTTCAAATGTCAGTCTGCCCTGAAATAAGCGCTTCCTCAGACCTTGACATTAAGCCTTCTGTTGAACATCGTTTAATTGCGTTTTGTGGCGGATTTGGTTCACGATCCGCGGTCACTTTTTGGCAGTGTTGTAAACAAGTCATAATAGACTTAAGTCCTAGTCAAGTCATTCGTAAATAAACTTTAGTCTAAGTCAAGTCTTTTTGAAAAAAACTTTAGTCAAAGTTAATTTATTTTTAAATAAACTTAAGTCAAAGTTATGTCATTTTATCCAAAAGACTTAAGTCAAGTCAAGTTATTTTTTCCAAAAGACTTACGTCGAGTTAAGTCATTTGAAAATAGTGACTTAAGTGAATTGAGTGCACTTAAGTCAAGTCATTGACCTAGCTCATTACGACACTGATTTTTGACCCGGAGCAACTGACCTATATAATAGGTATTGTCACTACGGTGAGAAAAATATTTTTTTTCGTGATATAGCGTCTTTTTGAGACGAATTTTACCAACAGGATAAAAAAGGAAAAATGATCAAAATTCGAAAAAAATAACCATAAATATCAAGCAAAATTGCCAAAGGATCGGAAAAATATTTAAATCTATTGAAAATCGCTGGCAGAAAAACAGGCCGAAAAAATAGAAATGGAGACATGATTAAAATCTGACCTAAACCGTAGGTGTTACGTGCTTAATTAGCACTACAAAATTGTCACCGGTTGCTAATTACGCCGACTGTAAATTCTAACATTCATTATTAATTTAGCGCCTTTGTTCCTAAATGTAGGGCTAGGAATTAGGTTTTCGCATTTCGAGACATGTATAATTGTATATTAACGTAATATTCTTGTGCGCTGTGGTGTTCGCCGTTAATTGGACTCTAGACATGTTTTTTCCTGTCTCCAAACATTTCTGCAAATCTCACGATCAGTAGGCCAAGCCAAAAATGTTGTTTTTTTTCGTTGGGACATTCGTGGTTTGGTTTCGTACCGAGTGACACGATGAACAATAGAAGGGATTTCCATTTTATTGTTAAGAATTCTGTGATCCGTCGTCTCGCCACATCCCAATGCAAATCACTTGACTTCGGTCATCGGACTCCAGCAATAAGACCGAAATAAGAACAACATCAACGTCGGAATAAAACATAATTAGGAATAAGGCCAAAATAGCACTAATACCTATAGTCGTAATACCGTCTAATTTGGAATAGGACCTAAACCCAAAAAATACCTAAATGATCAGTATTAGTCCTGTACAACACCTAACCCCAGACTTTAAGTACATCATTAACTCCCCGAATAATTTCCCTTTTCTAGCCCCAACCATTATCCACCAATAGCCCCAAACAGGCTCAACAATCCAGTGCCAAAAAGCCTTCTGATTGTCGATAAATTTGCTTTCTGGGTAGCATTTGCTGCGTTGCATCACATACACTGGCTATAAATGCAACTGTAATTTGGTATCGAATCAGCGCCGATACCACCCTAGTATCGGACGAGTACCGATACCACCCTAGTATCGGACGAGTACCGATACTACCACTTGGCATCGGGTATCGGCTCCGATCCGATATTATCGGACAACCCTATTAAGCATGTTTGTTGTTTTCTGCGTTAACCAATAAAGCTATTGCGCCAAAGCTTTTTTCGCCCATATACCACTGCGAGAAATACACTTGAAGAGGTTATTAGCGAGGCTATTATTAGCAAGTTGTGAAAAGCGATAGAGTGTAGCGAAAGGGCCTTGCACTTATAAACCTAATCATCAAGTATTCTTTGAATTGCGTATAAGTTGTTGATTACTTGTCAGCCGAAAAAAAAAACTCGCAATTTTCAAAAATAGCAGCTGTGCATAAGAGCTTTCAAAGTGCTACAAAAACACTGTCCAACGAAGTTTTTTTCTCTAGAAAAACGGTTTACTGATTAGATTTTTCTTCAGCAGTGTATATAGTTGGCAACCATATCCGATGGCTTTTATGAACGCTGAATACCAAACAGAGTGGTATTAGTCTATGGACTGCTATTTTTGATGTTTATTTAAATGCAAATTATCGGATTGTATAGTGTTGTTTATATATTATTTTTAATTAATTGCAGATTATAACTGAGCCTTGGAGCATAATGGTTGGAGGTTGTAGTAAGACGTAATAAGAATATCAAAGCTCATACAGGAGTAAATAGCATTTTGAACGTTTCGAATAACTCTTTATTCATTTTGAACATAGCCTTGAATCGTACAAACTTGGGTGTAAGATTGTAGCGTAGGCAAGTCCGTAGAAAAGAAAGATACGTCCTCGCGCTTTTTGGCAAGCTTGCGGTTGGCACTCTCCATGTTGAAAATGAATAAAGAGTTATTCGAAACGTTCAAAATGATACCTACTTCTGTATGGGCTTTGATATTCTTGTTACGTATAACTGAGCCTATTTTAAAAGCCGCGATTTGTAATCAATTAGGCCTGTTAAAGTCAACGATGCTTAGGTTAAAACCACTGGTTTACAGTTTACATTGTAATCCAGACGCTAATTGTAAAGAGCCATAGACCCTCCCATGGTCTATTTTTTGCCGCGGTTTTGTGGTTTAGGAAATACCCGAAATGTTTTCCTTTTCACAAACACGAGTCCTAAGCTCAATGTAGATTAGTCCGACGAATTGTGAGGTGAGCGCGTTCGAATTATGGAAATTTAATTTTAGCAGCACCATCATTTCCCTTGTCCGATTGGATTATTCATTTTGAGGTTATTTAATGTTTTATTTACGAATGCTTATATCAAGCATGTAATAAGTAAGAACGAAGGGGTAGCATTTTAAACGTTTCACCTAAATCTTACTTCATTTCATTGAGCCTGGTTTGACTTGACTTGAGTCTTTTGCACAAGTGTTTTTATTAAGCATTTTTTTCACAAAAAAAATGGTTACTCATCTCAATTCTTGCACATAAAGTAGTTGCTTTCTATGTTGCGTTTTTGTTATTTTTAATTTCAGTTATTGCCTATAATCGAACGACCCATTTTAATAGCTTAACGTTTCATCCTTTTGGCAAGGACTTTACTTGAAATCGGCTTTCTTTAATTATGACTTGACTGGTACTTGGCTTTTTATTTATTCAAAAAGGCTTGACTTGGACTTAGCTGTTTCACAAAAGACTTCAATCGCACTTTAGTTATTTTACAAGTGACCTGTTAACAACACTGTTAATTCCAGGCCTTCGGGTACGCACATATAGCTTAGCTCAGCGTATAGCGTCGTCGTTTTGTTTTACTTTACACCGCCGCCGCTTATTCCATCAACAATTTTATGTTTTCATTACAAATGCTTATATCAAACAAGTTCAGTCCTGCTTATGGTACTTAGCTCAGCGTAGCGTAGCGTTGTCGCCTTTTGCAGCATTCCTCCCAGCATTTCGTCCTGTCGGTTTCGGGTTTTTCCGCTCGTCATTTTAATACACGGGAATATTTTGTCACCAGAAGAGTCAGACGCGGTCGTGTATGGTTGCTAATGTTGGGGTTTCGGCGTGATTTAAGCGAAATTAGGAAAACTTCACTTGCGTTCTGTTCCTAAGAACCGGTGTATGCTGCTGGCTGGTATGGGAAGGTTTGTTGTTGTTTTTTGTCTTTTTTTATATTAATACATATTTTTGGGTACACTAATCACGTATCTGTATTGTAGCTTGATAATGAATTACAAAGCCAAAAACTTCGAGTAGATCAACATCATCTTGATTAAGATATTAACTAAAGATGATCACCAAATCTTTCCTAATATTCCTAACACCTGTGAACTTAGAAATAGTTTGACTGTTTTTTTGTGTTATTTATAATATTACCTGTTTTATAAGAAAAAATCAACTCTCTTATCCAATAGAAATATTGCCAACTTTCCTTATTACTTCCTAATCCTAATACTTAGAAATATTGTGGCTCAGAACCCCGATTAATGTCGCCAGCTCCTGAGATTGCCACATTTAAATCGATGTGATGGTTAGGAATGTCCGATAATATCAGATCGGAGTCGATACCCAATGCCAGGTGATAGTATCGGTACTCGTCCGATCGGTGTCGATACGATACTATCGGCTATCGGACATCCCTAGTTATGGTGTACAATAGCATTTCTTATGTACCCTGTCAGCCATTGTACCACAGCACAGAAGAGACAAATTCAACTAACTTCAGGGAAAAGCGTATTAAAAAATATTTTATTAGAAACGTTTTGCTATAATTTTTGTCAAAGAATTCAATATTCAACTTGAGTTGCCCCGTGTGTACTAACAGATCATTGCGTAATCAAAATTGAAGACCAATATTTTTTGTAACGGTGTAAAATTCCTCCCGCATTTACAAAAGAGACGAGTGGTACCATCGGTGATTTACCTTCCATCCAATCGCTTTCTCATACCAGGTCAGATTCGTTCTTAAACTGCCGCGAAACCGAGCAGTAGAACTGTAACCTTTAACTTTGAGACTGCTTTCGGAAATTTACCCAAGTAACGAGCCGGCTATACTATACAGTAGTTTAGTAATGGGAAATTATTTTTGGCAAGGGGTCGCTTGAGAAATAAAATATCTTGTTGCGGTTCAGACCATGAAGAGGAACTGAAAAAAGTTGTAATTGGAGGTTGTAGTAAGACGCAGTAAGAATATCAAAGCCCATACAAAGGTAGGTAGCCTTTTAAACGTTTCGAATACATCTTTTCGTCTCTTTATATGAAGAACCTAGCAAGAATGTCGAAGCCCATACAGAAATAGGTACCATTTTAAACGTTTCGCATAACTCTTTATGTGAATAACCTAGCAAAATTGACTGTACCTATGACACATGCAAATTAAACAACCTTTTGTCTTACAATGCAAATAGTCTGACAAGGATAAAAAAGAAACCCTAACGTTCAAGTGTATTAATAATGTAGGTTAAAATTAACTGTTTTAAATAACGACATGAAGTTACGATTGTCCACTTTTGTCTAGCGGGGGTTCCATGACACGTGCAAATTAAACAACCATTTTTCCTACAATGCAAATATAGTCTATCAAGGACAAAAATAGATACCCCAACATATATGTATATATGTATATATACATATAAAGATACGAGGTAACAATGGATAACTTTTGCTTGTTGGGAGTTCCAAACCACAGTACACATCGCACGTGGAGATAATACAACCACGCAACCGGTTTAACCCCAATACCTTTATTTGTACGAGAATTTCTCCTTAAGTTCGCTTCCCCTCTTCTGGTCACGGGGTATTTTTCATCGTCCATTAACCGTCACGGCCGTTGAAATTTGATCACGTGGGTTACAAAGCAGATATATTTTATGCTAATACCTCTACCCCAGGGGTGGGCAACCTTTTTAACATAAGGGCCAGTTAATGTAATGCTTACATGAGGGCTGAACATCAAATTAACACTAATTCATATTTTCAGCTTGCTAGAAATACTAATGAGCTACAAGGCTGCAACTACGGCGGTTTTGTCAGTGCTGTCTACTTGTGGATTCGTAAATAACCTTTCCTACAAGGTTCACGGCCAATGACGCCTTTCTCGTACGGATCGGCTCAGTACAATTTAATTAACAGCCTTAATTCAAAACCAGCTGTTAAACACAACATCTCAGTCAATATGCGTAGCAATAGCCTGTTACACCTTCACCGTACTAGACAAGTGTAAGTGTTGCAAAACAATTCTTTATCATAATAACGTGACACAAGTAAAACATTATGAATAAAGATTGTTTTGTAATAGAGCAAAAGTCCCAACATGGTGCACACACATAGCCTTATTGGGGGAAAAATAACTGGAAGAAGGTGAAGGGCCCCACAAAAAATGGAAAAGGGCCGCACGTTGCCCACCCCTGCTCTACCCTATATACAAGGCAAAACGTACGGCCGTGTCTAAACTGTTACAGAATCCATTACTATGGTTGAATAAGATAACTTGGTACATTGGATCGTGTTGAAGAACTTTTGGGGGTTAAGCAGCACAAATTTGCGTTACGGAAATTTAGGTAATTTTGTTGTTTACGTACTGTTGCCTTACAAGACTACCTCTCGAGGAGGGGTTCTTAAACTGTGGTCCATAAACCCCATGGGGGTCCGTGAGCTAGTTTTAGTGGGTCCATGAAAATCGAACGGAAATATTACCGTATTTCTAAGAAGTAATCATTTTTTCAAAAAAAAAACAGTTTAATTAAACAATAAAACGGTTTTGCACTGAATGTATTTAGATTGCATTTTAATTTCACGTTTTTGGACCCAAATTAGCAGACTTAAAAAGTCTGTTTGTATTACGTAATAAGAATATCAAAGCCCATACAGAAGTAGATATCATTTTGAACGTTTCGAATAACTTTTTATTCATTTTCAACATCTAAGAGTTATTGGAAACGTTCAAAATGTTACATCTTCTGTATGGGCTTTGATATTCTTATTACGTCTTACTACAACCTCCAACCATTATGCTCCAAAGTCTATTTGTATTGTGATGCCGATTTATGCCTTACTTTTTGAAATTTTCCTGCCTACACTGGTCCAGGTGAAGAAAAAAACATTAGGGTTCACGGTAAAAAAAGTTTAAAAACCCCTGCTGTAAAGATATTAAACACTGCCTTTGACAGGAAACTAAGGCCCAAATGCTAACTAGTTTGGTATCAGATCGGCACCGATACCATCCTAGTATCGAACGATGACCGATACCGACATTTGGTATCAGCTATTGACTTTGATCTAATATTAGCGGACATTCATAGTTGATCTTTGTAAATGGGCGTTTTTGTAATTCTAAAGGGTAATCAGGTGGTAATATGAAGACAAAATGTATTGATTCCCGATAAGCTTTCGCACAACTGTGCTTCATTTTCTATTTTGACCTGATGAAGCAGAGTTGTGCAAAAACTTGTCGAGGATCAATAAAATGTATCTTTATAGAGTGCCACTTGATTACCCTGTCCCTATAGTGGTGGAAACGAATAAAGGGTTTTACGTAATAACCTTGACATCACAAAAGAGCGGTAGATGTTACCCCCACTTATACGTCATCGTTTGACAATGCGCACAGCGTTTAACGACAATAAAATATTTTTAAAGCAGAATTTTAGATTTCATACGAGCCAAGAAATATTTTTTTTACTTGAATTTGGCGCCTTGGTGTCCATCAAAACAACGTTTTCGGATTTTTTTTTTACAAATGGTCCTTTCACCTGGTTTAAAAATCGCCTTTGACAGTTTTGGTTTTGCGAATGCGTTCGTCAATAAAAATGGTTCCCCACGACTTTCATTGCCCATTTATGGACATGCAAACCATCCATATAGTTAAGTACCTCGTCTGTTAGTCAGGTCTAACGGAGCTTACCGAGTTTGTTTTTACCTGGGACAAATACGTTGGGAGTGGGAGTGAAAAACATTGCCAACACACCATGAAACGGTGTCATATGACCGACGTTCAAGGAACTGAACGGCTGAACCAAAATTTCTCAGAGCCGTTCCATGAAAGACGAGTCACGAAACCAGTCCGAAGTATAGACTATAGGGAATGCTGAATGCTGATTCACTTTGTATTAACATCAACTTGTTTTTTCCTTGAAAATTTTGGGGCAAAAAAAATAGTTTTGTAGGTAAAAAAACTAACATGCCTAAGATTTTTCCTTTTTTTGGCAAAAATCAGTTTTGAAGGTTAAAATCCTAAGGGTGGCTAAAACCTCTAGAGTTTTTCTTTGAAATTTTGATTTAAACTTTAAAAAACATTTCTTTGGAATGCGATTCGGTATTGCATCAAATGGTTAGGTTTGAAGTTTTGTGAGTCCTTGCACAATAATATATTCTCGAGAATAACCCAAAAATGTTTATCAAAGTAAACATTTAGCCGTAAGAATTGCAAACTTATACTCGTGTCAATCGACGCCTTCAATTTTTTTTGCCATTTCTAATCAAGTGGTTGCTTGGTTGTGGAGAAATACCATAGCAGAGAAACCATTAAAGTTAGCCGTGAATTTACCCGACTCTTGGTTGCCGGAAATTCCCCCAGCTTGAATTTTTGACAGCGCGAAACAGGTGGAAAAGCACCTAGCTAGAGAATAACGAGCCCAGTAGCGCGGTGTAACTGTATGACATGTGGCTTCGTGGCTTGTCGCCTTATTTCAGCCACGCGGTGTTTATTTGGGCTTGCTCAACGCAACTGGCCCATTTTTATTATCCTTTCAAACTCAGGCCGGCTCTCTAGTTTTTCAAATCGACTTTTGTATGATTTTCGGCCAGGTAAGGCTCTTTTGCAACTGCGGATTTAGGGGTGCATTTGTTACCTGGCTAGGGAAAAAAACTAACAAAATTCTACATTAGAAATTGGCCAAGGCGCGTTCTTAAGCCGGCCAATCTTGCCAGACTGCGCTATTTGGCCGAGACGAGAGAGCACACGCCGAAAATGGGAAGAAAGCAACGGGGAGCGAGAGAGGCGCGAGGGAAAAAGGCAAAGCAACTCGCGCGCTTCTTTCCGAGAGAGAAAGCGAAGGAGAAAAAAGAAATAGGCAGTAATAAAAACTCGGTCTGTGCTTGTTCTTCCTGCGAGTTTAGTTTTGCCGTCAAGTATGCAACGCTGATAGCCTTGTCTTGTTTTTGTTCGTGGCAATAATTAGGCCGGAGCACTGCCAAGGGGTCCTCGAGCCTCGCGCCAAAGAACACAGCTTTATTGGTGTCGTGGTGGTGGTGTGCCTTGGCTTTAAAACAACACACATCTCGAGAGGCGTTTCAACAATGCTGCTACGTCCTGTCCTGATATAAATTGAACACGAACGGCGTCGTTTCGGCTGAAGGTACGTTCTAGAAAGCATCATGGCGTTGTTTTATTTGTCGAACAAAAGTTCCAGACTCTAGTGTTGTTTTGCGAAAAAGCTCCTCGAACAATTCTTGATACTTATATTTTGAGCAAGCGTCATTTGCGGCATTTTTTCGCCTTCTGCTATAACTTGGACCCTTATATATACGAAGTCCTTTGTGTTACAGATAAAGCAACAAACACTAAAAGAGTTTGGTTAAGTAAATTAACATTCTGATAGCACTTAATTTTTCCACGGTTAAAATTAATCTGTGCGTGTATAAAATGTGCGTATGCTTTTTTTCTAGCGTTTCTAATCAGTTTTTTTTTAAGGTTTGGTTTGGGTGACCGCTAAGTAGTTTTAAGAGACCGCAAGTGTTTCATTTAAATACCAAAAAGTAAGTCCAAAATTTGGGAAACAGCTGGAGAAATTTGGGGCACCGTTTCGGTCCCCCAAACCACCCTTAAAAAATACTGTTTCTCACAATACGAGAAAATGTGGTTTGGAAACCCGAGACTGAAAAACATGTGCTTTTATTGTTTTTCGACTTGCAAAGTTAAAACAGGCACGAGAAGAAATTGTCGTAATTATCTTTCCATGGGGTTTATGTTATACGCGTTGAAAATTTCTGTACAGCTATACATTGAAATATTTGTCGGAGCCAAACCTCTTATCGAAACGGTAAAGTCGCGAAATGTTAAACCGCACCTTCATTCGCTTATTATTCGTTATTTGGCAGTCCAGCCTTAGTTAGCGATGATCAAGGTTAAACATTACGTCATTAACAACCAGTGTTGTAAACAAGCTATTTCAAAATGTAAACAAGTCATTTCAAAATTCCAAGTCAAGTCATTTGCAAAATAAATTTAGTCCAAGTTAAGTCATTTTCAACAAATAAAGTCAAGTTCAAATGGCATTGGCTTGGACGCAAACCTATATTAAGGAAGCCTAATTACTACGTTTGTTACGCCAAATACCGTCAGGCTGCACCCGAGCCATGGCTCTTGCGTGCCAGGCCATTTTTGACCTTGTCCGCAAAACTTAAAATAGGTTTGAACAGATTAAAATTTACATTCCAGCGTGTAAATTGACTTCCTGATTTAGTTGAATTGCCAATGAAGTTCAGGTTCATTTTGTTTGGTGCGACCTTCAAAAATGTACAGTTTTACCGTAGAGACAGCAAAGACCTGTTAGAGCTGTTATTTAAAATCGAACAATATGCAGGCTCTTGATTTTGAGATAACACAGGCCTGCTCTACGGTGTTATCTATTTACGAAATTCAAATGTAGTGCGATGTTAGAAGCAATTCAAAGCTGTAAATGTCATTAAAACCTTGCAGTGACAATATGTTATTTACTCTACGGTCTCACTAGGTAGTGTTTTCATTACAAAAGTACCATCGCAATTCTATTTGAAGTGTGGCATCGTCATAATATTATTGTTTATTATGCCGTTGATTTTAGGAACTTGCAAACTAAACGTAAAACGAATAGCAATGGGTGTTTTGAACGTTTACCTAGGTAGAATGCCAAATCTTGGAACTAATTACAGAGTTATTTTGGCAAAGAATGGATATCAAAGCGCGTACAGAAATATGTGAACGTTTGGTTATTAATATCTTATTTACAGCACCAGAACAACGGTTTCCTAATCTTAACACAGTCTCTGTGAAACCACATTTGGCCGAACAGTTAAAATGATCTTTAGAGTAAAAGTGCATGCTGCAGACGTATATAAGGTCTTTGTAAAGTTCCAGGCCGCTGGGTAATTACATTAGAGCCGAGGCTAAATTCTCAGCGGATAGGCTTTAGGCTGTGCGCCGTGCGGTCAGCAACTCGAATGTTAAACCCCTTGGTGGTGCATCTTTATTATTTAATTGACCAGCAATAAGAGAAGGTGTCTGTTTACAGTACAGAGACCAAGCTAAACAAAACGGTTTCCTTTTTAGGCTATGCTCTTTTCTTTCCACCCACTTTTCGCAAGCACTGAAACAAAATCAGGATGTTAAATTTGCATTGTATTTTGCTAAGTGGCCATGTTAACTTTGTTTGAACTGTTTTGCATAGGACTATAAGCTAATAGTTTGGTGCGTGGTGCTTGAATTAATTACACAATAGCTGATACGATAATTATCCCAAAACGACAATTTGACAATTTAAAACGGGGTAGGCATACTTTTGATAGTGATATGCTATGCTATTTTTGAACGCTGTGTAACAAAGCAGGTCTGCTTTTTGTTGGAACAATTTTCAGGTTATTTCATGATGTACCACTGCTAGTAATTTAACCTGTTGTGTAGTACTACTGGCACATGAGAAAAAATTTACCGTTCCACGAAGATATGAAATTTCGAAATACAACTTGGGGAGTTCTAGTTGGTCACCTAGACATATTGGCTTAATAACACGTACTTCATGGGCTTAATTATAGCTGGTGTGTTAAGCTATTCCAAAGCTTGTGACAGTTTACAAAAATACCTCTCATTTTGAGTTGGTAAAGTACGCATTTCGTGGCTTGCTTGTTGATTTAACCTAAGCTCTGGCGGTCACGGCCCACGACAAACAAAGTCATGGCAATTTTAAAAGAACGTTGTTAGGTCGAGTTCTTTTTTGACTATTTTGTGACGTAGCATTGTACCGCGAAGAATGCTTTGCGTATATATATAGAGAAGGTGTTGTGCAACGACACGCGGTGTACATGTGTATAAATACAGTATGTGTTTTTTGTAGGCCTGGTTAAGATGCTTTAAACGTCAGCCTAAAAAAAACACAGCGTACTTTACTGGGAACCAGCTGATATTCACAACAATTAGTAAATATAGCACTTTGTCGATTGTACCGGAAATAACCTTTTTTGCGTATTTTTGGAGGAGGTTTTTTTCCTATATTTTGTGATGTAATATAGTGTGCAGATATCCGATAATATTGGATCCAAGCCGATAGCCGATGCCAAGTTAAAGTATCGGTACTCGTCCGATACTGGGGCGGTATCGGTGCCGATCCGATACCGAATTAATGAGGAATTTCAGCCTTTAATTGTAATCCAACTCAGCGATTTATTGCTTAAAAGATAAATTTATCAAAACTGTAGGTTAATAACTGTAAGTAACTAAACTTTTCAACGTTAAAGAAAATTTACACCTAAAAAGTAACTTGAAAAAATAAAAAAAATAAAAAAAAAATAAAAAAAAATGACCATATTAACCGTTTTAAATTCATTGTTTTACTCGTATAAATAAGTAAAGCACAATGACGTCATTTGGGATCGGATAGCGATACTTTTTGTCTAAAATATCGGTCATCGGTATCGGTGTAAAATATCAAGTATCGAACATCTCTTAAAACAGGGGTTCTTGAACTTTTTTGACCGCGGACCACTAAAATTTGTTTTTGCTTTGCATGGACCCCGGTAGGCAAGAAATGCTCCAAAATGACGTCACAATACAAATAGATTTCATAACTCTGTTTATTTCGGTCCAAAAATGTGAAATTTAAATGGAGTCTAACTATACATTCAGTGCAAAACCGTTTAATTTTTAATTAAAGTATTTTCTTTGAAAAATTAATTACTTAAGTATACACTAGTTCTTTAATTAGGGCTTCATGGACCCCCTAAAACTAGTTCACGTACCCCCAAGGGGTCCATGGACCCCAGTTTAAGAACCCCTGTCTTAAAGTGTGTAAGGTTGGTTAGCGTATGCCTGTATTAAGTCATAGTCGCAAGCGTTATACATCGCTGGTTGTTGTGCCTATTATCAGCTGACGCCGGAAACAGTGCTAATTATAGGGAGTTGTCGCCGCTGCCCTAACACACACTTGTCTAACTACACGAAACTTGAGCAAAGGTTTATTTTAAACCACGAGATTGAAGCAATAATTTATTTCAAGCTAGCGGACATTGCATTTTGGAGCATAATGGTTGGAGGTTGTAGTTGACGTAAAACGAATAGCAAAGCTTCTACAGATGTAGGTATAGCATTTTATAACCGTTTTGAACAAAAATCGACTGGAGGTTGTAGTTATACGTATAAATATCAAAGTCCATACCTAAGTAGATAGCAAAATATGGAATGTTTTAAAGTTAAACAAATCTTAGGACAATGGCTGGAGGTTGTAGTTAGACATAGAATTAATATCAAAGCGCATACAGAAATTAAGTCTGGTATTTTATAAACGTTTGGAATAAATATTAAGCTAATAATCAACTGGAGGTTGTAGTTAGACGTATTAGTAAAAAGCCCATGCAGAAGTAGGTAGCATTTAAAAAGTTTCAAACAAATATTAAGATAATGGCTGGAGGCCCTAAAATTAGACGTAGCAATAATTTCGAAGCCCATACAGAAGTATAGTAAGCATATTTTGCGTAATTCAAACTTTTTCAAATAATTTTGCATTGATATCGTTTAAGACTTTAACATTGTTTCCGTTTTTCAAGAAATTGCACATTCATTTGACAGGGAATAAATCAATTAAGATGATGGATAGGTGTTGCAGTTAGACGTAATAAATAAGCCCATACAGAAGAATACAGCATTTCAAACGTTTAAAACAAATCTTAAGATAATGGCTGGAGGCCCTATAATTAGACGTAAAGTTAATATCGAAGCATTTTATTGAGATTGAGACACTTAAAGTGTTTAGGTGGAAACGAATTTGCTTACAAACGGGTTGTACCTAGTCTCCGCTTGCGTTAGTCGTATTGTTCTTCCGCTTCCTTGCAGAGATGAAAATATGAGTCACGCGCTTACACCTTAATATGCACGCAGCTCGCAGATTTTAACGAGCGCGGTTTTTTACGCGCGTACGTAGCCGGATGCAAGAATTTGCGTGCAAAGCGAAAACACGATTTTGTTCAATTTTATAACTTAATTACCCTTAATATACGGCAAGGAAATAGGTGAATACCAAAGTATGGCAAACTGATTGTGTAAAATAATGTATATCCTCGCCCTTACAGGTAATTGACGACTTTGAGTACAAGTTGAACGAAATATTTGTAAGACTTTCCTGTCATTTATAAGTAAATTTTGCTACAAAATAAGGAGGCATGATCAGGCTCCTAATATGAATGAAATGACAAATTATAATTTATCCGCCCTCCCCAGCGATTATGCTCCAATGTAATGTCCTAACGGCTTGAAATAAATTATTGCTTAAATCTCGTGGCTTGTAGTTAGGCCAGTGTGTGTTAGATTAGCGCTTAATGAAAAAAAAATCAATGACCTCTGAACCAGAAAAAGGAGAAAAAAGGGCTGAAGAAAAGTTTTCAAACAGCATTTAAACTACCGCCCCCATGTGTATCGCATTACTCTACGAACAACTGCGTTGTAGCTACTGTCACTACAGCAGGCCGTGAGGCTCTGTTGTCGCTAGTCGGGGCCATATCAAGGCGGAACCGTGCTCGCGCGTTCCATCGTGCCACCCATTGTTACGTAGGCGCCGTAACCACACCAAGACTATAACACCGGAGCCCGGGCGTTTTCAAGTTTTGAAGGCGTTGCTGTTTTTTTTGTTTTTCGTGTGAAGTCGCTACGCTGTGTGTTTGTTTGTTTCGGTGTTAGGGCTTGATTATCGATTTATTGTGATACGATTATGGGTGTTTTCTCTATTGTTGGTGCTGATATTGAAGCTAGACCGGAAACCATGTGAAATCTTGACACTTGAGGCTAGGGATGTCCGATATATATAAGTATCGTATTTGCCAGGTGACAGTATCGGTATCGGTGCAGCCCCCATACCAAATCCCCGATCCTGAATTGATAAATAAAAAAAGTATCGTAGTTGCCAAATTAAAAAAGGAAAAAAAAGACACCAAATTAAAAAAGGAACTTAAACCATGCTTTGCAGTCCAACGCAGTTATTTTTACTTCAAAAAGTAATTTTATCAAAAATAGTAGATTAACAATTGAAGGTAGCTAAACTTCACAACGATAGCAAATTTCGGTCTGGTAACATTCACAAACCGACTAAATATATTTTACTTGCTTGTAATCTCGCGTCACTTTTGTGTCAGATCGGTCGCGATACTTTTTGTTCAGGATATCGGGTATCGGTATCGGAACAAAGGTATCTCGGATCCTTAATTTAAACCAGGGCTGCGGAGTCGGTTAAAAACAACCCGAGTCCGACTCCGGCCAAAAAAACACACCCGAGTCCGAGTCCCGAGTCCCGAGTCCAGCTCTGACTCTACTTCTACAGCCTGTATTTTACCCATTTACGCAACTAAATTAAGGTGGATTTTCTGCAACCCACTCATATTGGTGTCATAACTGATCCACCCACATTACATGGTTTAAAAATATTTCACATTTGTTATTACACTTACTTACATTTTGCCGCCTTAACAGTTAAAAAATTTGGTACTGCGCATGCGCACGTCGGACTCGGGACTCGGGTAGTTTTACGCGGTCTTACTCGAGTCCCGAGTCCCGAGTCTGACTCCGACTCCGCAGCCCTGCTTTAAACCACACAGAAAGTTTATTTAATAGCGAAACTTCTGTTTTGCGTCAAATATTTAAATCACTACGCATACGTAAGCTGTGAATTAGTGAAAAGATCACGTTCTAAATAAATCCGGTCTAACTCTAAGCCAACGGAACTGCATGATAGTCTGTTGCAATACAGACTTTCCTTAGACTTTTCCCTTAAGTTTTTTTATAATGTTGTGATAACCAGCGCTGGGCACCGTAATTTTAATTTGTTCGTTTGGGAATGATGTGCTTTATATAATAAAACGATATAAAAAAACTTAAAATCGACTAAAATTTAACGATCTGCAAAAAAGTTGCATTATGTTAGATTTGCAGACTAGAAAAAAGGCTATTTACATGTTATTGTTTGCAAAAATACGCATTGCTTTCTTAAAGCACGGCCATACCTTCACGCAAACCGGATTTACAGCCCGTTAAATAGCGCGCACTTTGCTATTGCGTTCTCGAACTTTCAGCGCTGTATCACCTATATACGAGGGCTGTTGTTATTCTCTTACGAGCAGACATACACCAAAGTCTACGAAAAAGGGCGAATGTTGTTCGGTATGGTTTATTTCCAGGGTCGTTTATCTCGACCGACTGGCAGCCATATTAAGGCCGCAAAGCAGACTTGGACGGACAACTTGATTAATTTAAGCGTTTTAAAATTAGATTAGAATCAAAATTAGATCATTTTAGTTTTTCCAAATTAGAATAGAATTATAATTCTCGAATTCTCGAATAAAATGAATTTCAACTACAATTACATTACATTATTATTGACAATCAATTTACTTTAAATCCCACATTATTTAATAGGAATGTGAATGGTAAATATGTGTATGCTAATTTTTAAGCCTTTTTATGCTTTTCAGACTGTGAAAATCATATACAAGTCGTTCCGACCAAATAGTTTTGTTTCAAATTTCTGTACGCCTTGTCGTTTTTGCAATTCGTTCCCAAATAAAATAATTGGCAAACATAACAGTGGCTAAATAAGTTTTTAAAGATGTTATTGTGCGTGTTATTGGTTGTACAAGCCTGGAAAATGTAGGGAAATATCAGCTTTAAAATGTTTAAAAAGGGCTCCGTGCTTTGGCGAGACTGAGTTGTTTTTCTGTGGGCGTTTGCTAACTTAGCAAAGGCGCCGAGTAAATAACGTGAAATGAAACACAGCATATTGGCTTACGCAGCAGGCCGGGCAATAGAATAGATGAACAGACGCCGCTTTTTTGTGGTGCACAGGGCGGTTTGAGGTCGAGTGAGCTAGCGACTTGGCATTAACTGGGCCACATTCGTGACTTGTCGCAGTCTTTCTTGCAATACGAGTTGCACTTGGCGTTTACGGTTCAGTGTTACAAGTTAAGCTTTGGATTTGACTGGTTTACCTATGTTATAGGCAGCTGTGGCAATTTTAAACAACCATTGGTGAAAAAGATGTTTCTAAGCAAAACTGATAAAGTTGAATTGGCAAGAAATGATTTTTTGGCGTTTCTAGGGTGACAAAGTAAACAAACTCAATGTATAATATAAACTGGTTTGTTATTAGAGTTTTTTGAACACTAGCCAAGAAAAGACCAGACAAATAAGGACAGTAACGTTTAAGGCCGACCTATATAGGAGTGTGTGTTTTTTTGCGATAATTTTAAATCAGCTTGTTTAGGTCTGTACAAACGCATTGTATCTCGGAAAGGTGGATTTGGGATTCTTTTCGTGATGTCATCGTTCTTAAGACCATTTTGTTTGAGCTCTGTTTCCAGTTCTACAAACTATAAGGCCAATAAAAACCAGTTTAAAAATAGTGCTTAGAAAGTAACAAAAGGCGAAAATGCAAGTAATCAATAAGCATCCACCGCAAAAGTTCGTCAAATATTTTGATTTCCCATTCGAGTTAATGGCGTAAAACGCCGCTGGTTAAACTCCCAAGGTCAGTGTCGTTGCTTTGCACTTTAGCCTTGCTGCAAAATCCGGAATTGCCTTTGCGATCGTCCGAACGCATATAGGCGGTTACTTTTCATGCCTACAAGGCTTAGCGATGTTCAGCAATACAGGCGGCGTATGGCGAATAAATTGCTGCTGTACATCAACATCAGCAGCAGCAGCAGCAGTAGCTACATAGGGACGAGCGGAAACAATCAAACTGGTTTCGAAACATCGTTACTCGTCGCTGCGATAGCATGAGCCCGTGTTCCCTGTCTAAACTAAACCGGCTGCGTTAGCCTGATGATGCCTCAGCGGTCGGTTTATTAGTACACACCCCGTCTCCTGTATTATAGATACAGCGAATTAGCGATCGGTAGAGATTTCAGGGACATCGTATAGCTTTGTGCGCAATATGTTTGTGCTGTTTGGAAACTGTTACAATGAATTACTGTTTGTCATAGGTTTGACTTTTTTTGCAAAGTTCGCTATGACATCCACCCCTTAAGTGTGCCAAGTTTTAAAACAAACGTCGATGTTATAAGTACACCCCTACTTCTTGCTTCTTATAGATACAAAAGTAGTGCTATGTGGCGATTTCAGGAAGATCGTAGCTTTGTCCGATGCGTGTTTATGTTTGTGAAACGTTACAATGAATAACTGTTTGGAAGATTTTTTATGGTCACCGTTGGACTCCTGCATGCCAAAATAATAAACCAAAGTTTACCTGGAAATTTCTCTTGTTTCGCTTGTGCATTGCACTTATGATGACGTTTACTTTACAATGAATTACTACAGATTTTTGTAACTTTGATTTTTTGTAAAGTGTTTAACGCAATTGCTTCGAGTTCCTATATCAAAACAAACGACCGACATTTTGTTGACAAGTTATGTTATAGATACGCCGACCCCTGGTTTATGTATACAGAAAAGTAGCGCTCGGTAGCGATTTTAGGGGATAATTGCTTTGTGCTTGATTGTGTTTGCTGTTTGGGAAACATTACAATGAAATATTTTATGTCAAAAGCTTTTTTATGCAAGATTAAAGCTTAGATTTCCTATATGATTCCTAAACAACGTGATGTATGTGCGTATACCGAGACCCCTCTTTTAAATATAGCAAATTAGCGTTCTGTGTTGCGTTTAAGAATGGCATAGTGTTGTGCATGTATGTTTGTTTTTTTAAATACGCTACAATGAATTACTGATTGTCATAAGGTTTCATACAAAATTAAAAGTTTTTTTATACAAAATTAAAAGTTGGTTCAAGTTCAAGTAAGACGTAGTAAGCATATAAAAGCCGATACAGAAGTAGGTGGCATTTTAAACGTTTCGAATAACTCTAATTTTCAACATACCTAATTCTAATCTTGTTTGGACAGTCTCAAAAATTCTAGCTGAAAAAGTCTGCCTGTGAAACCACGCTTTTAGGTTTCAGATTTAAATTAAGAGGTTTGCTCAAGTCCATTTATAAATTCTCTAAGGCCAAGAAGTTACCAAGACCTATATGCTCTCTAGGGCGGATTTGACCCGTGTTGAAAGTTCGCCTGACCTTTTGAAACGACTTGCTGTCCAAACACGGGGAACATGTGTAAACTTTCAACAGCACGGCCCATTTATCTTGCCTTGGCTCATTTGGACAAAGATATATTCTGGCGGCCTTAGGTTGACCTGCATGTAGGTTAAAGTTTCGCGCGAACACGTCTTTGTCGCTTCTTTTGGGTTCCAGACAGGTTAGAATAAGTACTTGGCGATTAAATTTCGTATAACCTAGATTTGATTCTAGTTGCTCGGAACCAAATTTTTATTTGTAACAACGGAAATTTTGTGCAAATCAAGTTTAAATGCTTAGTACTTCTTCCAAAGTGTGCAATTGCTACTTCTAAACGATTTTGTGACTCTATATAAAATAACGACATGTTTTTGCCGCCTTGGGAATAATAAGCTGAAAAAACATTAAATAGTTGCATTTTCTTCTCCAAGTATAATTGCTGCTTTTAAACAAATTAAAATGTGTTTGGCGCCTTGGAATACTACCTTGAAAACTATGGCAAAATATGTTTATATTTTAATTATGAATTGGACATTTTTGTGTTGTAAACACATTACAAATCTTAAAATATCTTTTATGGTGCTTTTACAATCGTAAGTTACTTGAATTCACTGGTAAAATTGTTTCTTTCCGGCAAAATTTTATTCAAGTACAAACGTTTCGACAACCTATTCGGGCAATCTTCTTCAATATAATTGCAACTATAGTAGGCGTAAGTTACTTGATGAATGCAAATATTACGAGTTAAAAAACTCTAAACTTTTATCTTACGTTAGCAAAGTCAGGATTGTTTCATTTCAGTTTTCATAAAGCGCAAGAGGCGAATTTAGCATATAAGTGCTAACATTATTTAAAACCGGTGTGACTATACGAAAACAAATAAAAAAACGCTGGTCTTAGTTTTCAGCCTCCACAGCAATCGGTCAGTCGATACCGAACCCAGCTTTAAGCCGTTTTAAACAAAAAACAAACAGGAGTTTTTGTTTCACGGCAGAGCCCAGCAGCGCCGTTCCGCCTAAATTCGCCCAAACGTCGTCGCGTCTCATTGTTACTCCTTCTGCAATTCGTCAGCCTCGAGTAAGACACGTTGTTTAGGTTCGGCGGATTTCATTTGGGCTGCACTTTCGCCTCTGCGGCCTTGGTCTAAGTTGAACCGCCTTAAGAACAAGTTAAGGCCGCCGCTTTTTTGCAAACATTTTTTTTGGTATTTGCAGCCGGTGTTTGTGTCAAATTTTGAGTGGTCTATTGTGATTTAGTCGCTATAGTCGATTTTTGAGATTTTAGATGCAGCCCGTTGTATTTTTCATACATTTCATTTGAAAAAGCGTAGCAGTCCGTTGCTTTTATGTGTTATTTCAGTCGATTTTTTTTTACTTTTTTGTAATATTTCCTCTTTTTTAACAACTATACAACCCAAGTCTTAGAACACATTTCAAAAGGTGTCAGAATGGCCTGGCAAAAAAGTAACACAACCTTGGTAATTGAAGTACAATTTGTTAAACGATACGGCGTACCTGCAACAATTATTTTACAACTGAACTTAACTAAGGTAGGCCTACACTATACAAGCCAAACAGTTAGAATGGATGAACATCGTCTTGTTTAAGACGTTTCGATACGAACTTTTATAATATTCAGTTAAGGTGGATGTTATAGCGTTGTGGATACCAAAATATTTGTAATCTATATGCAGTATGTACGGATCTGAGATGTAGCTTGATTATGAATGTCAATGCCCAAAAGTCAGATCGACATCATCTTGATTAAGACGTTTCTAAACGAACTTGTATCATCTTCAGTTAAATGTAAACTTTATGTATGCCTACCTAGCGCCGTTTAAAGCCTAAAAGTCGAGTGAAAACTTCAACTTTAACTATAGTTTAAACCTAGCGCCGTTTAAAACCTGCTGCATTCGAGATCAGAGTCCAGTTTGCAGTATTTCAACGTTGCTGCAAACGATCGTACTCCGGCTTACGTCTGCAACCCGGCATTTTCATCCACCGCATTATAAGCGGCGTACATCTGAACCGCACCCGGTTGTAATCTGCGCTATATCACTCGGATCCTGTCCGGTTACTTTCTGTGCCAAGGTTAAGGAGATTTGTAAGCGGATTTACCAATGCATTGAACAGCGATACTGACATTGGTAAGCCGCTGAACCGATTGCGGTATCGAGGTTCTTAGATCTCTACAAAGACGCTACTTTAAACCTCTCTATGCAGCTTTCGCTTTTTCCTTTGCCTGTATCGACCTTGAAGTTTTGTCGATTTGAGTTTTTTGTGTTTTTTTTTGGCATTGCAACGCTTATCGCAGTTAAGAAACTGATTCGGACATTTTTTTGTTGCGAAATTTGTTTTTTCAGTGGTTTGGAGCATAATCGGAGGATTTAATTATACATATAGAAATATCAAGGCCTAAACAGAGTTAGGTAGCATTTTTGAACATTTCAAGTATATATTTTATTCATTTTTAACTTGAGAACATATGATATGCGAAACTTTCAAAACTTTACTGTCTTTCAGTGCTGCTTTCCTTGGCTCTAGATTAAGTAAAAAAAGTTGATCCTTTACACAATTAAAGCGACTATTTAGATTAAGGAACGCTGTCTGCTAAAAGTTAAATAAAAAATTACCAGGGATTAAGTTATTAAATCTGAATAGCAAGATATTTATTTAAAGCGTAGTAAGAATATTAAAGCCCATACAGAAATAGGTGTCAATAACGCTTCGAATAATCTGATGAGATGTTGAACATGAATAAAGAGACATTCAAAACATTTACAAAATGATATCTACTTCTGTATGGGTTTGGTATTCTTACTCCGTCTAACTACAACCTCCAACCATAATGCTTCTAAGTCTATGTATAAAGCGAATCAGGAATTTTTGGATTTCTAAGCGTGAAACCCAGACTTTGCCGTCTTTCGAGTCATATATCATTTTCGTTTTTGCGTAACGCACCAAAACCGTTTCCAGTCATGTCAAACTCGAAACTTATGCGGGGAAGCACCGAATGACGTCATTTTTGTTGTCGTGACGCGTTTTTTACGCAGTGCGTCAAAGTTCATCACTAGTTCATAAAAACGTGATTTTTGTGCTCTAAAATAAACTTTTAGACAACTTAGATACAGACTTAATTACGCCAAAATCAAAGTCTAAACTAAAAGGGTATTTTAATCTTACCACGTGTTGCGTATTGCAAAAAGATTTAGTGCTGCAATTGTGTTCAGAGGTATTTTTTGTTACACATTATTGGGACACTTTTTCTTTAGCGTAAAAAAGTTTTGGTTACCTCCAACTGTTAACCAACTATTTTTTGATTTAATTTAAATTTCAAGGTAAAATTGCAAAATCTTGACTGAAATTCCTACATTAATTTGCTATCGGATCGGCACCGATACCCCGCCCTAGTATCGGACGATAACCGATAGATGCACCACGACATCGGGTATCGTCTTTGATCCGATATTATCGGGTATCTTTAATTTCGAATATTTATCGAGCTCTCCAAATCGCGTGTTTTTGCAACCAAGTAATATTACAAGCTATAACTCAAAAGTCTTGCCTTACCTAACGGACGTTGTTGTCTGCCGGTTCCGCAAAAAAGGGGAAGGGCAGAGCGGGCCGCGGCGCCCTGGCCCACGGCGCCTCCGGCCCGCAATCGTGGCGCCGCTCGGGCGTTTATTGTACCCTGTCGACCCTGTAATTTACCGCGGTCGTTTGCGAAAGGAAAGGGCGTTTTTGGTGGCGCCAGAGGAAGTGGTTAACCTTCAGGGCTGCTTTTGGTTCCAATACACGTCCTCGTTGTTTTTCCTTTTTGCTTTGATTCCTTTGTTGCTGGTGTAACGACCTTGAAGGGGAACAGGCGCGTTTGTGGTGTGAAAGGTGTTCGCTTGTGCCCATGCCTCATGTGTTGTATTTCTTTATTTTGTTTTGGGGCATAATGGTTGGAGGTTATAGGAAGTAGTATAATGAGAATATCAAATCCGTTTAAAACGTTTAAAATGTTACCTACTTCTGTATGGCCCTTGATATCTTACTATGTTTGTGTTTTTGTTCTATTAGTCGTTTTCAGGGTTTTAGACATGTTTGCTGCAGAGTTTTTGTGTAACTTGGCCAGATTTTGGCCCGCTTCAGTTTTCTGTTATGTTTTTTGAGTAATTTTAATTAATTTGGCTTGATTTCTTGTTTCTCAGCCAATTTGAAAGGAAAAATACCGCGTTACGGTTTAATCAAGTACACTGTATATTTTAGTAACTATATATGCTTTGGTTTTATTTTTTTAATAGCATCACGACAAAAAAGGTTTCCTTTCCAGTTATCAAAAAAAGTTGTTGCCCCTTATAGTTACAGCAATCGTGTAACTTCAGTTTAAAATGGGGCGGGAATCGATAAAAAAACAGTCCGTCAACAACAAGGCGCAGTTAAACTTTCCAGACATTTTTTTCAAACTTCAACAACAACTATACAGAAAGCAATGGCAGGCAAACACTTCAAGTTTACCCAGTCGCAAGTCGAAAACCCTTTCTGCATTTTCTCATCTTTAGGGTCGAACTGCGTCATTGGTTTGACGTCACCAAACGCGACGAACCTAAACAACCCTGAATTTTTGTCCGCCGCGAAAAACAGTCGGAAGTTTTCGTTCTGTGCAGTTTTATTATTGGTTTGTTACCAGGGACGCCGGAGAGGGGGGACGCGGGGGGTCAAGCGCCCCTCCTGCCCTTTGCGGGGGGGGGGGGCAAATGTACCCTTTTCGTGAAAAATGATATATTGCTTTCACAACGTTAAAACGTTAAATATTATGCGACGGAAATCATGAAGCAGTGTTGTACACGCATTTTTTTTATAAGAAACTTGGCTCAAGCCGAGTACTAAAAGTTTCTTAAATTTTCTATTGTTTAAGAGAACAATAGAACAAAATAATCTATTGTTCTTTTCGAGAAATCCGACTACTCAGTTTCTTATAGAGGGTTTCTTATAAAAAATACGGTCTATGTTGCCCTTACCAAAAACTTCGCCCCCCTTGCCCTGAAATCGCTCCGGCGTCCCTGTTTGTTACATTGAAATTGATGTTTGCAACAATAAACAGCGCAGTATGAGTAACGGTAATTAGCCAGACTTCCAATTGTTTTAACATAATTGCAAGAAGCTGTATTTAGACTGATTTAAAAGAATATATTCAGCACAGTCAACTTACTGCACTGATGATGGCAAAAGAAATTGCCGAAACGTTTTCTAATAAAAGAATGAATCTTTTATCTATTATTTGGACCACTCTCTTTCTACTGAAGATAATCAACAGATCCGTGTTTAGTGTTCCTAAAAGAATATACATCTGAAATTGTGTTAAATTTAGACTGGTTTAAATCAACACCAATCTGAACTTTATTTACTGTTAATTTTTATTAAGTGTCTGATTTGTTTTCAGGTTTTAGGATGACATTTTTGTGCGCAGAATTAACTTTTTTTTTTTTATTCATAGGTTTTTACATTTGTTATGATTTATAGCAGACCCTTGGGTCGTTTTTATAGGAGTGAAAATTTATCTCCTGGGATAGTTTTACCTGTCAAGTTAACTTGGTGATTCGGCCCGCGGCTTTTGCTTAGTGCAGGGGCATTCAATCAACACAAGCAATGATTTATGAGCCAGGCACAAGGTAAGTCAGTGTTACCAGATAAGGTTCAACGTTTGTAAAGGTCCCTAAGCTTACAGTAATTAGGTTAATCTAGAATTACCATTTAGCTATTTCAGCATACAATTTGTTTATCAAAACAACAAAATCAAAGTTATGGGCCCTAATTGAAATAAACGGCCAGTTTTTTTACTTCCCTATTTGATGCTTTGCTATCATCTGTGAAGCCCGATATAAATCGATGTTTAATGCAGAACTATAGGTTTAGCATATCCAGATTAGATTAAAACGAAAATTTTTAGTTTTTTGCAAATATGTTTAGAACATATAGTTTTTCTAAAAGATAAAAAATTAAAGTCTCATCTATAGTGAATACACGCATTCAAATCGGGATAATTTAAAAAACGTTAATTTATTCTTCAAAGAAAGTAATGGCCACAAAATACTCCTAAATTGGGATTTTTTTTAATATAAAGTTGTCCAGGATTATTCATAACCGTTCACATTGCAACCATAAAAGTAAATATGTAAATACGGGATTTCGGTTACTGAAGAGAATTCATTATGTCCAACGTTTTGGCTACCTATATGGGGGGTGTCTTTATTAAGGAAACAAAATTGGACAGCCGGTTTATTAGGAAGGGTGTGAGCTGCAATGTAATTTGGTATTTCAACTACTGGTATATTTAAACTTCCACCTTTCATCATATAACGCGCATTGACGAGTGTCAAAGTAAAATAGTAAATATACGGGATTGCCGGAAGAGTAAAGAAAACGCATTTTATCCAACGTTACCTGTATGGGGGGTGTCTTCATTGACGAAAGCATAATTGGACCCCAGGTTTGTAGGAAAGGGTATAAGCTACAATGTAGTTAGGTATTTAAACTTCCCCTGTTTAGCATATAACGCGCATTGACGAGAGTCAAATAAAAGAGTAAATAAATAAACGCGGGATTGCCGAAAGAGTTCTGAAGAGAATTTATTCCGTCCAAGTTTCAGCTACTTATATGGGGGATGTCTTTATCACGGCTTATTGGGAAGGGGATGAGCTGCAATGTACTGTGGTATTTCAACTTCCACTATTCGGCGTATAACGCGCATTGGCGAGTGTCAAAGTCCGTGGCGGGCCACATTCAACGTTCCTGCCTGCCACCAGAAGCCTACTGCATTGACTGATCACAAACAAACGATTGCACCTGTTTTATCCGTGTGGTGCTTGGATACCTGACAGGCATGTCAGTATGTTCGTAAAACCGTCTTTCAAGTTTAAAAACGGTTGATTTTGGCCGATAAGGTTGTTTTTGAGCTGGGTGTATTCTGGATAAACAGTTTACTGTTGGATGTTCATCGTTCAGGTTTTGACGCGTATCAAAAAAGCCGATAGTTCTTGTGCGAAACTATTCAAGCCATAGTATTAGTGTTCTAGTTGAACAAGTCGCGATAATGACGTCATGTTGAATAAAGGTTGTAGCAGATGTAGTAGAAATATATGGAAACCTGTACAGGAGTTAAGATAACATTGTGTGTGGTTTCAATGAATTAATATGAACTTTAAGGTCCTAATAATTAGGGGTTGTAGTAAGCTGGCTGTATTGTTTTTAAGCTAGGCCAATAAAGAATATGGTTTAAGATGTTATGTTGACTTTTGAAATGAATGCTTTATATAAGCGGACATGACACGTCTACATAATCTTGGAGTTTCTTTAATTTTGATTCTAATAACGTTAACGCTTTACGGGAGTAATCTAGCTTTTTGGGTTCATTCGTGACACGGTTAAACATGTGGGAATATTTTAATTCCAGGTGTCTTCAACGATCTGTTGGTTTTCACAGTTGGATTGTAAACTATTGTTCTCACGCGTAAAACATCTTTAGTTTGTGAAAAACGTTTCTCGTGCAGCCGTTCTAGTTCACTTGAGTCTAGAAAATATTCAATGGTGAAGGCTGCTTAATTTTTGAAGTGTTGTTATTAGGCGGTGTGGTAAATAAGTCAATTTGAAATGACTCCCAGTCAAGTTGCACAATAACAAGACAAAAGTCGAATTCAAGTCTTTTGTCCAAATGAATTAGGTCAGTTCAAGCAACTGTGATCAAAATACTTTTGAGTCAAGTTAATTCTTTTGAAATCAGTGACCTAAGTGCACTTTAGTCAAGTCATTAGTGAGAACATCTGATCAAATGTGTGGTGTGCATTCACAGGATTGCCTACATGCGTGCATGTTTATGGAATAAAAATACTCAGGTAAAATACTTATTTTAGCCTCCCGCTTGGACGTAACTTTCTGCCGTCAATTCTGAAAATTAATATGCCTTAAGTTGGCCATATGTCAGGATTGTTCCTAACATGTCCGGAAATCTGATGTTAAAATTTTCGTCAGGGGAAAAAGCTAAAAAGTGTTTAAAGTTAGGGATTTGGAGTTTATCGGCAATAATTTCCAACATATTGTTTCAAATTTTTTAAAAATCAGATTTTTTTTTAAATGTGCAATACTTTATTTACAACTTAATTTTGAGAATCTATTTTAGTTCCTCTTTATGGCCCGGTCGGCCACAACATATTCTTTTTTCAAATAATTGTCCATAACTGTTATCGAAGTATTCTTTCAAAATAACAAAATCTGCCTGAATCCGAATGGTGAAAACAAACGATTCTGGTTGCACATCAATGATAAAGATTAAACTAAGTACAGAACTTAGTAAACCGAAAATCAGTTTGTTTGTATGCTATAAAAAGATAAATATATTTCGCTATAAAGCATCATCAGTATCTTATTCAAATAGAATTGGATTCTTTTTATAACATACAAACAACTGATTTTCGGTTTACCAAGTTCTGTACTTAGTTTAATCTTTAACTGTTATCGAGTAATATGCTAAACCTTTTTTGCGTGATAGTCCCCTAAAACATTAATTCTGTTTGTCAAGGGTTGTGCGTGCGTAATAAAATATGGCCACTTCTAATTTAGCCCCTTCGAAGCTGTTTTCAGTATTACTGTCATGTCTATCTTGATACGACCCGTATAACCAACCAGTGCAATTGATTTCTGCTAGTCTTTTGTCGTGCTTTCTGTGGTTTGCTTTGCACCGATGCACACGACTTGAATTACGCTGACTTGGTTTGCAAAAGCGGTGACATTTCCTCGGGTTTTTGGCCCCAGGTCTCTTGATGTTGCTGTCTTTCCGGTGTATCAGATTTCGGCCTGTGGTGGATGCATGCGGTGAATGACAGTTTGTTATTTGGTTTGGAATCTAAGTAGGTTTGCATTTTCGGTTTTCAGCTGCTATTTCTTTCTATGCAGCACACCATTCTAAAGCCAATTTTGAAACAACTAAATTTAAAATTATAAATATTTGAATGGGTTTCAATGCAGTAAACGTCCTTTAAATTTACACTTTTACGATTATTTATATGAGAAAAGTTAGGTAGCAATTTTAATGTTTCGATTATCTTGCTTTGAATGAATTAAGGGATAATCGAAACAAACTGCTACCTACTTCCATATGGGCTTTGATATTCTTACTACGTCTTACTACAACCTCCAACCCTTATGCTCCATAATTTGTTGTAGAAACTTTATTTTTACACACTTGAATAAAATAATTGCGGCCTCTTCAAATTTGTGCATATTTGCGTGTGGTGAATGACAGTTCGTTGTTTGTTGTTTGTTTTGGAATTTAAGTCTGTTTCCCTTAAATAGACAATTTAAATTTGCCAGTTGCCGACTTTTTGTGGAAACTTTTAAAATTAAATTTCATTTTAGAAAACTAAATAAGTTTTATTAAAATGTCGTATTTTAACAATGAGTTTATAGAACAATGCTACACTTACACAGAGCCTTACACAGAACCCATCGTAACTCAATATGTAGTGAAGAAATCAAGTTTGTAATACTCTGGCATCGATATTCCTTCTACGCCTTACTACAATCTCCCATCATTACGTTCCGTAATTTGTTGAAGAAACACACTGGAATAAAATATTTGCGGCCTCTTCAAATTTCTCAAACATTTAACAAAAAGCCCTTCGTCGTTCTACACATGACAATAGTAAACATGGTCACCTAATTTCGCTAAAACGCTGTGCGGTATTTATAGACTATTTGCTACCTATAATAATGAAGGATATTGGCGTTGTCATTCAAACGCGAAAGAAATCGATGACTCAGCAGCAGCTGATTCCAGGCGTGCTCATTTAATAGTCTGGTCACCTGCATCAAAATAAAACCACGCATGAATAGCACCGCGTTATGCAATTGGACAAACAGTGTTATGTAATTGTCGATACAGCGTCATCCATCCATTCCATTTACGGGCTATTGTCCGACTGTTAAAATAGGCTCAGTTGCAGTTGTTTTCTGTGCGGGCTGGTTTAGCAAAGGCTTAGTTCCGTTGTGTGACAGGTCTTTTAAGCATACAGTGTTTCATAACCCATGGGTCGTGACCCAGAACTGGGTCTACGTTTGAATTGTTAGATTCACCGACTATGGTAGTTTTATGTGGTTAGATTTAGTGAGATTGGTTCTTGGCAAGGTTTAATCCAAGTGGGCAGTGTGAAATATTTCCTGCTTTTATGGGTTAATAGGTTTTAATTGTGTCGCAGTTTCTGATTTACAATGTTTTCACGACGATTTTTACAAAAAATTACTATCAAGAAACACAAAAACTTTGTCAAAAGCCATAATTTGACAAATTTTGTCTTTATTGAAAATTTTGACTTTATTGTAAATTTTAGCTTTATTTTAACTTATGAACTTCTAACAAACAGTCCCCTGGGTGCTGAAAATAACTTTATTCTTTGATTCGTGGACAGACGAAGAGCCCCTTAAAAATTTTTAACTTAATTGACTTTTCTCTGAAAATTAGGAAAACTGTGGCATCAATACGAAGGCCTGGCTCGTGATAATTAAATTTGAATTTACTAATGCTTTATAGTGTCTTATTTTGTTCACTTCAGGCTCACAAAAGTTCAGCGAAGATAATTGGGTCGCCAAAGCTTTGCTGTTACACTGAGGCAGTGGTTCTCAACCGGGGTGCCATTTATAATATTCAAGGGTGCCAAGAAATATTTGAGAAACTTTAAGAATCTGATTTTTGCCAAACTCTTAACTTTTTGTGTAAGATTAGAGTGGAATAAATCCAAATTAAACTGTCTACGTTGTTTAGAGTAGATGTGTGTTGTTCCAGTTCCGTATATTGTGACATTCTAGTGAATTACCTGAGGAAAATATTGTAGGGGGGTCGCAATATTCTATTATTTTTGAGCCATAAAAGGTTGAGAAACACTGTCTCAAGGTTAAGAAATTGGAAAAAGGAGTGACTAATATACGCGAAAAAACTATTCACAAATTTCAGCAGTTATTGTTTGGACTTAAAAGATGTAATGTCCAATGGACAACGTAGATATTCAAATATTGGCTGCAGTTCAGTGACCCCTATAGTCAAGAGTAGTCCATAGTTTAGCCAAGCGGAATTGTTAAGGACGTATAAGGTACTTGAGGCGCAGCGCCAATCATTTTAAAATGCAAATCAATGTTTGGCAAGCCATCATCGCGTGACCATTACTTTTAATCGTTCAGGTTTTGGTTTTATTTTTCCCATTAAAGGAATAAATCCTATTTTGCTTTTGCCTAGAATCCCTTAATTTGAATATTACCTATAAATTTGGCTTACTTGCAATAAATACAAGAATGTTTTTTCTTAAATGTGCTGTAGCAATCAATTCTATGCGACTTTGCTGTCTATTGTAATCAGTCAATTTGAAGACAATCTAATACATAGCCTATTCTGATTTTTGATATAAATATATTCTTTTAAAAAAAACGAAATACTTAAAACCGGTATTTTGATGTCGAAATCACTATATTGTCCGTAAAAAAGAGGAGTTGGTATTCTTGGTTTGGAAAGCCAAATCTCCTATATGGTCTGCTTTTAACGATGGTTATATAATAGAAGTGCATTTTCTGTCGCGCAGCCCATATAAGATTATACATGCCCTCGTTAATGCATACTTTGTAACACTGTGTTTCGAACATCATTAGGCCTACATGCAAATTGTGCAAGTAGCTGCAGCTACAGGAAATGGACATTTCTGAGATTAATTATCAAAAAATTACATGCCTACAATAAAATTGGCGATAGCGATATTTTAAAGGGTTTATTTTTAATAGCGTCAATATAAAGACAACTCTCTGGTGGCAATACCCTGTTTTTGTTTTCATTTTAAGACAGAGTCTGTATAAGACAAGAGATTAATTAGTGAAGTTTTAATATGTATAGCAGTATTACAATGTTAAGATTGTTTATAAAACAGGCATAAAACATACAATCATTTCTTATCAGCGAGATATATATTTCTATAATTTTTTTTCACTCTTAAAATTATTTACGTCCAACTTTTTTATTTATTTTCCAGTTGCAAACTGAAAAACTGCAAGTTTTAGTCCAATGTATTGAAAAAATGACCTTTTCTGGTTTTAGTTTTGTCTATATTTTTATTTGAGCATATAGTAAAGACGTCATTTGGTATCCAAAATCGGAAATAAAAGATCAAATATCGAACATCCGGATACGCAGACGTTATCAGGCCACAGCTTGCCAACGTAAGCCTGTATGACTCATTCTGTGGTCTAAGGTCGTCCCTGTTCCGATACACAGCAGCGTTCGCTCATAATTCCGAGCGCTATTCGGACGCTGAGGCGCCTTTTCCCCTTTTTCTGACTTTGACGCGTTTGGCATTTTGCCCCTGATGTATTTAACCGGCCGTATTGCCCATTCGCTTAAACCTTGACTTTTCCTACCAGGGAGCAGTGTTGTGATAAATTAACTGCACTTAGTCGCTGTTTTCAAATGACTTGACTTTAATATTTTGCAAAATTATTATTATTTGACTTGATAGCGTGTTCGCCTAATCCAATGTTTCTCAGCCTTTTGTGGCTAGCTGCACCCCTCACCAATAATAAATAGGTGGCGGCACCCCTACATGATTTTTCCGTAGATAATTCACTAGAATGTCGCAATAAACGGTACTGGAACAACACACTTTTACTCTACACAAAGGAAGTTATAATTAGATTTATTCAACTCTTGATTCAGACTTTACTGGTTTTGACATATATTTTGGTAATATGTTGCTAGTTTTTGCACCCCGAATTCTGCTCATAAAACGGTTTGCTCGCTTAATGACGTGTTTTTGTTTTTAGATAAATAAAATACTATTTAGAATTGTACAAGACAAGAAGAGCACAAAACGTTTTGAATTCCAAAATTTATTAAAAGTTGACCATGGCATTTAAAAGTGGCGTGCGATCACATTTCTTTGAATGTCTTTGAATTATTTTTATGAGTGTGGCAAACGCGATGTTAAGTTCTCCCCACCAAAAAAATACCCTCAAGGGCCAATGCCCACCATTTTCGCGCGAGCCAGTCTCATTAATATTAACGCGTCCGCGCGACGACCTTGTGTGACGTCACAGTTAAACTTTTACGCCCAAATCGCGAATTAAGCACGAAAGCGACCGCGACTATAACGCGTTGTTTAACTCCGCGAACCCATAGATTAGTGGTCCCAACCTGGGGCTCGGGTCGCAAGGGGTTGTCTCGGGGGTCGCGGTGTAGTATTTGATAAAGTAAAACGTCGTAAGATATCTGCATTATGAACTAAGACTTTTGCAGTATAGAACAAGATAAAGCAACCGCCAGTCTAACATTTGTGTTTATGTGGCTTTTGCTGCAGTGAACCTGTCGTGTTTATGACGTCACCATTTTTTGCAAGAATTGTGGGGTCGCGCAAGTTATCGAAAAATTAAAAGGGGTCGCGAGAACAAAAATGCCATAGTCCACAACGGTCTGTAGCAGTGTTTTTTTAAGGTGTTTTGGGGGACCGTCAAATTTCTCCAGCGGTTTCCCAAATTTTGGACTTGCAACTTTTTGGTATTTAAATGAAACACTTGCGGTCTCTTAAAACTACTTAGCGGTCACCCAAACCAAACCTTGAAAAAAACCCCTGGTCTTCAGTATTCCTTCCAAGAATTTCGTAACCTGTAGTTTTACATTCAACTGAGCAAAGAAAGAAATTACAGGAATACGACAATACATTTTCTGTGTCTGATTCAGCATCCCCGCACCCATTAAAAGAGTTCTAGCAACCCTAATTAAGGTTTAATAATGTCTGGTTAAGAAACCCTGCTAACATTAATGCTTTTGTAAAACAAGTATGGAAATTTCTCAAAACAGAACATTGCAAGTATTCGTGGAAACATCTAACAAGGCCGCCTTCATATCTACGCCACAATGGCCCCTTGTGACGTCACAAAATCTGTCAAATCGATTGGGCGTTATGGTGTCTGTGTGCTTGCGTTGTTTAAACTGACGAGCGAATACGGCCGCAGTATGAGCTATGACGTCACAAAGTGATGACGGTTGGGATTTCGACTTGAGCCGAATGATATTCGGTACATTTGTGTTGTGATAATGTTGTGCTGCTGCTATAGCTGTTGTACTGGACTTATATGGTGGTAATTGTGTATCGGCTGAAACTATTACTATCGATCAAGGTTGTTGAGATATTTTTTATACAATTTTTTGCTCTATTGGTAAGCCTTTTTGTTAAGTTGTTAGCGTTTAGGTAGGTTAGGTTAAGAAATAACTTTAACAGCGACATGGTGAAGGTTTTAGTAATGGTCCAGTGTTTCCTGATCTTTCTGTAGGGTGCTCTTTCTGTAAGTTTGAAACGTTTTGGAATTTTTTTTTAAGCCAAAACGTTTTGCAAATTTTGCCAAATATCAAGAAATCTTCTGATACCAATTTAATCGTTTTGCAGCGATGAAATATTTTAATTTCCTTTATAGTCAAATTGCAATTAACGAATATTACCTATTCCAATCCAATGGTACCGATATATAAGTGATTGAGTATTGCTAATTTCACAGAGATTGGTCTGTGATGAGTATATTTTGCCAATTGAGTGGGCACCGACGCTTCTGTCAAACGAGATAACCTTTCAAATACAGCTGTTTTTTCTGCGTAGGCTTGCTAAACACGTCAACGGAACCAATCCGCATTTTAGTCGAGTCACACCTGAATTAAAAACGAAATCGAAATCGACGTCGACCTTAAAAACACAAAGCGCTTAAATGTAAGAACTTTTTGTGACGTCATTATCACTACTGTTTCGTTGACAAATGCATTTTTAGCGACCGCTAGTTATTATAGCCTGCTTTGCATACTGTGCCTCGACATTCGGTTAGATTTTAACGTAACAATTGGTGACCTGTCATCCAAATGCGGCTTACAGTTTTTTTACGCTGCTGACTAAATTTAAATATTAATGACAATGAAAAAATGCTTTAGCATTCTAGATTAATTTACCGTTAGAATTGACAATGGATTCATCTTTTATACAATGTCCCTTATACTAATTAAGGTGCATACGTTCTAATTACGTCCTTGAAATTTACAGAATCTAGTCCAAAAATTGTTTTTTTTTTTTTTTTTTTAGTTGCGCATAATTATTTTAGGCTGAGGCGCATATTCTATTTTAGGTAATTTAAAACCATTTAATAAAGATATTTGTCGTTCAAAAAAGTTTTTTTGGTTTGACATTGCTGTAACAATAAGACTTATGTGGTATTCTTCCGTCCCTAATTTGAAGGTTTAAATCAAAAATTTTATTTTTAGTGAAAAATATGAAAATTTTTATTACTGGAAGCACAGATAGACACCCAATAAAAGGGTTATTTGGGCCCTAAAACATTACCCAATATTAAATTACCTGGCGCAACTGTCAGCAGTAATAATGCGGTTGTTCTAGTTAAGGAAACGGAAGCTATCAGTTGCAAAAAACTTCCTGAATTAGTCTTAAAGTTAGGCAGTGTTTAAAAAAACCTAATATGTCACTAAACGCAATAATTAGTAGGCATATTGGGAAAATTAAATTTTTAACCTTGACAAATTTGGCTTTTTTACCTGTTCTATTTTAGCTCACCCTTATCAAAATATGAGCTTTTTGCTATTTCTTTGGTTTATATGCCATCGCAAATTATATAAAAAAAAAAACACAGCATTGTGCTATTACAGCAACAGCCCTTCAAATCGAAATCACAAACCACTTTTTCCCCGTTAGTAATAAACTGTAACTGAACTCGACAGTTGCCAAGTCGGGTAATTCGCAAAGAAACTGCCTTCACGGTCAAAAATACGGTGTATAAGGAGCTATTTTTGTTTTTCTTAATATATAATTGAACTAGGCCGCAACCCTAGTTTCAGTTTCAAGTTGTCAGCAACAGTGAACCGGTCAGGCAAGTACAACGTGAGATTCAGTTTCGAACGAATCAGTAGCGCGCAACCCAATTAACACTGGGAATAAGCAACGCACACACACTGAACACACTGCTGCTATAATCAGCAACTAGAAAGAGAGAAGGTTGCGGGTCACGGGTCGCCGCACGCAGCCGTGAACGCACAATGCGCTCTGTGACGTCACACGCTGCGTCTGTTGCGCCACAAACGCGCAAAGAGAAGAAGGCAAACGGCGGCCGGTCTCTCTTCTCACAAAAACTGCGGCGTCAGAAAAGACTGGCAGACTTGGGTTGTTTCTGCTGCGTTTGATGCTTCTGCTTGCTATAAGCTCGCCCGGCTTTCGACTGAGCTGTCAGAACGAGTTTCTGCTTGAGCGAAGCGGTAATAGAGCGTGCCGACCTGCTTTACTTTACAAACTTGCAGCTGAAATGCCGGCGCTTTTTGCCGTGAAGTCGAATTGCTGTACAGGCTTGAGAACAGTGGTCAACCTAGTTAAGCACCAACGGTTTGTAAAAGAATTTTTAAAGAAAATATAAGGCATTGTGGTCTGCATAGACGTGGTTATGCCAGTTTACTTTCTTGTAATATTTGCAGCATTAGTGACGGCACTTTTTCGGCATGTTTTGATTTTACAAAATGCAGCAAGTTTAGCGACAAATGTTTAGGTCGAGATTTGGGAAAATGCTGAATAGCAAAATGTAATGTTTGTCAGTTATCTTTGCATAGAATTGGTTACCCGAACAGTTTAGTTTGTTGAACAAGGTTATTTAAAAAACGCAATTTCGGACAAGGAAGGCTATTACTTTGAAATCCGGTAGCAGCACTGTTTAACGATAAATCGTATATTACTATCTGTCGTTAAATGGTGCCAGTTGTTTTCCAGATTTAGAATTAGACACAGTTCAAAAATTTCTATTACCTCGATTGCTGATAGCTTTCAGTACTTAACGCGCTATATAAATAGTTTCAGCCCTTGCCCTCACTGTGTCTGTCTGTGTGAGTAAGTGTTGATTAGCAGTTTGCCAGTTTGCCGTGTCCATTCCAAACTAGGTCACGGATTATTTTTATCAGTTGTTGTCTACACGGCGCTGTTATACGAGTGCGCGTTTGTATGACTAGCAATCACTTTGTAGTCTTGTACTGAACACGGCTGTTTACCGTTCTATAGCAAACTAACAGGTACAATTGAATGTATTTGAATGTTTTTTTACGGCTTTAAATAGCTTAAATACAAATAACTTTCGTCAATATAGAGGTTTTTTAAGTTGGCCGTTTTTTATGGTGTATATATATAACTAGAAATCTCATTCTAGGAACACATTTTAGGTTATTAAAGCATCTTGAAAAGAAAATATTTCGCTCTGTGTTAGATGTTTTGCGTTTTTAAAGGTTTTGTTAAACTACCTTTGTTAAAGGTTTCAAAATCCGTCGTGCAAATTTCTCAGAAAAGCCGGTACGTACGCTTTTAGTCGTTCGATTCGAGCACCGATATTTCAGACGCCGGCATTTCTAAGAAAATCCCCGAAAAACACTTCGCCGAGAAATGACAGCAAAAAGTAACTCCGCCGAAACTGAATATTTTCAAAAAATAGATGTTGTTTTGAAGACTTACCTACGTGAACTGCATTCGTAGAAAGGTGTGATTCATTTCGGTTGGAAACCGCCCGCTTGGTCCGCCCTCAATTAAAGTAGTTGTTTGAACGTTTAGGCATTGTTATTCCCATTAAGCGCCAATGTAAGGCATTTAAAAGTAACAGTTTGACTCCCACAGCCAATTAAATTATGAAACACAGGCAACCGTTTAAACGTTTAACTGACATCGTTACTCCTACAAACAATTTAAGGCAATAAAAGTAAATGTTGAACTTCCACAACCGATTAGAGGTAAATAACGCAAAATTAACTGTATTAATTTCCAATTAAGTTTATCAAAAAGAAATATAAAATATAATCTTTCATGGACAGTAAGCACGGATCTGTAATGTAGCTTGATAATGAATTGCAAAGCCAAAAAGGTCGAGTAGAGCGAAATCATTTTGTTTGAGACTTCTATAATTGTAAAAAAAAAAAAAAGGTCCAATTTTCTCAGTAAAAAGTAAAAAAAAGCGGTAAAATATATCATCGTTTCCAAAACCAGCTCTGAAAACGCAAAATTACCGATAATACAGCAATCTCACACAGCAAGACTTCGCGCTGCCTTCTGAATGCCGGGGCTGCGTTGAAATGCAACGACGCTATTGCGCAATTGCGCCGGCCGTACAATGGAGGCATTTGGCGGCGATATGAAGGAGCAGTTTGAAAGCAAGCTTAGCCAGAAATGTATGGCCGTGTGCCCGTGCTGCTCTACAGCGACTGGATGTTCTGTGCTGCGGCTTGTTTGTATGGTTTGCTCAACCGGATTTGTAAGAAACAGTGATAGTGCTATGCTGTTTTACAGTCTTGTAATGACTTGGCGTAAGTGCACTTAAGTCACTTTTTTCAAATGACTTTACTTTAAATTCTCTCGTTATAAAATGACTTTACTCGGTACTAAAGGACCGTTTTAAAATTGCTGTGCTAAGAAGTCCCGTCTCCTAAAAAAAAAATTCAAAAGTCAATGATTAGGTTTAAAACTGTTTTAAAAGTTACTTTATTCGCTTAAGGCGTTTCGGTAAAAATGACTTTATTGACGAAGCCAAACTGGAAAAACATTAGCCCAGTGCGTTCCAACCCCTAGGTGGCAACCCTTAAAAGGTTCGCTGTTTGATTCGCAGTATTTCACATGGTTGGATTAATTGATATTGATCCTGAGCAAGATTTCTCCTATAATTGAGAAAATTGAGGAAGCAATACTAGGCGTGGTTTACATTTATTAAATCTAAAAGTAATAATGCTAATGTCTTATGTGTAGATCAAATCAGCGAAGATAATTAATTTAATCGCCAAAGCTTCGCTTTGTACCTATGTCAGTACTAGGGTCGCCGCAAAAAAAGGTTGAGCAACAGTGGTTTAGAAGGACAATGCACAATTGAACTTAACATAGTAGCAGAATGAAAATAATTTCGTTTTTTTTTACGATGATCAACACTGGTTTAATCGGTATAAAATGATGCCCTACACGTAATTTTTTAACCGTTTTATAATGCTACGCTTTTTCCGTTTATCTGTTAAAAGCGCTTAGGTTAAACACGCTAATACACCTTACACTTCGAAAGCTTGTCTTTCATCTAATTCGTTCTATGACGGACGCCTTCGGGAACATTCTATCCCGGATTGAAAGCACTGCGCTCGCCAAATTTGGCGACGTCCAGGTTTTCGAAGGAAGGCCTCTGCCGCGCTGGTATTTTTAGCCTTCTAAATGCGAAACCTGTACCGTTCAGCCTGCTGCCATTTCAGCAGTAGCCATCCATAAATAACCCACCTTAGTTAAGATCGTGTGAATTCGAACCCGCACACACAAAAGCCAGGCTCCAATTCTGCTGGCTCCAGCTCCTGTTTCATTGTTCTGCATTTTTGAATGGCACCTGCAGATATGTGACGAACCCCGGGTAAACACGGCATTTTTCACGGCCTGGTTTTATTTCAGTGTTCCTTTACTTGAAATTGCAATAGAACTAGATGCCCGACAGGTTAGTCCAATTGAAAAAAGTTAGTCCAAGGTGAAAAACGCTGTTCACAAACCTTATTGGAAAGTTTGTAGCATAATGGTTGGGGGTTTGAGGTTGTAGCAAGACGTAATAAGAATAACAAAGCCCATCATTTTGAACGTTTCGAATAATTCTTTATTCATTTTCAACAGCATGTGCAACCTACTTATGTATGGGCTTTGATATTCTTACTACGTCTTATTGGAAAGGAAACAACAAAATTGACAAATTGTCAGTTTGTTTTTGTCTTAAAGCCACTTTACGCCACTTTGCGTGGAAGTTTTGAACAGCGATTTTACAGTCAAGAGATTTTAAGTTAAGCCAGGTGTACTGTGATACGTAAACCGTTCTCGTTGAACAAAAAGCGACTTAGGCGACTTAAATCACATTTGAAGGAATAGATCACATTTGTTGTACACGCATGTTTCACAAGCATAAATTGTTTATTGTTAATTTTACACCCTTGACGCCAACAATGTGACGCGAAAAGTATTCAACTTTTGTACGCTGTCTTATGCGTGAAGCGCTTAGCTTAAAAAAGGCTAGAGAAAGTAAACATCGTCCACTCGGGTTTGTTGTCTAGCTGTAATTTGAGCTCAGATAACAAGAGATGCCACGTAAAGGAAATTCCTACGAGGTTCAGTCTCGACTAGTCTAAAATCCAATTAAGGATTTCGCACAACCGACCTTGCAAGACACCTGTGATTATCAGTTAAACCTTTAGCCTCTTAGGTAGGTTTGCCTAGCCTTAAAAGCCAGACATAACATTGTATTTTTCGCATGTTGATGCCAAACCTATAGCCTACTAATAAAATGGAATATTGCGGATAATATGGATATTTTCGTCCAACGTCCATCAAATTTTGAAAAGGATTCATCATTGTTGGGTTTGCCCAGCCTTAAAAGCCAGACTAAACATTGTATTTTTCGTACGATCATCCCAACCCTTTATCTAAATTAATCGTAAACCCCCCATAAAACGTTTGCGATCTAAGAAGGGCGTACTGTATAAGCTGTTGCTGCCAGCCATAAAACAAACAAAAAACAGTTTTTCTGGGTATGAAAATTTACAGTTAAAATAAAAAACGCAAGGACCAGAAAGTTTGATTTAATCAATAATATAAAGGTTTTTTTTTTTAGATTATATGATTCAATAGTAAAATTGTTCTTTTGGCAAAATTGTATTAAAGTGCCAACATTTCGACCACTTATTCGGGCAATCTTCTTCAGGGCAATATTAATGCAACTATATATTGGCGAAAAAGGTATTTACCAGACCTATATGTGTGCAACAGCATATTCATTAAATGAACCGGTTTTGGCCTAATTTTCTGTTTTATTCCCCGTCGCTAACCCATAAATGTGCGGCACGAAATGTTTTGATCAAATAGCCCACCTGCGTTGTTATCACAGGCCAAAAGTGGAGTTGCATGTTCGACTATTGTCGATTATAACACACAGGGATATGGGCGCGTTAAACAGGTTTTAATTGGGCCTGACGGGTGTCAAAAAATCAATAAACGGCGCGCCTGTCGAAAGCCCTTGTCCCATCTATTGAGCCCGACTAAAAACGACGCTTCCAGAATATTCTAGAGCGGAAATTTGTTTTAGCTATTGTCGTTTTAGGGCATACACTACCTGTGTACCGACTTCTTTTGGAAAGCTCGATATAAATGGACCCGTTTTGAGAGGACTGCTGCCATTAGGAAGTAGCCTGAAAATGTCACCTGTGTAATGCTAGTCAGGAGAAACTTTTTGAAGGTGGCGACTTCTAGCTTATATTGTTAAAACAATTGTTTGAACAGCTAAGGGTAAATATTGCTGAGTTTTATTGTTATTCATATTTATGAATATCAATTTTTTTGTAATATTTTTTGCTGAAAGTGTGTTTGTTGTATAGCGAAAGCCAAAACAAGTTTAAAAAAGCAAAATTCAGCTTACTATAAAAATTGGACGTCAGCGTTTCACAGGCCTTAAAAGAACACGGTCTTTTCCGGTTAAATAGCCGTCATCATGTTTTGCCTTTCGCTAGAATGTGGACCATCAATGAGAGAGTGTAGCTCCAAAGTAGTGCCTTTCAGTTGTTTCTTACTCATTTCCGTGTTGTTGCAGCCGTTTCCGATTAAAAATGCCCGTATGTTTTTTTAAACTGTGTCCCAAAATAAAGTTATTCGAAAAATTTTTCATTTTTCAAACAAATTTTTCCGTTGACATTTATTTCAAATTCCCAGTAGAATTTGGCGCGTAGGAAGTTTTTATATCTCTAAATGTATTTAGTGGTCCTTCAATTGCATTGAAAATGTTTAAAAAAGTTTCAAATGTTTGACATTTTTGTTCTGTTTTGTTTTCCGAACAATAATCCCAAAACACGTCTGATCTTGCTTCAGGTCTTCGAAAATCTAATCATTTTTTCGAAAAGTCCCGAAATGAATTTGACTTTATTTCTTAAAATGTTTCGAAAGGAGAACCATGTGTGCGTTTATGAATCGCTTTCGAAAGTCGCCCACCTACTTGGTTGTGAAAGGCAGCGCACGAGCCCTTTCGCCATTTGAATGCATCTGAAACTTGTTCAGTCTGCTTGTAGTCTGACGTGGAATGAATAGCAAAGCTCGTTCACGAGTAGGAAGTATTTCGTGAACGTTTGGAATACATCCTCTTAAGATAATGACTGGAGGTTGAAGTTTGGCGTAGATTCAATATCAAACCCCATATACAAGTAGGTAGCATTTTGTAATCGTTTTTTCAAATTAATCTCAAGATAATGGCTGAATAGTTAGTAGGTAACATTTTGTAAACGTTTGAAATAAGTCTGAAGATAAAGCCTTTAGGTTGTAGTTAGACGTAGAATAACCATCAAAGCTGAAACATCGTAGGTAGTATTTTGTGAACGTTTTGAATAAATTTTAAGTTTGCGGCTAGAGGTTGTATTTGGACGTAGAATGAATATCAGAAGCAGGTAGCCGGTTTTATTCTTCGCTTGATAAATCACAAATGAGACTTAAACTTTCGGAACAGAATGGTTGGAGGTTGTAATAAGACGTAGTGAGATTATCAATGCCCATACTGAATTAGGTAGCGTTTTGTACTTTTCGAATAACTCTTTATTCATTTAGAGTTATTCGAAACGTTCAAAATACCTATCCGACTTCCGTATGGGCTTTTATATTCTTACTAAAACTTTCACAATACTTCCTAGACCTCCGTATATAGTCTCTGTTAGTGATTCTACCTTGAAACGAAAGAAGCTTTTGCTTTTCTACATTCTGTGCAGTGTGTTTGAGACTCGCATATCATTGGTCTCGGATGTGTCAGTCATGCATGCGAAGGTATGGCCACCGCAGGTTAGCTCGTGCAGTAAGACTGAACCAAGGCCGGAAAAGGCATTTCGAAACGGCGCCATTGCCAGTACACAAGTCGCACGTTATACTTTCGGTTGCAGACATGTTTTTTATTCGCTGATTTTTTTATTTGTTATTTTTTTTTTTAGTTTTTTCTTTACTGTTTTGAGTCGCGCGTTATACTTATGGTTGCAGGCGAGTTAAAAATATTAGCTTTTTTGGATTTATTTTTTTTGTGTGTCAACAACCACAACACCTTAACGAATTGCAAAGCCTGAGATGTCGAGTAGATCGATATATCACCTTTTTGACACAATCTTTTTTTTAATGTCATTAACTTAAGATGATACATGTTCGTGTCGAAACGTCTTAATCAAGATGATGTCGATCTAGCCAACCTTTTTGACTTTGACATTCATACTATAGCAGATCCGTTCATAGTGTACCCAAATAACCCGCTAAAAACATCTAAAATCGTGCGTAGCCTTAAACACCAACACTCGTAAAATTGTTTCCGTGTGTTCAACTAAAAATACGAAGTGCAGCATATTTTCACTTGTACACTATGGATTTCCAAGCCAGAATAACAACCATAACAGGGTAAAAACCTGTATAATTGTGCGTAGCCTTATATAACACAAATACTTGTAAATGTTAGCCTAAAATACGAGGTACCGCATACCGCCACTTGTCACTATCCATTTCCAAACCAGAATAACAACCATAACACGCTGAAAACCTATAAAATTGTGCGTAGCCTTATATAACACAAATACTCACAAATACTCGTACAGTGCACGTGTGTGCGTGTGCACGTGTGTGCGTGTGTGTGTCCGAAGACCGCAATCCCCAAACATCAAAACGCGTTAGTGGTCGCAAAAAGCTGGCGCCGCATTCCAACCACAGAGAACTGCTGCATTATTTGCACAAGCGATGTGTAAGCACAAATAAACAACTGGTGTCTGGCGTTGCTGTATGCTGCTTGCAACACACAGTGACTTGCGTTTTGAACGACCATTGTTTGGATTTTGGCTCTAGTCTGGCGTGCCGGCTGGTACCTATTGTTAACTTCCCTACCCTTCACTATTAACGCTTTACACACCCAAGTTCGACGTCTGCGTTTTGATTCTGGAAAGTTAATTTTTTTAGATTTTACCCTTTTTGTGTTGGAGACGCTAACTGAAAAAAGCCTTTGATGGCCTCGTTTTTTGCTCTTTTTTTAAACGGTACTTTTGACTAGTTCATACATGATTGTTTCGAAACAGCTTTCCTCCCTTTTTTTCACCTGTTTTTTGCCTTACAAGGTTCCAAAAGTACAAAACTGATACAAATCTATTATGATGTATAACTTTTTGTGCAAATTTTCGAACGCGTCTAATTTGCATCATTTTTGGCGTAGAAAAATAGGTTTGCAAAAGAGGGCGAAAGCCACGGAAATTAAACGGAAAGCCTACAATACAATTAGCTCTAATCTTTATATTATCCCGTTTTTACCACGCCTTGGTCTATGTACGTGTCCGGCCGTTTTTTAATTAAAATTTGAAAAATTGTTGAAAAAACAGTCAGTTTAGAAAAGCCTTTTTCTAAACTGATAGTTCAGTTGGTAAGCTGGTCAGAGGGCCAATATTTGTAGCATACCGAGAGGGTCACGTATATTTAATGTGAACTTAATGTTGACCCACCAATTTTAATATTCAAGCTCGTCGCGACGTTGCGCCTGTGCGTCATAAAGGAGAGCGCCCGGTTTCGCTTTGTGGCGCAACACCTTTGTCGTGTTAAAAATTATGTTACGTTTTGTTTGCGATTTACCTTTAATAGCGCCGTGCGAGCTCCTGAAAACATGTTTGTTGCGCACTTGCGTAAATGCAGACTTGGACCAACTAGATTAGTTTAGTCTTTTAAATTGGATTAGACTTAAAATTAGAGAATTCAGTTTCAACTAGAAGCAACTGAAATTACATTTGATTATTTACAATCGGTTTAATTCAAATTGCAAAATATTCTTTATAAAAGTGTTAAATACTAAATATGTGTGTGCTAAATTTTACGTCTTTCAGTATAGCCTATGCTTTTCGAGACTGCAAAAACTACATACTAGTCGTTCCAATCCATTAGTTTTAATTAAAATTCTTTCGTTTGACAAAGAGAATGAAAATGCCGTTGGACAAAGTAGCATTTTTGGTAAAATCCGAATTTGATTAGAACTAGAATTGAACACATAATCAATTCACAAATTAAATTAGAATTAGAATTAGCCGCATTTCGCTCTAATTTATTGAATGAGAAAACTAGATTTTTAGTTGTCCAATTCTGCGTGATTGCCACGCCATGTATTGTCGTGGTACGACCACTGGAATTACAGAGTTGTACAGTTTTTTATTCGCAGAATGCGTCAAACTTAACTTCCCCTCGCCTTCAAATCCAAAACTATGACGGGCGAACTCCATTCACAAGGTTATTTACAGTTTAACGACCGCCAACTAGTATAGAGAAACACCTGGCTACACAACTCAGTTTGCGTTTAATCTGAGAGTTTTTGATGTTTCTTATTACCAGTCTATTATTCAAGTTTTATGATATTTTATTATTAATCTTTAGAACAAAATAATACTACGTGGTTAGTATTTACTATGGCCACCTGAACGGTTCATGTTAAAGGTCCTTATGTTTTTATTACTAGCCTATTATTTTATTGTTTTTAGTTTTTTTTTACTACTCTAATAAAAAATTTACTACTACATTGTTAATTTTCATCATGGCCACTTAAACGGTTCATGGCGTTGAGCAAACGACCCCTGGGGTGTGTTTTTGGGTTCAGTTGCCCCTTGGACTCCAATCCTTTGGTCGACATTTAATTCAACGTTACAAGAAGGGAAACCAATTATGAGTTGTAGGCATACTGTCTGCTATAAATCACAAAAGCTGTAAAACTTGGACGTATTTAATAATATTTGGGGTCGAAACATTTTAATTAAATGATCAATGATCAACTTAGTCGGCAAGCTGTATTAAATTACACAAAAACACCACTCTTCTTGGCGTTTTTACTTTTATTTTAAAAAAAGTTTATGTCCGAATGAGAATGTCATGCTCCCAACTCTATTTTCTTAGTTGTAAATAGTGGTGCCAGCAAAAACATAACAACGAAAAACAATGATGTTTCGTGCCACAAAATAAGAAAAAAAATAGCCAGGCGTTTCAGAAGCAGCCTAAAATAATATCGTGTCTCGCCGTATCACGTTGCAGGCGTTGCAGCATTTTAAAAAAACCGCGAAAGGCGTCTGAAAAAACTGGAAAATGCGGTAAAGCTAAACCTAAACCTACAGAGCAGTCTTGGCGACGCGCCCAACCGAATGCGTTAGGCATAAATGGCAGCAGAAACCGCTTCAGAGGGGGTAATCAGGTTTCACAATATACAGACAAATTGTATTGTGTTCTCGACAAGCTTTCGAGTAGAAATGAAAGCAATTAAAATGCACTAAGTAGAAGCACAAGCGCGACATTGCTTTCATTTCTACTTCGACCTGATGAAGCACGGTTGTTCGAAAGCTTGTCGAGAATCAAATACAATTTGTCTCTATATATAGTACCACCTGATACTCTATTTAGAATTAGACAAGTACGGCCATTTACAAAGATTAGCTTCGAGAAAGAGGTGCGTTTAGTTTAATTCGGCGCCGACAGAACAACAGCCGTCTTGTGTGCCCTGCTTATATTCACAAAACCGAGTTTTCTGCTGCTGGCTTCGGGAGACTTGAAATGTGTTTTTTTCGCACAAGCTTTGGAAGACTGCTGTGTGTGCTACGCTGGGGAAATTGACTTGTTTTTTGTTGGTTTTGAGTGCGCTAAATTACCATTGGCCGCTGCTTAAACTTCTTTGTTGACAGTCACGACACAACTTTCTTGCGTTTAGCGACTTGGCATGATTGCGGTTTAGAGCCATGAAAAGTATTAGCAAGAGTTTAACTTGAAGCATATTAATTTGAGGTTGAGAAGTATGTGCCATTTTGAATGTTTCGAATAAATCTTAAGATAATGGGTGGAGGTTGTAGTTAGACGTAAATGAATTTCAAAGCCCAAAGAAGTAGGTAGCATTAGAGTTTCTTATATTTTTCGAAGAAAAAATATTTTCCGAAAATAATCGACTGTTTTGCTCCATTCCAGGCCTAACCCTAGCTTAAACCCATAAAACGTTCCAGCTAACCGAGAGAAACAAAAACAAAACTGAAAAGCAAAAGAAGAAGGCTGACAAAAAAAGAGAGGAACAAAAGAAGAAAGAAAAAAGAAGAGCCACTCTTCTTAATCATGGAGGCCGCTTTCGAAACCTCCCATTTAGAAGACGACAATATAAGCGACGGGCCGGATTCTGCGAGTCCCGTTAAAATGGATTACCTGCGACGCTTTCAGCTTCTCAACTTCCGTGAGGTCACCCGGCTCGGTGACGTCATGGAAACGGTGGTGCCCATTCACGGCACCGGGAATTTCCCGACGCTCGAAATCCGGCCCAGCGAGTTTGTGGAGGTGAATAATTTTTTTTGTGTGTTGTAAAATTTTTTTTGATTTAAATTTTTTTAAGTACGATTTGAATTTAAAGATATCGCTTTTTATAATCCATACGTCTGGGCGTTGCCAGCGTTAACGGAATTTCTTCGCTACTAACGTTGGAATATTTAAACTTTCCGCAATCGATTAACGGAAAAGTTGTCGGATGTAAAACTAAGCCCAAATTTGATGAAATTCTGAACTAAACGACAATTTGATATAGCTGACTATAGTTTTTGTTCAAGCATTGCTGTTAGCTTAAGTCCAAAAAGGTCAAAATACAAAAATTGTATATCCGGCCCGCGTTCACCAGTCCTTGCAGTTTTAAAGTTCGATGGTCCCGTTTTTTTTAAAGTTCATTGACCCCGTTTTTTTTTAAGTTCAATGACCCCTGGTGTACACGTTTGAGTTGAATCAAGTACGAAAATAAGACTTGCCCACGTTCGCGATCTCAAAACTTCCTTAAGAGACCTTATTTTTGAATCACTGCTCTAAACAAACTCCTCCTTCTCCCAGCTGGTCCGAAGACGTCTCGCATCCATCGGGATCCGAGTCCACGACATCCGACTCAACGGGAGCGCGGCAACCCACGTGCTCTCCCAGGATGTTGAGCCAAACTACAAGGACCTCGACCTCATCTTCGCAATCGACTTCCCTCCCAGCGACTTTGAGCGCTCTTCCGAAGCAGAATCTCCTCGCACAAAGCCTCGACTGAAGTCCCCTTCTTCTTCTCATGGTTTAGGTGCTGGGGAGGAGCAGTTGCGCAGACGGAAAATGCGACCGTCCTCCTTGCCCACCACTCCCCGCCAGCGCGCATCCAAGGGTGCTCATCACCAAGAGGAGCTCTCAACCCTGGACGACAGCGGATACACCAGCAGCGGCTCCTCAGTATCTAGCGCACCTGAATCGCCATCTTCTTCCTCCTCTTTCCACCAGAGCATCCGGGAGCGGAGTTTGCGCATGCGCACCGGCTCCATCGAGTCCGCTTCGTCGAGCGCGTCATCACGTCGTGACGTCACGCCGCTCTTACGTCATCAACAGCACGTGGTCGAGCAGCAGCACAAGGATAGATGCTGGCAGATGATCAAGGATGAAGTGATGGCGGCGCTCCTGGAGTTTATGCCTGAAGGAGTGAGCCGGACTCGGATGAACAGCGTCGTTTTGGGAGGAGCCTACGTCCAGAAGATGGTCAAGGTCACCAACGAGTCAGATCGCTGGAGTCTAATCTCCCTCAACAACAACACGGGTAAGGGTTTTGTTGTTTTTTGTGTAAAATGGTAAAAAAAATTGTGGGCGACCTTATTCAACCAAAGAAGCACAATGCGGCCTGAAGTTTTTTTTTTCGGCAAAAAGTTGTTCAGTTACTACAGTGTACAAACCTATATGGTTTTATTGTAACAAAGCCACTGTTTTGTGGTGCCTGAACGACTTTTCAGCCGCACTTCAGCCGCCATTTTTTTATTTAGAGATACGTATGTGACCGCTCAAAAGCTTAAAAGCGTTTACTGCGCATTTGAATCAAATTTTGAGGTTTCCTTTGAAGTATAGAAGTTAGATGAGGTAAAGTGAGACGTATACCGAAAAGTTATGTGCTTTTATAACTGCCGCTAAAAAAAAGTGGTCACCACGAATTTACTCTTGCAAATCGTATTAAAAAACGTCGAGCTGTTAAAGTTTAGGTCTTCAAAGACCTACTGAATTTCTTTAAACAGTCTTCGAATCTTCGGAAATTTCTCTTTGTAAATTGTGCGGCAACCCGGATAGTGTTTTCTTTCGATAAAACTATCCTGATAGCCCCCATCCCACTTCGGTGGTTATCATTAAGATGCAGCATAAAATTGGTCGCCACCGCCAGTATTTCGGCCTTAAACATTGCAGCGGTGTGTGGGTAAGTCTTGAAAGACCTACCAATTTTCTTTGGACATTCTCCGAATCTTCTAATTTTCTTCATAAATAAATTGTGCGGCAACCCTGATAGAGTTTCATTTTGATCAAAATTAGCATCAGAGCCTATCCCACTTATGTCGTTGTTCAGATGCAACAAAAGTTTCGCTGCTACCTCCAGTATTTCGGTCTTAAAACGTTGCAGCGGTGTGTTTACATGACCTTTTGCGCCCGCTAAACTTAAATCGCCATCCCGGCGTCGCGTTGCCCTAATGTCTCTTTCGGCCAATCAATCAATGTCACCCACGCCGACTGTATCTCTTTTATCGCTTCTCGCTGATCTGCAAACTGACCAGTCGAACTAGCAGTGCTATTAACGATTTTTAAACAGAGAACCCGTTGTGCTGTTTTTATGCGGTTATTTTAGACTGGCTAATGCAGGGCTGGACAAATTACGGCCCGCGGAGCAGATGCGGCCCGCCAGTGTAAATCATCCGGCCCGCCACCTATTTTACGAACAGGGCACCAGGCCATTTCATATTATTTGGCTATTTCGACTTAGTAAAGGCGAAAACATTTCCGCTTGGCGCTATATCGTGTTCATGTAACTGGTGCGTTTGGTTTTTGAGGAAATCTACAACTAAACATTTTAACAACCTATTTGTCATTTAAATTTCCGTGGAGGCTATTTTTGGCTTGGATTTGGCCCGCGACTAGAAAAATTTGCCCACACCTGGCTTAATGGGCTGAAAAACTGCTTCAAAGCATGTGCTAATTAGTGATTTCATGGCTTTGAAACCCCGGTATAAAGTGCTAAAAGGATAAGCGCAAACCATATACGAAAAGAAGGGCTGCTGTTTTTGTGAACTGCTGCACATTTAAACAAGCGTTTGTTTCATTCCAACCGTAACCGTAAAGTAACATTACCTATTTAACCTTTCTAATCGCCCAAATAGTGAGAAGCGCAAAAACGCGCATCGAAAAACCCAAAAAGGTGATGACTTTTCTGAACCGCGCTTCACGCAAATAAAAATGGCCAACTTCCCAATTACTTCCGTACGCGTCAAACTCTCAAAAGGCGAACGCGCCCTCAGAAAAATCCGGGCTCCTGTGATTGCGTCACCAACTGTACAGCAGCCCTTCGCCTTTGCAAAAAAAACTTGAACTAGCCAGAGTAATGCTTGCAAAAGCGGAAGCAATTGCTGAACGTACGCTGCCTTTCGCCGCGTTGTACAAACGTCACGGTTTGGCGCCCTTTGTAGCTCGAAATTGCTTTCTTTTGAATTTGAATCAAAACAGTGACGCCCGTGTTTGCGGCATTGTTACGTAACAGTGTGTGCGTACCTAATTGAAATGGACACTTTTGAAATGCGCCGTGGAACCCTTTGTGTGTTGTTTCTTTGCTTGTGCCAGTGTATACCCTGTAGGTTTACTTAGCTGGGTTTAAAGCGATTTCTATTTTCACCCATTATTTGCTAATTTTGAAATAACACTAAGAATTGCAGGAAAATTACCTGTTAATGAAATATAAAAATGGATTTCTCCCAGTTTCCACAGTGTCCTCTTGGTGCTAAAATATGAAAATGCATTTTCGTTAGGCAACAGGCCTGTTTTGAAACATCAATGTAAATTGGACAAGAATATACAAATTATGCTAGAAATTTCTGACAGTGTGACGTTTTTAAAATTGCCAAAAGCATTTGCACACACACGCTTCATTAAAACTATAATTACCCCTTCTGTAAATGCCAATTTAAATGACAATTTAAACTGACAGAATGATAATAATTGCTGTTTGATTTAAAACGGCCTTAATTAACAACGCAACGCCGAAGCCATTAGGGTCGCTTCGTTTGTTTGACGTGCAAACAAGGACAGTCTACGACGAAATGCAATTTTTGCGTTCTGTCCAGTCTGAAGTGACTTTTAAATGCGCCCTCTGTTACCGACATGTCCACTTTAAAAAGAGTTCCGTTTGACCAACCAAGCGGAACGAAATTTGTGGTGGAATGTCCGGTTTCTTTTTTAGGAGAAATAGTTGGACACAAATTTTTCCAACCCTGATTTCCCGCTATTTTTGCACCGAACGGGTAAAAGTCCTATTATTAATTATTAGTCTTGGTATGAGTTTTTCATTATCGAAATCTATTTTTGCTGAATTATGTGCTTTCGAAAATACACTTTACGATGCAGAAAATACTGTACAACCGGAGACAATAAACTGCACCAAAATCAAAAATTTGTTCCATTTTTCGAAAGGAATCAATAAAAAATCACGGCGAAAAAATTCATTCGTTCATTTTAACGGCTGTTTTATAATAAACCACAGCAAAATGACACTATTCAACGGACAATGGAATGTTTTTTGTCGTCAAAAGAATAAACCAAATTTTCCCGAAATAATCGTCAAAGGCTGTTGTTTTTCAAAAAATTAAAAAAAACTTTCAATAAAAAACGCATTTCAACGGCAAAAAGAAACCAAATTTTTTTTTCGATGTGCCGCACAGCTTGCTTTTACGCTTGACGAAACCCTGTATCGTCGAACTACAGACTGAACAGGAAACGCAACCTTTGCGCCCAATCTAATTGTTCAATTTCGCAAACAACTAGCCCCCTGTTTCCAACACAAACAGCGTGGCTTATTACGCGGACCGCAGAATACTCGAGCGAAGCTAGCAATTCACGTCAGACACTAACAGAAGATCGTGAAATATTTTTTAAAGATATTTTAATAGTGTCTGGCCTAAATTGCTAGCTTTACTAGAGCATTGTGCAATTACTGTTTAGGAATTAAGGTCGACATTTATCGTTCAAGGGGTCAAGGTGATTTTTATCAATTTAATTCCTCCGTTGATAGCAGGGGTGGGCAACCTACGGCCCGCGGAACAGATCCGGCCCGCGATCTATTTTACAACTGGGCAAGAGAATATTCTTTATATTTTTTGGTAATTTCAAGTAAGCATTGTTTTGCGCTTTGTTGAAATCTTGTTCCTCCATTAAGTGTAAATGGCAAAACCCCCTAGTTTTATCCCTGATTAACAGTCGTTGTGGTTGTTATAATAAGATGCGTATACAAAGTTAAAATTTAACGGCCCCCAGAGACCTTTTTTAAGTTTGATTTTGCCCCGCGACTGGAAAAAGGTTGCCTACCCCTTGGTTTATAATTATAACAACAGAAAGCAAAAAATCCGAAATTTCGTCGATATTTACAATCAAAAGCGTCAGGCCACGCGACTCTTATTTGAACAAACGACAATGATTCATCCACCTTGTGAATGTAAATTAATTAAAAAAACAACGCCCCTGTTTGACTAACCTTGGCCAAACTGTGGCGAGTCACGCTTTTAAAAGGTCGCGCCAAACGCTAAGAGACTCTCAAAGCATCTGCGCTTCTATTTGTAAAGGTCTTGTTACTAAAAAAAATGTTTTCTGCGATGTGTGGGTGACAGGGTAAGCCCGATTATTGCATTTTTTTGTAACGTTGCCCAAGTCACGTCGATAGGAATAAATAAAAGCCAGCTTTTTGGGGGTTTCTAAAATCATGACTATATGCAGGTCAAAAACGACTGCACATTAAGGGTGTTCGGTTATATCGGCGGGTAGGGGCCTATACCCAATGCCAAGTGGTTGAATCTGTATTCGTCCGATACTATAGGCTGGTATCTGTGCCGATTCCATCACAAATTAACATGAGAATTTTGACCATAATTTGCGAGCCAAATCAGTTGTTTGCCTTTAAAATATGTCGCAGGAGAACCATTTTTTTTAAACTGTTTCTTATTTGCTTTTATATGTAGTTTTTTGGCATAATTTTTTTTTTGAGGTTTTCGTTGAACGAAGTAGGAATAGCTTTGAAATGAAATATTGAAAATTGAGAGATTTTCAAAGCGTTCACTAAATGCTACCTATACTTCTATATGGGCTTTGATTTTACTAATACGCGGTTTTGTGTGCGAATTATATTCAAAACACGACAGCCGGTTAAATGTCGTCATGAGCTTATTTCATTTCATAAAGATTTCTTAATGCTTTGACGAGCTTAATGTATTTAATAAGCTTATTTCATAATGATGTGTAAAATGTCTTTTAAATTCATAAAATTGTGTAAATGTCTTTACGCTTGTTTCATAAAGATGTGGAAATGTATTTGAGCCTAATTCATAAAAGATGTGTAAAGTGTGAATGCCTTGATGAGATTATTTCATTAAGATGTGTAAACAACCTTGCTTTAGGCGTTAGTGGGCGGGCGCGATTCCAAATGTCACACAAATCGCGATTTTGGCCATTCGAAATGTCGCAGCGGTGACGCGAACGTGCCAAATCAAAAGATCGCCTCGGAAACGACTCGGAGACGTCTGTGATTTGCTCCGGGGGTGTAGGGGAGGGGGGGTTACCGTGTTTGGCCACCTGTCTCCCAGTCAAACCGCCCATCGTCTTTTCTGGCAATTAGCGATTCCCCGATGGCGCGCCTGATTCGTCAAAGAGACGATTTTCTTGTTTGACTGAAAATGTTGTCTGTTTGAGAGAACGCTACGGTGAACAAAACCAAATGCTGCCTTTTATCATTTTTTTTCTGATTTTTTGGCAGCTTAAATTTGCTTCTGACAGCGTTACACGTTTTTTATGAATGGACGCGTTTGTTCTTTTTCTAGCCTAAGTTTACATTGGGCACTTGAAAATTTTGCTAGCGTGCTTTTTCACTATTGTTTGAACAACGAGTAACAAACGGTTTACTGGAAAACAACATGTAATCGGGATGCCCGAATGTACTTGTGAGTAGCACAAGACAAAGAAAGCAACCTGAAAGGCATTGCAGGGTTTTCGACCAATAGAGAATAAATTGAGCGTATCAAGACTGCCCTTTCGGGGGTTAAAAGTGGACACTTAAAAAAAATTCATTGCTAACCAGTACTTCAAATAGGAGGGAGAACAATTTACTTGCCGTTTCGAAATGGAATACTTTTTTAGCCATTCAATCCCCGAAAACTTCACCAATTTTTGCCTAAACTCCGCAAAAACTGCTTTTAATACAAACCAGGGGTTTCAAATCAAAGGACAAAGCCACGTGCTGTTTTACCCTCTAAACCCCCCCCCCCCTTTTAATCCGATTGAAACCGGACGAGATTTCGCATTAGATTAAGCCGATATCTCCATAGATCCGTGTTTCGATTGCCATCAAAGCAATGTAAACATGTTTCGCCGCAGATTTCAACGCGATTAAGGGCGCCTTTGTCCACGATGCGAATATTGAAATTGAAATGGACTTTATCTGATCCTGTTGCACGTGTAGGTTTGTCTGTTTGTCGAACACCGCACCACGCTGTGTGTCCTTTTGCTTCGAGACTATAGCCCTGGTTCTTACAAGAGTTTTTGCATAGTCTTCGTTGATTTTAAAGCACCTTAAGAAGTAACATTTTGAACGATTTGAGAGCTCATACAGAAGTGGGTAGCATTTTGTGAACGTTTCGAATAATTCTTAAGATAATGGCTGCAGGTTGTGGTTAGAATTAGAATAAATACCAATGCCCATACAGAAGTTAGTTACTTTTTATTAACTTTTCAATTAAATCTTTTAAAGTACAACCTCCAGCCATTATTTCAAGATTTATTCGAAACATTCCTAAAATGTTACCTTCTCCTTAGTGGGCTAATATTCATCAAAAGTAAGATTTTTTAAATGTATGTCGTTATCGGTGGCCAGTAGGACTCCCAGAAGGGCCAACCTTACCACAGGCTAGTTGTTTTTCTAGCCTGCTCTGGCCTACACTATAATCCTGATCAGGCTGACCGCCTTTAAGAAGGCATCTTGTGTACTTCTTGATGGTCTTTAATATTTTTTCTACGTTTTATAGTTTATTGATCTTTATATGTGGCCTTTGAGTACAACCTTTGAGTCACACAGGTTGGGTTAACGTTTAATTTGACTTGGTCAATGAACTTAATTTAATGATATATTTATTCTTCCCATTATTTTCCAGTTACCAACAACAACGTCTCTGACCTTCTACGAGTATTTAAGCTTAGCTCATTCAAGTGTAGACTGCAAACTTGCGAATTTTTGTGGTTTGTGGTTAAAAATTTTGCTGTAAACAGGCTAATGCTTTCCTGTAAACCAGACGGGTCGAAAGGATTATATTGGCGTTTATGCATATTGCATTAGGGTCGCAATTAACCAGCCCAGGCGGTTTTTTTTCCTTTGTAAAAGGAGGTTATTTCCACTGCCGTGCTTTCCAAATGCGACCTGCCTTAATCCGCCATTGCCAGCGATAAATTTCGACTCATTTTTACGTGTTTACAGACATTATATACTCAGATGAATAATGCGTTTTGCGCGTGTGTTCTTAGCAATGCGTTGTTTAACTTTAGGCCGATTATGCTTGTATCGTTGTCGTCGAGGACTTTATTAACTCCCAATAAAAATTCAAAGCCGAAATGCTGGATAAAATTCAACATTTCGCTGTTTACAAACGTTTCGAGGTGTTAGCGAAACCTTTTGGTTAAAACATTTGTGAACATCCAAATGTCGATTTTATCAACTAATATGACTTTGCTACTTTGCTTAAAATTAAAAAGAAAATCCGTTAAAAATTTTCCAAACTTCATTAACCATAAATTGGTTGTAAAAAATTAACGCAACGTTCTAGCACTGAACATATGTGTTAATGGAAATCGCCTTGACCCTTGCAAGATAAATGTCACCTTAATTCCTGATCAGTAACAGCAGAATACTCTAGCAAAGCTAGCAATTCAAAGATCTTGAAAGATGATAATGTTAGGTTAACAGCAGAATACTCCCTAACAAACCTAGCAATTCAGAAAAATACTTTAGCAGAGCTAGCAAATTTGAATTGCTATAATTTGCTAGCTCTGCTAGAGTATTTTGCTTTTAACACAACATTAACATGTTGTTATTGGCCGTGGTCCGACTTGGCGCACGCACGCACACGCACGCGCACGCACACGCACGCGCACGCACACGCACGCACACACGCAGGAACAACATGTACCGCAATCCAAACACCGGCACATTTCAAGTCGCTTAAATCCGGATCCCCCCCTGTTTTAATGCTTTGACGCTTACAAGAAATGGGAAAAGCGTCAAAGCCTTAAATACACACAACGCCAGGGATCGTTTCACCGGAGGGGGACACCGTTAAGCCCATATAGAAGTAGGTATCATTTTGTGAACGTTTCGAATAACTCTTTAAAATAATGGCTGCAGGTTGTACTTTAAAATATTCGAAACATTCAAAAGGCTTCCTACTTATGGGCTTTGATATTATTACTACGTCTTATACGCTCCAAAGATTTACATTCTTTTACATAACAAAGTGGTAAAACGTCTCCTTTTAGGTAACGTTTTCCTAACTGGTTTCATGGTATTTGAACTTTGTTTCACGCTGATTTCTTACCATTTTTTGAACCCACCTTTTTCCACGCCGTTCATGGCCTGGTGATTGGTGTACGCCCACAGGTTCAATAGCATTTTTCAATCTCCTTGTGCACCTGGCCTTAAATGATGTATACGAGATGTGTGCTTTAATACGCCCATAACAAGCCAGCCGCCAAAAACCACATCAAGCCGAATTCCTTTGTATGGCAGCTATAGTCGGATCGGGACCCTCTAGTTATTCTAGTCAACAAGGCGTTTTTGGCGAGGACAATGTCGAAATTATTGTTATTGCGAGATCGTAGCTTTCGTTTTTTTTTTTAACTTAATAAAAAAATTAGTTCATTTTTTAGAAAAGTACTGCCTATTTGAAATGAATGAGTATTTATTCGAAACGTTTAAAATGCTACCTACTTCTTCTGTATGAACTTTGATATTTCTACCAGTTCCAAAGATCAATGCTTTTGCACTAACCTCAGTATATGGGTTAAGGTTTTGAAAAGGTGGTCAACAGTAAAAAACACTCAGCGTAAGTGGATAAAAAGTAAAAGCTGTAGTTCTTTCATGGAAGCCAAAAAAACAGGTTAAAAAATCTCGCTTTAAAGAAAAAAGACCTTTCTCAATTCGCCCTACACGACGACGAACCATTGATATCTAACAGCCCATATCCCGCCTATAGCACAAGCCTATACTTTTTACAAGCATAGCAAGGCGTGCAAAAAACGCTAAGCGGGTCGTCGTCTATTAATTTGCCCCTTATTTATCCCCAATTAATCCCGGTTAGCGCACGCCCGCTGCGTTACGCCTACGTAGCCTGAATGGCCGCGTGCACTCCTACATGTTCGGCGTTTTTTTTTCTTATCTCAGTTTTGCCTGTTTCTTTTGCGTTACCACGTCCGTGAAGTTGGTTTGTGTTGTGTTTTTGAGCTGCTTTGTGTTGTTTGTGCAACGACTGGCGTTTAGACAAAAGGCTGAAAATAAATCGCGCGCAATTCTAGCCGACTGTGACCGTTCATACAAAAGACGGCATTACTTTGCGGATAAATTAAGGCTCTTTGTTGTTTTTATTTGTCGTCGATGATTTCCCCCAAACCACATTTTAGACTTAAAACTACACTTGTCTGATGTTTTAACTTTTTAGAAGGTCGAATTTTACCTTATATCTGCTGACCCTGTAATTCAGACTAATACTTAAGTTCAAGGCCACCGAGAAATAAACAAGTTATGAAGGAAATATGATATTTTTCAACGTGTTTTAATGAACCAAAACGGATTTTCAGATTTTTCCACATGTCTTTCAGAACACAGCCATAAATACAGCAGAGAATTAGCAATTGGTACTTTGATACAAATATTTTTTTTTGCGAGATAAAAAAATATTAACCTGCGATTGCTTTTCTGGCGAGTTGTTTTCCACAAAATCCTTTTATCATCTTTGCCTGGTGTTTTGTGGGGTCAGGAACTTGAAATCATCGACGGTCGACTGATTTTGGTTGTTTTTCGAAGCCTGTCCCTGTGCTGTGTTGACACGTATGTTGTGTGCGACTTACAAAAGGTCTTTTCGCACCATTCGTGCCCAAATACGCATTAAATTCAGATCCATTAGCGCCAGTGCCCCAGGTTAAACATAGATTCTGTGCCTATTTTGAGGAAACAGCTTATGAGAAAATCGTTGTTTTTGTGTATGGCCGAGCGGTCTAAGGTGCTGCTCTCACGCAAATGATGTCGATCTACTCGAACTTTTTGGCTTTGCAGTTCATTATAAACTTAAATGTGTTTTTTGACAATGCCCGTGTAGCGTAAAATTACTCAGGTGTCAACGTTCAATGCTGGGATGAAGTCTTGAAGTCTGACCAATGCTTTAACCACGACCTTTGCTTTCCAGGTCGCAACCTTGAGTTGAAGTTCGTGCAGAACATGAGGCGTCAGTTCGAATTCAGCGTCGACTCCTTCCAAATCGTGCTCGACACCTACCTGGGATTCAAGAGAGCCGCAAACTCGAGCTCCCAACGTCCAGAGGACCACCAGGATCGTCAGGAAGAGCAACAGGATGGAAAGGACAACAAGACTCATGAGGAGGTTCACCAGGATCAAAAGGATCATCAAATTCTCCCAAGGGATCTTAAAGAACATCAAAATCTTCCCAAGAACCACAAGGACCACAAGGACCATCAAAATCACCACCAGGATCTCAAGGATCATCCTCCAATGATGAACGAGCGCTTCCACCCGACCGTGATCGCCGAGAGCGTTTACGGCGACTTCGCGGCGGCGATTCGACACCTAAATCACCGCCGAATCTGCACGCACCGGCCCGAAGAGATCCGCGGCGGCGGCCTTCTTCGCTACTGCAACCTCTTGGTGCGAGATTACAGGCCTGGGGACTGCGATGAACAGGGAAGAGACGTGGAAAGGCCGCTGGACCCTTCCTCTTCTGCGCATCCAGGGGATGTGGTGCGCACGGAGCAACACATGTGCTCACGATTCTTTATCGATTTCAGCGACATCGGCTGTCAGCAGCGCAAGCTTATAGGCTACCTGGACGGTCACTTTGGCGCCGAGGCAGACCTCAAGTTCCAGTACCTCCTTCAGCTGCGCAAAGTAGTCAGCTCGAGTACTGTGTGTCTGATGCAGCACGAGAGAACGCTCATTCTCGATCTTATAACCAGCTTGGTGCGACAGACTTTGGCGCAAAACGTGGCTAAGCATGATTCCACCTTCCAACCTTACCCCTACCCCTACCAGGGTGGGGTCTACTACCAGGCTGCCCCCGGATATTACGAGCACGGCCCCCAGTACTTCACCAGCTCGGTTGTTTACCCCCTGGGTCCTCCACCCCCTCACCCAATCAGTGAGCGTTCTTCACCCATGTCGAGCTACTCTTCGCTGGCCCCATCCACCCACGGTGAAACCTGCTCGACCTCACCCAGCCCAGCCCCCCTTTCGCGCCCCATGACCCCCAACAACCCCCAGTTGTGTGTTTCCTACTACCAGGAGCCCATGATGGTGGGTGATCATCAGGGGCTTTACCCTCACCCCCACTACCAGCCTCAGCACCACCGCTGTTGCTGCTGTGGGTGCTGCTGTTGCTGCGGGGGTCATTTATACGAACAGCAACCCTTCACCCAACCGCCCCCTACTTGTAACGGGGGCTACGGCCCCAGGGTGGAGTCCTACCGCCACTGCCCACCCCCAATTACCCCTCCTATTGTTTACTCGCCGGGGACAATGACCTGCTCCTACCACCCAGCCGCCTACACCGCCGCCAAGCCCCAGCAGGCGTGACGTCGCCGCTAGTGACGTCACTTGCCTACGTCATCGTCGTTTGGATGGAGCGCGACGGAATAACTTTGTTGGTGTTTGTGGTGGACGTTGAAGAAAGCGGAAAGGTATCGTCGTGACGTGTTATTTATGCAGAACCTTGTGTGTTTTCGGAGAACTGTCCAGTCACCATTCCGCCAGTCATGGCCCCCCTCGCTATCTTTTCTCGGCGAAAGCTTGTGCGCGCTTTTTTTCTGTGTTTTTCGGCTCATTTTTTCGCATTTTTTTACTTGCGCTTCGTTCCCGGCGAATTGCAGCATTCGGAAATGAAATGCGCGCTTTCGCAAATCGAAAATCGCACCGGGCCTTTGAAAAAATGGCCTGAAAACCCGCTTCAAAACGTCCAACCTGCCCCCAAGAAACCGGTATCGGCTCATTATCGCAAAACCCTGAAACCGCCATTTACGTAGGTAACTTGACCGCATCGGAAAAGTCTAAAGCTCGGTCGATCAGGAAAGTTTAACAAAATAGACCCTTATACGTGATTTACGATCGTTTCACGTCGCAGCTGTTAAGACCCGCCGAAAAAGTTTCAAAAGCCGGTATTTCTTGTCGCTTTAGGCGACACACAAGAACTTCAAACAAGCCAGTCTTTCGCGTGACATTTTTTGCGCCCTTCTAATTGATGTTCATTGGCGCAGCGATTTGTTTTTTGACTTGATCTCACAGGGACCCTACGAGATTTTTTACGAAGGGGGTAAAAACAATTTTTGTTCCGGTTTAGTTTTTTTTGTTTAAGCACTGATCGCTTTGGAGTTGGTTTATAAACATTTGAACTGAAAAAAGCCGTTAACAAAACTATAAAATTAACAAGCCTTGGATTAAACAGTATCCTTACAAAAAAAAACTACCAGTAAAAAACAAATTCAAATGTCCCCTCTGTGACTAATTTTTGCCTGAAATTTTCTAAATTTGTTTCAAAAAACCTTCGGCGTGTTTAAGTTGTATGTCTTTACTTTTAAAAGCAGCTAAACTTCCAATGCCAGTGGGCAAACCAGGGGGGTACACGGTCCCCTTAGCATACCAGCCCCCTTTAGAACCGGTAGTTGCCACTCGAAGAGCTTAAACTTGCAAAAAAGGTGGAAAAATGAGCGAGCCGGTCCCGGATTTGGTTTCGGCGCCAAAGCGAAACATAACTCTCCTACAAATCGGCAGCAGCACACTTGTGTGAATGATCACTGGATCCGGGTGCCGCCAACAACACACAGCAAAGTATCGGGCCTAAAAGCGCTCTCTTTTGTACAGAACCCGGATATGCCTGTCCTCGGCTTTAGAGCTCCTCGCTTGGAACTCTCAAAGCCAAGCCAAGCGCAGCTTTTTTTTTGTTTGTGCTCGAACTCGCAAAATCAAGGGCTCCCTGAGCGTTTTAAATGCCCGGATAATCTCTTTTGCTCGCTCGCGAAGAATGGCGCCTCGCTTTTGAGGGCTCTGTAAGGACCGCGCAACAGCAGTTTGCTGCTCTGCTTATTCTGCTGCTGCACAGAAGCTAAGTTGGGTGGTATTTCGGCGTTCGTGTGCTGGTTTAGAAATTGGCAAGTTCGATTAAGGGTGCTTACTAACGAGTTAAAAAAATTGGTTTTGCTATTGAAAATTGGACGCTCTTTTAGAGATTCTACAATTTTTGGTGAAAAATCTGCGACAACTTAACCATTTCAATTACGCGAAATGAACTGAAAAAAGTGTTAGAGGTGTTTACAACTAAACGTAACAAATTAAAAAAAACTTTTGTTTTTATTCGGTAAAATAGCACGAACTTTAAAAGCTTTTGGCGATTTTACAATACTATGGTAAAGCAACTGCGACAACTTTTCGATTACACAAAAGTAACTAAAATAAAAAACGTAATTAACTTTTGAAATATGACTCGGGGCCGCGCGTATAGCAAAATCGCGAAGCTACCAAAAATTGCGTTGACTGATAACTGGAAAAAAAAACAGGGTCCTTAACGCTACTATAATCCCAAAAGGTGTCCGACAAAACAAAAAAACAGCCAAGATTTTCGAATTCCTGACAAAACAAGTCAAAACTGCGGTGTCAATTGCCTTTAAATGTCAGACCAAAATAGTGGTACGTTGGAAATTCACCCACAGCAGTCTTATCAAGCTACAAACGGGAAATCGCTTGCTGCAAGAGGCTGCTGTGCGCCAAACGCGATATTGACTTGAAAGCTTTCAAGCAATTGGGACGCAGTACTTTGAAATCTAGACCATTTTCGGCTGAAATTTGCTTTGATTTTGACGAAAACTCCACTGGGTCTTTGTCATTGCGCTTCAGATTAACACAACATTTCTATTGGGTGGTAGATGTATGAATAGAGGAGAGACAAAGGCGATTTGGTCTGAACTTCTAACCGGGTGCCATCGCTTTTCTGAGACAGAGTTCTTTGTGGGTCGCTGCATTAATCGGTGTTTCGCTTTAAAACGGGTTTCGCTAAATTCGCCTGAAACGGACCGGTCTGAACTTGGGCGTGTTTTTGGTGGCGTATTTTTTTGCGAACTCGCTTTAGACTAATTACTAAAAATACACAAAAAATATTACCGACGTATCCGCAAAGATTTTGGACCATTATGGTCGGAGGTTGTATAATTACACGTAATAAGAATACCCAAGTCCATACAGCAATAGGTCGCATTTTGAACGTTTTGAATAGCTCTTTATTTTCAACATAGTAAGAAAGCACTGAATAGAAGTGTATATACTGCTAAAGCAGACAACAGAAAAAAAAGTAAACAACGTTTAAGATGTTACCTACTTCTGTATGGGCTTTGATATTCTTATTACGTATTACTACAACCTCCAGAAATTATCTTAACATTAAACGTCCAAAATGATATCTACTTCTGTATGGACTCATCGGCTTGTATAACATTATTACGTTTTCATAAAAATTAGTTTCGCGCGAAATGGCCTGTTCACAATCGTTCGAGCGAGATTTCGCCGCCCAAAAACTTTTTATGGGGATTCAACCCGAACTTCTGCGTCACAATCGACGTTTTGTGACGTCACATTGTAGCCCATTGTTGGCGCCAAGAGGAGACAAGATTCCTTGTATGTTGTTTTTTTTTCGTCCCGAGCGCTTTATCTTTCAAAAAGCCGTGCAATTTTTCAGAACTTAGCCAAATCAGTATTTCCCCCTTTGTTCCTTTAACTTGTAGTAGTAGTGATAGTACCTGTAGTGGAAGAAGAGCTATTCCTGTATAACCCCCGTTTTTTTTTTTCGTCCATGTGTCCCCCCTAAACGATTGCACAGGCCAAGGTGTAGAAATTTTACTTTTCAGTTTGAACGCGAAACTTTAAAAAGCTCCAGGAAAGCAGTGCACTTAACTTAGCTATAACAAGCAAACCATCCACAAGTTCACTTTAATACATCATTTAATACATTAGCTTATAGCGCACGCGACGAAAATTAAATTTTCCTTCGCGTTTGGAAAATCAAAACCAAGGTGAAACGATAATATCGCAGTTCCGTTTAGTTAGCTTTAGTTGTCGATCTACACATTTAAAAAATGCATTTTTACAAAAACTTTACCGATTTTGTTTTTATTTTTTGTTTTCTCAAGTCTTTAACCAGTTTACATGACGCTTTACAAAACTCCTGCAATTTTTTTTAGCAATTTTGCAAAGGTTTAACGATTTTAATCGACTGTCGATGTTGTGGCCATAAAAATTAACCAAAAATTCGCAATTTTTCAGGTTGTCGTGCAAACTTGAAAATAAATTTTGCGACGTATAAAAAATATGTGACGTAAGCTTGTTTAGCGGCGTATAATACGTGCATAAAATTTGTTTAAACTCTCACATTTAAGCACCATAGATGCGCAATGCGTTTATTAAAAAAGCAATCGCGCTTTGGCCTGAAATATAGATTTATAAAGAGGCGACTTTCATCTACTGTGAACATCAGCGAATAAATAAGTAAATATATATATATATTGTAGGTTTTTGGTTTTTTCAGCCTATACGTTCCGGTACCACGCTTTATTCCTTTTAACTTAACTTAGAGGTACAACTTTTTTTTCACGTTCGTTTTAAAGCCACTTTAAGCCATTCGCGCAGTTTCCATATTCGTTTTTTTCCACTTCTACAACCTTTTATACATGACTTTATTTAATAATCTTTGCCAAAGTTCAGCGTTCGCGGTCGGCACCAAGCCTGCCCGGCCCCAGGACAATTAGGGGGCAGTTAAGGGGGTGAAAAAAGGGTGGAAAAAAATCGAAACCGCGAAACACCCCGTTTGTGCGGGTCACTGGAATGAGAGAACGTCGTAAAACGAAAGACGTTTTATTAAAACAAAAAACATATTACCTAAGATGCCTTTTCCGTGTTGAAAGGGAGATGCCCATCAAAATAACCCCTCTTATTTGTCCGGGGGCTTTATTATTTATTTGTTTTCGTCCCTAAGGAGAATTGCAATATCCCAGCCCTTATTAATTAAATAAGCCATCTCACTTTCTGTTGCTTACAGAAATATCAAGAGTTTTTTTAGTTTTGCGAACTTGCGAGTTCAACCAGTGGCGACTTCTTGCGTTGAATTCAGTAGTTTTGCCAGCGCGTTTTTCTGAGCCAAAAAATGCACAAAAAAGCGAAAAAAAAATGTCCCTGATATTAACGCGATTTTAAATTAGGGCGACCGCGCCTAGAAAATTTATTCTCTAAATTATAGAAGCATCAGAAATACAATAGTCAAACATATTTATCTTAAAATGAATGAAATAAATAGGTTATTAAAACAAACAATAAAAACTCTTTTGCACAATCAATGTGAAAAACATCTTTGCGAAATTAATGAAATTATCCGCGAAACTAACCGAAGCCAAACTGCGTACATCAACATACAATATCTTTAAAAGGTGTAAATGACATAAACACGAATAATGACGCCGCCATGGTCCTTTCTTATCCTGTCCTTGACTGTTTAACATGATTTTTTTCGTGTTTTGAGGTTGCGTTTTTCCTTTCCGTCTTGCGTTTTCTTCCCGGGCTATTAATTTTGCGACTTTTTTTCCGTTTGTGTGGCCACTGCAGACCCCCCCAAAAACATCGACTATTGCATGTTTATTCCATTTGAAAAAACACCAAGACGCACTGTCAATCGTATGCGCGCCATTGATTTACAAATTTCGCCGTATTTTGAGAAAAAAAATCCAAAAAGCGCATATTTTTAATCCTCGTGCCCCTATTTTAAAAAAAATCAGCGAATTGCTCAAAAGATGTCATTTTTTGCGCTCAAAACGAAATCTTTTTCCATTGTCCTATCGCCCCCAGAACGCACACTTTTACCTATACGAACTGCAACCGACAAAAAAGCTGGAAATTTGTTTTTTGCGGCTATTTATTTTATTCCGCCTTTTTTGTCATGTTTTTTTCGCGCGTTCTATCAACTCGTTTTAGCGCTTCTTTCTTTTGGGGAAAAAAAGAGAAACAAAAACAAGAGATTCCGCCTTCGCCATTCGATTTCCGTTATCCACAATCGGCCGATTGTTACGTTTACAATGCGGATGGAAAAAAAAGAAAAACACCAAGTTGCATCCAATCAAATCGCTCCCCGTCGCTTTGTCCGCTTTATTTTGTCGCGTTTTCGTTATTTTTTTTTTGTTCGGTTTGTTTGTTTTAAAATTTAACACAGTTCGGCCAGCTTTGCCTTACGACCTGACGTCATCGCTTCGTTTAACGTTGACGTCACCATGTTTCGTCCCCGGGGTGGTTGCCCCCTTGCGTTATTTTGTCTTTCCCCCCTGCGTCATAAAGTTCAGCGTGGTCGCAGAAAATTACGCGACGTAGGAAACCAAAAAAACTCGTTTTTTTTCACCTTTTCCTTGCTTTTGTCGCTTCGTTAAATTATAGCGCGAAAGCTGGAGTTGTGTGTTTTGTGTGTTTGTACCTTTTTTCCTTGTGTTCGCGCCCTTTTTTCCATTGTCTTTCCCCCCCAAAGCTTACCTTTTCTGCGAATCGAAAAGTCGAAATCTCGCCCCTGTTTTGTGCATTTTTTCTTCGTCACCCCTTTCCCGCTGGTACCTGGCTGTTACGTCACAATGAAGGACCCATTGTCGCGTCGCGAGCGCTTTGTTACGTCACGCTGGTATGACGTCAGTGACGTCGAGAGCCTCCGTTTTTGTGCTCTTTTTTTCCGCAGAAAATGCGTCAAAATAAAATCTCTAAAAAGGAGTTCGATGTTTTGCTTGATTTATAAGTCCTAAGAAATAGAAAAATAGAGAAATAGGGATTTGATTGGACATTACTTGATCGAATGATAAGGAACTATTTAGATCTACTGAGTTTGTTTTGCAAAGTCGAAATTCCGTCTGCACCTGGTTTCAAAATAAACCATTTTACTCCAGTTCACTTACAAATGTAAATTAATTGAAAAAACTCTCTTTCAGCGATCACTGAATATTTGAGATTATTTTATCGATTTAAAATGAAAATAATAAGTAATATAACTTAACAAAGCCGCAATAATAATATCACATTGTGTTAATAAAGTTGAATTAGAGTCGCTGATGTATAGAGCGGTTTGATTTCGATAAAAACATATTTTTTCATTTTCAGAATGAAATACAAAGTTCGCAAATCAAAAATAAAAACGTCATTTTGATTCACAGCAAAATCGACTTAATACGTATATATCACATTGTCGTGCGAACCCGCTAAACTCAAGCCCATAATTTTCGCCTATAGAATGCCACAGAAATTGACAAGGACCACAGACGGTCCCTTTATTGTCTGCTGCCTCTTATTTAAGGTGAAATACCTTTGCTGAGGTTGACTGGTTTGAAGCAACGGGGTTTGCTGTCAAATTTAGTTTTAAGTTTCCTAAAAAATAAAAAAATAAAATATTTTGTCTTGTCAAAGGCCATTTATGTAGGAATCTTAAAATATTTTTCTCACAACTTTGGTAAATTTCCCTTTAGTTTGATTAATACGTTGGTCTGTTGTTTTTTAAGTCGAGTTAAGTGCTATGATTTTCAACAGTCATTCGCTAGTATTTGCAATGAATGAAAATGAGACACTTTGGTGGCCATTACATTTTGGGATGTAAGTCTTGGCAACACAATGTAAAAATTGACGAAACGAAAAGAAACGTTGGTGTACAATAAAAAAACGCTGCTTTGGCATTCATTGCTAAAAAACAAGAAGTTGCCCTAAAAATATCAAGTCCATACATCTGGGCCAACTCTATAAACGTTTCAGCTATTTTACCCAACCTAAGAGAATTAGCACCAGTAAAATATATTTTTTCTAATTGGTAGAAAACTTTGACTATAGGGTCAACCGGAAAACGTTGGATTCTATTAAACAAATGGAATTGGCTTTATGTTGAGATGTCAATTTCTTTGTATTTATTCGGATAGTGATTCAAAACATATTATTCAAAACGTATTACCGTCAAAATCGATAACAAATATAGTCAAAATCGATACAAAATGTAAAAGGGTAACGATTTAAGGTTATGAAACCTAATGTAACTTTGTTGTTACGCTTTTTATTCTTATTTAAATATTCGTTATTTCAAGTTAGAAACAACTGCGTTGAATTGTAATTCTTTGCTGATTTAGATATGCCAATTTAATTTGCGAAGTGAGACAGAACAGCTTCTTTATGGACGAACTCAGTTGAAAATATATCAGTTTTGTTCATCAGAGTTAGTCATAAACGCAGTAAGTCAATAACTAGATAATATTTGTCATAAAAATATAGTCTGTTTACTGCTGTTTTTCATATATATGTACACAATTTAAAACCATATGAAAATTTTGAATACTTCTAGAAAACAATATCCACATAAAAATAATTTAATTTCGTTTCATTTTAATAAACATAATAAACATTGCAAAAGCAATCTTAATCGGAAACGATGCTATTCTAGTATCGAACTATCACTTGGCATCGGGACCCGCTCTAATCCAATAATATCAGACAAGCCTACTTATGGGGATGGTACAGGTGTTTGGCCAGACTGTTAGGAATGTTTTAAGGGATTTTAGGCGCTCAGAAACGCAAGCCCCGAAGGAGAAACTTAACTGCGGTTAATTTTAAGACAAAACCGCCGACTGTGAATCAGCATGCCCCGTGAGTTAGGCCAATATAGGAAACCTGTCAATCTAATGTCCTAACAACATCCTAAATATAAGGCGGCTATTATATTCTGTTAAGAGCGTAGTCATACCAGTAATTCATAGAATACACGTAATTTACAACACGCCAACTATAATGTATTTGTTTTTGTCCACCAATGTTGAACGGAACTAATTAAAAGTAAAGTGTAAAATATAAAATAAAGTAAAAGAAGGTAAGGGTTGCGGCTGGGTTACTTCCATTGGACAAAACGTAGGCAGGAAATTTCTTACCAAGTCAGCAATGTCTGAGTCGGGTCTTTCAACAACCTGTCTCCACTAGGGAGGTTTCGCCACGGAGGTAGGGCCCGAGTTAAAACTGCGCAAGGCAAAAAAAAAAAAGCTGAGCTTCGCACGACAACGCTTCCCTTATAATTTTATTAGCCTATTATTAATCCCATCTTTTTTTAAATGACTCAACTTGACTTAAGTTATTTGGAAAAATTACTTGACTTAACTCAAGAGAAATGACCTGACTTACGGCCTTTGGATATAAGACTTAGGTTAAAATAAGTGTTTTTATTAAACCTTTCTTTTATAAAATTGGGTTATTTATCTTAAGTTTTGCGCATAAACAATTTGCTTGCTATCGGTTGTGTTTTGCGTTATTTTTTAGCTTATAGTTATTGCTCATAATCGGACGAGTTTGTCAACTGTAGTGGTTTAAAGTTTAATCTTTATGAGAAAGAATTGAATTGGAATTAACTTGCTCTAAATATGACTTGACTGGGACTTGACTTGTTATTTATCCAAATGACTTAATTTGGACGTAAGTTATTTTACAAATGACTTGACTTGGACTCAAGTCCTTTCACAATTGACTTGACTATGACTTAAATTATTTTACAAATGACTTGACTTGGATTTAAGTTCTTTTACAAGTGACTTGACTTTGACTTAAGTTCTTTCAAAATGACTTGACTGGGACTTAAGTTATTTTTCAAATGACTTGACTTGGACTTAAATGATTTTACAAATGACTTGACTTGGACTTAAGTCCTTTCACAATTGACTTGACTATGACTTAAATTATTTTACAAATGGCTTGACTGGGACTTGGGGTTATTTCGAAATGACTTGTTTACAGCAGTGTTGTTGCTAAGTTCAGTGTTTTGCGACGCGCCTAACGCAAGAATTGCGCCACTGAAAGCGACCGAAAAACGTCGAGCGCGCTAATTTAAAACGCCTTTACTTCCACTGAGCCGTCTCGAAATATAAATAGCTCGTATTGAGAGAAAACAACTGGAAAACTATTTTGGTTTGTCAATTAGCAGAACCCCTGGCCAGACACTTTCTCAGTTGGTTTAGGAAAGGCGAATTGGGTTTGGGACAGGGTTGGGCAATTATTTTTGACGGGAGGCGCATGCAAAACAAAACATGTTTTTGGATCAAAAAATGAGATCTAAAATACACATAATATAGAGGTCTTTTGTTATCACTCTTACGCCTTTTACTCGCGCCTGTGCTTCTTCTACTTCGTGCATTATTATTGCTTTAAATTCTACTTTGACCTGATGAAGTACGGTTGTGCGAATGCTTGCCAACAATACAATACAATACAATACAATTGTCTTTTAATAGTGCAACCTGCTTGCCCTATAATATAAAGTATCCCCCTTTGTAAAGAAAGCTTCAAATATCCTAGTTTTAACAAGATTGTAGTAATAGGAATAATTAAGGACGCCTTGCAAGTGTAATTTATTAAATAAAATATTCTAAAATTAATAAAAAAGCGTTAATTATAAATTTACTTAAAATAGCTTTATGGAAAGCAAGCCGTGGACCGGAATAAATAGCTTCACGCGACGTAGTTAATCCAGGTTGGTTTAGGAGCCTAAAGCGTCGTCGCTTTAATTGGCGGGAGATTTATTTAGAAGCTTGTCTTGTTTTGTTAAGTTAGGCTTAATTAAAGGGAAGGACGGTTGTGTTTTTCTGCAATATATGATTCAATGTTACTATCACGGGTAGTGTCCTTAATTGGCCGAAATCGGAGGAAAAAGTTGCCTGTTGGGATGTCCGATACTTGATACTTTTTCCGATACCGATATCCGATTTGTTTTGCTCACAGAAGGCCGCCCGATATCTAGTGACGTCACTACTATAGCCGATAAAAGTCAAGGGTCGAATATTGCTTTTGCGCTAGGTAGTCTTTCAATGTTTGATGTTTAATTTTCTCATAAATTGATCTTAGTTTATAACTGTCCTCCCATACCACCTTATAGTATTGGACGAGTGCCATAAATGACCCTTCAAAGGTAAAATCGCTTGGGAGATTTTTGAATTTTATCAAATTATTTAAAAAAAGGTTATTCAAACCAAATCACAAGTACAACAAAGTGTGTATGTGTGAAGCCAAAGAAGTTATATGAAAGCATATTTTTAAAATAATTGTGCAATCTGCAACAAACGGTTTTCGATTAGCAACGTTTTTTCGTTTTAAAGGGAACACTCTTGTTTTTTTACAACCAAATAACTGAATGCAATATGCTACTTTCAAAGAGCCTGATGCGTAGTTAATCTTGAGAAATCAATGAGAAATCTCCCGCAAACAGTAAAATGTAAAATAAATATTCTTGCTTTCGCATCAGATGATCTTAAGATTGTTTATAAAAACAGATATAAAACATAAAATCTTTTCTGAAATCATTTTTGTAAATTTTTAGGATGTTTTAATAAACAGTCTTAAGATCATCTGATGCGAAAGCAAGAATATTTCTTTTACATTTTATTCTCTGCGGGAGATTTCTCATTTCCGACAGTGTTTCGGCCTGTGTAGTTGTAATTTACCAAAAATTAAATAAAACAAATAGCGTTTACAAACACCCGTTTTCTGTCGAAATTTTAACACAATTTCTGTCGAAATTTTAACACACGCGTTCCTTCCACCCCGAGAAAAATCCCTTGCGAAGATCGCCGCTGTTTGCTTAGGCAGTGACGTCATATCCGGTATGGATTCGTCCGCGATCGAAAGGCGACCGCTAAATGCGCGCTCGTCAAGATATTCTTGGATCTGTCGAAACATGGCGCGATAAATGACGCGATAAATGACGGACGTCTTAGCAGGCAAAGCACAATTTGAGGTCAGCACCGCAATATATTTAGGCGCGCATTAGACACCTATTTTGGAAACCGGAATTCGTCTATTTGATTAGGTTTTGACTCTGATATGGAGACGGGGTGGCGACCCGAAAGGCAAACAAATTCCCAAATCATGATGAGGGGGTTATGTACAGTGGTCCGCAACCTTTTATGGCTTATGGCACCCTAAAGAAAAAAATAGATTGCGGCACCCCTAATAGAATTGTCGCTGAGCAACACGCTATAATGTCAAGTGGTTTATTATAAATAAACGAAACTGGAACAATATAAATAAACTCTGAACAAAGAAGGAAGTACATTTTGATTCACTGTACTCGAATCATACGCAGAGAGTAAAAGACTTTGCAATAACAGCAAAAATAAAATTATATAAAAATAAAATTAATAAAATTTATAAAAAAAAAAATTATTAAAAAAAAATTGAAAAAAAAATATACATATATTTATTTCAAAATATCTCGCCGCACCCTTGACTCCTTGAGCATTAAAAATAGCACTCCAATGTGCCGCGGCACCCCGGTATGGAACCAGTGGGTTATAATATGAAAAAGCGTCGGCAAAATAAGACGTCGTTATATATCGTCGTTATAAGAGATTAGTTTTAAGTTCTAACAAGAACAAGGATTTTAATGAAAATCAATCAACTTAGTAATGTGTAAAAAATAGGACGGAATTACATTAGTTTAAACTTTGAACCGGGACGTGTCTTGTTATTTTTTGCAAAAAGACTTGACTTGGACTTGAGTTATTTTTTAAATGACTTGACTTGGACTTAAGTTGTTTTAAAATGGCTTGTTAACAACACTAGATGTTACAATTACAACCTCAGCGCACAAAACAGAACTGGAATCAGAATAGGTTGGGACAAAATGCAGCTTCCGGCCAAAACAGAAAGAAAAAGGCACACAGAGAAGCACGAAACAGGGGAGCGAGGTTTCTCAAAAAAAAATCGTGTCCATTTTTGTCATTTCCTGACGTTTCCGAATGCGATCGCGTCAGGTAATTGTTTACCGCGTCTTTCCATTCCAATAAAGCCGTCGCCGGTCGCTATTCCCGGAAAAATTTTGCGAATCCACAATTTGACTGCGCGGTCGATATCCCGGCTATCTTTACCCTCGGCCGTGCGTCGCGCTAACGCTATTGTGACGTAACATGCGCGGAAACAATAGACGCCCATTAATTATGGATCTGCGCCATGCGTTATGCGTCATGCGCTAAATCCGCGGTCCGAAAACAAAACGCGCAACAAAACTGCCAAGTCTGTTGTTTTTCCCGCTATCTTCCTAGGCCGGTGATCCCCAAACTGTGTGCCTCGCGAAATTGTCAAGTGTGCCGCGAAACTTTTTTTTAATTTTGAAAAATAAGTTATTTGTATTGCCAATAGGCATACACCCAAGCACTTTAGACTTAAATACGCACTTCCATTACAAATTAATAATTAGACATTTACATATAGTTTGTCGTGTGTTAAGGGCGATCGTAAAATCGCTCTATTGTTGTTCTGTTAAAAGTGTGCCGCGAAATAATTCCGATTTTTTTAGTGTGCCGCAAACTTAAAAAGTTTGGGAATCACTGTCTTTACAGTGACTCTTTATCTCCGCTTAAATGCCCCCAAAGGGTTTGTTTCGGCATTTTTTGGAGGGTAGTTAAGATATGAGGTGCACTATATGTAAACGCTAAATAAACAAAACAAAAATCAATATCAATTCTTCCAATTAGAGGGTCGCCCGACACTTTTGTTTTCCGGTGCCGATACCCGATATTTTCAACCGAATTTATCGTGATCCGATGCCAAATGACGTCACTGTAGGCCCTAGAGAGATCTAGGTGGTTCCGCGGCGCCCTGGTGTGCCATTTCTAATGCTCAAGGTGCCGAGAGATATTTGTTAATCTTTAGGAATCTGATTTTTGCTTAACTTTTATAGTTGATATTTGTTGTTTATCTCTCGCAGACCTAAACACTGTCAGCGAGGTACATCAACGTAAAAACTGAAAAACGAAATGTGAAACTCTTCGGTGTTTCTCGCTAAAGAGAAATTGACCTATAATGTTGGATAGATACAAAATTTGAGAAGCACTGGGCTTAGGTTTTAATTCGGTATTTCTCGGGGGTAAATGACGCTAACAAGAACCAGTAATCTAGTTCTTGGAAATGCGTTACGTACAACCAGCGCAAAAAGAGCGGGAATTTGCCCTGTGACACCGAATTTCGTAGAAGTAAGCCCCCTGAGATTTGCGCGTGCCGCAAATCGCCTTATATGACGTCACAATTCCAGGTCAAAATGATTTGGTAAAATCCGTTGTTTTTCGGGAAGCGGCCATGAAGCTTTGTGACGCGACTTTGCAGGTTTAGCTTTCAGCGTTTTCACCTTTTAAAATGGTTCCATAAAGCTTATTTTAATTTTCGAATGTCTTGTGAACTGTCTTTGTTTTTATCTCGTCTTTTGAAACTTGAACATCCTCCTAATAAGAGATTTAAAAATGTTTGCAATGCTTTTAGTATAGAGCAGTAGTAGCTTTTTGAGATTGCGGCATACCCAAATTTGCGGCATACTCTCTAAAGTTTTAGCCTCTGAAAATTTTACGTGCCCCGTTGAAAAGCATCTTTTTTAACAAAGTTGGGGTGCGTTTAGCGCAGTTAAAGAGACAAAAACTTTAAAGTTCTTCGTCGAGAATTTTCTCTACAAAATAGTAAACTATCCTATTGGCGAAAACTACTTTGCTTTTGTGGAGCCTCAATCCATATCCTTCGTACTTATTTCTTTCTCGCGGGATTTCTCGCTGCGACAATTGGATGAGTCATTAAGAAGCACTCCTGTTTGTTCGCGAGAAATCCTGGGCCAGGGTCCGGATCCAGTGGAACTTTGTAGCCATGGCCTTCCACAAACTGTATTTGTGCTTATTTAAACTCTATGAGAGCAAAATACTCTAGCAAAGCTAGCAATTCAGATCAGACACAATAAAAAGATCTTAAAATACATATATATCTTTTAAGATCTGTTTATTGTGTCTGACCTGAATTGCTAGCTTTGCTAGAGTATTATGCTGTTACTGATCAGGAATTAAGGTCGACATTTATCTTGCAAGAGTCAAGGTGATTTCCATTATTCACATATTCAGTGCAACATTAAACTCTATGAATACGAAAAAAATTCGCGTTAACACAGTATTTACAACATCTGTTGTTTTTGCAAATTGGTCTTACTCCGCAGCACTATCTTGTGACAGCTTTTTTTATGTAGGGTTTACAAACTGAACTTGCGAAATACACTCTTCCTTTTTATTTTTATTTTATTTTATTCAAACATGTACATTTTATAAACATTGACTTAAGTCACTTTATTTAAATCACTTGACTTAAGTTTTCTGTGCAACCTAGCTTGACTTGGTTGAAATTAATTTTAATAATAAAGTTTATCAATTTTAAAGATGAATAAAGCTTACCAATATAAATAATTTAATGTTTAACTTTTATGACAAAAACTTGATTTGAAGTTGATATGCCCTAATAATGACTTGACTGGGACTTGACTTGGGAAACTGATGACGTGGTCTGGGACTTGACTTGTTATTCATTTTAAAAACTTGACTTAGCCTTAATTTATTTTACAAATTTCACAAATGAACTGGGAATTTTGTCATTTTAAAATAACTTGTTTACAACACTGACAGAAAGTAACAACAATACAAATTATTAACCCTAGACAATGTTATGCATTTTAAAAACAATAGTTGGGTACAGTATGCACGGATCTGTAATGTAGCTTGATAATGAATTGCAAAGCCAAAAATCTCGAGTAGATCGACATCATCTTGATTAAGACGTTTCGATACGAGCTTGTATCATCTTCAGTTAATGTGACTGAGAAGCAATTCAAGCATCGAAACTAAAACGTCGACACCTTATCAACACCGCTGTACCCTGTTCAACACCTGGAGTTGCTAAATTATACTCCCACTTTCGAAACTTAAACTGATAACAATTGCGTCCCTTCTCTTATAAGTGATGCTTGAATTGCTTCTCAGTCACATTAACTTAAGATGATACAAGCTCGTATCGAAACGTCTTAATCAAGATGCTGTCGATCTACTCGACCTTTTTGGCTTTGCAATTTATTATCAAGTTAAAAACAATAATTTTAACAAAAATATAAATCGCAATTTTTAACTTGTATGCAGGTTCAAGTCTACTATTATTCACGTCGTGACTTTAAATCTCACTAAATTTTCCTCCGCTAGTTTAGTGGATAGCGGACTAGGCAGTAGACAGCTTTTGATTCACAGGTTATGGAACCACTTCTTAAAGTTTATTTGTGGAATATTTTCTTCAAGGTAAAACATCAAAACTATTTGCTTATTCAAGGTCAGAAATAAACGTGGCCAAACGAAAATATTTAAGAACATCTATAGATTTCTTAGGTAGGCTACACTATACATGTATCTGTAATGTAGCTTAAAAATGAATGACGAAACAAATAAGTCAAGTTAATCGACTTCATCTTGAAGAATAAGTTTTGATACGCACTTTTACAGCATTAACTGACGATGGAACAAGTCTGTATTCAAAATGAGTTTATTTACTCGACCTATTTGGCTTTGACATACATTTTTAAACCAGATTTATTTTTTAGAGTAGTTAGTTAATGTTGTGTACAATGTTTAGGAATTAAAAGCAGCCACGTATGAGCAAGAATATCGGTTTGGATTCAAAATACAAAAATATCTAAAAAAATAGTTGATTTTTCTGTTGTGATGGAAAAGTTGCGATTAAAGGAGAAGAAGTGCTTTGACAAGTCAAAAGAAAAACACTTAGCAATTGTCGTACATCGATGACAAAATAACTAAAACAGTTGAAAAAATGCTGCAAATATATGCAAAGATTCCAGGTAAACAACCTACATGTGTCAAGGTTATTTTGAGTTCAGAATTAAGGATATAAAATATAAAAATAAAACATGATTGTTAGAATTGTGCTCAAATAGCTTAAACGCGTTTTTAACGTGAGTCTACGATGGCTTTCGGTGTACTAATGGTACGTGCCGTTATCGTTGGTCAAAAAGCAGCTTCAGAAATGCTGGACTAAAGTTGTTGAACTCATATGAGTTTGTATCTTTCATTCAACGTTCGTAATGTTTTTAGCAACTCGCTTTTGCCGCAATGCCCGGATGCAGAGTCGGAGTCGAGTTTCGAGTAAGACCACGTAAAACTACCCGTAAATCAATTACATGACACTATTATGCGGGGAAATCCAACTTAGTGAAGTTACGTCATGAAGTTACTTGTACTTGCAAAATGTAGCAAGCATTGGCGTATGGTTGTTTCTCGACTCGCTCCTCTCTGAGCCTGTGTAGCTCGGTTGTTAGAGCGACGGTCCCGGTATGACCAAGGTCGTGAGTTCGGACCTCACTGCAGGTTAATTGTTTTCTAACTTGCCTTGATTGCATCATTGGTCGACAGATTCGGTGAGTCTTCAATGGCTTTCGGTATGCTAATGATACGCAATCCGTAATCGCGAGCTTGGTGAAAATCATGCTGTAGAACTTGATCCGGATTCAGGACTCGACGAAATCGCGCATTTAGGGGGAATTGGAGTCGGTACTCGGGTTCATGTCATTGGACAGAGTCGGACTCGGGTTATCTTCAACCGACTCTGAAACCCTACCACAACTTCGCTTACGATCACGTTTTAAGCGTTGGCTGACCGACAGCCACCTGGCTAGCCCTTCCCCCTCTTCTCGACTCCATTTCAAACTCCTCCTCAACGCTCCTAGAGCTTCTCACCAGGAGAGCAGAGTCCCTCCTCGTCACCCCGTACACAGGAGTGTCCGCGCACGATTCCCGACGTTTTGAGTTCGAATCCCACGCGTCCAGGGCGCAACCGCCGATCGAGCTGGCCGAGAAGCGATTGTCCCTGGGGCTCGGGGGTTCCCCTGGCCCCTTTTCGGGGGCCACAGAATTGCGTCCGGGGCTCGCGTAGAAATTGTGGAGGCTGATCTCGCTCAAGCGTCCCAACATCTTAGAGGTCAGCCTGACCTTGGCGGCGCTCGGTCGACTCACGCTCCGTTCACCGCTCGCCCTTGTCAAGGTCAAATATTTGCCGTCAAGGTCACCGGGCGCCTTTGGCGGCTCCGGGCGCTTTTCGGGCGTCTCCTTAAACATCGGCGTCGTGACCTCAAGGTCCCGGTCGATTTTTGACGCGCGCTCGTTCGGCGTCATCGCGTCGCTTGTGACGTCATAGTCGCTGTCGGCGTCGCGCGTGTCGACCTTGGGCTCTGATAAGTGGAGCGCGGTCACGTGCGCGATGCTCTCCTTGCGAGCTGCCGTCGAAGGCCGCCCGAAGAAACTGCGCTCGCCCGGTTCAGAAGGTTGAGGCTGGAAAGTACAATACAAGCTCCATGCGTTGGTTTTAAGGTAACAAAAATGTTATCAAATGCACAAATATGATTTATCTTGACCACAAATGGACCAAGCAGTTGACCACAAAACAACATTTAGTGTTTTTGACAGATCAGTGGCTACAAGGGAACATTGTATAACAGCACAACAGGAATTGTAATTAAGTATTTTGACACAGCGGGGGTTTATATAAATTGGTGCAAGGGAATAGAAGGTTAAGTTTTGGACGAATAGAAATCGTTCTTATGTTAAACTATGCACGGACCTGTAATATAACTTAATTATGAATATCAAAGGTAAAAAGGCCAGTTAATCAGATTAACTGATGATGATACAAGCAGGTATCGAAACGATTTGACACATAATGCAACGTGTGATACCTTTTATAATAATCTTTGAATCTCACTAGGCGAAGAAGCCTTAAAAGAGTTGTGTTTTCAATAAAATATTCCGAAATCAAGAACGAAAATAAGGCCTGTTTTTGCCTAAAAACGTTTTATTTAAAATGAACCGCGGGCCGGATTATGTTGCTTTGACGGGCAATTTGTATGAGACTAAAAAATAAAAAAAAAACTAAAAAAAAGTTTAAAAATATATTGCTTAGGCAGACAGTTTAGTAGAAAACTACATTACCGGTTGATCGTCTTGCTTTGCTTCGCTCTGTGGCGCCTCTGGTGGTGGTAAATCGCTTTCATCCGGGACACTTATGGGAACAGGGGAGAGCTGGTGGTTACGTGAATCACTGTCCCCCTCGTCTACGTCACAGTTTGGCTCCCCTGCTGGGTCGATGTTGGCTGAAGCTGGAATAATCGTGATTGCTAATTCTCACTTGTTTTTGTTTTTTTAAATTAGATACTTACCTGACAAGGGTTTTTTTACCGTGATTAAGGTAGTATTCTGCCTTTTCTTCTGAGTGCCACCCATTTTTTGCCAAATGGAAAGACTACACCTTTACCACTTACTTTACTTTCTTTTAGTTAGTGCAAAAAAAATGAAGCTGGAAATATGATTTTAAACAATAAAATAATACAAAATTTATAACGAATTGGCCGCGAGCTCTGACATTTACTTTTATTTTTAATTTTGAAAAAAATCGAACTTGTTATAAATACATTTAATTTGGCTCATCAAGAATAAACGACTTGAATTGTACTCAATACTAACATATGGAACTTAGTAAAAATTTACGATATTGCGCTTCCCACCTTCTTCCAGGGCATTTTGTTTCCATGGTTGAGGCTGTGATGCATCAGCAGATTTTGGCCTTATGTTAGTAGAAGGGGCGTCCCCTAACTCCATTTTCTGTGATCTGAACATTGTATGCGGAATTTATTCAACAAAAATAAATTGAATAAATTTTCCCGTTAAAATTTTACCTATACGTGGATTTACAAAAATAACGAGCTTAATTCCGTATTCAGAAAAAAAAAAAGCGGATACAATATTGCTTAACTTTTCATCAGCAATCAACGTTTCGTAGAACAGCTGCTTTAATAGTTACAGTATAAGTAGAAAAAAATAGAGTTCTCAATAAACAACAACATTTTATACACCTTTAACCCCAATTCACGTAACACATATTCACGGTAAATAGTTGCTTCGGAAACCATTGCACAGCTTTACTAAATTAAAATAAAATTATATCGTTGGGTGAAGCCTGTTGTAGGACCACTACTCGTTAGATTCTGGTGTAGGTGCCAATTCTATAACAAATAATTTATCCATTTTTTATACATGGTTTGCGGGTTAAAGCAGCGCATATTGTTATTCTTCTATGGAAACTATGCTTCCCAAACCTAAAGAAAATATTTGATTAGTAACTTAAAAATCAAATTTCCTAAGTTTCATTAAATTTGCGTATTTCACCATATATTGATTAGGAATGGCCAATAATAACGGATCGGAGCCGATACTGGATGCCAACCGGTAGTATCGGTTCTGGTCCGATACTAGGGTCGTATTGGTGGCGGTCCGATACCAAATCAAAATAGGAATATCGGTCATGGTTAGCGGTCAAGCGCAGTTATTCTACCTTAAGTAGCAAATTAAGTACAAGATAGTAGGTTAACATTTGAAGGTACATAAACTTCTCGACGCTTAAGCAATATCATCCTAACAACCTGAAAAACTACCATTGAACGTAGAAATTGTATATTTTTTACTTGATTGAGCATAGTACTGACATCATTGGTATATGAGCATAAGATTTTAGGCAAATCTCACCCGGTATTGTGTTACTATTCATAGCATTTCTTACTTTTTCGACTTGTACAAAACGACGAACAGCATGGCGGTAAGAAGCAGCACAACTGCGATGAAGGGCAAAGCAATCTTCATCCAGTCGCCAGAAGATTCCGAGGGTTTTTCCTCCTTAACTGTTGTTTCCTCTGGCGCATCAGTAGTTGGCTCCTCGTACACAACTTCTTCTGTAAAAAAACATGAATAATAAACCTAGATACTTCCACGGATTTCGACCAAGATTTTGTGACGACTGATTTCATTGCTGAGCTATCAACAGAGTAATAACAAGTTAGGGAAACACACACACACCAGAGAAACAAACCATGAGCTAATAGATTGCAAGACTTAAAAATGCATCACAAAAAAATTAATTTGATACCACTATTGTCTCAAGCTGTTGTGGCATATTTTTTTAACAACAGCAATTCCTATAAATATTACAAAAAAACAATTGTGCAATTTAGCAACGTATCGAATTCAGGAGGATGTAGTAAGACGTTTTCAACATGTTAAAAATGAATAAAGGGATATTACAAAAATTCGAAATGATACCTACTTATGTTGGGCTTTGATATTCTTACAACGTTTTTCTTTTAATTCGATCTTCAAAAAGTATATTTTAGAATTATTTACATGGTAGAAAAACAAGGGTCATTAGGGCGGCAGACATTTATGTTTAAAATAGCCACAGGGAGCTACTTTTCCGTTCTGCTCTAAAGCACCGTTTTTAAAAAAAGCAGGCATTTTGCTTGCATCATTGATCAGATTCGGTGAGTCTGCGATGGCTTTTTGATGTGCTAATGATACGTAAGCCGTAATCGTTGGTCGAAAAGCAGCTTTCAGAAGGCTAGATCACAGTTGTTGAATAAAGTGTTTTCATAAACATATTTGATTAAATTGGAGATTTATCTTAAGTTTCGCAAATAAAACTGTTTGCTTGCTCTATTCGTTTTGGATTATTTTTTACCTGAGTTATTGCAAACAGTCAGACGAATTTGTCAATTTTAATAGTTTAACGTTTAATTTTTGTGACAAGGATACACTTGTAATTAAATATAATAATGACTTAACTGGGAGGACTTGACTTGTTGTTTTTTATTAAAAAAAATACTTAACTTGGACTTAAGTTCTTTTGCAAATAGCTTGACTTGGACTAGTTTGAAATTTTTTTTTTTGACAAAGACTTGATTAGGAATTGACTTGCTGTAATTGTGACTTGACTTGGACTTCACTCATTTCGAAATGACTTGTTTACAAAAGTCCTACCTTCACACAGTTTGCCCGTAAAGTTCCCAGCACACTTGCACTCGAACTCGGTGATATTCACGCTGTTTCCCGCACAAGTGGCGTTGTTTTGGCAGGGAGAGGAGTCGCAAGCTGGACTGAGTATCTCGCAGTGGGCTCCTGAGTAGCCGTCGCGACAATGGCACCTTTAAATTAACAAATATTAATAATATAAGCCATGTGGCCATGCAATATTAAACCTAATGGTGGCAGGGCTGCGGAGTCGGCTAAAACAATTCGAATTCAATTCCTGAGCCCGACTCGGAGTCCAGCCGACAATTGTACTCGGCTTCCACTTCCGAGTCCTGAGTCCGACTTCTGACTTCTAAGTCGGCATCAGCCCAATTTTCTGATTCTGTCGAATCACGGCTCCGGCTCTGTCTCCGTCTTTTTAGTCTATATATCCACCCTTTACGTAGCTAGATTAAGGTGGAAATTCAGCAATCCACTTATAAGAGTGTCTCATAACTCATCCACCCACAAAACATAATTGAAACTATTCTACCATACGCTATTCCACCTTTACAATTTACACTTTGCTGCCGGTTTCGATATTTGGTAATGTCAGACTTGGGACTAAGATATAGTCTTCTGTTGTTTTACTCGAGCCCGAGCCTCAAGTCCGACTCGGCAGCCCTGCCTGTGGTTGGTATTAATTTAAAATTCATTGTTTTTCTTTTAAGCTCTTGGGTCATTTGCTACTCTTTTATATTTCGAGGCTAAATTGCGATTCACATTTCAGCACTAATTAAAATATTCGTAAGCCATCGATAACTTTTTATATTGCGAAGACAAAAATTTATTTTTAGGACCAAGTCGACTTCGTTCACGCGACTTTAACAAACTATCGCGTCTAGTGGACGTTTCAGCATAATTACGTAATTTGTTTTACTTTTTTATCACAAAAAACAAAAAAAACTAACTCCCACTTACAAGTACATGTCGCCAGTCTGTTCGCAGGTGCCCCAATTCATGCATGGGTCCTGTCTACAAAGGGTGCCATCCTCGCAGAACCTCCCTGTCCAACTTCTCATGCACCCCTGCTCGCAATGGCCCTGAACAGGGTTGCAGAGTGGTGCGCCCTCCAACGGAAAACAGTTTCCGCATTCGTGGGAACAGTTGAGGCCGTAGGTGCCGTAGGGACAGGGATCCCAGCAACTGAAAAGTAAAGGGGTTTGCTGGTTTTGTACTGTATGTCCCTTGTTTCAATTCCATACAAAACACTGTTGTTAGGACATTGAATTCACTGTGCACTTAACTTACTGTTTTTAAATGACGTGAGTTGACTTAAGTCTTTTGACCAAAATGACTCGACTTGACTTAAGTCTTCAGAACAAAATAATTTGACTTAACTTAGACTTGGGAGATAACAAGCGGCTTGCTGCTGCTTTGCTACGCGAATGCGGGTAAAAATAGCGCACGTTGTCGGCCCTGTAATTTGCCCGCACGTGTGCTGGTAATAGGTGTGCCTTTGTGACGAAATGTCACCCTTATTATTCCTTTGTGCGCTAAATTGTCGTGATTTTTGTAAATGGCGGCCGGGTTTAACCACAAGTTGCGCGAATACTTCTCGCTGTGACTTGAAACATTGACTTGGACTGGGACGTGAAATAAATTCAATATATTTACTACTTTGACTTTATGAATTTTTATGTTTATGACTAGTAGGACTTTCATTATTTTGTTTGTTAAACTTTTAACTTACTTAGTCTTGAACACAAATTAATTCAGACTCTTTTACAACACTATACTTAATTAATGTTTAGAAAAAATCCTCTAAATCCTATTCTAGTACATCAAACGTAATAGTTAACAGTTCACATTATTAGCTAAAAATATTAGGAAAAGGAAAAAAAGAAAAATGCATGATAAGACAATATACGATCCCGAAAAATGGCAACTCACTCATCTCCAATCCACCCAGGTTGGCAGTATCCCTCACATGAACCCGACACTGGTTCACAAGCGGCGCTCCCGTTGGCGCAATTGCAAGGAGTCGAGCAGTTCAATCCGAAGCTCCCAGAATCACAAGGATCCACGCACAAAGGAGGAGCAAGTCCCTTCTCGCATCCTCCCACTTTTTCTCCTGGGAGGAGCACACAACTCCCACTTTTCGGCTCACAAGAGGAGCCGTTTACGCAAGCTCCGCATCTCGATTCGCAATTTGCTCCCCATCTACCCTCCTGGCAAGTGACATTGCACGTCACGCCCCTCCACCCGTCATCACAAGTAACGTCACTGCTCGGGCACCGCCCACTTATGACGTCACATCCGGTCCCGGCCCTGCAGTGGCACAAGTTGGCGCAGTCGCTGCCCCAAGTCCCTGCATCGCATTGTTCATGGCAAAGTGGGGGAAGGAACCCAACTTGGCACGTGACGCTATCGTTTGATGACGTCGCATTTAGCGTGACGTCATCAGACCACTCGCTGTCCACCGACACTGGAGGGCAGTGTCCGGTGAAGCGGTCGCACAGTTCCTGGCCGTGACAGTTGCCACATGATTCGACGCAGTTTAAACCGTGGGTGCCGTTGGCACATGGCACCTGACAGTTGCCACCGGTCCACCCCTTGCCACATCCAGAGTGGCAGGTGCCAGTGAAAGGGTTGCAGCTGTCGTTTTGCTGGCAGTGGCAGGTCAGTTCGCACCCGGCGCCGAACTTGTCGGCTCCGCAAGCTTTAAAGTAGAAAATTTGCGTTAAATGAATTGTTTTATGTTATCAATGGGTGTTTAGTTTTTGACGCCTTTGATTTTACTTCAGCCGTCGTTGGAACACAGCCTCGTGTTTTATGTTGTACTAGGCGGCCTGAGTGTAGTGTTGGAAAAAGTTAAAAAATAAAGCGGTTCGTGTGCTTGCTTTACCTGTTGATTTATCCTATGTTTTATTATTCGGGAAAAGTTGTTAGGTACTGTTTTTTTAACAGCTTGGGAAGTATTTCCTATTGATCCTTGCGATAAGTTTCGGGTTGTTTAAAATTAAATGTTTTAGTTCATCAAGATGTTAACTTTTTAGTTTTTAACGCCAAATAAATAAACAAAAAATGTATATAATATATATTAAAAGTACTAAACATTCCGTAATGGTTGATGGAAAAGTATATGTTGCAATGTCAGTCAATTTGTCATCTGTTTAAATCCGATAGCTTTTACTTTAAAATAAATAGGACACAGCTTTTTTAAAAGAAGTTTCTCTAATTACAAGGCTATGTAAAATAATCATAAAATTAAATAAAAAAAATAGCTATAGTTAGTTGATGGATATGACAATTATATAATTCTTGTAAAAAGTTTACCCAGGAAAGATAATTAAGCAGATTTTTTGTAAGCTAACATTACGCTTAAAACCAACTCACGTATTGTGCATATGATCCCGTAGAATCCAGTTGCACAGGAACAACCGTAAGGATCGATTAGACAGAACATCTTGCCTTTACATCCGTCTTCTGGGTTCCCCATGTTTGTGCAATTGTGCTGGCAGTCAAGTCCAAACAGGTTGTAACCGCATCCTGGTGAACGTTGGATATCATGTTTAAACGTTGTGATTGCCAAACTTGCGATCATAAGTGATTAGAGATATCCGACATTGTTCTAATGACTTAATGGCATACCTTAAGTATTTTTTTTTTACATTAAACTGTTAGCTTGTTATGTGGTGCGTTTTAGTTGAGGTATTGCTCGTAATCAACCAAGTTTCCCAACTTTAATAGTTTCGCGCTTAATTTTTATGTCAAGGACTGGGCTTAGAATTGACTTGTGATTAATTCAAAAAGACTTGACCTGGGACTTCGGTCATTTAAAAATGACTTGTTTACAACACTGACAATTTATTGTTAAAGAAGTTCTCTTATTTAACGTATAATAAAATGGTATGGGTTGATGGTATAACAGAGTCAAGTGCGAACAGGTTGTAACCGCATCCCCATTTATCCCTATTGTTACACACAAACAATTTGTTTGCTGTTTATTCCTTTTGTTATTTTTAGTCAAGTTTTGATCATAATCATACGAGTTTATCAATTTTATTAGTTTAACGTTTTATTTTTATGTCAATGACTTTAACTGGAGTTGACTTGCTCTAATATTGACTTGACTTGAAATTGACGTGCTCTCACAATGACTTGAGTGGGACAAAAAAGTTGACCCTGACTTAAGTTATTTTTAAAACTACTTAACTTAGACTTTAGTAATTTAAAAATGACTTCTTTACAACACTGACAAATTATATTTGAAGTAGTTCTTTTTTATTAAACGTATAAAAAAATGGTATAGGTTAATGGTAACAGAGTTACTCCTGTTGCTATTCTAGTGGCATAAACAATATTAGACCAGAGTTCTCTCTAATTTTGTTAGTTGAGCGTTTTATTTGTATGTCGATGACTTGAATTGGAGTTGCCTTGCTTGAATAATATCTTGACTGGGACGTGGCTTGGTGTTTTTTTACAAAAGAGTTGACTTTGACTTTACTTAGACTTTAGTTATTGAAAAATGACTTGTTTACAACACTGACAATTTATAATCAAACAATTTCTCTTATTTAATGTGTAATAAAATGGTTTAGGTTAATTTGCTATTCTATTAGCATAAGCAATATTTGATCAAGTTTTCCCTCCCTACCGATCTCACACAGGTTTCCTCTGAATCCTGGAGGACAAATGCAACTTCCGCTGACGTCATCACACACGCCTCCGTTTTCACACGCAGGGCAGTCGAGCGTGCAGTTTTGCCCGTACTTGCCTTTTTCACAACCTGACAATGGATGAGAGAGTTTGAAAAGTCGACGTGTTATGTACCACAAGGGAAGCCCATGTGACCAAGTACAGGACTCCTTTTTAAACAACTAGTTAGTGTAGTTTTCCTTAATGGGAGGAAAATGACACAAAATTGGCTAATCACAATGGCGTCTTACGGGAAGTAACATAATTTTAAAGGAAATTACAAATGTTTGGACTACATGCCATTCCGAATCCACATATAGACCATTAAACGAGCTTTACATGAATTTATATCTTTACCAATTACTTTATATTAACGGCTGTCCGCATTAGTAGAGTTCGGGAGTCTCAAAACCTGGGATTCTACTCTAGCCTTGTCAAGCATCACTATACTGGTCAACCCAGTATAAAGGACTTCAAAGTACTGACATAATACAGCGGCTCTCAAAGTACTGACATAATACAGCAATAGTAAGCATACCAAACCCATATAGAAGTAGCTACTAGCATTTTAAACGTTTTCAATATCTCTTTACTCACTTTTACCATCAAAGATATATTCAAAGCGTTTAAAATGGTACCAATACTTCTAAACAAGCTTTAAAATCTTTATTACGTCTAACTAAAACCTCCAGCCATTATGCTCCAAAATATAGCAATGTGTTATATGCATAGTTGGTTGCAATCTTAAAAGAATCATGTACTATTGTAAGCTATGGCCATTGGCCATACAACATCCTAACTACCAGCGTACGTGGAACAACGACGCGAGCCGTTGCCTGCTGAAAAACCCTCCTTATCCTGTCCCTGGTGTGGTGAAAAACAACGTAGACTCCCTTGTCCTTGTGTTGAGCGTTTGGAAGATTGACTTGAAGGGTTCGTTGGCTCACAATGCGCGGGGATTGTCCCTCTGCTGTTGAAGAAGAATACTACACCTAACTGTTTATTAGGGATATTAATTTAAATAAGGGGTTCACAACTTTTTATATTTCTTTGGAAAAATTATATTTTGTTTCTTTCAAAATTTTTTTACTAATGCTACCACTAGTAAAGTATTTTGAAAAGTAATAATGCTAATCAAGTTCACAAATACTTATCTGTCCTAATCAAAGTCAGTCATTTATAAGTTTTTTGTAATCTTATTTTTGTAATAATTGTAATCTTAAGTTTACTTTGATGTTTTCAACTGCTTTAAACAACGTGACTTAATACTGGGTCGCGACCCATAGGTTAAGAAGCACTGCTTACAGCAAGCGGGCAGCAGTACATTAAGTGAAGTTACCTTATCGATAACTTACCCCCAAGATGCACCCAAAACACGTCGGCCACCGGCTTAGGACGAACTTGGATCGTCTTAATGATGACTGATTCGTTGATGTCGGCTCTTGTGCTCAACGTGGTGGGAAACAGGAGAGCTGAGTAGCATAAAATGTATTGTAAACAGGTTCGACACTCACTTAGTGCCGTATTAAACATATAAGGCTGCTAAGGCTCTAGCCTTAGGCTCTGTTAAAATTCGGCTCTCAATTTTTTTAGGATTGAATTTTGTAAGGTTGATAGTGATACGGATCCAGTACCAGTACAGTACAGTTTTTGCTTAAAAACGAATGACTGAGTGGAGTCAATGTGTGCCTTGTGTGTGAGTGTGTGATTGTATGTATTTTAATTACTTTTTGGAGCTTGGTTTGCGAAATTAGGTCCTTCTCTAGTAAATAGCCTTAGGCCTACAGTACCCTTAATAGAATAAAAGACATTATTCCAATAAAAACCACGATTTGTATAAGTGCTGGTCTGTAAGTCTATATTTAATGTTTGAACAATAACTCAAAAGAATGCCATTTGGAACCACCTCTAACACATTTTATAAGATTTGCCACTAAAGAGTCCACATTTTCGGCGCCGGTTATATTTACTTTGCTGCCTATATACATATTTAAACCTGTTTCTGGAAAGACAACAAAACACTTTTCAGAATAAGAGATTTTTTTCCCTCTAGCAATTATACTTTATATTCAACTTTTGCTTTGCTGGCAATTGGTTAGGACATTCTCCTTAGAACTTGTGGTCAACTTAGGATATTCTGTTCAAGCAAGACAAGAAAAAAATCCTGCGGTGAGATTCGAACTCAAAACCTTTGGCCAAACCGAGCATTAACCAACATTGCTACAACTTGTAAAAAAAGAAAGATAAAAAGATTGTTACCTGTACGGCTTTTACTATAGTTACTTTACAAATGACTTGACTTGGACTGCAGTCATTTCAAAACGACTTGTTTACAACACGGTAAATAAACGTACCGTTCTTTGACATAATGACACCGATCGCTTTGGCTTCTTCCCCTGTAGCGTTGTCATTCACAGCGCATGAGAAGACACCGTACTTGAATGGTCCGGCCTTGTCCATGAAGACAATCTGTCTGCCAGGCCAGTTCTCAGGCTCTATTCTGTTAGAAATATTAAAACGCGGTGGGTGATACTTTTGAAAGCGAGTTTATATTTGGTCGGTTAAGGCATTTGAAGAAGTTTACAGGGCTTTGTATAGGGTTTGCTGTTTTGTAACGTAACGTAGTGTTAAGTAAAATGCCGTAGCACAATGTAAGGACAAACACGATTTCCCGTTACGTATCTTCACGCAGATTGACACAACCCAGAGCAGCGTAAGGCAACACGGCACATGGAAACGTATGCTAAATGAAGTAATGTTTATTTCACAGAGCGTACATACGTATGACCAAATCACGCAGCGGAACGAAACGTAATGTAACTTGATGAACGAAACATAGCATAACGCAAGGTAACATAACTTCCTATGACTTAGCTCATCTTAACGTAGATAACGCAAGATATATAAAAGTCACGCAGCGGGGCGAAACGTTAAGTAGCGTAAGGCAACGCAAAGCAACGTAATGAAATCCAATGCAACTTAACTCTAACATATACCAACGTAACGTAACGTAACGCAACGTAACACAGTCTAACTCCAACGTGTAACACAACGTAACGCAACGTAAAGCAACGAAGCGCTACGTAACGCAACGTAACGCAGCGTAACGCAACTCAACGTAAAGCAACGTAACGTAAGTTAACTCCAATGTGACGAAACTTAACGCCAACGTATAGCAACTTAAGGCAACTTAACTCCAACATATACCAACGTAGCGTAACGTAAGGCAACGTAACTCAATTTACCTCCAACGTACAGAAACGTAATTCAACTTAACGCCAACGTATAGCCACGCAACGCAACGTACAGCCGCAACGTACCTGCCGTATCTTCTCATGTGGGTCAAGTTGGTGCCGGTTCCCACGTCCAACTCGGCTTTAAAAGGAAACGAGTTGACTCGGAAGTACGAGTTTTTTGCCACGCACTTGAGTTGAGCTTCTTCGTTGTAAGCAGCGATCGGAGTTGGGATGACCAGTGTCAGGTCCAGCAAACAATCTGGACAAAGCACAAGTGGTCAGTGCAAAGGGTGGTACAGTTGGTCAAGGCGTTTTGCTAAACGTGATGATGTTTTTTTACTACGATAGACAAAAACTCTATTTCCTTATACTATATCTTATAGACTAGTGCTTCCCAACCTTTTTCAGTTCGCGACCCACTTTTAATGCAAGTTTTATTGTGCAATCCACAATGAGATATAACTAAACAAATAAAGTTACATAAAACGTACACCTTTACTACTGGCGTACGTATTGAAATAATTATTGTGACACAACACATCTAATTGTTACGTATTTGTGATATTGTTGCATAATTGTTAGGTAATCGTAATGCAATAGTTTTCCTATCTAATAGAAAACTGTAACATTTCGAAATGCTTCGCGACCCACCTAAAATAGCTTCGCGACCCACCAATGGGTCGCACCCCACATTGGTTGGGAAGCACCGTTTTAGGCTGTATCTTACACTTTATGCATGCAACAGTTTTCAATTTAAGGTAAAATTCTAATATAAAGTGTTAACCCGGGCCATAATGATTTTATAACATAAACAAATTTGATGAAACTCCTTTATAATAATACATTCTACAAGAGTATTTGATCAATTGCAAAAGGCATCGAATGTGTTAGACGCCTGTATAGCACTGTTACAAACAAGTCATTTGGAAATGACTTAAGTCCAAGTCAAGTCTTTTGCAAAAAATAACAAGTCAAGTCCCAGTCCAAGTCTTTGTAAGGGCCAATTCATTGCCATAAAAACAACACGTTAAACTACTGCAATTAATCAACCAGAAATAATATAAACGTAATATTCAGTAAGTAAATTATTTTACGTGTAAAAATTTAAATAATTAATTAATTTTTTTTTTAATTTAACAAAAACACTTTTGCGACTTTAACCCAAGTTATTTGTTCAAAAGATTCAAGTCAAGTCATTTGAAAACAGTAAAGTTTAAGTCATTACAACACTACCACTCTTTTATACGAACAGTAAACATGCTAAGCATCGGTAAACTTCGAAGGATTCCAGTATTACAAATAGAACATATTTTATTCTAGACCCTGGTTCGTTTGGTAGTTAGCCGTCTCTCAGTTAAGAAACGTTAAAATACTTTTACAACCGTCATACTAAGGTCAGCTTAACATTGCTTTCACAATCCTACTGGGCTACTACAACTCCAATCTCTGAACATGGTACTTTAAGAAATCCATTGATTAAAGGCTTATGAATATGTTTATATTGTGCACATCATAAAATTCGACGGATTTTTACTGGGAGCTTTAGATGTAGTGGCCCCTATAATTAAAGGCGTACTTTGACTGTTCTGGCGTTTCAGGACTTTCCTGTTAGAGTCTATGTGAAGCTATGTGCAAGTATTGGAATGATTCCAAATTTTTTTCGTTAACAGTTATTTTTTTAAATTGTACGAAACCTCATACATTCCGTATTTCATTGACGCATTTCCTGCTACAAAAACACCACGTTATATTTCCAAAAATAAAACCTCGATTAATATTTTAAAGGTTATACGTTGTAAAGTCCACGAACTTTAAAATGAGTATATTCGTACAATACTATCAACTCAAAATTATAAAAGGGTTTTTATGGTCTGAAGTTCTCACTAAAAATCCTTTGCAATGTTTTGCATTTTTACTTCTGTGCTCAGAGATTTCACTTATATCCTGAGATATTCCGCCTGAATTTAAAGCGGAATGCTGATACAAAATTGGGACTAACTTTAAACCTTAAGTTTTAACCAGATAAAGAAGATTGTTTTTTAACATATAGAAGTCAATTTTGTTTTCTTGTCAAATTGCAGTAGGTACTTAATTAAATTAGGAAAATATTTTTTTACAACTTAAATAACTTCATGAAAAGTTCCGGACAAAATCATTTATTTAAACTAATAATTTTGTTTTTACATACTAAATTTACTTACCAGCGAATCTGATTATTCCCAAAACAAGAAAAAGTATAACGCTTTTATCCATAGTTGTTTACTTTGTGTGTTTAAGGCAAAGCCTATCTAACAATTATTCTCAGTAACCCAATAAAACTATTTGTTTGTAGAACAGCCATTTGTCCATAGCATAACTTGTAACCATCAGTGTTGTAAATTAAATACAAACAGCATAAACACTGGAACAAAATGCCGATTCGCACTTAGCATTTAATAAGGGTGCTTAATTACCGAACATTGAATGGCACTTCTATTCCATGGCATACTTGCTCAACTATGACCAGCCATACGACCTTTTGTTGTTACGTCACAATGAACCGGTGCTGTCCAATAAAGTGGTCACTATAGTTGTGTGACTAATGACTTACAAGTTTTTTAAGTTTTTGTAATTCAATTTGAAGAGATTATATCGATCCATTATTTTATGAATGTGATCTCTTTATTGGCTTATGCTTATGCAATGTGATAACAACTCAACATTTCTTTTTTTGGTTATCATTATTTCGAATGACCTTAGACTTCAAGGGAAAAACAATTGTTTGTATTTTAGGCATTTGGGAAAATAATTGTATATGTACGCAAAAAGTTTTAAAACAGCCACTTCGAAATTGGCATTGGCTTTATTTGAATTTTGAATAATAGCAGTGGCTATTTTTCACTTATTTTAGATTTTTTCAGGACATGGATTTACCTTTTGAATTCAATGCTTTAAATCTACTGGTGCCCAATCTTTTAGCTGTTGACGGCCGCATTGACAGACTTTATTCTTCTGGCGGCCGCCAGTTGAATTTTTTTAGAGATGACTTCAGAAAGTTAAGTCAAAAGGTGACGTCATAAAATAATTAATCTTACAAAGAGTGTTGTTCTCTTACATTCTTACAACTAGTGCGAAAATGTGGAACTGAAATAGAATCTAATTAAGGCTTATATCGTATTGTATAGGTATTGGTCATATCGCGCGATGCGCAAAAAATGCGTCTATTGGATCGAAATCTGGCAAAACTTTCAGTTCAAACCAAATGGGCTTAGGCACATAAAAAGAATCGCATATTGGTAAAAACGTCGGCATTTATATTCTAATTTAACAAAAAAAATTAGATTTTGTTATTAACACGGCGCAACATGCTGTAATATGCATGGCGACCTATATATTAACGGATTATCTTGAAAGCGACTAAAACATGATAAAGACGGGTAGAATTCGAAAAAAATTGTATTTACGAAGAAGTTAGTCAAAATATAGTTTATTGAGTGGACATGGCCAGTGGACCCAAGTTTGTATCAAAGTACGGCCGCCAACGCTTGTATTTTCCTAAACACGAACGGTACACGGACGCAAAAGTTATAAGCAAACGGCCGCAGGTTTTGCACTCTTGCATTATTCGGACCTAAATATACATTTTTATAGCTTTCACTTTTCAGCATCATTACCTCCCTTATCAGTGAAGTATAATTGAGTCACAATTTTATGACAAATCAAGCAATAGATAATTTTCAACAACTGGCCGCTAGAAAACTCTTTGTCAGCCTTTTCTGATGACCACCGGGGACCTCAGGTTTTGTTTTGTTCAAAATTTCAATTTTAATGCGTCAAATCATCTACCACATTCACCCTGTAGTATTTTTTTATTGCGAATATAGGCAAATGTAAAATAAGTAGTAGCCTAACTTGTATTATTTTTGGAAAGGTGTTTCCAAAAAATGTTTTAATTTGAGAGCAAATATTTCATTGTTATAAAACAAGTGATAAAGCGCCAAATAGCGGATTTTTTATATAATTGACTACGGCACTAGGTGACGCAAGAAACTAAGTGGTAACTTTTAAAATTGGGCACCCTAAACAAATCTAAGGGGAATATTGATTATTAAAACTAGAATAAATTGATTTAAAATAACAAGTTTGTTTTTAAGGCAATAAACATTCCGCTATTGCGTTGGCAATATGATATGAGTCCGTTAAAGCGTTTTTACTCATGGCATTTTTGAAACTTTTTGAAACGGTCGACATCCTATAGTTCTATTCGATTTGGGCAAATTTGATTTTGAACCTAAAACTATTAGCACGTTTTCTCGAAAGCATTTCTCAAAAATTGACATTTGCTTGCTGTGTGGAAACAGAATATAAATTATGGCAAATAATTAAAACAGGAATGAACAAAGGGCAAATCATTGTTGTTGTATAATTTTTTTCCTAAATAAGTTATATTACAAGCGCTATTTCAAAATGAAAATATAACCGATAATGACTTTTGCAGTAAACCTCTGTTACAAGAACAATAGATTAATCATTTTCTCGGCAGTATGAATTGTTTTTGTGCTACAGATTTTAACACGAAGCAATATGTAGCCAATAAACGCAAACCCTGATTTGAGTATAATTATCGACCAATCGCCTTTCTCGCTTTTAAAAGAACTGCCTCATTGGATAAGGAAACTTAGGAGAAAATCAAGCTGAGTGTTTTAAATTGCAAAAAAAATGCCACAATGACAATCTTGCCAAACATACGAATGGCTTCAAAGAAACATGGTGATTTTGGCGCCATGTAGTCGCCATAAGCCGATAGCGATCTAGTTTTTGTTGTCGCTTTTAATCAATTTGTTTACGCTGGCCGTCGCTGGCACGGTCACGTGCTCGCGGGCAGCCAATCAGGGCGCGTCACGCACGGCTGGTCGCGGCTTGGGAGCACGCCATTACAAGCAGAGAAATCGTTCGGCGAGACATTTCCTTTAACAAGCAGTCAGTCTCTTTTCACCAGAAGCGAAAGCGAATCCAAGCAGCGTCGCAGCCATTCTTTTTCTCGCGAAATCAGACCAAGAAAAAGCCGTAGTCGTCGCTGTCCGGTTAGCAGCAGCCTTCTGTTCGAATTGAAAGCCAGGCAAACTAATTTAACCAGCGTATGACGTCACGTTCTTTTTCGATTGTGTGCCGACATTTTTTCTCGCCTGGCAAAAGGCTGGCGCGCTTCTAGCTTTGACTCAACGTTTCTTGTGGGGAAAAAGGCCCTTTTGCTTTTACGCACAGCCCAAGCGTTCTTTGCCTCTGCGAAGGGACAAAAAAGAAGAACAAAAAAAAACAGCCCGGGTTCTCGACTATATCACAGGAAGGACTGCAGCCTACCCGGCATTACGGTGATTATTTCTTTTTCCTTGTTTTGTTGTCTTGTGCCGCCTTTGATAGAAATATGACAACTTGGTGCTGTGTGGTTGGGGCGTCTTGCAAGGCGCTGACCCAGCTAAAACAGCTATTCCGTTTTCATACATTTGGATGGCAACTTTGTGCCCAAAAACCTACATGTCACGCATTATAACTGGTGTAAGCCTTTTTTTAACAAGTTTTTTTCATGCAAAATCCTTATTTTTATTTGCTTGCTGCACTATTTTAGGTTAACATTGGTGCTTCTGATTTTACTCTGTTGTTTAATTGACTTGTGCCACAAAATATTTTACTGAATCCCATTCACACTAGACATTAAAGCATATGAATTGTTTTTGGTTCTTTTGTGATGTATGAATCAAATTTTTCATTTAGATAATATGTTGCCCCCTTTCACTTTAAAATAAGTACACTCTTATTGTCTGTAAATGTGTAAGTGTAGCAATACTATTATTCCATTGTATGCCAGGGCAGCCAATTGTTTTCATTTTTAGCAAATAGCCGATATAATTTTTAGTAATAAATGCAACTTTGTGTTCATATCTTTAAAGAATTTTATAATGTAAACTTTAAATGTAGTAAATTGTTATGTTTAATGTTTTATGAAAGCTTCTTTGTTCATTCAGTTTGATCGATATGGATTCTTCGGACACATTTTTTTGGCAAACGAGCAATGTTTCAAATGGAACCGATCAGCAAATAATTCCAAACTCCATGGACGGATTTATTCAGCCAAATCAAGTTATTGCCAGTGAAGCAGTATGTAATATCTGTTAAATGGGTGTTTAGAACGTTGTTCAGCACAATATCTTAAAAATGTGTTGAAGTAGGTGCCTAATATCTTAAAATTATTTGATTGTCTTTGAATTGATATACAGATTAAAACGTTCAAACACCAAGTGTTTCCAAAAGTCTTTGCATTTATTTGATATCCAGCTTAAGTTATTTGTTTTAAAAGTGTGTTAAAAAACAATCGACAAAATATTTTTTATTGTGTCGACCATGGCACTTATTATGTTTATTTTTGAAATATATTCAGAAAACATCAAGCAATTCAATTTTAGGTCTTAAAAACCTAAAAAAGTCATTGTATGTATTTTTTTTCATAAAATTGTGTGGCAGCCCTGTTAAAGTTGTTTGTTTTGTGGTGTGTAATTTTTAATGGACACTACATGGACAGACAAGCAAGCACTTGTTAACTGTGCCTAGCACATTTATTAACTCGTCGTCTGTTTAGGAAGCCAACAACTCTCCGAAAACATCTATGGTACAAACTCAAGTGTCAAGTCCTCAAAATATTTACGAGTAAGTTAAAAAAATGTTTGAACTAGTTAACAAAGGTTTCAGCATATCAGTAGCAGCACAAAAAAATTTAAGAATGTTTTTTTTATAGAAAGTTTAGCTGATGTGTATATCTAACAATACTAGACAGTACTTTTCACGTATTAGTACTTCTAGGGCCTAGGAAAATGTAACTGCCTCCCTTCAAGCATTTCTACAAACATTTATTGCTCAAATTTCATAACTCTTAACAGAACTATCAGGATACACAAAACAATATTCTATGTTTGTAATATATCTATTGTTGTTTAATATATTACATTCTCAAGCATCAGATTGTATGTGTATACCCTTTTTAACTGATCAAAGTTAGTTTGTTCAATTAATGCTTGCCTGCACGTCTTACATTTAAGAAATCTGAAACCGTGGTTGACATTACTCATAGTTGTTGCACAACACTGTTGCATTACTAAAAATGTAAAAATATGTTGGGTTTATAATGCAAATGTTTAGAAGTATGTTGCAGGTAATGCATTAAAAAAGAAAAACAGTTTGCCTGCTTTGGTTTTGCTTTGTCTGCCTAGAAAAATAACTTCGAACCACCTTCCGTTAAACGCTAATCACCTGTTTCCTGTTCTCTACTTCCCCTAGCATAATTATTTACAACTCTGGTGTTGAGAAAACTTGAAATGCAGTACATTGTCGGTAGCTTAATTCTATTAACCTAATATTTGGGAGCAATTTTTTGTTGCTATATTCCCATATTTTATGATTAAGTATTGTCACAGAGCCCTGTAATTCAAACAATTTTGTAACTTGAAAAGTAATACAATGATAAACTGTGTAGAGCAGGCCTGCACAACATATGCCCCATTAACTACATGCGGCCTGCGCAAACCCTAGTGCATCCCGCAAAATAATACCATTTTATGGTTAACTTTAAAACTTTTATTTGTTATTAATATGTTTTTGTCAGTTTAAAAAAGATCATTTAGTACAAAAAAGCTGTGCATACTATGGCACATTGCATCTTTCTGAGTAAAAACAAAAAATGTTGGTTTTAAACCAGTGATTTTAAAACTTTTTGTGGCCAAACCTACAGGTTGTGTGTCAGGCAACACCAGAACTACGTTATAGCATAAGATATATATACTAATACCAAATTAATATAGGAATTTCTGCCATGAAATGCGCTCCAGCATAGCGGTTTCCAAATTTAATCGAAAAATAGTCGATTATCAACTGGAGGTAACTAAACGTCTTCAAACTAAAGCAATTTTTGACCAAATAACTTGAGAAAATCACCATTAAACCATTTAATTATATCTATTTTGGTTGTTTGAGCAAAGTAAATGCATCAGTTGATATCAGATCTAAATGCGTCACTTTTTGTCTAAAATATTGGGTATAACATATCAGTATTAAGGTAAAATGTCCGGTATTGGGCATCCCTAGTTCTAAACGAAGGTTTTGTTGTTTACCAGGCATGCAACAGAAAGCAGTAGTGGGTCTATTGTATACAAGGCAAAGGAAGAAGTGGTTACTGCGAGTGTCGAGAGAACGTTCCCAGAACTGGTGAACCCAGATGCCATAGAGCCAAAGCCACGCTCGTACACGTGTAGAATTTGCCAGGTAAGGTTAAATTGTGTTTTTTACCAAAAGATAAGCACTTCTTAAAAAACCTAAAAGAGTGTAATTTGACTACAAAGCAAAATCAATAGACCAAGTATGATTTTTTGACATTTAGAAGCTTGCATTTTTATTATCTAAAATAGGTTTTCGGCCAGCAATTATATTTAAAGAAAAGAGTATTTTTTTCATTTTAAGCAGATAAACATTCTGGTAAATGTATTTTTTGCTTATTATTTACATAGTTTTTTAAAATTCCTAAATGTAAAATCACCCAAGAGGTATTTGATTTTACCAGCAAACATTTCCAAACAAAAGTGCTGTCACGGTTCATTCTCGATTGCATACCGATCACCAAGGAAAGCCATACAGGTAAAAAAATATCTTAGCGACAGCGTTGTTTACTGTAGTAATAGCTGCCATTATGGCCAAAACTGCTGTTTTATTGTCTTCGGATTTGTTGTCTAATCCTTAATTATTCCACTCTTGACCGTGTGCATACACATGTATTTTGCTAGTATTGCAAGGTTAAGGTGCAGATGACCTTAATTACCTGACAGTCTTTCACTACTCCATATGGGTACTCGCCTTCTAAACTGAAGCATCAAAACAGTTATCTATCTATATCTTTTACATTTATTATTCTATAATTTTACAGTTCACTTTATTTATGCCAGGGGTTCTCAAACTGGGGTCCGTGAACTAGTTTTAGGGGGTCCATGAAGGCCTAATTAAAGAACTAGTGTATACTTAACAAGCAATTAATTTTTCAAAGAAAACACTTTAATTAAAAATTAAAGGGTTTTGCACTGAATGTATAGTTAGACTCCATTTAACTTTCACATTTTTCTGACCGAAATAAACAGAGATTATCAAGTCATAATTAAAAAACTGAAGTTTATTTTAGTCCCAAACTACTGAGTTACGGTTGTGCTATTTTCATTCACCTTTCTTGTAACTTTTACAACCTTAGTCACATTTTTGTGTCTTGTCTTTTTAATTCAAAATGCCTGGATGGTTGTATGAAAGCTTTTTAAGATTTTAAGATTATATTAAAAAAATATCCTTTCTTTCTGAAAACTTTTAAACTAAAACATCGTAAAAAGTAAACCAGCAAAAAATCACTTACAATTTCTAAGATTTTAATACGTAGTTTGTTGTTGAAAAGTCCCTCCTAATTTCATATTTAGAATTGATGACAAACAAGTACCAATAAAGGTTGGTTTGTATTGTATAATAGATTGTTAGTTATCAGTGTTTTTTATTAAAATATGAATTAGGTTATATGCTAGCAAAGTGTGCTCAATTTTAACATACAGCACATACTTTTGTAGCTAGATATTTAAAATACACCATGTGCACTCACTGGGACACACATCATACTTTTGGGTTTTCTTCATGTAGATGCAACTTCTGCGCCAAAGGATTTTCCACCAACTTTTACTTGAAGCAACACGAAAGAATCCACAGTGGCCAGAAGCCCTACAAATGTCCCATGTGCGACAATTCATTCAAACAGCTTTCACATGTACAGCAGCATGTCAGGTAAGTTAAGATGTTTGCTGCTCGTGTGTCATTGCTATACATAGACTTACAGTATATCAAATAAATCATGTTGATAGCTGCTATGTCGATTATAGGCAGCATTTCACTGAATATCTCTTTATTTTGGAGCATAATGGTTGGAGGTTGTAGTAAGACGTAATAAAAATATCAAAGCCCATACAGAAGTAGGTAGCATTTTGGACGTTCCATTTTTGGGACGTTAACTCTTTAGAGTTATTCGAAACGCCCAAAATGATACCTACTTCTGTATGGGCTTTGATATTCTTATTATATTTCTTTGTTTATTATCAAACTTTATTTTTAGTGACAATTAAACTATTGAACTGGTGTTTGTATATAAGTTTCATTTTTATGTGAAATGTTTTCACAAATCAGATGTAACCACAGGACACTTTAAAAACATGTTGTTTCCTTTCGGAGATCGGCCAAGTGCAGTTAAAAAACAATTATGAAACTATTTGGTTATTGTGTTGTCCATGACAGTTTTACTGTTTTGTTTACAACAAGTATTCAAAAAAATTAAATCTATCCAATTTAAGTTCTTTGAAATGATGTACTTTTTTTTAAAAAATCTTTGAATGTTGTTGAATTTTTTCACAAAACTGTGTAACACCTGTTTTTAAAATCCCCTAAAAAAATACCAGTTAACCAGTTAATGACTCCGTAACAGCAAATCGCTCACAAAAAAATGGAACACCTATATACATTTTTATTGTTGATACTACTATAACAAATACTCTCGTGTCAACAAAACTTATTTATTTAAATCGCAATTGGACTAACTGCTGTAGTGTATTTTTTGTAACATTTGTGTCCTTTTATCGCAGAACCCACACAGGAGTGCGACCGTACAAATGCCACTGGCCCGGATGTGGTAAGGCCTTCTTGCAACAATCACATCTCAAGAGCCATGAAGCACGACATCAACCAAAGTAGGTTTTAGTGTATATGTTCCAAACATTTTTTGGCTTACGACACCTTACAGCAAAACTATATATATATAGTTTGTGACAACTCTGTAGCTTAGGGTTGTCACAAAATCTTTTTCAACCATTTTATGTTGTGAATGACATTTAAACTGCTTTGTTTTCAAATTATGTTAAAAAAATGCGAGCGACCTAATTCAAGTTTTTATTGTCCTTAAATTTATTTTATGTTTAGGTTAAGTTGTGTGTTTAAAAAGTGAAACTATTTTTTTTAAACTATTTTATATTGTGTTGTCCATGACATTTATACTGTTTTGTTTTTCAAATTATATTAAACAAACGTATGACGACCTAATTTTAGATCTTTGAAAAGCTATAAATATTCTTTCAAAAGTCCAGACAGAAAACTAGAGAAAATTTTTTACTTACTAGTTTACTGTAATGGTACAATAGCAAAACTTGGTACACCTCTGTACAATGTAGAAGAATAATTTTATTTTGTTGCAGACTATTCGTTCACAAAAAATAGTATTTTAAACTTTACGATTAGGGCAAAATGTAAAATCCAATATAATTTAAAATATTTTTTGCACCCTTCGGCAATAAAAACGACATCCCAGTGTGCTGTGGGCCCTGGCAAAGAACCACTGATTTGGAAGAAAAAATTAAATTTATAATTTGCTATTCAAAACTACTTCTTGTTTGTAATTTAAAGTTAAGAAATTCATGCTGTTTCGTTAAAATTTTCCAAGACTAAAGATACACACAAAAAAATCAATTGCGACAACAACAGTACAACTGGGAAGTGAATTTGACATATGCTGTTTGTTATGCATTATTCAAATATTTACTGTTTGCATGATTTTGATCTATAACTCTGTCATGCATAATTAAAATGTATGGCTACCTTCTGCATAATTTACGACAACTAGTTTCAGAATTAATAGAATACCTTAAAAATGTTTTAGAATTGCATCCATTGTTATAAAATTTGCCAACAAAATTTTACAGCTTTTGAATTTTTGGTGTCTAAAGTGTTTTTTTTCACAGCTTAGAAATATACTTAGCTGTGATAAGTTTTAAAATACTCAGGGAATCCTAAAAAAAGTGTACAAATGCCCAACATTTTGCACAACCCAGAATTTCCAGTAAAAGCTAAAAAAAACTTTTTTAAACTTTTTAAATTGTATTATAGGCCATCAAGTGGAGTGAAGCCTTTCAAATGTCATTGGCCCGATTGCGGCAAGTCGTTTGCTCAACTGACCAACCTGAAGTCTCACGTGGCACGACATACGCCAGGGAAAGCCAAGAGCCGAAAATCAAGCTCGAACAACAACGCTGCCAAGAAGGCCGAGACGCCGACTGATCAGGTAATGAAAGATACACACACATATGTGTTAAACCTAACAACTGTGATTCTAGCCCTTTTGAAGCTAATTGTTGGCCAACAATTACGGCTTACGTATGTACATTAGTATGCCGAAAGCCATCGCAGACTCACCGAATCTTTTGATCAATTGATGCAAGCAAGGCAGGTTAGAAAAACAGGATGCAGCAAGTTTTGGCCAATGAATGTTTCTCGACTCGCCCCCCCTGTAAGCCTGTGTAGCTCATTTCGTAGAGCGACGTTCCCGTTATGACCGGAGGTCGTTAGTTGGAACCGAACCTAACTACAAGGTGGTTGTTTTTCTAGCCTGCTTGCTTGCATCGTTGATAGACAGATTCGGTTGGTCGGTGCCTTCCGGTTTACTGATCCGCTAATCTTTTAATTTTATAGTTTTGAATCACAAAAGTTCTACACTTTTGCTAATCGCCTGTACCGTTTCATTTCTTTTTTCTTAAATACAGCAAAAAAATCGGCACTTAAAAGGCATCCTTTGTTCATTTTTTTATTACTTTTTGAACTCTGAAAATAACTAGACAAATTTAAGGAAACGAGTTTTGATAAAAAAAAACACGAAATATTTATTCTAGTGAGTAGAGACACTGGGTAAACATACAATGTGGCGGTATTCTTAGTCTTGCCTTGACCTTTTCCATTCCACCACACTAACCACGTATTGCACTGTGGTTAGAGCTGTTTAAGCAGCCTTCAATGCGTGATTAGCCAAGCATATTCACATTTCCGCTCTCTGTTATTTGCACAAAATGCGGCAATCTAATGTTAAATTTGCCTGTCTTTCATTTAAGACAAACTGGATTATAGAAGTTAGCAAAAATGCGTTAAATTCGCTAAAAATAACTTGCGGAAGCAAAGTAAATTAAAAAATGACCACCAGAAAACTTTAAAAAAGTTGTGGTACTTTTATTTTGCGTCAGCTCTCCTTCCTCGAGGCTAGCATTTACATAGTTATATAGCTTGGTGTGAAGAAGAAAAAAAAAGTCAGCTCACCGACGGAACCTTAGATGCATTAATGCGCATTTCTACTACATAGCTTACACCAGTGACCAATTTTTATCTTCAGAGTTTGGCTGAAAACAAACGTTTGTAAAAAAGCTGTTTGGTCAAATTTGAATGTTTTTTATTGATTAGATGAACAAATGTTTTTCATGTATCTATAGTTTTTTTTGGTTTAATATTAGAAACAATTAGTTACGAAACTTTGGCACGGGAAGAAGTTTTAAGAAAACAAATTGGCACGCCGGCATTCTAACACCGACTATCGTCCGATTTCAGGACAGCGCCGCCTTCAACTTCCAGAACGTGATAAACCAAGCAGCAGCTGCAGCCAACATCGTCCCAGCTCCTGCAGATGAAGAATCCGAGATTCGTCCCTACCTCTGCCCCGGCTGCTCCAAACTCTACGTGCGGGAGGCAACCTTTAAAAAGCACCTGGAGGAATGTAAGACCAAGCTCCAGATGTCGATCTCCGCCACCGCATCCGCACTCGGGATAGATCCTCCTCCGATACCGTCCTCCAGCTCCGCTCTCAGCGAGTTCGATCCCAATATGATCCAGATTATCAGCATGAGCACAGCCTCTTCTTCCGCGTCCCAACAACCACGAGAGGACAGCATCCCGGTCAGAGAGCCCGCAAAACGTCCGCGTCTTGATCCTGGAGCGGAAGATAGGAGATTAGAGGAGCAGAGACAACATGAAGCAGTTGTGAGTCTTAGCGGAGTCCTTGTGAAGCAGGAGCCAGGATTGACGCAGGATGAGGACGTTAAGCACTTCATGGCGAGACATGGAGGACTACAGCACTCCCAGCATCCCGAGGAGCCATCAGGAGACTACAAACTTCCGCAGATTGTCGATTCAGCAAGTGACTCGACTTCTATCTACACCGTGAAGACGGCGACAAGCCAGCATCATCAGCAACAACAGCAGCATATACCAGTCGAGAACGTGATCTTCCAGATTGGTAACGCAGACCCCAAACAACAGCAACAGCATTTACAGGTGAGCTCGCAGTCCACAGGCCTACAACAGCAGTCGCACCTACAGCAACAACAACAGCAGCAGCAGACCATCATTTTCAGCACTGCAGATTTGCGGACCGACAACGGCAGCAGCAACCAGTTATCTGCCGAAAACCTCTCACAAACGCCGACTATTTTACTAGCGCAGCCGCAACCTGTAGTGTCCGGTCCGTCCATGGGCAAAGACAGCTCCGACCAGGGCCATTCGACCATCAACCAGGCGGCTATACGCTGGCAGTGGGACCAGGCTTCAGTTCCTCGGTTAAATTTTCCCTGAAAGCCGAAATCATGTCTGTAAGAAATAAGAACTGTCGCCACTGTTAAGGCAAGCTAATTCCTCCAACAAGTCTGCTTTCAAGTCGCTTTGCTATCTGCTCTAAATCATCCAAAAAGGAAGAGATGTTTTGGATTGGTCACTTGCGCGTGTTGCCTAGAAAAACATCCTTGGGATATCTCACGATGGTATATTTTTCCTGTTTGGAAGGCCTTGTACAGGTTTGGAAGGTTTCATACAGCCCGTTACAAAAATCCGATCAGTGTCACTTTGTACTTTGTTTTGCGGATGTTTTCCGCAGAGTAATGTAACTATTCCGGCCCTACCCTGTAATGCAACAAGCGGCATTCGCGATTTTAGCATCGATACGAATTGAGAACTGTTTTGTCCTTTGCCAGGAACCTATCGGGCTTCGTAATTGCAAGTACACCCCTTCTCCTATCTTCCACCCTTCTTTCAAATGCAGTATTACTCGACTTTCGTCTTTTTGAGCCCGCTTACACGAACCCCCAATGGGAGGCAAGCAGCCATTTACCAAGTTTTTTTGTTTTTTTTAACGCGTAACTCTTAAAATTATGTCGAAAACCTTCTTTGACGTGGAGCATATTGGCTGGAGGTTGCAGTTGAACTTAGAACGAGTATACAGTTTGTTTCACTGTATAGTAATGCTTAATCCTTAAATGTTTAAGTTACTTAAGGCGCCAATGATACCGATAGCTTGCAATTGGTTATTCCAGCCTTGTTAATACTCCAACCCGACCGTCTTACAACAAAGCTTAGAAGTGTTTCAATTCGTAAGAAAACAATTTTTAAGCTTCTCGTTAGGATCATAAGTTAAAATTTTAATTCAAATTAAACCATAGATTATATATATTGAAAAAAGTTACACCCACTGCCAAAAATCGGTTTGCTAAAGTCGGCACCGCAGAACACTCTTTTTTCTCGCAGCATATTGACTGGAAGTTGTAGTTAAACGTTGAACGAAAATCAAAGCTCAAACAGAATTAGATGGCATTTTGTTAAGGTCTCGTTCTGTATGAGCTTTTGCATTCATTCGGCGTTCAAATTATTGGCAAGGCCTGCTCTTTTTTCGCAATTCTTCGAAAACTTACCATTTATTTACTAACAAACGTTGTTCATACGTACGGGCATCCGATATGCGAAGGCGATCTATAAATTTCGCTAGTATCGTTTCCTGTCCGGTACTGGTGTTTATCGTAAGTCTGATACGCAACTGTAGGATCTATTTTTTCACAAAATCACACAAGCTACAGTGGAGTAGCTATATTTTGTGGTACTCAAATTTAATGATTTATGGCTCGTTTTCGATAAGATCGACTTTTCCTACATTTTTTATTCGCTGCGATTTTGTTAGTTCTAAATCTACATGCATTTAAGAAACTCTACAGCTGTTAGCAACGCTTTTCATTGCTAAATGTAGGCCTAGTATTGCATGTTTTGCAATTGTTACGAATTTTTTTGCAACATAACACTATAAATTGTGGTTGTCTGTAAGAAATGCCCTGGAAATCTAGGACCACTGAAAACAAAACGACTGCGTTGACAAACTTGACTAATTTATAGTTGTTCATTTATCGTGTTAAAAATTGTAGGTTTTACTTCGTCGCTTGTTGTAATTTCATCGCATGCCCCCGTTCTATAAGATGCATTGTTTTTCACAGAGTTTCTCTCTAGAACCTTCGGATAATAACCCCAATAATATTTTTTATCTCAAAAAAGAAAATTGTCACCTCTGCAAATATGATTAAAATGGTTTTACATTTGGACAAAATTTTGCATTTTTTTTTTACAAGAGCCAGAGAATATTTAATAGTAATTTTTCGTTACCTTTATTTTAACAAAATTAGCCATTTACAAACTATTTCACTGTTTAGTAATGCTTAATCGTTAACTATTAAAGTTTTTTTTTTTTGTCTGCAACTAAAAAATCCTTAAAGCGCCAATGATACCTAGATCTTGCAATTGGTATTTTTCAGCCTTTTTAATGCGACCGTATCTTACGAAAAGCCTGAAAGTGTTTCAATTCATAAAATCATTTTTGAAGGTCCATGTTGTATTTAAAAAACTTTTATCGAAGTTAAAATTTCAATTGAAATTAAACCATAGCACATATGTTACAAAAAACATACCCATACTGCCAAAAAATCGCTAAAGTTTTGCGACGCATAAAACCCGTTGTTCTTTCCCTTACACTGCCAAGTCGTTCACATTACGCGACACTGCAATCCAATTTCTCCACGTCACGACAGCTATCCCGTGTGTGACGTCATCACACGTGACGTGTTTTGTGCGCAATTCGGGGTGCTATGCCAAAATGAACTCTCTAAGCGTTCAGTGCCATTCTACTAAAAGGTTGCCCTGTATTGAAGGAAATAACAGTGCTACCAATTGTACTACATCGCCTACCAAAGTTTGAAGTCTGTTTTTTTTCGAAATTTAAAGTCTATTTTATTTTTTTTCAACAATCGACGCAATGCCTGTTTTGTCCACACCCAAACAATTGTCGACCCAAAGACGAAAAATTTGGATTATTTCACCCCGAAAAACGTTGGTTAAACCGCGATTTTTTGTAAAAATGCTCTTTTGACATGTTACAAAAACACACAGTCGGTTTCTATATTGTCAGCCTATTTTTTTTCGTAAAAAATAACCGGTTTAAAAGGAATATGAAATGAAACCCGAATAGATCACGTTAGTGTCAGTTTTCCTTGTAAGAGCCCTGATCACGTAAAAACCTGTCGCCTGACGAAATTACGTGTGCTTTGGAGTGTTCTGTCGTCGTAGCAAATCTTTGAACCCTTAAAACTTTTTCGTGTTAATTTCCGCTGCTTATTATTCGTCCAAAGTCTTTTACCAATGTTTGCGATTTTGCCCAGTCGTTAAGCACCTGTATGGGGCTTTGAATCTCGACTTCGCGTTCGTTTTGGACGTCCTTTTTACGGAAACGCTAAAAATCGCTTTACAATGTATTATATTGCCGAATCGGTTCAGTAAGTTCAGCCGTAATCTATTGGAAATAGCAGCCTTTTGGTGTAATATAAAACCAATATCAAAACTGGTAACTTTTGCGGTGTAATGGCTGAAACTTGTACTCAACGTACAATTAATATATGGAAGCTCATACAGAAGTAGGTAGCATTTTCTGAACGTTTCGAATAACTTTATCCGTTTCGCAAAATTCTGCCTACTTCTGTGTTGGTTTTGATATTTAATCTACCAAACTAAAACCATTTTAAAGCGTTTTCGTATCGTATTGAGAAATGAATTTAAGAGTCAAAGTCGACTTTTTCTGTAAAAAAATCGAAACTTTTGACTGTACTCATTTCAGGCTTTCAAAAAAGAGCGTTTAAACGTTATACAAACAAAACATCATCAAAAAATTCAACTTTTAATCCCTTGAACGCTTCACCACTTGTTGTTTCGTGTTGTTTTTCAACACCATTTTTTCTCTAGCCTTCTGTAAATACAAAAGCTTTGCTCGCTTTTTCCTAAACTCTCTCTTTTTTTTTCACCATGCTGTTCGCGCGCCCGTTTTTTCTCGCTATTTTTACTCCGTCATCATTTCTTTGCGACTATAATACAAGTTTTTTCTCCCTACCATCTCTAAATGGCATCTATCTATCTATATACCATTAGCTTTCTCATTCGCAACCCGTTCGTTCTTTACCCGTTGTTTTTCCCCGTCTTCGTGCTACTAACGTTTTTTATACTAACAAACGCTCACACGTGATTTCGTACCTTTTTTGCGGCAATAAATTTTGTCGCAAACCAATTTGGGCGCCTTGCTCCTTGCTGAAACGTGGTGTTGGTGGAGATATACCTTACAATCAGATTGTCTGTGTTCTAAACAAGTTCATTTTAAATTAGGCCCCAGTCAAGTCAGTTAAAAGAAATGACTCCCAAGTCATCAGTTGCCCAAGTCAAGTCCCAGTCATTTTTAAAGCAGGTTACCTTAAATCGAGTCACATTCAACAAAGTGAACGTTATACTATTAAAATTTAATCTTTTTAGGTTATGGCAGACTTGGACAACTAGGTTTTTCCAAATTAGATTAGAATTAAAATTAGATCGTTTTAAGTTTTTTCAAATTGGATTAGAATTACCGAATTCCTAAAAAATCAAATTTCAACTGGAATCACATTTAGTTTTTACAACCAATTTGATTTAATCGCAATTTATTCATATAAGAACGTGAATGGTAAAGATGTGTGTGCTAATTTTTATGCTTTTTAGCCTGTAAAAATTACATACAAGTCGTTCAAACCAGAAAATTTTAATTGAAATTCTGTTTTTGAACTGAGAGACTAAAAATGCCGTTGGACAAAGTAGCATTTTTGGTAAAATCCAAATTAGATTAGAACTAGAATTAGAGAAAACAAGCAATTCACAAATTAGATTAGAATTAGCCGCATTTTGCTCTAATTCAATGAATTAGAAAACTAGAATTATCTAGTTGTCCAAGTCTGGGTTATGGGCAATAACTTCAACTAAAGATAACACAAACGCAATATGTAGAAAGCAAATTGTTTCATGTGCGAAAATTATGATAGATAACCAAGCTTTCCAAAAAATGCTTCATTAAAACATTTTATTTCAACCAAAATACTTACGGCATTTGTCAATGTCAAACAAGCTTATTCAGACTAAAGAATATTCGCACTGTATGCTTGGTGCCAAATGTGTTTACTATGTATCCAAAAAATATTTGGAAGTGTATTGAAAATATGTAGTAGTTACTCACAGTTAACATATCCTTTGTCGTTTTGGCTAGGCCATTTTGACTTCTAAAAATCCTTGAATGAAATCATTCGTAAGGCTATACGTTATACAGGCACTACAAAATTGCACCAAATTAAAGAAAATGGCACTCTGTTTGTTATTTTTTCGAAAATTACGCTCTTAAAAGACCATTCATCTAAATAAAGGCGAAGCCTAACATGCTAGTTGTTTTCTAAAAAGTAGTACATTTAGTTGGCTTTCGAAAATGCCCAAGGCCTTTCAACAAGGTTCCTGCAAAATTTTAGGCATTACATCACAGACAAACTGTTTACAGAAATGTGTTTTTATTCTATAAATAAGAAGAGGTATTGCAAAAGCTAAAAACATTCAATGTTGGAAAAACAATTTTTAAATTGATACAATGCCCGGCAGCAACAGCACATTTAAAAACGAGAAAAGGCGAAGTTATTTTTATTTATTTACCAAACCATAGTGATATTTAAGATTTTTTCAGAATGAAAAAAAAAATTCACTTCAAATGGCCAATGTCGCAAGTGTATATTTCAACAGGTTAGACATGACCACCGTGCTATCTGAACTCAACTAAATCGAATCTAAACAAACTGTCATAGCATTTCAAACTGCATACTGTCAGGTCGCTTATAGATTTTTTGTACATTCACATAATTTAGCATAGCTCGCTTTCAATAAAAGAGCTTACAGCGCAGTAAAAACACGTGTTGCCAGTAAGGAGCGCATCGTTCACTGTAGTCTTTAATCCAACAGCAGCGTGACACTATAGCACAAGAGCGACTGCGATGGAGATTAACTGAGTCGAATGTCGGCTAGATTTGCCAGAACAGCCACGAAAGGAAATGAGTATCTAGGTGAAATATTTAACACTTTACCAGGCGAACACGCTATAATTACAAGCACAAACAGACATGCGTCGTTTCTCTACACAAGTAAATATCACCACATAAGGAAGCCACATTGGAAATGAAACCACAAAAAACGATGCGACTTTTGACTGTCATTTCTGATTCTCAAAGCTGTCGAAAGATATTTTGGATTCTGTAAGATTTAAATCTACTTTCTACCTTTTTGATAAAAAAAATGTTTTCGCACATGGAGAATCATTTATGTGTTATTGCAGTTTCGTATATTGTTGTACAGTATAAACATGCTAATCTGGCCAAGCGACCGGAAATATTAGTGGTTTATTTATGTAGTTTGGGGTAAGTTTAGTAGCATTGCTCATTTTGGGGAAGCTTGCTCTCAGCTAAGAATTCAAACACTGCAGTTAAGTGGAGCGTTTGTAGGATGTGCAATGGGGCACTTTTTTGCTGCTACTTTTAAATCTGAGTGTACACTGTACAGTTATCAGCAAATTATTACACAATTAGAAAATAGCTTTTTCACATTCGGATGTTCAGATTTCCAAATTAGAATTACAACTGTTAGGATGAAAACAAGTTCTAATGAGTGTGAAACATTTTGAATGTTGTCAACTGAAGTATCCTATGATGTTATTCCTTGTAGGATAGCTATAAGCAATGCTGCTCGAACTCCTGGATTCCATCTTCGATTTCTTTCCATCGTGGTTATGTACAACATAGGCTTTTGTGTTTCTAACGGCCTCCACGCATTCGACGTCCTGTTCCTAAACCACCACTTTCACCATCTTCTGCAAAATAAACATGCATTAAAAAACATTTTTAAACCTCAAGTATATCGGGACTGAAATTTGAATTTAAAAAGTGTTACGCCAAACTGTAGGATCCCTACTTAACAGCCTGTCGGATGCCAAGCGCACCCAGAATATTCTATTCGTTTTGTATGTGTTGCTTGTTTTTTATTTACTTTCATTTGCTTTGCTTCACTGCAATTCACTTTGTCTTATTTCGTTTCTTGCCGCTTCACCTTATTTTTTAACTAGTAATCACTCATTGTTTTACACCTTTGGTTTAGACCCAGAGGGACATTCCTTCGTTTGTGATGCAAACCGCTAGAAAGAACGAGGACTGTCTCGTTTTAGTTGTGGTGTGGGATGGACATATTTTTTAGGAGCAAGCAAGCTAGCCTTCGCGTTGGCTGCATTCGCTCGAGAAAGAGCCAGCGTTGGCATTTGCGCCACGCGGCCTTTCTGCAATAAATTAAGTTTTCTAGTTTAGTTTTTGCGGACAAAAGGTCAGCGACTGGCCGTTAAGCTGGAACAAAAGTTCGTCGCAACAGAAGTTGTGTTAAACCTAACCTTGTTCGTCGCCACCACGGCCTCTATGTCCTCTTCTTCTACGTTGATTGTCTTCATCTTTATTTCCATCATCATCATCCAACGCTAGCTTAACCTCAATCTCCCGCCCATAGCAAACAGCACCGTGCATACTTCTCATCGCTTCACTCGCGTGCGAATCTAGGGCAAAGGTCACGAAGGCAAAACCGCGGGGCTTCCTCGTTCTGCGGTCGAGCACTAGCGTCACCTCGCGGATTTCACCGTGCGGTTCGAAAACTTCCCTCACTTGGATCTCGGTGACTTCCAGTGAAAGGTTGCCGACGAAGAGCTTGCTCATGATTGTGGCTACTCGAAAAAAAAAATACACTGTCTTATGTTGCTGGAATGCTAACGCAGCAGCAAAGGATCAACGAAGAACCACAAAATGGCTATCGAGTCGGTTGTAAACAAAGTGTTGTAAACAAATCATTTTGGAATGACCTAAGTCCCAGTAAAATCATTTGTAAAATAACTTGTTTTTAAGTCAAGTCTTTTTGAATGAATAACAAGTCAAGTCATAGTCCAAGTCATTAGTTGCGCAAGTCAAGTCCCGGTCATAATAATTAGAGCAAGTCAACTTCAAGTGACGTCGTTGTGATAAAAATAAGGGAATTGCCAAAAAAGTTTGCCGCGTTTTTGCCTAGTGAGGACAATTTCGCCCATAAAGCTGAGAAAAATAGATAATTGGCAATTTCACGTCATTTTGAAAAATAGGCGAATTCTTCTTTTAAAGTTAAACTATGTTGGCATTCTATTTTTGTCCTCTTTATGGGCGAAATTGCCCTCTTTTTAGTCGATGAAAATATGGCGGGCCTATACAATTACTATAAAATACTGAATAAGATATTTCGATATTTACTCTTTAAAACGGTAAATACGACTGCTGTCAAATAAAGCTATATAACAATATATGTGAATATGAAAGCCTATACTACAGTCCTTATGCTAACGCAGTATAACAAATAGCACACAACAAAATCCCTGTAAATTTGCCTTGTTGCTTATAAGCAATAAAATCGGGCTCAGTACAGCTTTTTGCTAGCACACTGACTTTCCACAACCTTGTTATTCCACATTTTTCTTGCTATACACAAGGTTTGTAGTCTGGTGTAGGTTTGCAAGCCAGACGAGCAACGTAAACCCAACGAAGTATTTATTTTTAATCACATTACATTCCAGCCTATAAAGTCAATTGCTTGCCTTAAGTGCACTTTGGTCAAAACTGACAATAACCAGCTAATCGATAAAACGACCACCACTTTGGTTGTACACTTTGTTTTTTACGACCCACTTTGGTTGTTATGCTAATAAAATTTGTAAAACATTATATTCAACCAATTAATAGTTTAAAGTTTAAGTGGGACCAAAAAATCAAATTAAATCAAATTATACATAATTTTTATATTGTAAACCAGCCAATTTTAAAGTTACCAATTGTGTCCTATTTATAAAATATACTTTTATTTTAATAAATTGTACAGCCGCTAAATTAAAGTACGCCACTTGGCAATTTTTAACACGGTAAAGAAACAGAAAAAAATACGCGCGGCAGAACAAGTCACTAGATTGACTGTTAATGGACTTCGTCTTAAAGCTTGATTTAAAATTATATTGGTCATTAACCAACTATTATTTTAAAATCCTACATAAAGTACGACCGTAAAAGGTAACAAAGCATTTTTCTCTAAGCAACTATGCTATTTAAAACAAGCCAATTTCGCTTTATATGGGTTGGTATAACGTCCAGCGCGTTAAAATGCCAAAACTACCTTTATTTCAATAAACACTTTCGCCAAATTAGTCAACACCTATCGGCAAAATATTACCATGCTAAAGGTTAAAGAAACAAAACTTACGTGCAGCAAAACAATTCTTTTCAGTGGATGTTAATTTCGATGGGTTTTGATTTTGACCTAAAGCTTTACAGAACTGAAATGCGACAAAGTTCAAGACCCTTGCATATATTTCAGGTAAATTCCTCTGATTTTTGCGCCTAAAGTCACCGGTAAAAACAACTTCAAGTGGAAGGTGAAAGCAAAACCACCCGAGGCCGTGGACGGCAAACTTTTTTTGTCGCGGCCCAAAGTACTCTTTTCAGAGCTATTGAAGGCCCACTACGTAAAACAACTACGAAAACAGTGGCGGATTCGGGATATTTTTTTAATGGGAAACATTACACGGCGCCTCAATGGCCAAAACACTGCCGTGTCATAATATTAAACATAGCATAAAACGAAGAATAAACGCGCGAATCGCCAAAAAAATTGCGCTAACATGTAGTTAAAGTTGGTAAAACAATTAGTTCAACAGGCTGTAAGGACCACATTTGCCACGTGGGTCTAAACCACGCTGAGACAATATTCTTAGCCACACCAACTTTTAAACTAAAGTTCAATGAATGTACAGCTATCACGCGGCCCACAAGTACATGATAACACTAAGCTATTCAAAAGCAACTTGCGGCCCACTAAAAATGGCTGTGCGGCCCACAGTTTGCCGACCACTGACTTAGCCAACGATATCGAGAAATTGGTTTTCATTGTGTAGGTGCCATGCACTGTCATTTTAGTCGCGGACACAAATGATCTTTTAAGGACACGAGACTTCAAATCGTAGATGTTATCGCTTTCACTCAGGGTTTCGATTGAGGGGGCGTGGAAACGATACCACTTCCGCATAAATGATCTTTATTTTTTGTGGGATATTGCAACACGCCAAAACAACAACTCACAAACTAGTGACGTAAAGTTTTTAGCTTCGAACTTGGCTCACAAATAAATTCTTAAATATTTTGTAATTTTTGTATTTTACGCGTAAAAACATTAAAAGTATGAAAAACAGACATTGATGCACTTGCCAGACTTAGTCAACTTAACATTTTAGTGTTCTAATTTAATCAATTAAAGCAAAATGAAGCTATTTCTAATTGTAATCTAATTTGTGAATTGCTTGTGGGCTCCAATTCTACTTTACCAAAAATGCTAATTTGTCCAACTGCATTTTCAGTCTCTAAGGTTTTTATTCTAACTGGATAAATGACAATAAAATATCTAGTGCTGTGATGGTAAATAGCTTAACGCTTTCAATGCAAATATTGTTTAAAGAACTCTTTCAAAAGTAAAGTTCTGTTTTTTAAATTGTGAACGATAAGCAAGGACTTCAATACCGGTACTCTAAACGTTTTTTTACAATGTATTTGTCCTTTTCATTCAAATAAGCATTATTGGGTTATTTAATAATATGGATTTTTGTTGAAATTATCATTTTGCAAATGAAGGCATTTATAAACTTGTCGAAAACCAACATTTCATTTCACCCTTAACAAATAAAAATAATTGACTGACTTGAACGTCGCTTTTATTTCGACACAATGGTCAATTGTTACGCTCCTGCAAAGGTTGCTGCAGCAGTTAAGTGGACAATTGTGCGTTTTTGCTGTCAGCAGGCTTAAATTATGGCGGCTGTAGCTGCTAGGGGCGGATTAAAATGCCTCCAAGTGTGTGGATACTGTTGCCAGGCGGTGGCGTGCGGTGTGGAGACCATGACGGCTATTAGGGACGTCATTACCAAAATTTGCACCTGCGGTCAAGGCTGGAACGGCTGTTACTTGAACTTTTTAACGGTTTTTGCCTCAGAAGAAGACCCTGATTATAAGGACTTTCATTTGCCAGTCGCCGTGGGCAGAAAGATCACCGACCTACCGGCCATATTCGTCTTTCTGTCCACCTTTATCGGCATGTGCGTCGCAATGAACGTCGGAATGGTGTACGGCCGGCCAGAAGTCTACATAAATGGGGTTGATTCGTGGGCCAACGTTTGCGGCCAGGCCAACGTGGCCACAGCGGGCGTCGATTTATCCGGGGTCAACATGACCCTTTACCCCAAAGTACTCATTTCCCAGTTTATGACCAATCCGCAGGGGATTAGCGCAGACAGCCAGGTCAAAGCGACACCGATTTGCGTAAAGGCTTGTCCGCTGGTCAGCGACGTTTTCAACTGTATGGACTTTATGACAAAGTTCGCAAAATACGAGATGAGTATTAACATCGGCATTTGCAACAGCGGTTTCCCTGGTCAAGAGGTGACCTTTTCAACGGAAAACAACCGTTGTGTACCCACTCAAATAACAAGCGGCCTCTCGATACAACAGCAGAACGCCTTGCTGAATCTGTACGGTCAGCACTGGGTGCACAACCTCGTGCACGACTGCGAAATCTGCGCAGCCCAGCTGACTTGGATAGCTCTAATAGCGCTAGGCTTTACTATTGTGTTCGTTATAGTAACACACGGGGCTTCGGACGCTCTTTGCTGGTACAGTTTCGCCACTTTCTTTGTGGCAGGTACAGCGGCTACCGGGTATATGTGGTACCTATACTCGCTCATTAGCGCAACAGACGCTGGTGTACAGGGCAGGATTGGGCGACCGCAAACGCCACAAGAACAGTCTTACCAGGACACCTTAAAAAACGCGGCCATGTTGTTATTCCCGCGTATGGCTAGAGCCGCAGAAGACGCTGTAGCGCCCCAGCTCGGCTACTCCATAGTGTTCCGCGACGCCGCAATTTACAGCACCATCGTGGTCATACTCTTCTCGTTTATTTGCGTAGGCGTCGGCCGGCGTAACATGGAGACGTGTGCTGTGCTGTTCGACCAGGCAACCACGTGCTTAGTAGACCTCAAGTTTGTCTACCTCCTGCCCGTTCTAAGCCTATGCGCTTTTATCGTGGCTTTCAGTCTTTGGATGCTCACAGTTAAGCAGCTAAGCGCAATTTTCCTGCCCGACTTACTGATTGAAGATGTTGGATTTCTACGGCGTGCTACGTTCGTCCCAAACACAAGCTACATTACGTGGGTGCTGGTGTTTGAGGTGCTAGCCATGCTATGGATTACCAACTTCATTCTAGCCTGCCAGCATCTAATAGTAAGCCAGTCAGTGGCCAACTGGTACTTTACAATCGACAAGGAAGAAGCTTACAGGCCAATGCGGCTTGCCAGTTCGCGTCTACTGCGTCGACATCTCGGTTCAGCAATGGCTGGTTCCTTTATGGCAGGTTATTTCGGCCCCATTAGAGCACCGCTTGGGTAAGGTTATTAGGTGAACGCTTTTTGTTAAAGCAATTACGTTTTTATATTGGTTAGTTTTTTTTGTATAATGTTTGGTTTATTGAACGTCGTAATTTTTTTGCTGTTCTGATAAATGCTTAGTGTGAAGCCTAATATTGCATAGCGGACACTAAACCTAGTATTGGATAGCGTTCTTAAGAAAAACTATAAGTTTTTTTTAATGTAGTGTTTAAATTATATAATATATTTTCCCGTAGAGTAGTAAACTTAAAATGTCTAGCTTTAATAGTCCTTATTTACTTTTTTTAGTATTAATTATCAATAAACATGTGGTTTAACATTGAAGTATTTCTACTAATATAATTGTTTATTACCAAGTGTAATATTAGAGTGTTATTCACTAAATACATTTTCCTAAGCGTTTTCGGACCAAATACCTACTTTTGAAATGTGTTTCTTTAAAGAAGGAAATTTCTTGAAAACCGTTTTATTTGTCCAACTTTTATAAGTAATGCTTGAATTACTTCTCAGTCACATTAACTGAAGATGATACAAGTTCGTATCGAAACGTCTTAATCAAGATGATGTCGATCTAATCGACCTTTTTTGACTTGAAATTCATTATCAAGATTCTGATAAATGGTTCTGTGAAAAATCGGAATCACAAACGCGTCAAATTTTGTTCCCAGCTTTCTCCAATCCCGCGTTGTTTCCTTCACGGAAAGCGCCAAGCGCCTTCAGCAAGAACAACTTATCGCACTGGACAAGCACCAGGGGGCAGCAGGGAGCGAAAACGGGGGGTCCTACAGCGGGGAAAGCCCCTACTACGACGGGCCGGCGCCGTCTGCCGGACCAGAAGACGAGGAATACGGCGAAGACTATGACCAAGTGTACGGCGCCTACTCGGGCGCATACGGCGAGTATGGAGACGTTTATTACGCCAAGGCCGAAGACGTTGAATTGGAGCCGCTCGATGAAGACCCGTATGAAGGGGATTATGGGGCCTATGGGGCTTACGAGGACCCAGAACAAGGACTGCCATACCATTCTGTCAACAAGGTGAGTTGATTGGTTTAAAGACTATAGGGTGCTTATGTTGGAAAATATCCACCATATGCTATTCCACTTTACATTTTGCGGCAATATCAGTTTTAAAATATGGGACTGCGCATGCGCATGTCGGACTCGGTACTCGGGTAGTTACGTGGACTTACTCGAGTCCCGAGTCCGACTTCAGTGAAACAAACCGACTGCGTCGAGTAAGATTTGTGGTATTTGGATGTTAAAATGCTCCACTATTCTGTTAACATGGTGTGGAGATTGTTTAGAATTAGTTTTTTGTCTGGTTTCTGGTGTTTTGTGTGTGATAAGGGTTATTTGATATGGTATGACTGTTTTTCATTAGGTAGTTTTTGTTTAATACCAACGTTTGTAATTGATTTGTAGCAATTGGCCTTTCTTAGCAAATAAAGTGTTTCTGATTTAGGTAGGTTGCTTGCGCAAAACAACTTTGTTATGTGTCTGCGTTTAATAGTTATTTAATTAACTCACCACTTTTTACATTTTTTTTAAATACAGTCTAAAATTTATTTTTTTAAGTGAAAAATCGCTTGTTAAATATATATATCTCAATTATAAGTTATAGTGTTGTTTACAGTAAATAATTTTGTTTTAAAGGCAATTATATATTTGTGAAAAAAAAATATATATTGTGTCTAATCAACTTGAATTTTTTTTGTGAAAAGTTGTTTCTTTAGGCATATATTTTGTTTTTCGTTTCTTATTATTTGATATTTTGTTTTTAATAAACTCTATAGGTCAAAATTAAAAAGAAAAATTATTTTGTTTTCATGAAAAGTTATTTCTTGAAGTGCATTTGTGACCAAAATCATTTTGTACCAAAATATTATTTTTTAGACTATAAATATAGATTTTTTTAGATATAATCGAAAAGAAACTGATAAGGCAAGAAATTTTCAATAATGACGTCATACGTTGACGTCACAATACAAGTTGACTTTCAAAAATAATCTGATGATTTAAGTAAACTTGAGTCTGAATACATTCAGTGGTAAAACGTTTTATTTTTAATTAAACTCTTTTCTTTGAAAAGTTGATTACATCTTTAATATACACTAATATTTCAATTTGGCCTTCATTAACCCCCTAAAATTAGTTCACGGACCCCCAAGGGTCCATGAACCCCAGTTTAAGAACCCGTGTTTTAGATGAAAAGAATAAAATAAAAAATTAAACGAAATTTTGATAATTTTTTTAGGGGCGCAAGGGCGGCAGATCGCAAGGGATTAAAAATGAATTAATTTTATTTTTTGATAAAAGTTATTTTTGAACAAAATTATTTAACACCAAAACATTATTTTTTAGACTATAGTAATAGATCTGTTTTAGATGTAATCGCAATAAAAAAATAATTGATTATTTTTAGGGGCGCAAGAGCGGCAAAAGCGGCAAAAGCGGCAAAAGTGGCAAAAGCGGCAAACGTCACAAAAAAGAGCCGGACGGTTACGTTGCAGTTGCGGTGTGGAGCGGTGTCAGTCGCATGCTGTCGCCTTGTTTCTGGTTCCTCGATAACGTGCTTATCTACATCAGCGACCTAAACTTCGGCATGGTGGCGCTGCGGAGCAACTGGTTCATGCAGGGAGGCAGAACGATTCGAGACCTGCTGCAAAAACACGAGGTTGGTTACAACATAAAGTTATTGCGTAGATTCTCATGAAATCTTTACTTAATCGAATACGAGAATTCTGCCGCTAAAACGTTAAAATACTAGCGATTTTTCTTAAAAATAACCTTCAAAAATAATTTAACATAGACTTTCTCCATAAAAGTGTCAACGGAAGAAAATTCCTAATTAACACAATGTTAACAAAAACAAAAAAAAAACGTTTATCGTTTACGTTGAAGCATAATGGTCGGAGGTTGTAGTAAGACGTATTAAGAATATCAAAGCCCATACAGTCAAAATGATACCTACTTCTGTATGGGTTTTGATAGTCTTACTACGTAATTTATATAAAAAAATATTCGAAACGTTCAAAATGATACCTACTTTACCTTCCCTTATTAGGCACAAATTTTGGCCAATGATTCTAAAATACTGCAAAAAACACCTATTTTTTTTCTATAGCACCTGCAAGGAGTTCCTACCATCGCATCTTTCGCCCTATTTCTCGGCAAGCTCACAGTAACCTTAACCGTCCTTCCGATGGGCTTCCTCATACTAAAGGACAAGACCGGGGTGTTTATGTACGGCAACCCCATGGCCGTCGGAGCTGGTCTTGCCTTCTTTATCTCGCACGTTTTTATCTCTCTGTTTGAGGCAGCGGTCGGGTGAGATGATTTTGTTGTTTTTTCGTGATGCTTTTTAACGTTTTCAGGTTATTTCAGGCTTCAAGAATATATTTTAACTTTTATACAATGAAATCTGTTTTTGTAGATGATTTTAATTTTGTTTTTAAGGCCCTTTTTACCGTTTATCGGTTATTTATTTTTTGAACCTCAGGTTTAGTAATTACATTTATTTTTTTTAGATTTTTAGTAATTTTTTTGTTGTCATCATTAACTTATTTTGTTATACTTTTCCTTTTTTGTGGATTTTTATACTTTTTTGTAAATCAGCATTAAGAATTTACTATTTCCAACTACAAATATTAATCAAATGCAAAATCCACAATAAAAATCGCAACCTTGTAATAACATTTCAGCCCAAGTTGGCTCGGCTGTAATAACGGTATTTGTAAAACTTGCACGGCTAAAAACAAGGTATAAACCATAATGAAAACCGTTAGCGCGACGTAAGTTTTGCGCGGAACTGGACCTTCCATATGTTTAACCGTGTGTTGCTCATCCAGCAGTATCATATAATCAATCAACGTTTCGACGTCCTATACAGAACGTCTTCATCAGGATACTGACATATCATGTAAAGCTTATTTTTTCCATATGTTGTTTGTAGGAGCGTGTTCGTGTGTTACCTGGAGGATATAACCCTCAACAAGGGAACACTGAACAAGCCTTACTTTGGCCAAAAGCTCTTCTTTCAACAGCTCGAGAGTGCCTTGAATGAAGAGACTTCTGGCGAAAGTTGGTATCACACTTTTGTTGTTGTTGCCTTTAGTGATATCCTCGGTGAAAATTAGCAATATCTTGACTAAAAATTTAGAAAAACGGAATCTGTAGCAAGCAATGCGTTTTATCTTTGAGATAAATTACCCAAAATTGAGATAAATTACTCGATTTTATTAAAAAATTTAACAAAAACATCTAATTTAGTTATCCGACACAAGGATTTTAAGTCAAAAAAATATTTTGTCCAAAAGACTTAAGTCAAGTCAAGTTACTTGAAAAAAAATGACTTAAGAAATTTTCATTTAATTTATCAAGTCGCTGACTTAAGTCATAACAACATTCTAGCAATAATTTGCCTCAAGAAATTACAGACATTCGTCTTTTATCGCCACAGGAGGTCGTTACACCAAGATTCACCACGAACCTGATCCTAACAAACAGATGATGATGATGATGGAGATGGGTGAAGAGGAGGAGGAAGAAGAAGAAGATGAACTTCCTCCTAAGCCAATCACGTGAGATAAAAGCCAATCACTTAAAGTAAAATCACGTGATTTTAAAGATAATCACGTGAGTTAAAAGCTAATCACGCGTGCTACTTATATTTTGAATCCTAATTAACCTAAATAATTTGTTATTTCGTTGAAACTTTAGTATGTTTGTCAATTACAGCATTTTCTACAATTATGATTTTCATTTATTTTTGAATTACAATTTTTTTGCAGATTTTTGTAACTTTTGCCCAATATTGATAAAACTTTTTCTCAATTTTTATTACATATTTATTGTAACTTTTGCCCAATATTTATTCAATTTTTACCCAAGCTTTTTTTATGTTTTAACTTTACCGTATCTCTTTTTGTACATTTTTTTAACTTGTTTCCCAATATTTTTTTTTACATTTTTTCTAAATCTTTTCCAATATTATTTACATTTTTTTAACTTGTTGGGCAATATTTAATATTTTTTTTCCCAATATTTTTATTTTTTTTTTACATTTTTTTTAACTTTTGGGCAATATTTTTTTGTTTTTTTAAACCTTTGCATAATCTCTCTTTTTTAAAACTTTTCCCCGATCTTTTTTTTGATTTTTAAACTTTTGCCCGATCTTTTTTTGATTTTTAGACTTTTCCCCGATCTTTTTTTTGATTTTTAAACTTTTCCCCGATCTTTTTTTTGATTTTTAAACTTTTCCCCGATCTTTTTTTTGATTTTTAAACTTTTCCCCGATCTTTTTTTTGATTTTTAAACTTTTCCCCGATCTTTTTTTTGATTTTTAGACTTTTCCCCGATCTTTTTTTTGATTTTTAAACTTTTCCCCGATCTTTTTTTTGATTTTTAGACTTTTGCCCGTTAATGCTAAAACCGCTTCCTAATCTTCACCCCTCTCTTGCATCTAGCAAGGAACCAAAACGCAAGGACGCTCCGTTCGCCAAGATGCCGCGAGACAAGAAAAAGAAGGCAAAGGAGCCGGTTTACGATGACGTGTACAGTCCTACTTATGATGACGTAGCAGGTGATGACGACACGGGTCTTCTGGATGAGGTCGAGGACTTGTTTGACTCAGAGGTCGGAAATCGGATTTGAGTTATATTTTTAGCCTTCATAGCATTTACGGTTAAAGTTATTATTTGATTTTCAGTCAGTGTCGTATAATCAAGTCACTTGTAAATGAGTCCAAGTATGTTGAAAATGAATAAGAGTTATTAGAAAAGTTAAAAATAATACCTACTTCTATACGTGCTTTGACATTCTTATTACGGCCAAGTAAAGTATTTTAGAATAAATGTTAAGTCCCGGTTTAAGTCATCAGTTGCCCAAGTCAGGATCCAGTCAAGTTATTCTAAGAGCTTGTTCAAACGTTAAACTATAAAAATTGATACAAAATAATGACAAAAAAATGCCTAATAAAAACACATTATTTCTACCCAAGTAAATGTCAAAAGACTTCAGTCCGGTCCATTGACATCTCCAAATGACTTAAAGTCAGGTCATTTCGCACAAAGGACTTAAGTCAAATTAAGTCATTTAAACCCTATGATCTAATAGTACCTAAGTCATTGACTTTAGTCATTAAAACACTGTTAACGTTGTTCGAGTTAGCATGTCAGTGTTTCTATGATTTTGGAGTTAGATTTTTCCGAACATTTTCATTAGTGCGCTGGATGACTAGTGCCTGTCTGTATTTTATTGCCCTTTCTCTGTAATTTTGGCTGTACGATTGTGAGAATCCCTATACCCCTATGTATTTTTTGGAGCATAATGGTTGGAGGTTTTAGTAAGGCGTAGTAGAATATCAAATCCCATACAAAAGTTAGTAGCATTTTGAACGTTTAGAATAACTAATTATTCATTTCCAACATGAACGATTTTTATTTTAAGTTTTCGATCATTTTTGTTGCTAAAAAAGAATAAATAGCTTTATTTGAAACGTTCAAAAAGCTACCAACTTTTGTATGGTCTTTTGATATGCTTGCTGCCTACCCTTACATACATTTGTAGTTTTCGTAAGGTTTAAGGTTTAATTTGCAAATTTTATTTTTCTATTTTATCCTGCGGTTTGTATTCTATGGTGGAGGACAATTGTGCAATTTTTAATTTATTTTTTTGCCCACCAAAATTAGGTTATGTTTGACTTAGACTAATTTTTTAGTGCAATTCTATGATTTTAGGAAGAAAGTAACAAAAAAAAGAAAAAGGACAAAAAAGATAAAAACAAAAAGAAAAAAGACAAGGATAAAAAAGATAAAAAGAATAAAGACAAAAAGGATAAGGATAAAAAAGGAAAAGGTAAAAAGGATAAAAACAAAACGGACAAGGATAAAAAAGACAAAGGTTCAAAAGGTAAGGAAAAAGGTAAAACAAAAGACAAAGACAAAGCGAAGAACAAAGTAAAGGAAAAAGAGAAAGCCAAGACAAAAGAGAAAGGGAAAGAAAAAGGCAAGACAAAAGAGAAAGGGAATGAAAACGGCAAGACAAAAGATAAAGGAAAAGAAAAAGGCAAAGGCGAGTTTTCTCTTTTTATAATATTTTGAACTTTATGTTCAGTTAAGTTTTAGGTAGAGCATCAAAATGCTGTTTTACGGAAATTTAAGGTTTTGTTTTGAACAATTGCCTACATGTGCCACGAGAGTGTATAAACACGCGGACAACAAAATTCGTCCAGAAACAAAAATTTAAGTTTTAAGCAGATGCACATTTTTCAGCTAGGCATCTTTCAAATTTTAACTTTTTTTCACAGGTGAAAAAGGGGCTAAGGGTGGCAAAAAAGACGCCGCAAAAGATAAGAAAGGAGGAAAAGCCGGAAAGAAAGGTAACAGTTTATTCTTTTTATTTTATCATTATCGCCTACTATTTCAAACGTAAACCGTGTAATTTTTTGAATCTTTATACACGATTCTTTGACGCGTTTCATGCAAACTGCTTCAAAATATTTACAAAACAAAATTATTTCGAATTTACCTGTTTTTGGAATATCGTTTTTTTACTATTTCAAGTAAATTGTAACCTATTTTATAATGTAGTTGGTGAAGTATTTTTGAAAAAAAAATACTCCGTTCTGTTTTCTTACCTGGTTTAAAAACAGACATGGACTTTTTTACATTCTTTAAAAAAAAATTATTCACCCTAGGGATGCCAATACCAACATTTCCGATACCGATACCCGATATTTTGGGCAAAAGGTTTCGCAAATCCGATACTAAATGACGTCATTATTATTTTCAAAAAAGCAAAAATTGGAACGTGCAATGCTCACGTGTTGCAGGTTGTTTGACCAAAATCTGCTTTTGTTGTAAACGTTTAGCTATGTCCCCTTGTTTACTTAATATTTTTTTTTGATAAATGTAACTTTTAAGGAAAAATTATTGCGTTAGATCGCAAATCATGGTTGAAAAGCACAAATTAATTTAGTATTGGATCACCGATACCACCCTAGTATCGGACGAGTACCGATACCACCCTAGTATCGGACGAGCACCGATACCACCCTAGTATCGGACGAGTACCGATACCACCCTAGTATCGGACGAGCACCGATACCACCCTAGTATCGGACGAGTACCGATACCACCCTAGTATCGGACGAGCACCGATACCACCCTAGTATTGGACGAGCACCGATACTACCCTCGTATCGGACGAGCACCGATACCACCCTAGTATCGGACGACCACCGATACCACCCTAGTATCGGACGAGCACCGATACCACCCTAGTATCGGACGAGTACCGATACCACCCTAGTATCGGACGAGTACCGATACCACCCTAGTATCGGACGAGCACCGATACCACCCTAGTATCGGACGAGCACCGATACCACCCTAGTATCGGACGAGCACCGATACCACCCTAGTATCGGACGAGTACCGATACCACCCTAGTATCGGACGAGTACCGATACCACCCTAGTATCGGATCGGCACCGATACCACCCTAGTATCGGACGAGTAACGATACTTTAACTTGGCATCGGTTATTGGATCTGTGCCAAGTTCCTTTATGGTGTGCCAAGACAGTTTAGAACAGTTTCCAGATATGTGAAAAGATAAATTAGCACAGTGCAAATTCAAGAGAGTTAAACAAATTGAGATAATGTCAGGTGAAAAAGACGTAAAGCCAGAAAAGACAGAAAAGACAGAAAAGAAAGACGTAGAAAAGAACAAGGTAGTAGAAAAACCGAAGGCAAAAGGTAAACCAGCACCTTTAAACAAGGAAAAGGACAAAAAAGCGTCAGCGAAAAATGGCAAGTTATTTTGCGTAGGCCACTAAACAAAAAAGCGCTTAGAAGCTGGATAAAAATTAAATGATATTTATAATGTGCTTTTTTATTATGCTATAATAGCACACCCAAAACATGTTATTTTAAAACTAAATTAAAGCAGTGTTTTAAACAAGGCAATTTGAAATGATTTAAGTCCTAGTCAAGACGTTCGTAAAATAACTCAAGTCTAAATCGAGACGTTTGTAAAATAACTTAGTCACAGTCAAGTCATTTGTAAAATAACTTAGTCACAGTCAAGTCATTTGTAAAATAACGTAGTCACAGTCAAGTCATTTGTAAAATAACTTAGTCACAGCCAAGTCATTTGTAAAATAACTTAGTCACAGTCAAGTCATTTGTAAAATAACTTAAGTCCAAGTCAAACCAAGTCAAGTCACACTCAAGTCTTGAATCGGTGACTTGAATCCAAATCAAGTAATTTGCCTAAAATACTTAAGTCAACTCAAGTCATTTTATCGAAATGACTTAAGTAAAGTCAATTCATTTGACAACATCGACTTAAGTGCACATAAGACATTACAATACTGGATTAAATTGTTGGCAAAGTTTAACCCTGGCACAATGACAAACAAGCAATGTTATCTTGGTCATTTACGTTGCAGACAAGGTTAAGCCGAAAAAGGATGACAAGAAACCAAAAAAAGATGCGAAACCTAAAAAAGATGCGAAGTCTTCGAAGGCAAAGCCGAAGGAAGGCAAAAAGGCGAAACCGGCGAAACCGAAAAAGGGTAAAAGCGAGAAAAAGGCAAAAAATTCTTCAAAGAAAAAAAAGAAAAAATAAACAATCATACCATTTCTAACGCGTGTATTTTTACACTTTCGATATTTAAAAGCTCGTGGCTCATTGAAAGGCCATGTTTTAGGTCCAATTTAAAAAAATTTGTTCGGTCTTGATACTCAACACAAACATAAAACATCAAAAAAAGGTCCACCAGGTATTGAGTGAATGAATTCAAGTATTTGTTTTAACTTTTTGTGTAAAAGTCTTACAAAATACCCATGTATAGTTTTTTTACCCCAATTCGCAACAACAAAACCAAATAAGGTATCCAATTAATTTCTCACAATTTCTATTGCAACTTAAGAGGAAAACAGTTTTCCATGTGTTATGCAAGTATGATAAAACTAGAAGAAACGTTTACCTTTTGTAAAAATTACTAAAGTTAAAAAAAAGTCTAATTAGGTAGCAAATCGTAGCTGAATATTCCTATATCAATATGGTGTAGAATGAGCGCCGGTAACACCCTAGCTTAGGCTCGAGCTTGGGTTTTCAGAAAAAATAATTTTAGAACTGTTTTCAGAAAAGCACGTTTTTCGTCCAAAGCACGATTTTAATTAAACAAAATTGTGCAAACTTTTCTGAATTACCACGTTGGTATATGGCTTGACTACTGTTTTTTGACCATAATAATCAGACGAGTTTACCACTTTTTTAATAGTTTATAGTTTTTCTTTTATGTTATTGACATGACTTGAAATTGACTTGCTCTCACAATGACTTGACTTGGACAACCGATGACCTGGGACTTGACTCGTTATATTCGCAAAAGACTTTGACTCTGTTTTTCAAATGACTTGACTGGGACTTGAGTCATTTCAAAATGATTTGTTTACGTCACTGCAGTTATTCGATATTATCAGCCATCCCTATACTTGCGTTTAACCAGATTTGACAGGTCTCTCCTGACAGGTCTCTCCAAAGAAAAGGGCAGCAAAGCCCCCAAAACGCCCAAAGGCGCCAAACTGAAAAAGGAAAAACCGCAGAAGATGAACAAGGTGGCAAAGGCGAAGGGCGGAAAGGGTCTTTCGAAAGTCAAAACCCCGAAACTGGGCAAGAAAGTTAAGACACCGAAACTGAAAGGCGGAAAAAAGGGGCTCAAAGGCAAAATGAAAATGCCGAAAGTCGGGAAAATGAAGGGACTGGGTGGCAAGGGTAAAAAAGGCAAACTCGGTAAAATGGGTAAGATGGGCAAAATGGGTAAGATGGGCAAAATGGGTAAGATGGGCAAGATGGGTAAGATGGGCAAAATGGGAAAGATGGGTAAAATGGGTAAGATGGGCAAAATGGGTAAGATGGGCAAAATGGGAAAAATGGGTAAAATGGGTAAGATGGGCAAAATGGGAAAGTTTGGAAAAATGCCCGGCATGAAAATGCCAAGGGGTGGGGGTTTAAGGGGTAAAATGGGTCCGGGTGACGCGGTAGCAGGGGCGCAGGGGGCCATGAGCATCGCCGACGGGCTTCTACGCATCACTGGCCAGAAGGAAGCGGCGGCCGCGAAGGCCCAACAGGCAGCCTTTGGAACCAGAAACCGTTCCAAGGCCACTGCCCTCCTGGGCCACTTTATCTCGAACAAAATGGAGGACAGGGGGGGTATTGACGCTTGGACGGAGCTGGAAAGGGCTCAAGACCTCATCACTGGAGGACAGAAGATTATTGAGGACACTGATAAACAGTGGGATGAGATTGATGCCGCTGAGGAAGAGGAAGACAGCAGCGATGAGTGATCCGGGACTTGCTGGATCCCTGGAAAGTCGCGTTTTAAAATTAAGTGGGCGTTTGATTTTGTTTGGGTCGCTGACTGCGGTAAATCACACGGTTGGGTATGGTTTCGCCAAATCTGAAAAATTCGTCATACAAATCAAATTTGAACTTGTGTAACATATTGTCTGAAGCAATTTTGTCCGTTTTTGCTGACTAGATTTTTTATATAATATTTAGTGTTCTATTTTTTTATGTTAAGATTAAATATTCTACGTTTCTCGTAGTTTTTTTCACTTTTATTTTCGTAATATTTTTTATTTATTTGTTTATTACATATATTTATTTTTATTCTTTTTGTTGCTTTCTCCAATTTAATTTTGGATATTAGTTTATTGCGTTTTTAACCGTTATGTTTAATTCAAGAGAAATTAATAAAATTAATTTACTTGCCAAAGAAAGAAAACATATTAGGTAAACGAGTATTTTGTATTACAATTCGCCAATACATTTTCGTAAGTCACAAATAAAATAAGTCAATTATTCTGGTCAACGATGTTTGCTAAACCAGTTAAGAATCTTGATGTATTTACATTGAAAAGTGAGGGAGTATGGGTCCGATTAATGAGTCTTCATTTATATATTTGCCAAGATGAATCGACCACACTCCTACAAGATTTGAGATGGCCTGTCTTCGTGAGGCCATTCAGGTCCAATTCTTCCTTTAGTTCAGATACATGTGTCGCAACACGTCAGCACATCAAATTAATTCTTTGTTTTATCGCCTTAATGTTGCGTCATGAAAGTTTTTGTTTAAATTCGATTGCCGATATCTCTTGCTAGAGTTTGCAACGAATGCCTTGTTACACCAATTTTTATGCGTCAGAGCTGTATGTGATGTTACGTATATCCGTTTAATGTGAGCGCTTTGTTTTGAAATTCGCCTTATTGTCAACAATCCATTATTTTAGAATCGAACGCCAGTTACGTCACAATGTAGATCGAAGCGCTTTTGTTCAAGCCATATTTGGACAAAAATATTATTTCCGTCTATAAGAGTCGAGAGAAAAAGGTTTAGACCACGCCTTGTTATCACGTGATATTTTGTTAAGTATTATAAGAATTGATGACGTAAATCTTTCTTTATCGCAGAAATTTTCTTAACTGATTCTCGTCTATAAATAGCGTGTTCAATCAATATGAAAAAAAAAGGAGAGAGAGAGATAGAGGCTTTTATAGCTTCTACTCAGACAGCAAACTTGAGTGCTTTTGTGACTGAACCAAAGAGAGGCTTTTACAGCTTTGACTGAAGACAGCAAAAATTGACTGTTCATGTATCTGAACTAAAGAAAAGAATTGGACCTGAATGGCCTCACGAAGACAGGCCATCTCAAATCTTGTAGGAGTGTGGTCGATTCATCTTGGCAATTATATAAATGAAGACTCATTAATCCCGACCCACATCCCCACACATGAACAGTCAATTTTTGCTGTCTTCAGTCACAAAAGCACTCGAATTTGCTGTCTGAGTGAAAGCTGTAAAAGCCTTCCATTTTATATTGATTGAACACGCTATTTATAGACGAGAATCAGTTAAGAAAATTTCTGCGAACAAAGAAAGATTTACGTCATTAATTCTTATAATACTTAACAAAATATCACGTGATAACAAGGCGTGGTCTCAAGCCTTTTTCACACTTATTTCTGACGCGAAACATACAATTTTTACGTCAAAATGCGATTGCGAAACAGCTTCTGACTCCAGTTAAATGTCAACAGTTTGAAAATCACACTACCGGGGAAACCGACTAATGTTCAGACCGCGGTGTTTTGAAACATATACAAAAAAACGGATGTAAATACCTTGACGCATAAAAATTGGTGTCAGCAATTTGAATTTTTGCAAATTCGCTGCAGGGATATCGCAAACATTAGAATGTGGTTGCAAGAAATCTACGTAACGGAATTTTACCGAAAACTTTCCGCTTATCGTTTGCACATTGGCTGCAAGGAGTAACGCAAACATTTAAAGGATTGCAAAGAATTTAGGCCATAGATTTTTACTGAAAATTTTCCGTTACGACACATCGATTAAAAACAAAAATTCTCTGTGTAAACACAATATGACGAAGTGGCTACTATAAAAGCAACAACCACTTCTTAAATACGTAAATCACTTTTTTAGCTCTGTAATATTATTCACGTTTGCCGTTAATTACAACATACCTTAAAGTTAAACTATAGGCAGTTTAATGTAGCCTAATATTTTTGCTAAAATGTGGTCGGCAAAATTCGCATAAAAAATTCAAATGGCGGCCAATAGAAATCTCCGCGCGGGTTAAGATTTCTATGCCGTGGTGGAATTTTGTCCACAAAATAAGCAAATCGCCTGAAGGCATTCACACCAAGAGAAAGTTGTAAACGTTACTCCGCCCTTTAGATGCGATTTGAGTCAAATTTAAAGACCAAAACGTCGCTTTTTGTATATTTGCGAGCTTGGTGACAGGTGTAACAGGTACTGTGACTAATTTTAGTCTATTGTAAGGTTTTTGGTAACCTTTATTATAGAATAAGTGGCGAATTTCGCTCTTACCGTTACGCTAAATATTTTCAAAAGTAAACAACAAAAAATGAAAAATTTCAAAGTACTCTTTTTTTAAGTTCGGTTAAACATACTTTTGACTTTTCATTGATTCATTGATAAAAATAAATGTTGTAGGATTTTAGACCGGCCAAATATTGTTGTTTTGGTGCTTATATTAGTTTTGGTTGATTCAATGTTATCATTCAATTTTATCAAAACAAAGAGGAAAAGTGTATATTTATAAATCATATTTTTAGTTTGTCATTTCTATGTTTCTTTTTAGCTGTTATTTTAGTTTTATTTTCTTTAGTCATGAATCTGCAAAAACCTGTCGAAAAGAGAAGATAAAATTTATTTTTTACGGCGTTGGTGCTTTTCTTTATCTTGTACACAAAGCCGATTTTGGACTAAAACAATCTAGTCATGGAGTTAAAGGTCTGGGTGGACGGAATACAGCGGGTTGTTTGCGGAATTACGGAACAGACCACAGTCCAAGAAGTGGTCATTGCTTTGGCACAAGCAACAGGTACTTTGGTGAAATTATATTGTTTTAAGTCTGAAAGGTTCGCATATTGTTAGGGTTAGGGTGCGGGTTAGCGTTTGGTTGAGTGGGTCAAGTTATTATTAATAATAAACATAATATTACTTGACCCACCCTCACCCAAACGCTAACCCAAACAATATGCGTTGTGGTATGCAGTATTATTATTTTTTATTTTGCATGACTTTTCACGTACAATAGTGAAAGAGCGCCCAATTTTTGAGTGCCCAACAATATACTTTTATTATTGTTTGTTATGCTTTGGTTGCATGTGCCATACTTTTTTTAAACTTTTGGCATATTTGATATATAGATATTGTAATTTGTAGATGTTTAAATAATAATGTGATTAGTGTATCATTTAAGATTGGGTTTGGCTGATATATGTTTTGTAGACCTTTCCTTGAAATTGTTTAAACTAGTATTTTACTGCAATTTCAAAAACTAGATTTGAACCACATTTAAACTAAAATATAAATTTTATTGAAAATTGTTGTATATTGGAGACTGATGTTAAAACTATGATAGCTTAAATTAATAAATAATTGAATAATTCAGGTCGCACAGGGAGGTACACCTTGGTTGAGCAAAGAAAGAGCATTGAAAAGATGCTTCCACCTTCGGAGAAGCCACTTCAGGTATTGTCAAACACTACTGAGCAAACTAAACTACCAATAGAACATTACTACAGCTCTTGTTATAACTCTAATCCTATCAAGTCCTTCATAAGCTGTTTCTCGTATGTCATGTCAGGGTTGCCGCAAAGTCTTTGAAATGAGTTACATATTGAAAAGTCTTAGAATTAAATGTTGTATGCAGCTTAAAGTTATGTGTTAAGTAATACCTGTTTTACAACATTTTTTAACTATTTTTTATTGTGTTGATCAATAGCATTTATATTACATATACTGTTTGTTTTCAAATTTTTTTCAAAAAAACTTTGAGCGATATAATTTTAGGCATTTAAAAGGCTGTAAATTTTCTTTGAACAATCTTTGAATTTGTTTCATATAACTGTGTGGCAACCCTGCCTGTGCAAACCTAAGTCTTTATTGCTTTTGTTTTGCAGAAGGATAGGTAATGTTTACACATGTGTCTAGTAAAAGCCGAAAAGCTATTTAACAAGAAAAGTCTTTATAACTATCACTAGAACAGCCTTTATCTGTATATATATATCTATATTTTGACACAAACTTTAGATTCTTGCCAAGATGGGTGACAATAGCCACGAGGTGCAATTTATTTTGCGAAGGACCGGAGCTAGTAGTATCAGTGGTTCAGATGGCGTAATCACTCAAAACGCTTACAGGTAAATCCCGTATTGGTATTATAACAGCACTGGCAATAGCTGCCACAACATGGGTAAAAGTTTTTAAATGCATGAAGAGGCCTCCTAAAAGTTTGGATCTAAAACCAAAGTGTTTATGTTAATTTTTAAATCAGCTGACATGCCTTCCCTGTCCATATGGATGATGGGCTTCACAACAGAATTTCTTTTTTGGATTTATACTGATAACCGATTTATATATATTCTATATATATATATATGTCAATAACATAATTCAATTTTTATTGGGTAACATTCATTATGTATTTAACAATAGAACAATTATTTTGGTTTATTTACTTGTTATAATTCAGGACCCTGTAAAACCAAAACAATCACAATCTTTGTTAAATCAACAAAATCATATTCTATTCTCTCTCGTAACACTGGGTGACTAAAATGTAAAATGAAAGTAGATGACATATGCAAACTCAAAATTTTAGCGTTTGTTTGTTTCTAGCATAACCGGTATATCATCAGTCTACCTTTAATAAGAATAAATTCACAAATTGCTGGCAATGTTGGTGTGAGGTAGAATTTTAAAGTTTATAGCTGAGTTGTACCCAACTCTTTATATATATATATATATATATATATATATATATATATATAAATAAAGTTTAATATCTAACCGTGTCTTCGAGTTATGCCACTTTTAACTGAGATATTCTTTTTTCAAGGCAAAGTCTGCCTCCGCAGCTAAAACATCGACAAAAGAACGACGCCCTTTTAAACAGGAAAGAACCAAAGCGGAAATCTTTAACCATTTCAAGTAAGATATACTTTATATTTCAGACATGGCGAATGACTATTTTGTGCTGTTGCATTTTTTTAAAGAATTTTTGTTAAAAAAAAAAAAATGTATTTACAGTTTTCAAAGCAAACGCTCTTATTATTTCAGACATGGCGAACGACATTGGCATGAAAGCCAACTCAATAAACCCGGCCGAAAGAAGCATCGGCGAAAACAATGTCAAGGACAAACCGGCCATAAAGAAAGCCCTCATTCCTCCCCCACTACGTAACAACACAAGCTCGAACGTGGACCCACCCAAGCCCCAACCCCTCCCCAGCCCCACCAAAGTAAAAAAAGACACCCTGATCCCTCCGATCTTCCGTCAGGACGAACAACAACCGGGCAGTGGCAAAAAAAAGGCTCTGATGCCTCCAAGTTTTCGAAGCGACGCGAGCAAATCAAACGGCAGCCCCGCCGGCGAAATGAGAGCAAAACCGCCGGCGCAGTCGGCACTTTTCCGCAGCAAAACACCCGATCGCTTCCATCACCGGCGGACGAACAGCTCCAGTAGCAACAATTCTCCAGTGAAAACTCGTCCCGAGTCGGCCATGGCCATGACCTCCTCTTCGAGCAAAAACTCCTCAAAGTCTTCGGATGCAATTAAGGCGAGGGAGGACTTTACCCGTCTCGTACTTGAGCAGCACAAGCACATCCAGGAACAAGCGCAAACCTTGAAGACCATCACCGAAGAAATGGAGAAGTTTGAGGAAACGATGGAGAGTAAGGTCAAGTCGTCAGCTTCTGCACAGGTCTGTTGGGTTTTTGCGCTTGAAACTCTTTTCAATGTTTGGAGTAGAATGGTTGGAGGTTGTAGTAAGATGTAGAAGAATATCAAAGCCTATACAAAAGTGGGTATTATAATTTATACGTTTTGCCTATATTACGTTTTATTAATTCAAACTTACCAAAAATCTCACATACTTCTGTATTGGCTTTTATGTTCTTACTACATCTTTTCAATGTATTTTTTTATTTTCTATTCAACCTGAAAAGTATAGTCCCATAATATATATTCAGAGAATACATGCATACACAATATGGCCAAAGCAGCAATGGGTGAGAAAGACGTTTGAGTCAGCTGTGGAGTAGTTGAAAAATCAAACAAAGGCAAAATGTTTAGTTGGTAATGTGAATAAAAGAAAAATTGTTTGTAAAACCCAAGCTATTATAGCAAACATCCTGAAGTTGAATTATTTTTCTTTTTTTAAATTAGCTTTATTTAAAAATAAGTTACCACATACATGATTGGTCGCACAATTATAATTTTTCTTGCAAATATTTTTAAAATATAGCACCTTTGTATGCAAGGATTGACTATAAAGTGTAAAAAAAATAATTGCCTTAAATTTTATGAATATTAGCTGCAAATCATAGGTGAAATAAATAGAAACTGCTGAAATTTGTTTTTTTAATCAGAAATACCTAAATGCTTTTTATTATTTTTTTAAAATAATATGAAGAATGAAAAACTTGTTTATTATTTTAAAGTAAAAATAGCCTCTTTTGCTTTAATGTTAGTTGTGTCATAATGTGTCCGTACTTTGCCGTGTTGACAGTCTGTAAACTTTACATTAAAGGCTTGAGTTGTGTTGCCTATTGTATTGCATTATTGATTTTGCAATTGGCATTAGTTCAGAACTATTATGAGCAGTGCAATTTGCAGTGGCAGTAAAATTTATACAATACATTGTAAAATTGTGGAATATAGGTCAACCCATAGTGTAACCAATAGGATAGGTTAGCAAAATAGAAATGTGTTTACTTTGTATATCTCATTATCCAATTGACTGTTTTCAAAGTTGCAATTACCCTATATTGTTGTGCGTGGGAGTGCAAACAATATATATATATCAAAAACCATCAAGGTTTGGGCTTGATTTGACATAACAGCTTTACTATTTGTTCAATGTCTAAAGTTCTATAACATCCAGCCATTATCATAATACTTATTTAAAATGTCTTGGAATTCAACCTACTTCAGTATGGGCTTTAATTCGTTTTATGTCTTACTACAACCTCCAGCAATTATGCTCCAAAATGCGCTTACAATTTTGGATTCATTCCTAACCTACATCTTGAAACCTTTTCATTGTTACAAAATATTGGGCTTAATTTTGTATGGGCTTTGTGTAAGTAGTTTTGCTTGTAACTAAAAAAGCCTTCAGCATTTCTTTCAAAATAATAACTAACTGTGTTAATTTTCCACTAAAAATGTTGATTTTTCAACCCTCAGAAGGAAATTGAGATGCTGGAGGCAAAAATCAAGCAAAACGAAGTCGATGTTGAGAACGAGGGATCTTTGGAGAACCTTCTCTTGCAACAAGAAGATCAAAGTACTGTTGCCTTGAGTGGTGAAATATAGTTATTGTGTAACTTGGTCAAATATAGGAAAGTAATATACTCAAGCCTCCACGATGTAATTTAGGATTGTAGAGTAACCACCATATTCCATTAAATCCATTGCTTTAAACATAAGAAAATACTCGCCTTTTTCAAATTGTTTATATAGACTGTTTTGACCTGTTTTTGTATTTTTTAATTCTTCAGCAGTTTTGCCGAAAATTGTTCACTTTAGTTGAATTTATTTTCCTGCAATACATAATTTTATCATCATACAAAAAAAAACAAAGTTTCTATTTTTCATTAACACACAAAAAAGTAAAAAATGCAAAATCAAATTGTTTAATAAAAATAAAATAATCCACATTAGCTGATTATGACACAAGTGCTTATCAAACGTCCTTATTAAGAAGATGTCAATTTACCCGACCTGTTTGCCCTTGACATTAATTTTTAATTTTTTCCAGATTCCCAGCTCCATTCGCGAAGCAACAAAATGCAAGCGGAGATCGATTCTGTCAACCAACAAATCGCAGAAATGGAACGGAAGCTGGCTTTCCTCAACGAGGTAATTCAAGCACATACAAACCTTGTATTGCTTCCTATTTATGAAAAGATGGCAGTTAGACTCTTGGAAAAAGTTTTAAACGTGGAAAAAGGTTGATTTTGTGAATGGATGTGTTTTTAAACCAGTAAAAAATTATTATACAAATTTACAATAACGAGAATACAAATTTACAATACCAGCCTTTTTAAAAACGCCACACTGTCAGTAAATACAATGTTTTCAATGTTAAATGCTTACCTGCCTGATGATTGGTTTACTGGAATGATGTGGGACTTTTTTTTTCTAATTTTTTAGCATTGGAAGCTGTAACTATAAAAAGTCGCCTGCGTTTTCATTACAAGTTTGAGTTTTATTTGGCCTGTATCAATTTCCAGAATTTCTTATTATTTTAGGGGAACGTCGTTCCTGACCGCTCCGGCTTACTTTGATCAGTTATAATCGTTTTTGTTTACGTAAATTGCAATGTCTACTAATTCACGTCCAGTTGATGCCGATAATAATGAAACACGATATTAACATCGTTAATAAGGCAAAATTAAGAAAAATTGAAATGTAGATAATGCTCCTAGGTTATAAAGCCAAATAACATTTGTCTTGTCTCTTTATTGTTATCTACTTTTTCTTAGAAAATTTTTTAGAAAATGCTCTCAAGCTTAAAATGCTTAAATTATCTCGGAACATATTCAACACCGATACCATTTTAATGTTTTTTATATTGAATGATTCTTAGTATATTTTACTTTGTTTTCTAAACCATTTGTCTTATTTGATAGAACCATTTGTGTCAGCAGTTGTTTGTGTTTTTCAACAGGTCTTTTTAAGAGCCTCTTTTTTGTATCTTATAGGATAATATTAACAACTGACAGTGTTGGGACAAGCACAGGTCCTAAGATAAAAAAAAATGACAATATTTTATCAGCCAAATTTAACGTTAAGTGTTTCATTTTCCAGGAAATTGCAAGAGAGGAGAAAAGAAAGCAACAAGAAAGAAGATTTACAGCAAAAAACAAGTAAGTGCAGTAGTTTATTTAATTTTGGAGCATAATGAATGGGGGTTGTAGTAAGACATAGTAAGAATATCACAGATTTAAAGCCCATACCGATGTAGGTTTAATTTTGAACATCTTGAATATAACTCTTTGTTCAATTTCTTCAAGCTAATTTTGAATTTTTTTTTCCCAAAAAGATTTTAGCCTCAAAATAAAGGCCGTATTTGCCCCGAATAGCCAACATTTGATTAGAAACCAAAAAATATCGATAAACGTTCTATTTTTTTAATTTTTCTTACTTCCGGGCAACATCTTGAAAATGAATCAAGAGTTATTTAAAAGGTTTGAAATGATACCTACTTCTGTATGGGCTTTAGTATTCTTACTACTTAATTTAGTATTAGCATGAAAGAACTCTGACATTGTTTCACTACTGACATTTGACATTGTTTTATTACTAGGCGTGTGCTCAGAACTTGAAAATTACATATTAGGCTTTATGTGTTTGCGGTGTTTGCTTATGAATGCTACAGTGTTTGCTTTAAACCGTTTGAACTCCGTTTTTATCCAGTTCAAATAACTTGTATCACTACAACTGTCGGAAATAAGAAAGTGATTTCACTGAGGTAACAAACCAAAGGTGATGCAAAATTTGTGTTTTACAAAACATAGTTTTCCCATTTTTCTCATTTTTGCCAAAAATTGTTTAAATTTATTTTGTCCCAAATAAAAACCTAAGATTGAATGGGATTTGAGCTGTAACCATTTTCGGTTAATCGATTTAGTTTTTTCAAGAAAAAGTTTTTAGTTTTTACCTCAAAAGGCAAAGAACTTAAAGTATAATTACCAGTATACCAAAACTGAGCTTTTTTATTGTAATGAAAAAAACAGTATTATTTCCAATAACTTGTCAAATAAACATCATTGTTGTGTTTTTAAATCACACCACCTTTATAGTGTTGTGACCTTGTACCCAGAAACATTTATTTTTTCCATCATCGACGCAAAATTGTAACGTGTGCGTCTAGTTTACGATTTGGCGAGACGTCAGTCAAGGTTATAAATTATCGCCACTTGTGTGGGCATAAAGGGCTCTGTCGTCCACTTGTGACGTAACAGCTCGGTGACGGCTGGTGTTTGTCTGTGGAAGCGTTAAAACAGAAAAGCACCGATATTGACACGTGAAGTGTATTTGTTTGTAGTTGCAAAGTTTACATTATATTTCGACAACTAGACAATTCTGGTCATTGATTCAAATGGAATTTGTAAAATGTCAGTGTGCCCTATATTTAGTCTCTTTTAATCTCGACCTGAAAACTACATTAAAAACTGTTTTATTCTTCTTATTTTATTCTCAGAATTACTTGTAATATTGCACATCTATAATAACTTGTATATTGCCCATCTATATTATATTTTGGGCATAATGTTTGGAGTTTGTAGTAAGAATATCAAAGCCCATACAAAAATAGGAACGTTTCAACTATATCTTTATTATTGGTTATGTTTTTTTTGTTGAAAATAAATAAAGATTAATTTGAAATGTTAAAAATGATATTCTTACTAGTTTATATTTATGTTGCACATTGCACTTAATGTGTCAATTTTGAAATCACCTTTACCCTTGCAAAATAAATGTTGACTTCTAATGAAAGTCCTTTATATAAAGTTACAATCCTAGCATTGCCAGACCACCCTTCTGTAGTTTATATTTTGTGTGACTAAAGTATAAAGTTAGTTTATTGGCATTCTTATTGTATTGTGTAATATTTTAACCAGAACGAGTTTTTTTTTAATATAGGCAAATTATACATGAATTAGCTTACCAATTTGCGGGTATGAATCTAAATGTTAAGCACCTTAACATAAAATCGATTTTTTTTTATAAATTGATTTGATTTGATTGTGAATTAAACCTAATGGGGTCAACTATGAAGCACGAAACGCGAGAATATAGATATGCAGATTTTTTAAAATCATCGTTCTTTTAGATAAGTAAATGCAATTCTTCTAATACAATTGTGAACTTTCCTAAAAGAATTAACTGTAAATCTAGTTCTAAGTTCAACCCAATTGTTGTCGTTGTTTTGTGAATTGGGTTTGTTAAAACTGAACATCACCAATTTAATTTTTTAAACCTTTTTAAAAACGCTGAAAAAAAAAATCCGTTTATGAAGTCTTGCAAGGCAGTCATTTCATGATCGTATGCTTTTAGAGCTTCAGCCTGTGTGAGTTCTATTGGACAATAATAATCGTCTTACTTAAGTGACGCGCCCGCTAAGACGCTAAGTAATACGCACGCGCTAAAAGTTGTTGTCCTATCTCATTGTAAATCCTGTTATATCTAATTGTATTGTGTAATAGTTGAGCCGGAACGAGATTCTTTATATGGGCGAATTATGCATGAAAAAGCTACCAATTTGCTGGTACGAATCTTAATAATAACCACGTCCTTAACATAAAATCAATTTTTTTTCTAATTTGATTTTGAATTAAACTTGATTGGATCAAATATAAAAGCACGAAACTGAAGGATTTGGATGTATAGATCTTTCAACGTTCTTGTATATAAATGAATGCAATTCTTCTTAAATAAATGTGAACTTAATTTAAAAGGATCAACTGTAAATCTAGTTCAAAGTTTGACCCAATTTTTATCGTTTTTTTTATGCGAATTTTTAGTTTGTTGAATAACGAAATTTCATTTCTAAACCGTTAAAAAAAACGCTAAAAAAATCCATTTATAAAGTCTGGCGAGACGGTCATTTCACATTCGCCTTTGCTTCTAGAGTTTTAGTTTGTGTGAGTTCTATTGGACGATAATAATCGTCTTACTTAAGTGACGCGCCCGCTAAGACGCTAAGTAATACGCACGCGCTAAAAGTTATAACCGCCTCTCCCATTTCATTGATGTGACAGGCCGGTTCAAAAATCTCCACTTCAAAGCTAGTGGACTTTTCTTTACCGGACTCTGTATTTGTGCGGAAAGACCCTTGTGTATATTAGAAAAAAATCGATTTACGAAAAAAAATTTTAACTATATTTTGTTAACCATGGCATTTTCACTGTTTTGTTTTTCTAAGGTATTAATACAAAAATGTTAAGCGATCTAATTTTAGTTCTTTGTGAGGCTTTACATTTTTTTTGTAAGTCTTTCAATTTTTAATTGTCACTAGCCCTGTAGCTATACGGCCGATTTATTTACTGTAAACTCTTTCCAACAAAAGCAAAACGTTTTCGAGAAAACCTCGCCCGGCGTTGCGTCTGTGACGTAACAAGCGGCTCGTTTATCGCCGAACAAACAACATTCCCGGGCTTCTTACGCCCACAGCGCGCGGTGCCATCCCGTATGAGCCGGCAATTAATCGGCTTCTGTATGCTCGGATTATTTGATCCGCTAATTCAAATGCTTGAATGCACACGAGGTTATACGCCGCTTATACAGCGTTGCCAATAAATGCTTTGAATTGATCTACATGTAAAAAAGTCTTAAAAAAAACCTTACGTTTTTTCAAAGTCTTTGAATTGATTCACTTATTAAAAATTATTAGAGAAACCTTGTGTGTTTTTAAAAGTCTTTGAATTGATTTACGCAATGAAAAATCTTAGAAAAATCTTACGTGCTTTTCAAAGTCTTTATTTTATTTTATGTTCAGCTTAAGTTTGCGTTTTGAAGGGGCCCTTATGATCACTAGTGAAACGTTTTTTGATTTGTGTTGACCATGGCATTTATACCGTTTTACTTTCGAATTTTATTTTAAATACGTCAAGCTACAGCTATCCAATATCAAGTCTTAAAAAACATACAATTTTTGTTAAATTTTACGAATGTCCTTAATCTTTTTTATAAATTGCGTGGGAACCCTTTTATATCACGCGTGGCCTTTTTTGAGGGCCAGTTTGCAGTTCCCAGACTTGATCTTTAATAAGGCTAAGGCAGCCAATCTAATGTGCCTTTACGACTGTGATCTAATGTGCCCTGCCAGGTTGGTGCAAATGTCATTTAGAATAGCGGCCGGCATCTTTTTGGCCACGCAATACTGACTCTTTATAAAGCACAGAGAAATATATGGGTTTATTTTGGGTTCTTTTGCGTCGCAGTAAATATAGCAATTGGTCGGTTCCGTTAAAAGGCCATTTATCAATTGCCCCCAAATATTACAAGTTGATGTAGATTAGTCGGCTAAATTTCAAATAAAAAAATAAAAAAAATGGAAAAACAGCCAATCTAAATAACGTAAAACAGCGTGAAAAAAGTTTAAATAGCTCAAAATTACATATAAAAGAATTAAACTTAGCGTAAATAAGCGTAAAAACGTAAAAGGCACAAAAAATGCAGAAACTGCCCCAAAAAGTCCCACAAAAACACAGAAATTAAAAAAATCGTAAAAATCATATTTGTAAAATCAGTACAAGTAAGTCTGTCTCAAAGTGGCTGCTTTAAAATACCTCTTTTTTATCCATGTGCAAGCGACATAACATAGTCCTACATCCATGACCTCGCCCATGCCGACACAGGCCTTAATTATCGGAGTGGAAGGCTAAGTGCAGGTTGCCAATTCCTTAAGAAGGCTGGTCGCTCTTTAAACGGGAGTCTAATTGCCGATTAACTATCGGCACTGTGGCTTGTTGGTAGCTTTGTTTTGCGCCGTATAGGTAACCTCTTATTAAAGCTTTACACATGGTCATTAAGAGGTCCTGGTTGTCTATGCCTGTCGCCAAAAAGAAGCTCGGTACAATTTTGAATTATGTCGACCTTGTATTTATTTTGTTTTTTATTTAAATTTTGAAAATCTCCTCAGTGCGTATGCTTAGGTGTTTTCAATGTTTGTTTTTGCTTTTTAATATAACGGTAAACAACCATTTTATTAATCCTCATCATATTTATTTGTTTGGTTGTTTCCTAATGTAACTTTCCCTTTTTTACTTTTTTCTTGTCAACCAATATTTTTAAACAAAGTATTTTCGGTAAATATCTTTTTATTTGCTATTCCGCAGTGATTTAACTATTCTAGTAACTTAAACGAACAATTTCAAGAATCCTAAATAGTCAATTTCTGTCTATTTGTGTCAGCTTTAAGCGATAGCTCACTTCATCCAACCAATTTAAAACCCCTTGGTTTATACCTACATTTTGTTCATGTCGGTATTTTTTTTCCTTTAAACTTATGCACTAAAAGGTATATCTGCTCATGATGGCATACCTTAAATCTTTCTCAAAAAAAGTTCATATCTGACATGATGCTCATGGGGTAGAGTAGTTATTCTTGCGGATGTGTAAGGCCAGTTGCGCTTAACCAGGCGCAAAGTGTATTCCCTGTGGAATCTAGCCATGTATTACACCTGTTGCTGTAAGATTGTAAGCGCCATTGCTAACATTAAACCAGTAACATATATAAACACTTTATGGCACCGGGCTCCTTTATTAACCTAATACATAGGAACAGGCGTAGTAAGAATATCAAAGCCATACAAAGTAGGTACCATTTTGAACGTTTGGAATAACTCTTTATTCATTTTCAACGTTTGAAGATGTTGAAAATGAATAAATAGTTTTTCGAAATGTTCTCAAAATTCTACCTACTTCTGTATGGACTTTGATATTCTTACTACATAATAAATTAGGACAGGGCTTTATAAACTGAGGCCGTGACTCTTTAGGGGTACGTAGACTAATTTTAGGGTTCCATGAAGGCCTTATTGAAGTCTTGGTGTATAATTTGAAACACAGAAATCATTTTTCCAAAGAACAGAGTTTACGAAAAATACAAAACAGAAGTCGCTTCTGTACTTTAATCAGTGGCATTTTTGCACGGCTAAACAACCTGTGAATAAACGTAGGCCGATTCTTTATAAAGTGACCGCGTAAAGTAGCCTATTTCGTCGTGTTTACATAAATGGCGCAAATCAAAGTGACCTACGCCTTGCCAAAGTCAATATGATAGCTGCCCTTACCGTTAAAAGCAACTATGATTTGGTCGGCCCCTTTCGCGTCATGCGCATAACACACGATGTCGTTTGATAAGGCCAACATGATATGTGACCTTTAGGTGTACGTACCTTATCTTCTTGTGACATTAAGGCTACGGCTTTATCCACTAAAGCAGTTTTTCTACCTGTGAAATAAATACTTTCAGGGGTGCGTATGAAGCTCTCAGTTATATTCCACGCAAGTGTGTTTGTTGAGAACCAAAACAAAACAAAAACCCCATCTATTTTGTTCTGTGATATAAGGCTTTCATGAAGTACGCAAGAAGCTTTCGGTTATATTCAACGCAATTGTATTGTTCTAATTTCGTTTGCCTTAAGTTACGTTCTGCGTTGTACTCATTAAATCTACCTATAAACTAAAATCTATAGCTGGAACTGGTAGCAAGGTGATTTCATTTCATTTTTTAGTATCGATTAACCAATGTAAATTTAGGCAACGTGCTTGAAAAACAGAAGCTAAATGTCAAAAGTGGGAACCACTGCTATAGAGATAAATTCTTTTAAAACAAAACCCCTATCTTGGTTTGTTTGGTCAATCTTTTATGTTTTGTTTTAGGTTCATATTACAGCGATTGTGATACTAATATTTATTCCGATGACCATAGCCGATATTTTAGCAAAACTATCGCGATTTGATCCCATACCAAATGACGTCATTACTATGATTAAATAAGAAAAAAAATAATTATTGCCAAGTGTAGTGAAACGATTTTCAGGCTATTAGGATGAAATTAGATTTTGCGCCAAGAAGCCTATTTATATTCTGTTTTAAATGTCATATTTTTTCTGAATTTTACCTTTAGTGATAGAAACCCCAAAATTCCTGTTTTAAGTTGTTATTGGATCGGCAGCGTTACCACCCTAGTATCGGACAAGTACCGATATTACCACTTGGCTATGAGCCGATAGTATCGGACAACTCTATATGGCATAACCTAGCATCCTGTTCGTCGTTTTCAGTATTCCAACAGCCCACCCTTACATTATTCAACGCAAACCGTTTTATACTTGTTAAATATTTAATTCGGTTGCCATGCTTGGATCCAGTAACGTAATCGTTAGACAGGCACAAAGCTGCTCTATTTATGCTGTTGTTTATTTCAGTGGTCCTCAACAGGGGTTCCGCGGCGCCCTGATGTGCCATTTTTAATGCTCAAGGGTGCCATTAGGTTTAAGAATCTGATTTTTGCTTAATGGTAAACTTCTTGATACAACTGTTTGTCTACGATTAGAGTCCATTATCTCAAATGACATTTTCCTACATGCTTTTGATTCCAGTTGCATTTATAGTGGCATTTCAGTAAAATACTCGGCCAAAACTCCAGTCAAGGTGCCGGAAATCTATTTATTATTTTTGAGGGGTTCAGTAGCCATATAAGGTTGAGAATCACTGATCTTTTTTGTGCTTTACCCACTTTACGTTTACAAAAATTCCACTGAAGAGAGTTTGCTTTTATACCTTCGCTTAGTATTTGAGTCTTCGTTAAAAAAGGTTGAGAAATACTGCTTTTAAAGAAACGCTTTTTTGTTTTACTTTTTTAGGCAACTTGAAACCCAGAGCGACATCGAACGTCGAACCTCGGAAGTGAACAGGATAACGCAAGAACTGAGAACTGTGGAAGGCAGGATTGCAAGGACGGAAGAAGGTGAGTGGTAACGTAATTTAACTTGCTGTTTCATATAGTTGAAAATAAATAAACGATATGGTTGACAATGAATCAAGAGGTATTCCAAACGTTCAAAATGCTAGCTACTTCTGTATGGGCTTTGAAATTCTTATTACGTCTTGCTACAACCTACAGCCATTATGCTCCAGAGGTGTAGGTGTTTGCTACTTGTTCCGTTTCCAGCTTTTACTTTTGACGCAGAATCAAACGACAAGAAGTCCCACCTGGAAGCACTCAACCGTGAACTACGTCAGGTCAACCTCCAGCAGTTCATCAGACAAACCGGGTCAAAGGTCACCGTTCTACCGCCCGAAGACGTCGAAAAAGGTAACTGTGGGTCACACGATTAAGGGTAACTATAGGTCACATGAAAAGGGGTAACTGCAGATCACATGGAAAGAGGTAACTGCAGGTCAAACGAAAATGTTTTAAAAGGGGGTACGGCAGATCATGTCGCCCTGAATTTCTGGTAGGGAATTTGTTGTCAATCGTAACCCCAAAACTATTTATTTTAATTTGGGTAAGTTTAATTTTTTTTCGTTTTTTTGCCCATTTTAATGGAAACTTTTGAAGCCCGAAGGCGCTGTAAGAAAGTTACGCTATTATGCTAAATGGCTTGTTACAGTTATAATGTGCAACAGCAACAATAGTTGTTATCTAAGAGCTTTCACATTACTTATATGAATATTAATCGTATTTGCACTGGTTAGAAAAAAGCCCTGAAATTTTGAAAGTTCGGCGCCTATGGCTGCAGAGCAGGGGTGGGCAACTTCTCCGGTTGGCGGGCCAGATATGGGAAAATGAAGTACTTGGTGGGCCGGATTAAGTACTGCCAAATCGTGCATGTTATGTCGCATAATGGCGGCTAAATGGGCCGTATGTTGCCCGCCCCTGCTGTAGAGTGTAGAGTAATATACTTTCCCAATTACCGTAAAATCGTAACGCTTATATTTTAACCTTTCCACAGCATCCCCAAGAGACGTAGATTCCTTCTACCTGCCCCCCAAGGGGAATTCCCACCGGCCCCAGCCCATCGTGGGTACGTCGAGCGATTCGGGAGGGGTTTGGGTCTAGCCCACAGGATAAATGACGTGTGTACAAAGCGATTTTGTACTGCCGCGCAGAACCAGGCCAATCTCAAACCGTAAGAGAAGTATGCATTCTATGTTTGCCAATCATCATTATTATCGAATTGTGTTTTTTTCTTCTATAGTTTTAGTGACTGAAAAGAAGCGTTTTGTTGCTCAAAGGCCATTTACTTGTTTGTACGTTCTTGTTATTCCTCAAAAAAGTAACATTGTGCTTTTATTTTATGCTTCTATATACGTTCGGTGAACCTTGATCTTTTTGCATCTTTCTCATGGTGTTATAAAAATACTTAATCTTTTTTTTTATCGGTTCGAAGTAACGACACAAATATGAACCTAGACAATTCCGATACTTGGCAGTTTATTCCGATACCGATATTCTGCGCAAAAATATCGCGACCCGATTTGGAACCAGATGACGTCATCAATATGACCCACTAACAAAATTGACCGAATTGACAAAGATTGCATTGAAATGAGTGTTAAAGGTTAAGGGCCAAAATTTTCTTTTGTATTGGTGATATCTTCTCAGAAATTTTACTTAAAACTTTTTTGAAAACCTGGTTCAAAAAGTTTAAGAATTGCTCTTAAAAATGAATGAACCTCTAATAAGAGTTAAAACTGAATGTTTTGAATGCGAAAATCTGTAAAACTAATCCGAACAAGCAAGCTGTCACTCACCTAAATAGGGCTGCGCTACAAACAACGGCGCCTCCTCGCAGGTCCGCTCTGTAGTGACGTCACTGATGACGCAACCGCCAGCCGTGCAAGCCGACACGATGTAACAGTAGAGGGTGTAGGGCGGTAACAAAATAAAAAACTTTACGTTTTATCGTCAAATTTCGTCGATTAATCGCCAACGATACCATCCTAGAATCGAACGGTAACCGATACTTGGCATCGGGTATCGGCCATCCCTAAATTGAACTAAAGGTAGTTCATAGACCGTACAGTAATATCTACGCCAGGTGCTGTTTTACTCACAAAGGTTATACACACCGAAGTTATTTATTTGAATTCATATATGTGGTGTTATATAAGTGGGTGCTTTTTGCTGTGTAAGTTACGAAATTGCGTCAAATTGCTAAAATTTTGTTGTTGCATTGTTCCAAACGTTCCCGCTCCTAAAAAAGCAACTGTTTTTTATTGTGTGTTGCTGATGCCGCTGTCTGTACAAGGGTTTTGCGCTTTTGCTTACAAGTTTATAAAAACATCAAAATAACCGCTCCACTTTGAAAAGTTGCCGTGCAAAGTGACTTCGACATGGCATACTTGTAACTTTTCAACTTTTTTCTCAAGAAGTGAATTTGTAAGTATGTTAGCGCTAAAATTAAGGAAGGTGAAAGATAATTTTTTAAATAAACTTCCAGTTAGATAAAAGTTTTTTTTTATTTTAAGTGTTTTTGTCCAATAGGTTTGAAGTTTTCATTATTAATGCCGTCTGGCCTTCCAACTTAAAATTCGTATAATATTTTTTTGTCACACAGCCCTATTTTTTTCAAATTTCGAAATAATCTAACAAATTAAATGCTGGAACTCTACGTACACAAACGTAATTTATTTGTGTAGGCTGTTTGTTGTCAACAGACTGAAAATAACATCATGAGCTACTTTTAATCATGTTTACGTAAAACTTTAACGACGGGTTTCTCATCATACACAAAAAAACAGTTAAATTTCAATTTGATGTCTTATTGTTGTTTTTGTAACCTTTCTAACTGCTCAAAATGTAACCATATAATTTAAAAGTGGTACGACATTTCGAAAAGTTGGTTTTCTATGTTTGTGCAACTCTAACAACAAATATATATATTTATAAATAACATCTATATTTTTTATTGGATTACATTATGTTGAACAACATGCCTTTTATTTTCTAAATTTTTAATTTCCCTAAATTTTCTCCCAATTAACGATGCTTTAAAAGTTAAAAAGCTTTAAAAAAATTCACGTACCATAAATGCCAAACCTAAAAATATTTCGATTTTAGAAACATGTACGTTTGATATATTTATAAGCAAAAAATCGACATTTATATTTCGATTACCTGCGCTTATAGACAGGTTTCTCATCATACACAAAAAACATTTTTTAAATTTAATGTCCTACTGCAAAATGTAACTATATAATTTGAAAAGTAGCACCACATTTATTTAGATAAGTTGTTTTTCTCCGTTTGTGCAACTCGAACAACGAAGTTATATATTTATAAGCAAAAAATCAACATCTTTAATTCGTAAGTGTAAATTCCTATTGTTGCAACACGCGCTCCAATTTTTTCATTCGATCAAAAAATACCCGATTTCATTCCCACATTCGCTCGCATTGTGATCTCCAAATGTGCCTTACGTCCCAATGGCGTCATAACCATTGTTGCGTCACTTCCGTCTGATGACGTTGCACGTAAATGACGCAACCGTGCGCACGGATCGCTGTTTAGATTGACGTTTTTTAGAAGTTGTTTATTTTTTCTTGATTTAAAAAATTATAATTGTGTCGACTTTTGATTCGTTTTAAAAGGATTTGTGTCGCAACGTTCGGCTTTGTGATTTATTTTGAAAGTCATTTTGCTTTTTTGTGAGTATTTTTTGTCTTTTTCTTGACCATTTACATCTGCGGTGCGTTTGAAGACCAGGTGAAACCAATTTTCTACGTTTGTGGGTGAATTCGCTGCAACATACATAACCCGGGTTTATGATTATAAACACAATGTTTCGAATTTCGCAACAGCATTACATTTTTCTACATTTTAATCTTCGATTTTAAGCAACAAGTAGAAAATTAAAAAAAAAAATTTGGCGTCCCTAACTGCTTACCAAATCCCAAAATTATTCTTATCAAACTTTCCTCGATTTTCCATGAACTCTGTTCTCTGGTAACGCACCAAGGTCTAGTTTGGTTACGTAACGCTGTTACATTATCACCAATGACATCACCACCACACTGAGGTCTGGCATCGATCTGTCTGCCTTGATTAGCGTTGACGTTTTGACGCAAAGTGACAGATATTCTGCAAAGCGTCATACGAACAACTTAATAAAAACATAGATGAACAAAATCGAAAAAAACGCAAAAATTATTTTAATCGCAAATACGACGCTTTTGGTGATTACCATTATAGCAGAAAAATAATATCAGCCTCTTAGCTTTTTTAAATTTTTCCAAATTTTCTCTTAATTAACGACACTTTAATGTTAAAACCACGAGCAATCGTTTAAAATTTTCCAAGAATTGAAATTAAAACTGTTTTGATTTTAAAAATTGAAAATAGTTTTAGAAACATGCATGTTTGTCCGCTGATTATATTGAACAACACGCGTTATATTTTCTAAATTTTTAATTTCTATAAATTTTCTCTCAATGAACGATGCTTTAAAAAGTTTAAACCACGGAGATAGCGTTAAAATATTCCAATTACCCTAAATGCCAAACTTTTGATTTGATAAACATACATGTTGATTGTGAACAACATGCCTTTTATTTTCTGAAATCCCGCTGCTAGAAGTTGTATTTTACCCCGAGCTCCCTGTGTTATTTGGCAAATGCTTTGTCATATATTTACCGTGATGTATAGGTGATATACTAGCCCAACGTCGGCTAAGCTTATATGCGTGTCAAAAATAAATGCGTTTATAATGTTATTTACATTGTTTCACTGATATAGTTTGATTTATTTATGCAGAAATAATCGAGAAAATTTGATATTTGTTAATATTGAACGATTAGTAGTATTCTTTATTTTCAGAAGAAAAAAAACACATGAATTTTGTGTTTTTACTGATAAAGAAACAATATTTTATCATTCTAAAGTTTTTTACACTTCTGTAATAAACCTGCAAAATGTGCATAACCTAAAATCTGATTCACACAAAAATCCGCAAAATTCCGTGATTTTCCTTCGCCCTTAATCACATTAAGGTACAAAAAGCTTTTCAGACAACTCCACGTATCCGCTAGATTCCGCTTTTTACCCATGACACATTGTCCACGGATTCCGCTTTTCAGCACCAACCGCTTGATCTTAATCTCGCCACATCAGTATTACTTTTTCCCGTGTTATTTTGAACGCAGTGTGTACCCGCGCATTCGTTTTTGTTTCGCTACTTTCTTTACACGATCTGTGAATAAAGTTGTTGGATACACCTTGGATTTTTGTGGAAAAAATAACTTTCAGATTTATACGTATATACCGGTTTTCGATAATATCGGAGCCTATGCCCTATACCGGCTTGTTTCATTCTTATTTACTTGATTAAAGGGTTATTTGGCACTAATATCAATTACCATTAGGGATGTCCTAAGTATTACAGTTTATTTCAATACCTGATATTTTGGATAAAAGTATTACGATTCGATACGAAATTACGTCATAACTATGCTTATACAAGCACAATAGATAAAATTGAAACTGAAAAAATCTACTTTTTTGCAGATTATTAAACCTAAATTTGCTTTAGCGTCACAAACTTTAGTTGCCACCCGTTGTTATCCATGTTTTTTGTCATGTTTTGATATATTTAACTTCTGAAATAGAAATACTGCGTTGAATAGAAAAAAGCTAAAATTCCGATGTTAGTTTAGTATCGTGGCGGCACCGATACCACCCTAGTATCGGACGATTAGCGATACAACCACTTTGCATCGGGTATCGGCTCCGATCCCATATTATCGGTCGTCCCTGTTTACAATAGACGTTTTTTATTTTATCGATCCAATGCAAACTTGAAAAACACTTTTCAATAATCATAAAAGTATATCTAGTTAAGAACAACAGCAGAATATTCTAGCAAAGCTAGCAATTCAGGCCAGACGCTATTAAAATATTTTACTATAATGTATTTATATAAATATATATATACATATCTTAAAAGATCTTTTTATTTTGTCTGTCTTAAATTACTAGCAAAGGGAAAGGTGATTTCCAATATCGCGTATTCAGTGCAGCATAGTTAATAGTTATGAACATGATTATTATACAACGTACCTCTCGGCGTAAGACAGAAGCTTTTTTATTGAGAAAAAATCACTGTTTTCGCATAGCCAACATTGCGAATCACTTTTCTAGCATACACGCTGTACAATTTCCTAGGTTGTTCTTCACAAAAACAGTAAAATGGTTGTGAAAAGTTGTTAACAATTTGTTGTTTTCGAACTTCGCCACTCTATTTCTAAAAATTGATAATTTACTTTGGTGCGGTGGTCAGCAATAATATTAGCAATGCATTTGATTTGAGTTCGAGAGTGTTACAGAATATTAATGCGATAGATTTAGGATTTCATTAAAATAGTTTGCCAATTAAAGTCGAAAATTTTGTTTTGACCAATCCATTCCAAAAATTTGTCGAACAAATTCAATCGCAAACGGCAAGCACATTTTTTCTATTGCATCAAATCAAACGCTCAACTGTAGTGACTAACGTTAAGAGGAAACATGACTGGTTGTATTAATATAATTTTGGCGCTTATCGTAGAGTCGGGCGCTTTTTGTATTGCATTTGTGAAATTGTTTCAATCGCATTCGTATTCCGTGAATGAAATTCAAGCAAGCACTACTTGCACAGCCCACAAGTTGGTAAAATTTGCTTCGAATGCAGAATTGGGCAACTTGATTTATTTTACCTTTTTCAAAAGCAGTTTGAAACTAAAATTAGAGCATTTCATTTTTTCTAGATTAGATTAGATTTAGAATTAGATCGTTTACGTTTCTTGAATGATTTTAGAATTAGAATTACTGACTTAAAAAAAAAATAAATTATTAATTTGGATTTAAACTCGAATTCCGCTTAATTTACTTTAAATCGCAATTTTTTCTCAGGGCAATGTAAATGGAAAATATTCCTGTGATAATTTTTATACGTTTTAGCACAGCGTATGCTTTTCAGACTCGCATTACGTCGTTGCCCCACCAATTCAAGTTCTTTGTTTCGACTGATAAAAAACGCCGTTGGATAAAATAGATTTTTTGTTAAAATGCGAATTTGATTAGAATTAGAACACATAAGCAATTGACAGATTAGATTAGAATTAGCCGCATTTCGCTCTACTTCGTTAAATTAGAAAACTAGAAGTATCTAATCTAATTGATCAAGTCTGCTTGCAAGAACTTAGGTCTAATTTAGTCATGTCAGTATATTGTTGGGAGTTTTTTCTGTGGAAAAAATTTTAGAATCCTTTTATGGCAAATCTTAAGGGCTCACGCGCCATTTAAACAAGCGTTTTTTTAAATTCACAAGGAGTGTTGTAAAAAAAAATTATTTCTTATATTATTATGCAATTTTACAAATCAAACCACCGGTATTTTTTGCAGCTGACTATTACTTGTTGACCAGATTTTTCTCTCAACTATGACAATCTTTCTGTGTGAAATTGAATAATTTAACTTCACATACTTATGTTAACTATTTTTGTTTTTTAATTTTTTACGACTAGTGACTATGAGTTTTGTCCGGGTGAATACGTTATTGAGTTAAATATAAATCGCATAAGACTAAATTACAAGTTGTACAATTGACCAAAAGGTTACCGCGATAGGCCAATACCAGTCAATTTGCTAACCATGCGCTTCAAAAGTATTGCATAGCTGGTTGGTAAAAGGCAAAAGAGTTTGTTTTGGAAGCCAATATAACACCTTATGACAAATATGTGCTTTAGCGTATTGTAAGTCTACTTTTTACTTGCTGTTGTCGTTTTGTTCAACTGATCAAGATGCTTCAGAATGAAGAAACGACAAGCGAACCAGATTTTATGATGGAAGAGGTAAATTATTTTGTGCAGTGTTTCAAAGACGTGAGTCAATAACTTGAATTAAGTGCACTTGATTCAACTTAAGTCCTTTGGACAAATGATTACACTTAACTTAAGTCTTTTTGGCAAATGACTTGACTTGACTTAAGGCTTTAGACTAGGGTTAAAGTAAAATCTTTTCATTGAGCATTTTTGCTTATAAAATTGGGTTATTTATATTAATTTAAGCATATTGCTTACTATGTGTTGCATTATCGGTATTTTTTTAGTTGAGTGGTTGCTTGTAATCAAGTACTTTCCAAATTTTGTTTAACCTTTAATTGTTATTGCAAGGACTTAATTTGGAATTGCCTTGCTCCAATTTCGACTCGACTGGTGATTTATTAAAAAAACTTTACTTAGACTTGATTTGTTTTACAAATGACTTAACTTGGATTTTGTTTCGTCCCTACTTTACCGGAAGCGAAATATCAGACGATATCATCGGCATATCGGTTTTTATCTAGTAATAATGTCATTTAGTATTATATCAGATTGACAGTATAGTTTTGCCCACAACAGGGTACGTATTTAAAGTCAAGTATCGGACATTCCGAACTTTTGTCACCCAGCTTCCACATGAAGGCGACCACATCTCGAACTTTTTAGTTTCATCTATTTTTTCGTTAGGACAAAAGTAATGACGTCATTTAGTATCTGCTTCGATAGCAGTATACCTTTGTCTAAAATATCGGGTATCGTTTACGAAATAAAAAAATCAAGTATGGAACATCCCTAAACCCCAACTTTTGTCACCCAGCTTTCAGACGAGGATGACGACACGCCGATCAAGGAAGCAACTTACCCAGTTCCCCAGGTGATTTTCAGGAGCAACAATCTCATATACAGGTGCTTTTACGTCGCCTACCTAGCCTCGTTTGCAGTCTACCTCTACATTCGGCTTTTGTTCACGCTGGACGCCCCGGCTGGCATCAGTCAGGTCTACTGCGTGTTCATCGCGGTACTGGAGTTCACAACGGCCCCAGCGCTCATGATTCACGTGAGTTGGTTTCATGATTCACGTGAGTTGGTTTCATGGTTCACATGCGTTTGTGTCATGGATTACATGAATTTGTTCACGATTTACTTGAGTTGGTTTTATGAATTATGTGATTTAGGTTCCAGATTGACGTGAGTATAAGTTCCATGTTTTACGTGAGTTGGTGTCATGGGTTACGTGCATTGATTTATGGTTCACGTAGGCAAATTTCACGGTTCATATAAGTCCGTTAAATTAGGCCTAATCATGTTTCACGTAACTTTTGTGACTGCATTCCCACTAAGCGTTCTGTTGCTTGGAGTTAATTTTAAATTTAATTTATGAGTTTATTCGAGTGTTTAGGCTTTGAGCTTATTGAACTAGTTTAACTCTAGCAAATGTTTAGGCCTTATGCAATGGTTCTAGCTTAACTTTATTATGCTTAGGGGTTTATACTATGGTACTGTATTAACTTTATTTTGCTTATGGTTTGTGCTTATGGAACCGGTTAAACTCTATCCAATGTTTAGGCCTTATGATGTATCCTGGCTTAACTTGATTATGCTTAGGCCTTATGCATGATACTGTCTTAAGTTTATTATATTTAGGGTTTGTTCTTATGGAACTGGTTTCACTTTATTATGTTTAGTGTTTGAGCTTATTGAACTGGTTATATCCTACCCAATGTTTAGGATTATAGAACTGGCTTTACTGTTGCTTATGTTTAGGGGCTCTGCTTATGGAACTGGTATTCTCGATCACCACCTGAAGTTAACGAAAAAGAGCACTCCATGTTCCACACCACGAGAATTCTTGTGCCCACATTTAAGGTAAGAATCAAAAGCAAAATAGGGACAAACCACTATCCACCAGAGAAAACTTAGAACATATTTCTTACTGGAAAAAGACGTCACGAAATTGCGTGGTAATGGGGCATCTAAAATAACAAATTTCAGAAATCTAAAGGTTATCGTTTGATCTAATGAATAAAATAGTAAGTCAAACCCTAGTATGTAACTCAAACCTTAAATACATTCAAGAAGATAGCGGTATGACCTTGTGAAAACCGGACATGGCCTATTAAAAAAGAACATTTCCCTGAACCGGGTAATTTCAAGACCAGAACGCCTTCCCAGGAGCAATTAATTATTTTCCTAGTATGCGGTTCCAGCTTTTTATCACTGCACACAGCAGTACAGAAACCACGAGAAAGTTAGGGCGACGCTCAAAAACAACATGAAGCTTTTTTTTATTTTTACACATGATTTATAAAGGTACGACGTACCCTAAAATCTTATTTTACCGTGCGATAAATGACGACGCTGCAGAAAGACAGGAAGACTCCATAGAGAAAGTTGTCCAACTAAAGTAAATTTTAGTTAACTGGATAAAGTTTTAGAAAATTTCTTCTATTTTATCTAGGTATGTCTCCAACGAAGCTTAGCATTTCTTTTTTTCCATGTGGTCACTTTATCTGCTGCGTTTTGTAGCAGGACTTAACCTTTTGTCCGCCTGGAAAAGGCAGTTACATATAAATGCTCTTTTATAAATATACCTAAATAGTCTATGACTTGTTATATGAGAAAAAGTCTAGTTTAAAATGAACTATTGTACGCTTTCGTCCCGGCTTACCTTCACCACTGACAGCTGACTTCTTTCCAACCCCGTTGATTGAAAGCCGGCCCCTTCCCAACCCCATTGAAAGTAGAAAAGACACAGATTCCGTAGAGAAAGATCCCGATAATAATAAAGCTGCGTTTTGTAGCAGGCCTAAAACCGCTTTGTCCTGGAAAAGGCAGTTACATAAATACTCTTTTTTTGCATATAAATACTCAAAACTTATAATATGCAACATGGACTATATTGTACGCTTCTGGACCGGGTTACTTTCACCACAGCCCACTGCTCATTTCAAGCTTTAAGTTGTTCACAGGAGCCACTTGAGGTTGTGTCCGGGACAGTCCGTGAGATAATCCACCTGGACGTTCCTGATGGTCTTCATGTCCACGTCTATGTCCTGGATGACGGATGCAGGAAGCAGTTGGAAGAATGGGTCCTCAGCAGAAGAACAAAACGGTGAGTTGATCTCTTCCCATACCCTGAGTTTTACCACTATGCCAAGTTTACCAGCTGAATACTCTGGCAAAGCTAGTAATTCAGGCCAGACACGATCTTTTAGTAATGTCTGACCTGATTTGCTAGCTTTGCTGGAGTATTCTGCTGTTACCGGGAATTAAGGTCGATATTTATCTTGTAAGGGTCAAGGTGATTTCCATCTCAAGTTTAGTGAGTCATTATGCTAAAGAGTGTGCGAATATATATATACAAGTTTAGTGAGTCATTATGCTAAAGAGTGTGCGAATTGATTACATTTTTCTCATTTGCTTAAATACTATATTCTCGTTCCTTGACATGGCTACAATTTTGTAATACTTTGTTAATAACCACTGTTGTAAACATTTTACTTTGAAATAACCCAGTTAAGTCATATGTCCAAAAGACTTACGTCAAGTTAAGTTATTTTGTCCAAAATGCTTAAACCAAGTTAACCTATTTTGTTCAAAAGACTTCAAGTCAAGTCATTTGTTTAAAAGACTTAAGTCAAGTCAACCATTAGTCCGAAAGACTTAAGTCAAGCCAAGTCTTTTTGTCCAAAAACGTCAAGTCATAAAAAAAACAGTCACTTAAGTGCACTTAATCAAGTCATTGATTGACCTAAGTCATTACAACACTGCCAATCGTTTTTCTCTAGTCACGTGTTTCTGCATTATATCGCGCGTCCAAAGTTGAGCGGAAACCCACATCACGCCAAATCCGGCAACATCAATCACCTGCTGCACTTCATCTACGACCGGGACGAGCCGGAAAACGAATGCGTCATTGTGTTCGACGCAGATTTCATGCCAAAGTGGGTGGAATTTGTTTTGCGCAGGTCAACGTTTTTTTATCTGAAAACCGTTATAATCACAATTTTCAGTAGTAATCTTCAGAATATGTAAGGTATTAAGTAGGTTTAGTAAAGCTTATTTTCCTCAAAACGTTTACTAATTTGACAAAGTGGCTAAAGGAACAGCTTTGGCTGAGTTTTTATGTATTTAAAATAGGTTCGTCTGGCATACATTTGAAATATATGCCAGACAAACCTATTTTAAATGGACTATGCCTGGTAGCAACCGCATATTTATTAAGTTTGTGTATAGGCTGTAAACCAAATTAGATTTTTTTATTTGTTTATTTTAATTAGTCGTTATGCGTATGACTTTACTAAACAATTCACTTTCTGGACGTAGTTAAAGTAAATAAGGATTTATGCAGCTTCTAAAACGATTCTCTCAAGAAGGGAATTGAGTTTTACCTAGCTCTCACAGCGTCTCTATAATCCATTACTGTAGGCCTATTTTTTTAGGTGTAGGTAATGACTAATATTTTGGAAATGGATTTGATATTTTAACCTTGTTTTAACTAAAAATAAATGGCAAATAGTATAGGATCGTGGAAGTATTTAAATTGTTTTTAATTTGCATTGAATAATTTGTTATGTTTAGCTGGGTTAATTCTGTTTATAGTTTCTTATGGTGGTTAATATCGCCTCGTTGTTTTAATTATCATCAATGTGTGTTTACATTAACTAAAGTTATACAAGTTAGTATCGAAACGTCGATGATGTCGATCTACTCGACGTTTTAGGCTTCGAGATTCATTATAAAGTATAGAAACTTGGTTTGCTAAATCTCCTAAGAAAAACTTGAATTCCTATCCCTTTGCTTTTCCAACGAACAGACGGGAGTTTCTGACGAAGGTTCTTCCCGTGTTTTCTGAGCAGCGAGGAAAACCGATCGCCCTCGTCCAAACTCCCCAGTACTTCTACAACGTGAACCCTGATGAAGATATGTGGGATCATATGAACACTTCGTTCTTTCACAGGCGAGTGGGAAAAACATATAAACAATAACATTTATAGCTCTTTCTGTAAGTATTTAAGATACAGCAGTGCTGTAATGACTTAAGTCAATGACTTGACTTAATGACACTGAAGTCATTGTGTTTAAATGACCTGACTTGATTTAGTCTTTGCGACAAATGTCGTTAAAACGAAGTGTTGTTATTTAATCTTTTTTCAATAAATTGGGTTATTTTGCTTAATTTGTGCACATAAAAAGAAGCCTATTTCTACAGGCGAGGTGAAAAAACAAATAGGCTTAACGATAGTGGTTCTCAACCTCGTTGCACAAAAGTCCATGGCTGAATAAGTTTTATGAAAAAAAAATTTATAAAATAGATTTGGCATAAAAAGCAGCAGAACCTATTTCAAAGCAGATTATTTATTCAACCGTGCATTAGTGAAAGATTTGCTGCTGAACCATAAATTTACATTTTGGTTTACATTAAAAATGCTTTCATTTCATTAAATTGGCAAAACTTTTAATTTAAAAGTGGTTAAACGAAGGAAATGTAGGGAACCATGCAATAAAATCTGTAGTGTGGCTTAATAAATTCTAAAATACGACAAACTAAGCATGAAACTCCAAAATAAAGAAATAATCACATTAGTGTTTTCAAAGACACTGGACTAAGCACAAATTAAAGAAATAAGCACGGTATGGTAACCCTGGCTATAAACAAGCTTGTAATTTTTTGAAAAACAGGATCGAGCCCTCCTTGGACAGATGGGGAGCCGTCAATTGCTGCGGAACCAACTTTGTAATCAGGTCAGACGCGCTTAAGGAGGCTGGCTATCTACCGATCGGATGTTTGACGGAAGACACTCTTCTTTCATTACGGCTGTGCGCGATGGGTTGGGGTGTTGCTTACCACCATGAGGTAAGTCCGGACTTTTGGTTTTCCTTGAAATATTCGGCATTTGCATTGGTATGAGAAAAAAATACGATTTGAACCAAATTGATTGTAAATTAACCAAATGTAGTTCAAAAACACGAAAAGTAGCGACACTTTGAAGAAGTCTGAAAAACATTGTTAGTATATCTGAATAAACAACGTAGCATTGTAAGGATTAGGTAGAATTATTAGCAAATAAATAATCTAAATAATCAGGAATTCAGAGATTGATTTATCGTGCAGGGTCAAGGTGATTTCCAATATCACATATTCAGTGCATACATAGAACACAGTCTCCCTTTGCAACTTACAAACGTAAGAAGTGATGTTTGTCTTCACTTTCTGGAATAAACGTTTTTTTTTGTATCATGATAAGGAATTTCAAGGCCTAAAAGGTCGAGTAAATTGACTTCATCTTAATTATAAGAAATTTTAAAACTAACTTTTAGCTTCTTCAGTTAATAAGACTGAGATCAAGGCATCGCTTATGAAAAGTGGTTCACAACTGTCATCAACTTTTTGTTCATATGCTCAAGATCCTTGCCGTGGGCCAAGCTCCCAACGAGATCGCCAGTATCTTCAAGCAGAGAGGCCGATGGTGCAAAGGCAACATCCAAATCTTCCTGGACGAGTTTCCTCTTCTAAAATCCGGACTCAGTTTACCTCAACGCCTCTTCTACAGGTTCGCTTTATTCATTTTTGGTCATAAATAGGGATGTCAGATGCTTGGTATTTTATTACGATACCGGTGCCGGATATATTGGTTAAAACTATCGCGATCCGATTCGGTACCAAATGACGTCATTGGTATGGTTGAACAAACAAAATATGTGAAATTGAAACATTCATAAGGCCCTTTTTCATGGTTATTAGGCCAAAGGTTGCATTAATTTACCTTTCAAGTTTGAATCGCTGCGTTGGATCGCTAATCTTAGATGAAATTCCAATGTTATTTTGTAATGGGATGAGCGCCGATGCCAGCCTAGTATAAGACGAGTACCGATATGACCACTTGTCATCGGGTATCGGATCCGATCCGATATTATCGGACGAGTACCGATACGACCACTTGGCATCGGGTATCGGCTCCGACCCGATATTATCGAACATGCCTAGTCCTACATAATGCTCGGTATTTAGTGCGGTCGTCTGTTCTGATGCCAAATGCCACAAGTACTATAGTCAAAAAGGCAAAACCACAACCTTTAACGTGCCAAACTTAAATTGCTGGCTATAGGTAGCATTTTAGTTTTAACTGTAAAATAGTTTTTGTTCTGACAATTAGTTAATCTAAAAAAACAGACATCATAGAAAATACTACTCAAACTGACGTTTTTTTGTCTCTTGTTTCATATCCCAGTTTAACCAGTCTGTCAATTTCGTTTTTTCGTTTCACCAAAAGTTATGAACATGGTGTCATTACCTTGCTTGAAAAGTCAGCTACTGATAAGCTGTTGACTGAGTTCTTATTGAAGAAACAAAAAATGTGCGAAATAATGTCCATTTTCGGGTCCCAAAAGGACAATTATTTTGAAAAAAACGCGTCCATTTTTGGGTCCCAAAAAGACATATATTTTGAAAAAAAACGCGTCCATTTTTGGGTCCCAAAAAAACAACTATTTTGAAAAAAAACGCGTCCATTTTTGGGTCGCAAAAAAACAACTATTTTGAAAAAAACGCGTCCATTTTTGGGTCGCAAAAAAACAACTATTTTGAAAAAAACGCGTCCATTTTTGGGTCGCAAAAAGACAATTATTTTGAAAAAAACGCGTCCATTTTTGGGTCGCAAAAAACAACTATTTTGAAAAAAACGCGTCCATTTTTGGGTCGCAAAAAACAACTATTTTGAAAAAAACGCGTCCATTTTTGGGTCGCAAAAAACAACTATTTTGAAAAAAACGCGTCCATTTTTGGGTCGCAAAAAAACAACTATTTTGAAAAAAACGCGTCCATTTTTGGGTCGCAAAAAAACAACTATTTTGAAAAAAACGCGTCCATTTTTGGGTCGCAAAAAAACAACTATTTTGAAAAAAACGCGTCCATTTTTGGGTCGCAAAAAGACAATTATTTTGAAAAAAACGTGTCCATTTTTGGGTCGCAAAAAAACAACTATTTTGAAAAAAACGCGTCCATTTTTGGGTCGCAAAAAAACAACTATTTTGAGGTCAAAAAGTGAGAAGTTGTAGTCTCAGCTTGTCTTCTATTTTCTTAAAAAAAAATTTGTCAAAAAAAATGTCAAAATTAAAAAAAAATTGTGCAAAAAAAACTGTCTTGTTTTTTTTTCTGTTTTTTTTTGTCGAAAGTTTTTTTTTTATATTTATATTGTGTCTTTTTGTTTTTCCAGCTCTCTTGGATTCAGCTACATCTGTATCGCGATCTCAACTCCCATTTTCCAGCTGATCCCGGTCTGGGCGATCCTCTTCGGCCTCTGGCCGATCTCCCGGATCAACCTGGAGTTTGCCATCAGCTTCATCGTTTACTACGGACTCAGCAACATCATCCTCCTGTGTCCTCCATCTGGATTCGCAGTCAAGGACATGTGGAGCGGGGAACTGGCATCCGTCAACTTCTGGCTCACTTTCTTCCAGGCTCTTAGAGGAGTTCTCGCGGCAAAGTTCTTCGGAGGTTTGTAATTTGTTTTTTTCTGTGGGTGTATTTTTTCTTTTTTCTCTTTTTTGTCTTTTTTTCTTTCTTTGGAGAAACGTATATTTTGTCTCTTTCATTTTAAGTCATTTTATGTTTTTTTGGCTCACTTTCTTCCAAGCTTTTAGAGGAATCCTAGCGGCAAAGTTCTTCGGAGGTTTGTTGTATTTTTTTTATTTTCTTTCGTCTTTTTTGTTTTTTCTCTTTTTCTTGTGTTTTTTTTTTCTTTTTTTTCGGAAACATATATTTTTATCTCTTTAATTTTATATTTTTTTTTCGTTTTTTTGGTGCACTTTCTTTCAGACTCTTAAAGGAGTGCTGACGGCAAAGTTCTTCGAAATTTTGTGTTTTTTTTACTTGTTTTTTTTTGTTTTTTTTTTGGCTTTTCTTTATGCAGAGAACTTTATATTTTTGGCCCTTCATTCTGTTATGAGGGAAAACGTATATAGTCACCTCTATGTCATCATTATGTTTTAAGGTTTATATGTCGTATTCGTAACGAAAAAAATGTTGTTTTGGGGCTCAATTTTTACTTTATTTTAGACTCTTAACGATTGCTGGCGGCAAAGTTTTTCGGAGGTTTGGTTTATTTTCTCTTCTTTTTGGGGGAAGGGGGGGGGGGTATATTTTTTGTCTCTGACGTCATTATTATTTTTAAGGTTTATATGTTGTTTTCTCAACCAAAAAACTGTTTGTATCTTTGGCTCACCTTATTTTAGGCTCTTCGGGCAGAAGTGACGTCAAAGTTCTTCGGATTTTTTTCTTCATATTTTTTTTTTGAGAAAGATTTTTTATTATTGCTTTATGCTGCTTCTGTTTGACTTTGCACCCCGAAAGATGAATGGGGCTTATAGAATAAATTTAATGATAGTTGAACAAATTACAAGCAATTGACATAAACAGGTGAACTGACTTTTGAAACAACGGAAAAGAAGAAAGACGGGGAATCAGAACGCCATCAAGTAGGCTTCAGGTGGAAGGACGTCCGGGTGTGTTACATGCATTTCACCTTTCTACTCTTCAAGCTAGGATCTGTAGTCTACGCCGTTACAAGAGGTTGGTGGTTTGGCGTGAAAATTTGTGCTTTTATGAAAAAAAATGACTTTAAATTATGATTTAAGAAAATTACATAAATTGTAAAACAACATAAAATTTACCTGGATTCATATTGAATGGTCCGATAATACCAAGCCGGGTGGGTATAATCTTGTCCACCAATATTAAATGTTACCGCATAAAAATCATTTTTGTCCCGTGCTAGATATGATATTTCTAGCCGAAATCCATAGTTACATTACGATTTAAAAAATATTGTTGCGATAACCGAAGTTTGTTACATGCATTCCACCTTGCTTTTTAATCCGGGTTTGTTACATGCATTCCACCTTGCCGCTCTTCAAACTGGGATCTGTCGTATACGCCGTTACAAGAGGTAGGTGCTTAAGCGCGAAAATTTGTGCTTATAGGGGAAAAATATTCTATATGTACCGAAAAACTAAAAATACTGATCGCTAAAAAGACTTTTGCCAAGTTTGACACTTAAAATCACCTAAATGCAACTGCCAACCGGCAATTCTGGTTCTTAATTATTCGCAAAGCCAAAAAATGCCGCTTAAAACCCAGCATTGGCGAAAAAGCAACGATCCCTGTGACTTCATAACATCTCGAGTAAAGTCAGGTACATTCAAGAAAAAACGCCCTGTCTCTTACCAAAACCTTGTTTGGCCTTTTCGCTTCCCTTCTACTTTCCGACCTTCTGTGATGGAATAAACCAAACAAGCTAACAGTACAACTAATTACCAACAATATACATATAGAAGAATGTTCTAGAAAGATGTCCTTAATATTTTGGGGCGTGTGAATCTCAATTGATTATCAACAATATTCGTCTATTTTTGTATTATCCGTCTAGACCTATTTTGTTCGACCCCAGACATGTTGAAACGATATACGTCCGATATACTATAAATATATATCGCGCTATGTCCTATACTGGTTAAGGTATTGGCAGTCAAGAAGCTGTTCCTGAAGCTAATTTTCACTGTATCAGTTGATTTACCCAAGCTTTACGTATTCTGCATGCTTAGAATTTTTGACAAACCTAGCCTTCACAAGTGAAATCAACAAATGTTTTCTTGTTTTTTTTTCAGCAATTGTTGCGGAAAACGTTACCAGCTACTACACTTCAATAATCGGAATGTCTTGGGCTCTTATGGGAATGGTGCCATACGTTGGCGTGGTTATTTACTGCTACTACAGGTTAACGGTTTTTGATTTAGTAAACGTGTAACTATATTGAAAGCTATTCGGATCAATTTCTAAGAAATAAATATTTTGTGCATTTTTTCGAGAAAGGGGATCAACAAATTATGCGTCATTGATCAATTAAACTTTAATTCATTTAAAATACTGTGAAAAAAATTAAAATTTATATATGTTTACATAATGTGTATAGTTTTTATTCCAATGAATAAATGAAAACATTGCGGAATTCTGATTCTATTGCTTTTAGGCGATAACAGATATGATCTCAAATCATAATTAGAAGAGTTATTCAAAACGTTCAAAATGCTACCTACTTATGTATGGGCTTTGATATTCTAATTACGTCTTACTAAAACCTTCAACCATTATGCTCCATAATTAGAATTGTTGATTTAAAATAATGTATTCAGGCCCATTCACGCACAGATTAAGAACCACTTAAATAGGAAAACTGTCGTTTACCACAATAGTGTTGCAAAATAACACAAAAATGTGTAATTTTCACCAGGGTGCGCATACCAGGAATCGCCCTGTCTGTTTTGCGCAACGTTCAACTCGTACTTCGGGTGATCTGCGTTGGACTCATACTCGCCCAGTCGCTACTCGTACAGCGGGAGAGTATCATCTACGACTGTCCCCACAACTATCAAGCAGAACTGGGTGGGTTCACTGGTTGTACCTAAAATACAGTATTGTAATGACTTAAGTCTTTGATTTGACTTAGGTGCACTTAAGTCACTGTTTTCAAATGACTTGACTTGGGTCATTTTGTGAAATATCTTGGGATTACAAGAAGTGTATTTAACTCAAGTCTTGCACATTAAACAATTTGATTGATGTATACTTGAATTGGCTGAAGTCTTTTGAACAAATAATTTGAAATAATTTGAAGTGAACTTAAGTTATTCTGACAACTTCTAAGTGATATCACAAGTTCTAAAATTAGTGTTTTCAATCAATATTTTTCAATACAATTGGGGTTACTTAAACCCTTTTTTTATGTTAATGATTTGACTTGAAGTTGACAAGCTCTTAAAATGACGTGACTGAAAATTGACTTTTCTAACTGATGACTTAGACGAAATGACTTGACTTGGACTTAAATTATTTCAAAATGACTTGTTTATAGCACTGCGCTTTGTCGCCACGTTATTTAAAATCTATAAAAACAAATTGAAGCATGAGGTCTAATTGTAATCATCTTTAAAACTAAAGGCTCGGGCCCGATTTGGCGCGTCTGCACAATATAAACCGTTTATAAAAAATATAAATATACAAAAGCATTAAAATCACGCGTCAGAAAGCGTTAATGGGCACATTTCAGGGATTGTCTTTATAACCCTTTTCCACAATCCAGTGACATTCACAGTGGTTCTCGCCTCCAGTAACCGAACTGGACTTGGGAAAATTCGACTTGGACTGGGGCTTGGCTTTTTTTTTTCAAAGACTTGAATTGGACTGAAGTTATTTCAAAATGACTTGCGCTTTGCCGCCATATTATTCTTTGCGGTTTTCCACCATAGCATTCAAAATCTATAAAACAAAATTGAGGTATGAGACCTATTTGTAAAGATCTTCAAGACTAATGGAACAAGCCCAACACAACAAAAACCCTCTATTAACCACAGGTGTCCACCGACTGACCATTACACGTGTCAAAGACATTCACACTGGACAGGAGGTTGAGAGGAACGCCTTCTGGTTGCTCGGAGTGGACGACGACTTTTACACGATCGAGCAAGTCAAGAAGCTTGCTTGTGAGGAGAAGACGGTCCCTGTGATCGTGTTCGCAATGCTGCCCAAGGACGACCTCGTTCTAAACGCCGAGATCAGTCACTACTTGCCTGACAATCACATCAGTGAGTTACAGTCTTGTAAAGATTTCTTGTTCGTTTAAGCGATTGTCTAGTTACAGACTCTGGCTTACGTGCACTTAAGTTACTGTTCTTAAAGGAATAGACTTGACTTGAGTCTTTCTGGGAAATGACTCGACTTGACTTAAGTCGTTTGGACAAAATGTCTTGAATTCACTTAAGTCTTTTCGGCAAGTGACTTGGGTTAAAATAAAGTGTTTTCCTTAAGTATTTTGTTTTATAGAATTTAGCGATTTTTTAGTTTTAAACATAAAACAATTTTTTGCTATATATTGTTTTTTTATTACTTATTACAAAAGGACTTGGCTTGGACTTGGGTCATTAAGTAGGACCTGACTTGAAGTTGACTTGCTCAATTGTGACTTAACTTGGACTTCAAGTTTTTTTTTACAAATGACATGGCTGGGACACGAAATTGTTTACAACACTACACTCACACAAAGATTTATTTGTGTTATATTTTATTAGATACTTGGGAAGAGTACGACGCCCGAATGTTGATGTACGCTCAGGAACTCAAAGACATCCCCTCTGTGATAGTGATGGAACCTTCGCTGCTGATGCACACCTTTAACTATGAAAACAAGTACTGGAACTGGAACTACCAGGTAGTTTTTGCCAAAGTTGGTTAATGTTCGGCGAATGAGGGTGTTTGTTAACCTTCAACTTAATAGCTTGATCGGCTTGGACGGTGTTTGCGCTTTTCCAGAGGCATAAGTTCGAGTATTACCTAATCTCTGTTTCCTAATGAGTTGTTTTGGTTTATTAAAAAAGTATATTTATTTTACCTAGTTTTGGTCATCAAATAAATGTAGACAAGTATTTTCCGTGATTGAGACAGGTCTGTAAAATGAGAAACTGGGCAAGAAAGTAAGACAATTCGGTGGTTAAGTTAAGAAATTGCAGTACCAAGGCTCTATGGTTCTTTTGCTTTAAAACATGTATTCTTGTGTTAAAAATGGTTTTCTGCAGAATTTACCTAACTAAGTGTCACTGCATTAATCGCTTCACTATTTTGTAGTTAAAGAAAGCCCCAATTACTCAAGGCTTCCTGGAAACGAAGCTTCTTGAGTTCTTGTACTTCTCCTGGAGCTCAGAGCTCCTACCATCTCCTCCTTGAAATTGCAAGGCTCTTAGGTTTTACTCCCGTCCTTATTCTTTTCCAGTTCGCTTTCGTCGAGCGCATCTACGTCATACCTTATCCTGCCTTAGTCACAACTTTTGGGTTTTTTCTCTATCACAGTCTTTTTTGTTTCCAGTTTGCCTTCTTCGAGCGAATATACGTCATGGTCCGCGTTTACAAGCGTTCGTGGGTGTACGTGGACGCGGGGAACCCCCTTTTTCTGCAGTGGCAGGTCAACATGGATTACATGGTCGGGGTTTTGGAGCAGCTTCAAAGCACAATCAGGGGCTTTTCAATTAACGTCGGCTCCTATATTAACACTACCCTCACCACCGACGTCGCCGATGCCCTCTACTGTCGAACAGGCTTGCATTACGTCATAGATACGTCACGCAACGGCGGCATGTTTTCGGAAAGGTGAGATTTTATTTTATTTGTGTGTTTTTTTTTGTGGAAATTAGTCTGAAAATTGGGGTGTTGTCAGATTAGGTTCATTGGTCTTATCTGTTTGGGGTGATATTATCTCTCAGAAGCAATTAAAAATATTTTTAGCATTTTCTAAAATGGTAAAGTTCGGTTTGTCGAAGTTTGGGTTACTTAATTCGAATAACGCTTGCGAAATTTGCGAAACCTATTTAGAGGACTTTACGAAACATTGTTAAACACGTTTTTCCGATGATATTCGTTCAGACTGGATAAACTTTCAGTTTTTTTTTTTCACAGACCCCTGTCCATGAAATAGAGTATTTTTGTTCAACATTTTTATAAAATTGAGTTATTTATCTCAATTATTACACGTAAAACGATAATATTGCTACATCTTGTTTAGTTTCTTATTTTGTGGTTGGCTTATTGCTTATAATCGGACGAGTATTTTAAACGTTTATTGACTTGCTCCAATAAAGACTTGACTTGGACTTAAGTTATTTCGCAAATGACTTGACTTGGACTTAAGTTATTTAAATTGGCTTGTTTGCAACACTGGCGATACTTGCATCTACCTAAAACGTTTGGTTATCAATTTGTGCAGACCCCTGTCCATGATAGACGACTGCAAGTACGATCCTCCACAAGTTGCCCAGGGACACCTGCCGGCCTGGAGAGAAGGTTCGAAACAAGTCAAACTCAAGGTCTACAACAGGATCGCCTGTGAGTTAATTAAAGTTCTCATTCTCCAAGGCGGGGACACCAAACTTTTCTCATAAAGGGCCGAATAACTTTACGGACTGACCATTGCGGGCCGGACAACTGCACGACCTGAAAATCATTGTAAACTCAAGAAACATTCTGTTTTCGATCAAACAAATATGAAACTGAAATGTTGAAATACATTCAACAAAAAAGCAGCAAAGCGTTTTTTCTATAAAATTCGATAAATCTGAAACATTTATTTCAATTTTTTCAAATAATTTTTTACGAACTTAACTAGGCCTTCACTACCACTCTAAAATCGTCCACGTACCCCAAAAAGGGTTAACGGACCTCAGTTTAAGAACCCCTTTGCGAATTCTAAACCTGAAAATCAGGTGGCACCAATATCCAACACATCGTATTATAGTGTTGGCAGGCTTTCGCAAAACCGTGCATATCAAGTAGGAATAGCAGCAATTAAAACACAGACTTAACTTAAGTCTTTTGGACAAATGACTTGGGTTGAAATAATATGTATTCATTGAGCAAATTTTTAAAGAAATTAGCGTATTTATCTTAATTTTTGCGAATAAAACAGTTTCGTTTTTGTTATTTTGTATTTTAGTTTTTGGTCATAATCGCACAAATTTGCCTATTTTAATAGTTAAACGCTTCACTTGTATGACAAGGACTTGACTTGAAGTTGACTTGCTTTAATTATGACTTGACTGGGGCTTGACTTGGGAAACTGATGACTTGGACTGGGACTTGACTTGTTATTTATATAAAATATTTGACTTTGGGACTGTTTTACGAATAAATTGACTAGGACTTAAGTCATTTCAAAATGACTTGTTTACAACATGGTTAAAACATTCGCGATTTAATTCGCTCCAAATTTCTCATTTTTGATTCCAGCTCTTCTGCTGTTGACTTGACTTAGACTTCAAATTACTTTGCCAATAATTGCCTTTTTAGTTTCGTATCAATCCCAGCTCTTTTGATCTGATTATAGGGAACCTGTATATATTTATTTCTTTTAATTTTTCTTTATTATCCCAGGTCTTCTGATCTGGGACTTGGTTGGGACTTATTTTAAAATGATTTGTTTACATCACTGTTAAAACAGATATAATTCTCTTCAAATTTCTCATTTTTTCCAGCTTTACTGATCTGAATAAATAGGATCTGTATAAATTTATTCTTCCTCAATTTCTTCTTACAATTCCAGCTCTTCTGATCTGGCAGAAACGAGGCCAGGCTCTTCGCTTTCGTCGGCGTGCTGACCCAAGCGGACTTGTGATCCTTGAGGACAAGAACGCGACCTGTGAGCCAACCAACGAGGACCTGAGCGGACTTGACGCCTACCTGTGGGTAAAGACACCCGGCGAATCAGACGGTCGTCTTTTCAACCCAGGGTCTCTTCATTCCTGTCTCATGAGTCACTTCGTCGAATGTAGCATCGCCTGTCCGCAGTACGTTCCCAAGATCCGCGGAGTCTTTCGCCGTCGCAAGTCGTGTCAGTGCGTGGACGACCAAGGCGACGAGGACGACGATTACGACATCTGATGGACTTTGCCGTTAAAAGACACGACCGGGAGCGGACTGCAATGACGTTTTTTGTTGAATATAAGTACAAAATGCGCTGACACCATTATACATCAACGAAAACTACGAAATTTAGCTGAAAGATTGGACCGCAAATGGACTCCATAACGTTTTTTCAAACATAACTGCCAAACAAAAATTTACTTTTTCCGCAATTAGCACCAAACCAAGAAAAAAACTTGGCTAAAAAACACGACCGCGAGCGGACTGCAATAACCCTTTTTCTTGAATATAACGTGATGACTAGGGCGATTATTTTTCTACCTTAAAGTTAAGAAATTTTGACCTGAAAAATTAAAATTTTGACAAATTTTGACCTAAAAATAATTTATTTTGACAAAATTTTGACCTGTTAGAAATACATTGATTTCAATAACCTAGGCGTCGTTATTCACACGTTTTTTATAACGTTTATTGGTCTAATGAAGATATAATACGGTTAAAATGAATTTTTTTGATAAAATTTAACGATAAATTAAAAAAAAATACGACCAATTTAAAAAAGCTGACTATAGTTTTTTTTAATTTTGTTAACGGTTTTTGTGCATTTTTATTAGACTTTTGATAAAAAAAATTTGACAAATTTTTAACAAGTCAATAATAATTCGCCCTAGTGATGACAAATTTTTCCCGCAATAGACAACAACAAAAACTAGCAACTTTAAAAAATCAACAACAGAACCGCAAATGAACTCCATAACGTTTTTTACCATGACTGCTAAAAAAATTGACTTTTTTCCAAATTTAAACCAAACCGGGAAGAAAAAAACTTAACTGAAAGACACGACCGTGGTCGGACTACGATAATAACAAAGTAACAGCACGCAACTCTTGAGAATGGCAGGGCTGTGAGTGGTATTTTTATTTAATATAACCACGAAAATAATTTATCATAATTGAGTTGAGTCACAATTGACGCAATTGAAGATTAAAAAAATAATGGAAGTGACTGCAATTGGACTCTCTGCGATTTATTATTCTCTATTATCTGGCTCCGGTGAGCTTATTTGGGCAAGTTTTTTCACCTTACATCCCTAACCGGAATACGCTATGTAGTAAAGTTCAGGGGAAAGATAACAATAAAACTGGTTAATCCTACAATTAATCGATGAAAGACTACCAGTAGTACAGTTATGTTGAATGCAAACGTTTATATGAAGCATAAAAAATACAAAGTATTTTTTCCGTGTAAAGCGTTGTTTCAGATACGATATCGAAAGGGCTGCCGTTGATATACGCGGGAATAAAAACTACTGACTAAAGCAGTCTATAGATAGGCTAGTGGAAATTATGTTCCGTTATATAAGGGCCAGATCTCAGTTATACACTGTGTATGAATTTTACAGTAATTTAAAGTATTCTAACATTATGAGACACATGGCCTTTTTATTGAGACAACGATATATTGCTTGAAATATCCACATAAATTTATTATTTATTTCCTATATATACCAGGGAGTCGAACCGTTTGACTTTTCTGGTTCAGGTTCGGTTCGGGTTCAAGGATTTTTTCGGAATCCGGTTCAGTTCCGGTTTCGGTACGGAGTAATTTAAAAGTTCCGGTTCAGCTCCAGTTCGAAAATCGTTATTTCAAAACCGGTTCATAAAGTTCCGATTCAGATACAATATACTTTGCGTTAAATCTCAAAATGTGGGTCGATAAATGTAGAGAATAATCTTTAAATTGGAAGTCATTTAATCTAAGTTCCGTGACTTATTGAAAAAACAGCAACTCAATATTGAAATATCTAAAAAATAAAAAATTAACGATTTTTTTATTCAATATTCATATTTTTTTCATAAAATTTCGAACATGGCGTAACTTGACACTGTAAAACAGAAGTTGTGACGTCAGGCTGGAGCGAACCGCTTTTGTTTACAGGTTCGGGTTCGGTTAAGGTTCAGGTACTTTCAAATTATTCGGTTCAGTTCGTCTCCTTAAAATCTTATAAAAAACGGTTCAGGTTCGGTTACGGTTCGGAAAAAGTTGACCCAAAACCGGTTCATAAAGTTCCGGTTCGGTTCCGGTTCGACTCCCTGATATATACAATTACAATGACATAGGCTAAAAAATCAAACATTGGCGCAATCACATTATGTTAATTGAACAATGAGATTAATGACATCACAAATATGCATACACAATTTATTTTATTTCAAACAGGAAATAAATCAGAAATTAGTTTGAACATGTTTTTTTATTTATAGAGCGATCTATTGCCTTGAATATTAGCAATGCTTTTTATTTTAATCATCCGGCGGCATATTACATTAAATATTAGCGTAAGCAAATCTATGCTGATTGTAAATTCCTTATTAGTGAAATGAAGTTTCGTTGACGGATTAAAAAAAGAGAAAAGGGGACAAAAAATCAAATATTAAATTTGAAAAGGGTGTGGTAACATGTTAACAACAATAACCACATGGAAAAATATTTTAATATAAAAGGCGAAAGTAATGAAATAATCGCATAAAATTTACTCAGCAACTGAAATGTTTATATACATGATAAGGTAATATGCAAAAAATGATAAATATTGCAATAAATGGCGCAAATATTCAAATTTGCTACAATTTACATTATAATGAATCAGCCTAACTTAATATATGTTTGTTCGCCTGTGTAAATATAACAAAATTAAAAGGAACAGAAGTATTACTATTTTAAAAGTGGTGCAACCAAGTATTTACAAAGCAAAAAGCAATCCTAGATTTCTGTACTACAAAGTGCTTAATAATGGAATATAACTGTTTTTGTCCTAGGTGCTGCGTTTTCATATTTAAAGACAAGCAAGTGATATAATATTTACAGTATTTTTTGTAAAATTAATTTTGAAAGTCACCCTGAGGTGCTTTCCGCTTGATTTAACGGTTTGGGAAAGACTTTAATAGCTTGCTTTTTCGCCCAAACGAAAAGTTTTTGCACAATGTCGGAGTAAAGCAATGGATTCAATGCACTGTTTATGGGATACAAAATACCAGCACTGACAATGTATACTTCTTTGGATAGAGAAACACCACCAAGAGCCAAAAAGCTACAAACACATAAGGGAATCCAGCAACAAAAATCGGTGAAAAGCAAACGAGTGATTCGCTTTTGCATTTTATTCTTTGGTTTCTTTTGTTTGGCTTTGGCCATTTTGTTGCTTTCGACATAAATTAGAACGTAAGAAACGAACATGAAAATAAACAGAGTGGAGTTAAGTGAAATGAGAAATATAGAATAATGCCAGGAAGAATCGTTTACAGAGGCAAACAGTCTGGGCATACAAACACTAGTTTCACCGTAGTAGCCAAACGTACCGGAAATGGGCAATGTGGAAAAGGTTGTGTTCATAAGTTGTATTACATCATGCCAATTGGAATTTGATAAACTGCTTTTTATTCTTTCGGCTAATAGAAACATTGCCTTGGTAGATACTCGGTCAGTCTGGAAAAATTTAGACGAAAACCAAACATGGGAAACAAAATAGCCGGAAGGATAATCAATCAAAGGTGCGGCAGCTAAAAAAATGCCACAGACCCAGGTACAGAAGCAAAAAAAGTAAACCAATTTCATTTTGATAAATCGAGCATCGAACGGGCTACATACAGTGTACAGCCGAAACGCCGTCATAACAGTCATGGTAAAAGCACTTATTTGAGAGCCTGCTACCAGTAAAACGCCCAACAACGAGCAAGTAGTACTGGTGCGCCAAACGGCGTCATACGAGCAGTAACTGCCTGAAAGCTGAAGACCTTTTACAGCTACACCGAGCAGATAACAGCCGACCATGAAATCTGCGGCCGACAGACTCATGATAAAAACCTGGGTACTGTGTTTGAGCACGTTTTCTTCCTTGCCGACTTTGTTTTCGATCGCCATTTTCCTGGCGGTGGTAACAAACACCAAAACGTTGAACACGCAAGCTATGATGCCCAGTATCCAAAAGAAGGGACGAAAGAACGGGTTTGCAATCATTTCCGTTGGACTGGAAAAGATGGTGCTTCGCTTGCTTACTGCAGGGCATTCGTCACTTCCGTCCGAACACTGTTTAAATCCATCTTCAACATAAACTTTGTCGATCGAGAACGGTTCTTTGCTGAGACAGTAGTACCTCGTCTTACTGCAAACTGACTCCGCTTCGTCCGATACGTCATCACAGTCAATTATTCCGTCACAAACTTGATTAACATCGATGCTTGTCAGGTCTCCATTGGAACAAACAAATCGTTTCGGACAAAGTTCTTTTTCATTTATTGTACACTCAAATGGTCCTAACAGCTTTGGAGCCCCGAAACAAACTTGTCCATACCGAGATTTGACAATTGCACAGGTGTCGCTGCAGAAATCAGGGCGGTTTTCACAGCCAGAGCATTCATCGGACAAATCCCAGCATTCTGGTCTTTCATCACACTTTACTGCTTGAATCAACTGCCGCGTATCATAAAATGCTGTGTTATAGCAACTAATTGTTTGTACTTTTTCAGTCTTGCTACCACTACAGTATTTCAGATTGCGATTATCTTTACAAACAGTGAACTCATTGCACAGTACTTTGGAAATGTCAATGCAGTCGGTTTTATCGTAGCAATGCATTTTGTTCGCAGGACAAGTGGTTCTAGAGTCACCGAGGACAGTGTGACACACTGTTTGGTTTTCACACAAACATTCATCGGAAAGGTCGTAGCAGTCTACCACGCCGTCGCAAACTTGGTTGAGCGATATGACCAGTTTCTTGTCCAAACATTCAAAGCATTTAAACTGTCCATCGACAAAACAGAGATCGGACTTATCCGAACATTGCGGCATATCATCGTAAAGATTTCTGTGAGTCGATTCGTAATACTGGACGGTCGCTAAGGTCAAGAATTTCTTTTTTGTGCTCTCATCGGAACAATAAAATGTATTCGATCCCATCATTTCACACGGCTCATCCTGTCCATCTACACAATCTTTTTTGCCATCAGCCAGTTGTGCATTTGTTGCACACTGTCCAGTAGGTGGGCACGAGGTCCCATTCAGGCATTCACACTGGTTCTCATGGTTTAGGCAAATGCAGTTCAACTCGTCGCTGTTGTCGATGCATCCATCTAATTTAAAGTTACAGAAATAAGAATATGATATACAGTTACCAGTCAGACAACGCTGCATGTAATCTGTTGGGCAAGGTTTAGGGCAGTTCAACTCGTCGCTATTGTCGTCGCAGTCATTAAGTCCGTTGCAGGTTCGACTGTCTTCAATGCATTTGCTTTCATCTTCACAAAAATAAGTGTCGCCTTGACAAGTGTCGCAGTTTGCCTCGTCGCTTCCATCACTACAATCCGCAAGTCCGTTACAGATGTATTCTTCTTTAATACACTCGCTGCTATGTTCACAATAAAACGCTCCATAGCATTGCGCACAGTTTTTCTCATCACTTCGATCGCTACAATCTTTATATCCGTTGCAACGGGCTATAGAAGGAATACACTCGTCTCCAGTGCTACACAACCAACCTCCTACCGAACTCACACACGATGGGCAATTCAATTCGTCACTATTGTCATCGCAGTCGGCCTTGTAGTCGCAAACGTAATTAAGAGGGATGCACTTACTGCCATCAACGCAGCCCCATTGGTACAAAGAGCAGTCGGTGCAGTTCGTCTCGTCGCTATTACCGTGGCAATCCTGCACGCCGTCGCAAACCATAAAGGTTATAATGCACTTGCCAGCATCGGCGCACTTCCAATAAAGGTGCTGTGGATCAGGGCAAGTCTCCACGCAGTTCCTCTCATCACTGCCGTCTTCGCAGTCGAAAATATCGTCGCAAAGCCTGGACGAATGAATGCACTCGTGGTTGGGCTTGCAGAGTGACGAACCCCCAGTGCACTCGTAACAGTGCATTTCATCTTCGCTGTTGTAGACCTTACTAGGCCTGCAGTTATTCACGCCGTCGCATAGGTCCTTTTCTTGCAGGCAAACCGGCAATGTAAGCAACGCATCATACACACTGCAATTTAGCGGGCAGACTGATTCTGCGTCTGCCCATCTCAGCGTGGACACTATGAAAAGCATTATTACAACTTTAAATTCCATTTCACCTGATCTAAGCTGCTACGAAAAATACGAAACATTTAAGTGTCGTATTTGTTGGTGGCGTAGGTTTAAAGTTGGAGGTTTGTTTTAGGAGGAGACTTTAATAAAATAATTGACTTTTAAAAGCTGTATTTTAGCTCTTAATTGAAGACTAGAACAGAAAAATCCCCCAACTAAGCGATTCGCAAAATGGTTTTAATTTGTTTTAAACATTTAAAACAGTGCTTCCCAACCTATGGGTCGCGACCTAAAATTGGGTCGCTGTTTGATTTGATTGGGTCGCCGACCGCAGTATAGTCACATGTTTATACTAATTGAGATTGGTTCTGAGCAAAATTTCTCAATTAAGAAAATTAAGGAAGCAATACAATAATGTCTTATAATAATTTAAAAAATTCGAAATTCTTTATGCTAATGCCTATTTTTTGTTCGCTTACAGGAAAAAAGAATTGGGTCGCCAAAGCTTATAGTTGTCATACTTTCGCTTAATATTTGGGTCGCCGCGAAAAAAGGTTGAGAAGCACTGAGTTAAAATAACATACCAAAAATCAATAGTAAATTGTTTTTTATTTCAGCCAAATATAAAAATATTACTCTAGTGTTGTACTTTTCAGTTTCGAAAAATCGAAACGTATTTTATTTTTCACAAATTGAAAGTAACGATTTGTTATAAGTCACGCAGTTTTAAAAGAACCTAAATAACACTATAAACAAATTTAGAAATAATATAAATAAATTAAAAAAACGTAAATTTACTCCAATTTTTGCATAAATGCGTAGATTAAATTTGATATTATTTAAAATCATTTTTTTATAGATTTTTAATTAATCGCCTTTTCATCCTCTTTCCTGCTTTTAACGCAAGAAATGAATTCTGTTTTTGATAAAAAATTATGCGTTTAATGAGATAGATTTTTATATATTTGAATGATGATGGTGTTGATGATGGTGTACCGTAAAATGAGTCAAAAAGGATAATTTACAAGACTGTCACCTGATCAGCCTCAAATAAACATTAAAACTAATTAAAATCTAGACGTCACTGGTATAATTATCTGCAATAAAGTCCGTAAAACCCTTATTACCATTTACGCAACTAAAATAAGGTTGGTTGTTCACCAATCCACTCATAGGGGCGTCAAATAGTAGATGTCGTATAATAATAACACTTATAGAGTGTCGTATAATATTCATTCACCCAGAATACATGGTTGCGAAGTATTTGACAATTTGCTATTAAACTTTGACAATTTGCAAAAATTTTGCGGTCTTATCAGTTTGAAATTTGGTATTGCGCAATTTAGTTCACTGCAGAATAGGCGATGATCTGTTTTACTCTATTCCTCGCACTGGGTATGTAGTACTTTTTACCTAGAAACGCGCCGAGAAATATTACAAGCAGTGATATATATAAACTGTTGATACCAGGCATGGTAATATAAATCAAAAACAGCTCCTCTGGTAATTGTAATTGTTAACCAACGTTTCGGCAACCTATGCAAGCCGCCTTCTAAAATATGGTTTTTGGAATCGTGGAACATCCATAAGAAGGGTAACACCACGAACGTCAAAACTGACGTGATGCTTTCTGCATGCTACAAGCACCTGCTGAAGGACTAGAGGCAGTCGCTAATTATTTTCTTATCGTTTCGTTGCTCGCGTTTATTTCTGCTTTTTTTCCTTTCCATTTATTGTACGAGCGTTCAGTGTCATTCACCCTGACGAAGGCGGCTTGTATAGGTTGCCGAAACGTTGGTTAACAAGCAGTGATGTGCAGCGCGATTCCAGTTCATTATATTAACATAACGCTGCGCACATTTTATTTTAGGCAAAACATGATCAAACCGGTTCAGCACGTGATTTTACAATGTTCGTTTAAGAGATCGACTAGTTATATACTCACGTTTCAACGGTCTTCCGGTTCATAGTTGGCAATTTTAGCGTTTTTGAAGTATGCTACCTTTCTAAATACTTGTAAGTACATGGCCGTTTGGGTACGAGTTCTAATTGCGACTGGGAAATGAAAAGGTATTTTTCGGTTTTGTAATGACGTAAGTCAATGAATCCGATTATGGGCAACAACTCGATTAAAAATAAAAAAAACGCAATACACCGCATGAAACTTGTTTTACGGGCGTAAGTTTAGACAAACAAACCAATTTCATTTCAAAATATTTAATGAAAAATCTTAATTTTAACGTAGGGTATTGGACAAAACGAGTCCAAGTCAAGTCAGTTCACCGAAACGTTTTAAGTCAAGACAGCTCACGCGGCTTATCATAGTTTAAACTAGTGATTCCCAAACTTTTTTGGCTCGCGGCAAACGTGAAATATCTTAAATATTTCGCGGCACACTTTTAACAGAACAACAATTGAGTAATTCTACAATCGCCCTTAACAGACGACAAACTATATATAAATGTCTCAATAAGAATAACTTGTAGTGGGTATAGTGCGTATTTAAGTCTAAAATGTTTGCGTGTATGCCTATTTGTAATACAAATACTCTATTTACCGAAATTACAAAAAGTTTTGCGACACACTTGACAATCTCTCGAGGCACGCTAGTGTGCCGTGGCACACAGTTTGGGAATCACTGGTTTAAACGATTACAGTACACCGAAACCTAATTTGTCGATGCAGATATAGTGTATGGCTTTTAGGAGTCAAACAGTGTTTTTTTCCGCCTTTCTACAAGTTGTGTGTTGCGAGAACTGGGAAACCGCATTTATGCTTGCACATGTGCCAGGTAACAGAAGCCTTACCACTGGCCTAACCTGTAAAGTTCTTAAATTCATATTTCTGAAAATATATAAAACAAACGTTATGTTCTATTTTCTCTGCTCCAACGCGTTTGGCCGCGATGCGCTGATAGCAGCTCACCTAACTAAATCGCTTTTCTTTGCGTGGCCTCATTTATGTTGGAGCTGTCTCCTTTATAATGTTGCAGGGACAAATGTTTTGCTGTCAGGTTGTTGAAGAGGCTAGGTGAAATTGTACCGTTCTATACACTTGTGTGTGAATGTTTCAGTAATTTTAACTATTCCAAAATTCTTGGCACATTACACGCCAGCACACGTTAGCTGGACACATTACAACAAAAATTAGCTTGAATACTCCTTAATTAATACAGCGATATACTACTTTGAATGTCAACGTAAACTTAATATTTTATTGATACAAAGACATACTTAAATAAGCAATTAGCGCAAAATTTTTATGTCAATTAAACAAATAGTTTAATTACATCAGAAATATGCATACACAAATTATTTTATTTCAAACAAGAACTAAAGCAGAAATTAGTGTTAACATGTTTTTTTTTATAGAGCGATATATTGTATCGAATATCAGAATAAACAATAGGTTATTTCTTATATTACAAAACTTTGTAAAACATAAGCGATTTGAGCCGTTTGAAAATCTATTTAGGAAAATTTTAAAATTTATCGAGGCTTTTCTAAAATTTTTCCAATACGAAGATTTTTCCAATATTAATATATTTTTCTGAAATTCGCCAAATCTTCCTCGAGAAACCTGGTAAAATTACCTTAAAATTATTTATGCAAGATTTGTTATAAATATGGAGCACAAAATGTTTTGGAAAGGCTACAAATGTCAATTTTTTTTTAACAAAATATATTTGTTGGGAACTTTACACTGATTTCTTCAGCAATTTTTCGAACTTTTTTAAACTCCAAAACTCCAGTACATTTGAAACACAGTTTTAGTAAAATTTAACATTAAGCAAGCCTTTTGTTTTTATCATATATTATAGTTTTTAAATTACAGTAATTTTAACGGAAATTGAGACAATATTTTGAGAAACCTGTTCGAAAGATTCTAGACCGGAAAAATATTGATATTTTCCATAAATGTATTTTTAAGGAAACTGAGAACTATTTATTTTAATCAACCTGTACAAAACACTTCAAACTGGTTTAGTTAATGCCACTTTGGAATGCAAAATATTTAAATGAAATTTAAAAATTCAGCAAGGCTGAAGGACCGAATTTTATTCGGCAAACTGCTTGAGCCACCTGAAACTGGTTTGAGTGAAATACAAGTTCAAAGCAAAAAAATCGTTTTAAATTACAATTTTATAAACTTGCCGAATTTTTCTTCAGCAAAATTCATTTTCAAATACAATATTAAAATTTACCGGAATTTTCTAGTAATCAAAATTCGTTTTTAAATACAATATTAAAATTTTACTGGATATTTTTTCATAAAAATTCGTTTTTAAATGCAATTCAAAATTTTACCTGATTTTTCTTTATTAAAATTCATTTTCAAATACAATTTGGAAAATTTCTGGATTTTTCTTTAGTAACCTTTTAAAGCCATCGAAAACTGGTTTATTTGAGATTTTGTGGCAATTTGGAGCACAAAATATTTTGAGTAAAATTTCAAACCTGACAAGTGTCTTTTATTTGAATATTGATGATTTATTAAATATAATTAGGGCTTACTGTATATTTTATGACATTTAGCCATTTATCTTCAGCAACCCTCTTAAACCTATCCCAAACTTTATTTTATTATTTGCGATTTTTGTGCAATTTGGAGCACAAAATATTTTGAGTAAAATTTCATTATTTAAAAAAAATTAAATTTAGCTAGACTCTAGTCTTGTGTTAGTAATATATCTTTAAAGTTGTCAATTAAATCATTTTTTTAAGGCCTCGTACATTATTAAAGCGCATATAGAAGTAGGTAAAATTTCTTGCACGATTTGATGTTCAGATAATTTCTTTTAAGCAGCCTGTACGAACAATCCATGGAATTCTGAAAAATTTAAGCACATTTCTTGAGTAAAATTTAAAAATCAGCTATAGCTTTTTATCGAATATTGACATTTTCTTATTAATGTATTTTTTAGAAAATTAAAATATATTTTTCCTAAATCAATCTGTCTATTTTTTCCTAATCAATCTGAATCGATCATTTCAAACATGTTTACGACTCGATTTATTGCAGTTTGGAACACAAAACTGCTTGAATAAAAATTGAAAATAAATCTTGATGCCTTATCGTGTGATAAGATTTTGTTTAATTTTGTATTTTTGAAAAATTCTGGATTTTTTTCAGCAACCTGTTAAAACGATCTTAAAATAGTTTATGCAACATTTTTGACAATTTAAAGAATTAAATTGTTAAAATAAACTTGAATTTTGCAGAAATTAAATCAAAAATGTTATTACCACCTGAACTGAGGTATGTAAGACTTTTGGCACCATTTTTTTTTTGTAATTTAGCAAAGTAATATACAAAAAGTAGTCTCTAATAATATTTTTTTTTATATAAAACATTCTTAGGGGAGAATATACCGGATGTTTATCCGGCACGTTTCCTAAATTACCTGAGCTATGACGTAACTTGTGACGTCAAATGTAAAAAGTTTTAAATACTTTTGTCAGTTTTACTTAAATCTATTGAGCCCAAAGGCGAATTATATGGTTTCTTGCGTCGTGTGACTCACAACTTTACAGATAAATTTGCTATAAATGCCGTTATTTCGAGCAATGTATGAATCCTTTTGCTTCCACATTCGCCACGTATTCTTTCAATGAATGCTTCGCCAACAAACCGCGATATGCATAAATCTACCTTAACTTGGTTGGAACAAGAATGTAAGGCAATTTGGTGAACACCGTTTTTATTAAAATTTAAAAATTAGGCAAGCCTATACATCAATTCATCACATATATGTAATGGCGCACTCTGAATTTTTATTGAACATGTGGAGTTAACCTCTAACTGTCTTACAGTTGTTTTAACCTTCAGTGTACCATTCCGTGAATTGTAATGTGACAGTCGGTAGAGGTTAAGCTCAAAATGAATAAAAAAATTACAAACACAAGATTAAAATTTTACGTCGCGCTTGCTTCAGCACAACTTTAACAACTTACTAAATGAACAAAAGTACAAACTCAACAAAAAGTAAACAACTTTGTTTAAAGAAGGTCTTGGTATTAATTAAGCAACGCGTAATGGCGAAGTTCCTCTGTTAAAAAGTTTTCTGTCGGATTTAATGTTAATAACTTGAAATGTCTAAGGGGTGCAAGGTAGCGATTAAGTAAGAACACAAATTGTTATTGTTGAAAAAACACTCGCACCATTGAAGACGACCATTTTAACCACAATTGAAAACCTACTTGACTTGGAAAAAAGTCAAACAAACAAAAAAGGAAAAAAAAGTCAATGTTGTAAACAAGTCATTTGGAAAAACTTAAATCCAAGTCAAGTCATTACAAAATAACAAGTCCGAGTCCAAGTCATCAGTTGTCAAAGTCAAGTCCGAGTCAAATAATTAAAAATACTAATAAATCAAAAAAAAAAAAAAGCAATTAAGTCAACTTAAAGTTTAGTGGATGACATCAAAGTAAAATGTTAAGCTAATAAAATTGTTAAACTAGTCCGATTATGAGAAATAACTTAACTAAAAAAGAACACAAACGACAATATACAACATAAAAATAGTTTTACGTACAAAAATTGAAACAAATAACCTAATTTTATTTGAAATAATTTAATAAAAACACCTAATTTTAACCCAACGTAGCCTATAGAACAAAATGGCTGAAGTCCACGTCAAGTCATTTGTCCAAAAGACTTAAGTCAAGTCAAGTCAAGTCATTTTGGTCAAAGTGCATAGGTCAAGTCAGATCATTAGAACACTGAAAAATATCTTTTCATTCTCCAGCCGCAATTAGAACTCAAGCCCAAACTGCTGTTACTTCTAAAACGCTTGTATTGCTCACTATGAACCAGAAGAGCATTGTAGCGTCAGCCTAAAAATAGATAATCGCTTAAACTAACATTGTAACATCCCATTTTGAAACCGGTTTGACCATGTTTTGCCTACACCAATATGCGCTTAACAATGAACTGAAATCGCTTAACATATCCCAGCTTATAATATTGCTCATAGATGCGCGTTTCTGGATAAAAGTACAACATAACCAGTGCGAGGTCCAGACGAAACCAATTATCGTTTATTGTGCGGTAAACAAATTTAAAAAAATTTAGAGTGCGATTTTAACTTGACGAAATCGCACATTATGCCGGAGTCGGAGTCCGATTCATTTTTTATTTTATCCTGAGTAGGTCCGGGATATTTTGAACGGACTTGATTTTGCGTTAAAAAAACTATTTTCTTCAGTTGCGTCCAATTGTTTTTATGAATGTCAACAATAAGGGTTCTAGAGACAGAAAGTATCGCAAAGTATTTTATCTGTAGAGTGTAGATTTTAATTGATTTTATTGTTGGTTACAATCCTGCGTTTGAAACGTCGGACAAGAAATGTAATTGCCAGAAGAGCTGTGGTTTTCAACTAATATTATGCCTGGTCACAACATTAGAAAATATTTGTTGATGAAAAGGAGGCTTGATAAAAGAGTTGACGCGAATTTTTTAGAAACCAGTTTTCACTCACTTTGAATTTCACCAGTTTTTTAACAACTTATAGGACTATGTAACCTATTGTGACGCATATTGCAGTAACAGTTTTAAGAAATTTCAATAAAAATATAAAAGCCATAATATTTGATAAAAGCGACATTTCGCAATTTACAGACGTTTCAGCAATAACTCATGCCATCATCAGTGTAAAAATCAAGTGAAGATCGCTTTTATCTTTTATAAAAGTTTTAAGAAACGTCATTCAAATATATAAAATCGATCTCATTAATATTATGCATTTTTTTATGAAATATAGCAAACAAAAAGTCATTTATTGCGTTAAAAAAATGTAGAAAAAGGTCGAATAAAAAAAAGTAATTTTATTTATAATATTTCTAAATTTATTTGTTGTGATTTTTAGTTTTTTTTTAAAACTATGCGACTTATAACAAATTGGTACTTTCAATTTGTGCAATAGAAATAAGTTTCGCAAATCAACAAAGTGGAACCAACTAATATTTTGAATTTTTTTTAGTTATGTCTGATATGATATTTTAAATGTTTAAAACAATATAAAACCATTTGCTCCAAATCGTTTAGTTGCGGATTTTTTTGTTTCTTGTTTTTGATTAAAGATCTAAAATATAGATTTAGAAAATAAATCATTTTATAGAAGTCCACTCCTAAAACAGACAACTCAACTTATTTGTTTCAACAACTCAACTTATTTGTGTTTTTCGTAGTAGGCCATTCAGGTGAAATGGCATTTAAGGTTGCAATTGTGCTTTTCATAGTGTCCACGCTGAGATGGACAGACGCTGAAACATACTTTGGCTGTCCGCTAAATTGCAGCGTAATCGATTCGTTATTTACATTGCCGGTTTGCCTGCAAGAAAAGGACCTATGCGACGGCGTGAATAACTGCAGGCCTAGTAAGGACAACGGTGAGGACGAGATGCACTGTTACGAGTGCACTGGGGGTTCGTCACTCTGCAAGCCCAACCACAAGTGCATTCATTCGTCCAAGCTTTGCGACGATATTGTCGACTGCGAAGACGGCAGTGATGAGTGGAACTGCGTGGAAACTTGCCCATATCCACAGAACTTTTATTGGAAGTGCGCCGATGCTAGCAAGTGCATTATAACCTTTATGTTTTGCGACGGCGTGCAGCATTGCCACGATAATAGCGACGAGACCAACTGTACCGACTGCCAATTATACCAATGGGGCTGCATTGATGGCAGTAAGTGCATCCCTCTCCAAGACGTTTGCAACTACAAGGCCGACTGCGATGACAACAGTGACGAATTGAATTGCCCTCCATGTCAAAGTTCGTCAAAAGGTTGGTCGTGCAGCGCTGAAGACGAGTGTATTCATAGGGAAAACCTTTGCAATGGATACAAAGATTGCAGCGATCGAAGTGATGAGAAAAACTGTGCGCAATGCTATGGAGCGTTTTATTGTGAACATAGCAGCGAGTGTATTACGCCAGATGACATCTGTAATGGATTTAAGGATTGTAGTGATGGAAGCGACGAGGCAAACTGCGACGCTTGCCACGGCGACACTTATTTGTGTGAAGATGGAAGCAAATGCATTGAAGACAGTCGAACCTGCAACGGACTTAATGACTGCGACGACAATAGCGACGAGTTAAACTGCCCGAAACCATGCCCAATAGATTATAAGGGGCGTTGTCTTAATGGTGAATGCACATCGTGGTTATTCTTCTGTGACTTTGAATTAGGTGGATGCAGCGACAATAGCGACGAGTTGAACTGCATTTGCCTAAACCATGAGAACCAGTGTGAATGCCTGAATGGGACCTCGTGCCCACCTACTGGACAGTGTGTAACAAATGCACAACTGGCTGATGGCAAAAAAGATTGTGTAGATGGACAGGATGAGCCGTGTGAAATGATGGGATCGAATGCATTTTATTGTTCCGATGACAGCACAAAAAAGAAATTCTTAACCTTAGCGACCGTCCAGTATTACGAACCGACTCACACCTGCTGCAGAGTTAAGAAACACCGTGAAGAACACAGGGACATGGTTATGGAGACGGATAGCTGGCTTTGCACCTCGAAAGATAGCTGCCTATCGTATTACTTCTGCAACGAAAGCAAAGTGGTTCCCACTTGGCATTTTTGCAACGACCGCGTCGATTCGGAATGCAAAAATCCCAACACTGGGTTCGGATTTAAATGCCGTGGTTTGAGCAATACAGGAAGATGCGTTCTGCCTCAAATAAATCTTTACGATGATATGCCGCAATGTTCGGATAAGTCCGATCTCTGTTTTGTCGATGGACAGTTTAAATGCTTTGAATGTTTGGACAAGAAACTGGTCATATCGCACAACCAAGTTTGCGACGGCGTGGTAGACTGCTACGACCTTTCCGATGAATGTTTGTGTGAAAACCAAACAGTGTGTAACACTGTCCTCGGTGACTCTAGAACCACTTGTCCTGCGAACAAAATGCATTGCTACGATAAAACCGACTGCATTGACATTTCCAAAGTACTGTGCAATGAGTTCACTGTTTGTAAAGATAATCGCAATCTGAAATACTGTAGTGGTAGCAAGACTGAAAAAGTACAAACAATTAGTTGCTATAACACAGCATTTTATGATACGCGGCAGTTGATTCAAGCAGTAAAGTGTGATGAAAGACCAGAATGCTGGGATTTGTCTGATGAATGCTCTGGCTGTGAACAACGCCCTGATTTCTGCAGCGACACCTGTACAATTGTCAAATCTCGGTATGGACAAGTTTGTTTCGGGGCTCCAAAGCTGTTAGGACCATTTGAGTGTACAATAAATGAAAAAGAACTTTGTCCGAAACGATTAGTTTGTTCCAATGGAGATCTGACAAGCATCGATGTTAATCAAGTTTGTGACGGAATAATTGACTGTGATGACGTATCGGACGAAGCGGAGTCAGTTTGCAGTAAGACGAGGTACTACTGTCTCAGCAAAGAACCGTTCTCGATCGATAGAGGTTATGTTGAAGATGGATTTAAACAGTGTTCGGACGGGAGTGACGAATGCCCCGCAGTAAGCAAGCGAAGCACCATCTTTTCCAGTCCAACGGAAATGATTGCAAACCCGTTCTTTCGTCCCTCCTTTTGGATACTGGGCATCATAGCTTGCGTGTTCAACGTTTTGGTGTTTGTTACCACCGCCAGGAAAATGGCGATCGAAAACAAAGCCGGCAAGGAAGAAAACGTGCTCAAACACAGTACCCAGGTTTTTATCATGAGTCTGTCGGCCGCAGATTTCATGGTCGGCTGTTATCTGCTTGGTGTAGCTGTAAAAGGTCTTCAGCTTTCAGGCAGTTACTGCTCGTATGACGCCGTTTGGCGCACCAGTACTACTTGCTCGTTGTTGGGCTTTTTACTGGTAGCAGGCTCTCAAATAAGTGCTTTTACCATGACTGTTATGACGGCGTTTCGGCTGTACACGGTATGTAGCCCGTTCGATGCTCGATTTATCAAAATGAAATTGGTTTACTTTTTTTGCTTCTGTACCTGGGTCTGTGGCATTTTTTTAGCTGCCGCACCTTTGATTGATTATCCTTCCGGCTATTTTGTTTCCCATGTTTGGTTTTCGTCGAAATTTTTCCAGACTGACCGAGTATCTACCAAGGCAATGTTTCTATTAGCCGAAAGAATAAAAAGCAGTTTATCAAATTCCAATTGGCATGATGTAATACAACTTATGAACACAACCTTTTCCACATTGCCCATTTCCGGTACGTTTGGCTACTACGGTGAAACTAGTGTTTGTATGCCCAGACTGTTTGCCTCTGTAAACGATTCTTCCTGGCATTATTCCATATTTCTCATTTCACTTAACTCCACTCTGTTTATTTTCATGTTCGTTTCCTATGTTCTAATTTATGTAGAAAGCAACAAAATGGCCAAAGCCAAACAAAAGAAACCAAAGAATAAAATGCAAAAGCGAATCACTCGTTTGCTTTTCACCGATTTTTGTTGCTGGATTCCCTTATGTGTTTGTAGCTTTTTGGCTCTTGGTGGTGTTTCTCTATCCAAAGAAGTATACATTGTCAGTGCTGGTATTTTGTATCCCATAAACAGTGCATTGAATCCATTGCTTTACTCCGACATTGTGCAAAAACTTTTCGTTTGGGCGAAAAAGCAAGCTATTAAAGTCTTTCCCAAACCCCCAACTCAAACTGAAGGCACGCCTGAGTGACTTCATTGTAAAATTATATCATTCGCTGGTCTTAAATTACCGTACTAAAACTTAACTTGCAAGACAATTATATTCTATTATTGGGCATTTTGTGGTAAAAGACATTGTTGATCGCATTTTTCTTTATAAATATTTGGTTGCACTTTTCGTAGAATTGTTTTTCAACGATGCAATTATAATATCGCCTACGTTCCTTTGTTACTTGTTATATTTACACTGGCGAAAAAACAGCTTTTTAAATCGGTTGGAAAAGCTATTCGGATTATAATTTGTATTAAATGTGAATATTTTCGCTTGCTATGTTATCATTGTTTTTCATACCATCTTATTTCACTTCACAACTGTTATGTTATCCTTCTTCTTGTGCATGTTGTGTTTTATATTGCGTCGAGTGCTCTCACAAAAACAATAGCTATTAGGTAATAATAGCTGTTCGGCAAGGTATTTTTGCCAGGATACCTAGGGAAACCCTTACCGGAAATAGTCAGCCTGCTTAGAATTATAGTGATAATCCTGATTTGGCTGACTGATTAGGTAAGCCTTTCCAACGGCATCTGATGTACTGTGTAATGTGTGACGTTATCATTGGTTAGTACGACTCCGTAAGGGTTTGGTTACAGGTTATTTACATTCTGTATATAAACGTTTCAGTTTCTGGGTATTTAACTTCGTTCGCCCTGTTAATCAAAGTATTATCGTCCATGTGGTTATTGTTGTTAACATTTTAATATACGCGTTTTATTTTTGATGTTTGCTGGGTAGCACTAATTTACGGAATGATGAATGGTCGGAACGCTCACAGTATTATTATTAAATATAATAACACTTGACCCACCTTCACCTAAACGCTAACCCCCACCCTAACCCAAATATTGTGCGTTGGTTTAATAATTGTTTTAACGGGGTAACACTTAAATTAGTGAGCGTTCCGACCATTCCCACCATTCATCATTCCGTAAATTAGTATTACCCATATTTCCTTTTTTTCCTTTTTGGATGTTTCCTAACCCGGCACCGATGTGTCATTTCTTTAATAATGAATTTACAATCGGCATGGATTTGCTTACGCTAATATTTAATGTAATATGCCGCCGTATGATTAAAATAAAAAGCATTGCTAATATTCGAGGCAATAGATCGCTCTGTAAATATAAAAAAACATGTTAACACTAATTTCTGATTTAGTTCCTGATTGAACTAAAATAATTTCTGTATGCATATTTGTGATGTAATTAATCTCATTGTTCAATTAACATACTATGTTGGCGCCAGTTTTTTATTTTAGTATATTATTGTAGGAAATAAAATAATAAATTTATCGTTATTCAATGTAATATATTGCTGTATTAATAAAGGCGTATCAAAGCTAATGTTTCTTGTATTGTGTCATTTCTCAATTAAAATAATACGTTTTAGCTGGCGTGTAGCCTATGTATCAAAAATGTTGGAATAGTTCACTAAAACAGTCATGCAAGTGTATAGAACTGCTATCTGGCGCTGAAAGAAAGGTACACATTTTCGCCTAACCTCGCTATATACTTACGGTGTAACCGTTTAGAGTTTAAACTATAATCCGCATGCAAGACCACAAAGCACATAAGAATTCCTCAGTAAATTGCCAAACTAAATCACTTTATTAAACAAACGTGCAATTCAGCATGCGATGAGCAAATGTACCTTTTGATTTTGCAACAATCATCAGTGTTGCAATGACTTAACTTAAGTGACCGGACTAGACTTGACAAGACCCAAACCGTTTCGGAAAACTGGCTTGACTTAACTTAAGTCTTTTAGACAAATGACCTGACTTTAAATAATAACAATTTTTAATAAAAAGACAAGACTATATAGCCTTACCAATTTTCAAATTTTACTCAAATTATTTTTTTTTAAATTATCAACTAATTTGCATGAACCCGTTTGCGTAATGGTTTTAAAAGGTTGCTAAAGAAAAATCCAGTATTTTTTTAATTTGGCAAGGCTTGTATAAAAAAGTACTAATATTCGATTAAAAAGACAAGACTATAGCCTTGCCAGGACTAAAAAGATTTTGTGCTTAAAGGTAACAAGTAGTTTTCTGTACCACGTGACTGCGAAAAAATGGTCGCTTTCTTATCTAAGTGGAGTGTGTCCAATTGTATCTTAAACTATAGGCTCAATACTTTTTCCCCACAGTGCTTTGACTTAGTGTTTCATTATAGTATATTAAAACAGTTTTAATATACTATAGTTTCACAAACTGTGCGTCGTTTCTTTTTCCAAGCTCGTTGCAATATAGTTCCGTTTCGCACCTAAACTCAATTGCGGTACGGTAATGCAATTATTCAACGGTATGTGCATTTAAACTTTTATGACAATAAAACTGGAGGAATACATCACACTTTATGAAACAAAACAAATACTTTTATTTGGTGTAAATTCTGGTGAAAATTTGTGAAATTTTTAAGCTGGGTGCGTCGCAAACACAAACTTTTGACGTTGCAAGAAAATAAATTAAGAAGCACTGCATTAACTGAACTGTTTATTTTCGCCACAAAAGTGAACATAAGTAGCGAAGGCCCAACGAAAAAAAAACATAAATACTAACCTACCTATCGATTCAGTTGACCCTGAAGGTATATAGCCTACAAGAAATTCAGATTAGAATAAAAAAACATAAAATGTCAAAGATTGAAAGCAAAAAATACAGACAGAAATTGAGCAATACGCAATGCAACAAATTTTATACTAGAAATACAATGAACAGTTAGTTATGACAGTAATTTAATACTTTAAGTCCTAAACCAGTTCTTTTCAACCCGCGGAATGGTACGCACTTCTGTGGATGAAAAAATTGTAATGCGGATGACAAACGTTGTGCGGATGAATGTGCGGATGAAAATGATCCAGACTAATATTTTTTTTATTACGTGTAGCCTACTACAGAAATTATAAAAGCTGGTGCGCCCACTTATGCGTTACAAGTACAGTAATACTGTAATATAGTCTCGTATAGTGGTTCAATTTATTTATATCAGTCAAGGCTTAGCCACACGGTTTTAATACACAAACTTTTCATTGTTATTCCACAAATAAAACGTTGCAAACTTACTGTGCTTGTTGCGCGCGGATGGAAATTTTCCTAAATAAAAAAGTGCGGATGAAAATTTTAGAGCTGAAAAGCACTGTCCTAAACCATAATACAAATACCAAGCCAGGTAAAAATAGTTTTAGATTAGTAATTTAATTTTTTTAACTAGGCCTATATGGGAATGGGAATAGTCACTTTTGTCAAAGCAAAGATTTTCTGGTGGCCTATAAACGCAGTTGTTAACCGACGTTTCGGCAGATATAAAACGAGGATACGTTAGCCATCTAATATACTGTGAAGTAGTGAAAAACACCAACTGTGAAGGAGTGAAAAACACAAGGGAAGGAAGCAGCTCGAATTCTTTGCGTAATATCTCCGGAACTAAACAAGATATCGATCAGAAATTTCTACACATTAATCGAAGGGTCGGAAAAACGATAAACTTCGCTGCAGTATATGTTAAGCTAGTCTGAAAAACTATCACGCGATGTAGAATTCACGAGCCACAGCGTTTAGATACAGTGATGAGTAGATAGCCGAAATCCACAAGTCGGTTTTCTTTATGGTGCCATGACCTTAGTTGATTTGAAAGGATTTTAAGCACCGCCTTTAGTAGCAATGCGGTTCCTCATCTAAGACTTTACAATTAGCCCAATCTATTCCGTTTCAAAGTTTAACCGCATTCTTTTCAGTTATTCAGTAAGAAACGTTTAGTATTTTGCCGTGCAACCTCCACAAGAAATTTCATCAAGCGCTTCTTGACACTTCTCCAAATTAATTAATGTTTTTTAGTTAAGGTGACAAGTCTTCAATTTTCCTGACCGGTTCGAATGCTGTTGAAACATCGTGGCTACTCCAAATCAGTTTTGTTTTTTGCGGGACCAATAAACATCGATGCAGCATATGTTAAGCTATCTGAAAAACTATCAAACGATGTAGAATTTACGAGCCACGGCGTTTATATACAGTGATGAGTAGATAGCAGGACCTGTAATGTAAGGATATATGTTTTAATAATATTATTTTATATGCTCATGGTACCCTGGACCTGGACTACAAAATCAAGACAAAAACAAAGAATAAAATAATTTTTCTTATCGCTATGTTTTTATCCGCAGAGTATAGAGCAGACAAATAAACTGTATTAAAAAAATGGAAGTTGTTTTAAATCAACTGGAATAAACTGTAGAAGCGTCGTTTAAGATGCAATGATAAATAATAGGGCTTTAGCTGTATTACAAAATATGAATGGAGAAGTACCGTACTACCGAAAGAAAAATATGATTAAATAATTGAAATATGAAGGCCAAACCTAATTTTACTATATCTAGATTTTTACTAGTGTGAATAGTGCAAAGTCACTGTTTTCAAATGACTTGACTTTAGTCTTTTAGACAAATGACTTTGTTTAAAATGAAGTGTTTTCATTAGGCAAAAGGAACAATTTATCTATTTCCACTTGGATTAAATATTCACTTCATTTAAGGATGTTTACCATTTATACTAACTTGTTTATAAAATATTCATCAACTTGTATGTAAAACATTTATGTGGACAAAGTCAGTCCAGCAGTGTCCCAACACATGTACCAGGCACAAATTACTGAAGCTGTTTGTCATGTAAATATTTACCGTGAAGTAGAACTTGAATAATTTTTGCTTCTATGCGTTGGTAGCTCCTTCATGTCATACTGTCTACATTTATCTTGCCTATATCTCGTTAATTAATAAACAATATCAAGATGTAAACAATTATTAAAATATTACAGCATATATTTTCTGTGGAATACAGCAAGCACATAACAAACTTATGATTACTTTTCATTGTTCTTACAACTTTTACATTAAAATCTTTACATTGTAAAGTAAAATGCATGTATAATATATTATTGCTGAAAAGTGTTTTAAAATTAGGTACAATAAGAAAATATGACAAATTTGTCAAACACTCAAGCGAAAGAAGTTCAATTATACATTTCATTACTGATTGGTAACCATTGCACATAAAATTAACTAATTGCATCACCGATTGCTAACCATTGCACATAAAAGTCTAAATTCCTGGTTAGTCATCACAGTATTGCAACAAAAGGACAGTAAACGCCAGACATTTCAATACTTTACTCATGAATATTATATTGGTTAATTAAAATGTTAAGGTTTTTTCTTAAAAAATCTGACTTTAAACAATGCGCTTCCATACAGCATACCAAACATATGAACGATTATAAATCTTTGTAAAAAGTAAAAGACTAGCCATAGGAAAAAAGGTTTGATGCTTAATACAACATATTTTGCTAAACAAAACATCCCTTATAAGCAAAAAAAGATATAAAATGAACAAAAACTTATCAGCAATTTAAAATTTATATAATTTAAAAAAATAACGAAGGATTTCACATAAATTTAAAGTGAAACTCAGTAAAAGTAAGCTTTGTAACCGCGAATAAAAACAATTATCCAAACTTCAAAGAAAATAAACAGCTACAAAGTCAAAAATCACATAACCCCAAAAAACTAATGTTGTGAAAGTGGACATTTACAAAAAAATTGTATATTCAAAAGTCAAGTATTATGTGTTACCTGCAATTCAAAACAGAACAGTCTTAGCTAAACCATTGACTGCCAGCAATAAATGTTTTAAAATCACAGCATAGGCAAACAAACTTTGCATAAACATTTACTTTTAAATTAAGCGTCTTTAGCATCAAAATTAATCTACAACTATTTTAAGAGATATTTCAATTCACAGTTTAAAGTACACTACATTTCTTTGACTTCATCAAGAATGTTTTTTATCTCTTTAACCAGCTTTTTGGATATCTGCTTTTTATCTTTCAAGGCGTCATTACACTTCTCTAGAACCAGCTCTTTGTGATCCCGTAGTTTTCCACAGATGACAATTTTGGCGTAGTTCTTGCAAGCCCATGGATATGTATAGGACAGTTCGCTGACTTTTAAGATACTTGAATGTTGCAGGGCTTGAAGTATCGTTTCGGCAGCTTTTCTGTGCTGGCCATTCAGGTTCCAAAACTTGCTGCATCGAACTAAAGATTTGAGAGATATAGACCAGTCCAGGTTTTTCAGTGCTTTGTTTTGTAAACGTTCGCAAATTTCAGTTGATTCAACAAGGTCATCGCTAGCTCCGTTTGCTATCAACTTGTTATTTATCCTTATAAGAAAATTTTGGTTTGCCATTTCTGTATAATTCAGACCTTCAACCTGCTTAATTAACCCATGCTCATAATACTTTAAACCCCTATGGATTTTGTTCACTAGGTTTTTCATAACAAATGATTTGACACGGGCTAGGGTTTCGATAATATTCGGGTCATCATACAGTACTCTCAATCTTATATTTACATTGCTGTATCCAGTCAGCTGTAAAAACAGTGAGGCTACTCCTGTTTGGCTGTAGCAAAATGAACATAGCTCATATGCAAGGGTTGAAAACCAAATCGACTTCAGGCGATTTTCATTCGGGATATCACTTTTTTGAGTGTAAAGGATTAAGTGACTAATAGTGTGAAACACCGATGCAAATCGTTCGATCAAGTAGGTTTTGTATAAATTTTCCTTGCTAAGTAAAATCTCCATGTTTTTTTGTTGAATTTCACTAAGTTTTCTTGGGGGCACTTTTAGGTCAAATTCAGTTGCATTTCTAATTAATTCCATAGCATCAGAATCACAAAACTGTGATAAATAGCTGAGGTCGTCTTCAGAAAACTGTAAAATAATGGATAAAAATTCTTCAAGTTTAAAACCTTTATTACTTTTTTGCAGTAAGACTTTTCCGCAGTCAAGGCATTTCCCAACAATTTCTTTAGCGCACTGTTTCGCATCTGGAAGTGGTTCTGCTGTTAAAAGGCTACCAACGTCGACTGGAAACTCAAGATTAGCAGTTATTTGGGATAAGATGTGCATGCACTGCTCTAAATTTTGTTCAGCCACAGACTTTTCTTTGCCCAAATAATTTTCTGTGCTGGCATTCACACCAATCACCTCATGCAAGTGGCTCGTACAAAAATGTAGAAGAAAATCGTCAGATTTTACCGTGTTGTTTGCAACCAAAAACTTGTAGTGTGTGACGACAGCCTGCATGTGGGGAACCATTTCTTTTATAAAAACAGCTTTGCTTGATTTTCTAATGTCTTTCTGCACAATGCTAGCAAGGGCCTGAATGGTCACGGCAAAATATTTGTAAAATTGGTCGGTTTTCTTTAGATAAAGTCGGACAGCAACAAAAACTGCCTCATAGAAATTTAAGGTTTCCTTTGAAAAGGTGTCAAACTCAACCTTGCACAAACCAAAGTCCTCAGCAGTCTGTACAAAATGACTGGATTCATCTTCATTAAGATGCTTGATTTTGTTCAGGTCGTTTTCGCCCTGGCGGATAATTTGCACAATTCGTTTAACCAAAACGTTTGGAATGGCTTCGTGGTGACATAACGACAATGCTGAGATGACATTCCAATTTCTTGCAGCTTTTTTATCAGTGCTTTTAGGTTCAAGCAGTAAAATTAATGCTTTGTAAATATATATTTGATTGAACTGTCCAAAATCTTTTAAATCCAGTTCATATAAGTAATTAAAGGTGTTATTACCATAGAATTCCAAGTACCATTGATGAATTGGGCTGTTATGTTTTAGGTATAGTTTAACTGCAATGAACACTGCCTCATGAAAAGTGATAGTTTCTCGTGGTTCGACTGTTTTGCACATACCAAAATCTTTGAAAGTACGTACAAACATGGTGGTTTCTGAATCATTTTTGAATGAATTCATGCTTGAATTATCTTCACCTTCACGGATAGCTTGCATAATTTTTTTAACCAAAATAGTAGAAATATCGCCATGATGGCCTAAAGAAAGTGCTGCAATGGCCTTCCAGTTCCTAATGTTATCTTCATCAGTGCTTTCCGGCCTAAGTAACAAAATTATTGCTTCATACAGATGCTTTTGGTTTAGGCTTTTAGCTTCTTTAAGTTCCTGTTGGTACAATTGCTGTGATATTTTATCGTCAGACAAGTACTGCAGATATTCATTGAAGGTTATAAAATCTTTGCACTTGGCAACTACAACACGCAAACCCAAAGGAGAGTTGCTTAAGCGTTTCACAATTTCTTCAGCGGCTTGTCTTTCTTCAACACAAATTGCTTCTGGTATTTCCAGTAACTGTAAACCTTCTTCCAACGTTAGACCGTCAATTTGTTTACTTTGGTACTTTGCAATTCTGTCACAGTTTAACACACTTTTAGACTTTGATGTAATGTATACATGAAACTTTTTGCTTAGCTCGATTTTATTGATACAGGCAATGAAATCTTCGAGCAAGATTCTGTCTTCTACTGGAGGATCCTCAATTACAATTAACATTGGTATTTGTGCTTTTGATAATATACTGACAAAGTCTTTTGTTCGCCCAGATTTCATATTATCAATGGCGATTTCAAGACCGGAATCGTGAATGATGTGGTTCTTTAAAAGGCCATTAGCAAACTTTTCTAACTGATCCTTAATATCATGACTCTGATCACTACATTCGATATGCCATTTTGCTAATTTGCTGCCTTGATCAGAAAATTCTGCTGCTAAGTTGCGTACAATCTCTGATTTTCCAGAACCGGGCATTCCATGAAGATGCAATATGAAAACGGACTTGTTAGCAACATATTCCTTTGTAACGCTGTAAACGGTAGTTGGAATGAATTTCTGTGATGGCTGTCCGACATTGTCAATTGGTATTTTATCTAAAACAAATTGGGTTTTGTTTTTGGGATATTTTGTAATGGAGTACATCTAATAATTATAACTAGCCAATAAAAAAGTAAGTTTCTTAAGAAAGGGCATTACAATGCCATTAACATTTTAGATCAGGGGTCGGCAGCCTTTCATTAGTGGAGGGCTGAGCCAAAATCTGGAAGTTCTTGGCAGGCCGCAAAAAAATTCCACTTATAATTTTGTTAAAAAACGTGTGGCTTAAGGATTTTATTAAAATAACTGTTAATCACGGCCTGCCTATATATTTTATGCAAATCAAATTGAGTCTAATTAAACCCAAGGTAACCAGCTATGCACAAATTGCGAAAAAAATGACATTTTTTTCGTTAAATTAGCAGAACTTTTAATTTTCAAAAACACGTGACTCATTTGGCACACACAAAACAAATTTTTTTGTTTTTATATGTTTATCAAAAAAAAACGAGATTCTCAAAAAAACAATATAGAATAAGTTTTCAAATTCAAATAACATTCGCGCAAGAAAAAAAACAAACTTGAATACAAGTAGAATTTTTTTACGTTAAAAATAAGGGACATGACCTTATGACCATTTTGTAAAGAGATTGCAAGTTGAATAATTAAAGAGGTTGTGGGACAGATGGTTTACAAAGGCAGGCTGTAGGCTGCCAGACCCTAATTTAAATTTGTAATTGTACACCCAATGTTTACTGTGAATATTTGGTCTGCACTCTGTCGTCAAGCGTAAGTCAGGCAACAAGGCTTCCAAATATTTATAGATTTCTAAATACTATTTTTTTATTGCCTTTATTAGTGTGCAAAGCTGTATTGGTTTAATAAACTCCATTAGTGTGAAAAATGCAAAGTTAAAAAGGCCAAATATCCCATTAGTTTGCATAGAACAATTATTTTTTTCGGTAGGAACATGGTAGTACAGTTTAAATGTTTTTAAACATCATTACCTTGACCGGCTTGGTTAAATTGCGCACTCTCAAACGTTCCTCCAATTATCGCAAGATGACTTTTGACTTCCATAATTATCTTAAAAAACATTACAATTTCAAAGAAATATAAGTTTCACGGAAAAAAATTGTTTAATATATTTTTATTGAGCTGAATTTGCTGTAACCCTATTATTTTTGCTAAACTAGCATTGATTACAGGATTGTGTATTGTTAATTATATAAACCCTTGTCTTTAAAAAATATAAAAAGTCAAGAATCACTGCAATGTTTTAACTATCAGTTTCAAATTTAACAAATAAGATAAAAATTTAAAGCATATGAGGTATTGCTTTATAACTTACACTCAGTTTTCTTGTCTGACATCTACTTAATTCCTGTTAAGTGCTCAGTTCAAAACAACCTTAAATACCAAAGTTGTGACTCAACTTTTAGCATAAAAAGAAAATTTGAATGTCATGTCAAAATTTACCTCGTAGGTCAAAATTAGTCAAAATTTTTTCAAGTCAAAATCGAATAAAAATGCACATAAATTGTTTACTAAATTAAAAAAAAATATATATATAGTCAGCTTTTTTAAATTGGTCGTTCATTTTTTTTTAATTTTTAAATAATATTCAGAGTCTTTTTAACCATATTATATCTTTATTAGAGCAATAGAAGGTTAAAAAACGTGTAAATAACGACGCCTAAGTTATTCAAATCAATGTATTTCTAGCAGGTCAAAATTTTGTCAAAATAAATTATTTTTAGGTCAAAGTTTGTCAAAATTTTAATTTTTCAGGTCAAAATTTCTTAATTTTTAGGTCAAAAAATATTCGCCCTACATATGGTGTTTAACAAACACATTTATACACTGCATAAAAACATATTTAGACATTAAAATGTTCCCCAAGGTTTACTTAGGAAAATCTTAAGGTTGTCTGAGTCTGTTTTTTCCAATAAACAATGTATTAAAAAAACGGTTAAAAATACATCCATAGAACTGAATACAGGCAAATATTTGGCTACCTGAGTGCTACGCAACCTGGTTTAAGTGAGATAACAAGATTATTAAAACAACTTTCCAGAGCCTGTTTCAACATGACTTACAGCAAAGTTAATCATTTATCGACTTAATTTGATCACAGGTCATAAATCTAGTGACAGAATATGATGTTAGTGCCCCATAACCTATTCATTTTTAGTGTGCATTTCGTGGTGTTGTAAAACAAATATCCAAAATAAAATATGTATTAAAGGCTTATTAAGTACCTGATAATGTTTTAAAGTAAATAAAATTCATGGGCTATAAAATTTTTTTTGCATTTATTAAAAAAAAGCCGCAAAATCCGTCATTTAAGTCCGTCTGTGATGAGGCAATCTTTGATCGGACATATTTGTGGCACACATATTTTTTGTTAATATTGCTTTAAAACTATTAGCTTGATAGATAATTACAATTTTGGTTTTTTTACACGTTGGGTACACACATAATAAAAGAACACATATTATAGTAAGCTGTTAACCATACTGGGGTAACACCAAAATCAGATGCACTACAATATTCTTACTTTTTATGGTAAATTTTATTGTAAAATATAAATTGATGGCTTCATAGGTGACCTAGTTGTAAAAACAAAAAAAAGATATCAATCAATTAATAATATTAAGTCAATTAATAATGTCACTTACTTGAATTGAGACTATTCCAAGAGGCGGCCCTTCAGAATACCCAGATCACTCTGTCCCACACAAGGCTGTTGTAGCTTATTTACACTTGCCCAATCTTTCGAAACTAATTTGAAATATTAATCAGTGAATCATTAAGTTAATGCAAACCGAATATTTGAAAAAGAAAATATCTCCTCGCCCTAATGCACGTTAGTGACGACAATGACTTTGAATGGTAGCAAAACAGTATAGACTCTAATGCACGTTAGTGACGACAATGACTTCGAATGGTACTAATGCACGTTAGTGACGACAATGACTTTGAATGGTATGAGAGACTGATGATGCCGTGATTGGCGAAATATATTTCTCTTTTATAAACTAGAACCTATAGTGACTGATTTTGAATGAGACAAGAAAGTCTATACTGTTTTTTCATTAAGTTAATATAATGCAAGGCTGAAATTTTTTCAGGAGTTAAAACTGTTCAGCAGACTGAAACAACCTGTTTAATTGTCTTAAACATTTATTGCAACTAATAACCATAAGATATTCTTTGGTATAAGGTTTTTACAAATTTGAGTGAATCCAAGTTAATTAAAAAATTATGAATATTCACTTATTACAGAAAATATTACATAATAACTGTAGCCACTTTAAACATAACCACTCCTAAATCTTTGCAATTTCATTGAGTATTTTGATTAAACATGGTTTGTATTGTGTTGATATGATGACTAAAGTCAATCATTGAAAATGACTTGACTTGGGCTTGAGTAATTTACAACACAGCCAGATAAAAACTTTAGATAATGACAGGGAAAATGTTTTTAATGCAGCTTAAAATTGCGGGTCTGTTATTAATTTTCTGCTAAAATTTGCAGGGCTGAAAATACTAATCCGCAAACAGTGCATTTTTGACAACTATACACGTTTTACGGATTTTCCACAAAATGCGCGACTGAGGGTGCAACTGCGCAGGGGACAAGCATAACTTTTCAACCTGGCAACACTGCTGTAATGCCATATATATATATATATATACTCTTTCAGTGGCAACCTAGATACTATTACTAAAAGGAAGTACGCTGCTTTAGTGTGACAGTTAATATATCCAAGTATAAAATATTACCAGTTCAAATTTTCACACCTAACTCAGAGTAAGATTAAAATTCTTACAATGAGATAATAAACTATAATGTGCATTGGTGAAATCAAGTTTTGTGTAAAAAGATTAACATTTTTTCGTTCAACAGTGTCCGAAATGCAGTATGCAATTTTATTTAAATATTGTTAACATATTTTTTTATTTATTGTAAAATGTTTTAAAACCGAAATGAAACAATTTAACTTATTTGAAACTAGGTATCACTTATTCTTGAATAATGCCTGTATAGTACGGTACAGGAATAGAAAAAGTTTGGACATGTGGCCATGTTTAAAAAAAACGAAAAAACATGGCTATAGTAAGGTTTCTGATTGAGGTTTTACTAACGTGTTACGATTAGGACTGTGATTAGAAATTTGGGTCCCTGGTTTGGCAATAAGTAAGTTTTGTAAGGTAGGCCCTATTTAATTTTTTTGAAAGCCGTATCAACGCATTGAACAGCAGAGTCCATTTATATATATATATGTACTTAAAGAAAAACTAATAAGGTGGCCTCATCTACTTATTTTATAAACAGACATGATTTGTTTGTTGACAAACAAAACTACTCACGCGTAGCCTTTGTTTCACTTGACTGCTCTCATAGATATTTTTAATACCTAACCCATAATTTATTTTACAAATGACTTGACTGGGGGACTTGTAATTCTGACAAAACAACTTGAGCTAAAATCATGAGTTTATTAAGAGACCTTCATCTTTTTTGAAGTCGTCAGCAAATCGACACAGAAAACGAATGGATAGATAAAAACCCGAATACAACGGATAAATAACAAAACAACCTCTGCTGTTCTGACACCACTATCTTACAAATATAGCCCCTTGCTAAATATAATCTACATTTCAAGCCGCAGCATACGAAAACGTGTCAAACGTAGACCAGCAAAAAGTCAGCACTGCTGCGAATCTAAACGCGAAAAAACGAATCCGGATCTGGATAAAAACACGCAAAAATGTAGAAAAAACGCAAAGGCAGCGAAAAAGGCACGCACCACCCTATATCTTGCTACAGAAAAGTGGTGTTTTACATTTAACTGTTTCATGGCCTTTTTTTGCCTGTACACTTATAACAGGCAGTGTGGGAAATGAAAAGGCTTTGAAATTTGCCGCGCATTTCTAACTCTGCGGCTGACGAGGAAAAGAAACATTCGAGCTCTGCGAATGAATATTGTAGAGGGGCTTGTCAGAATAAAAAAGAAAAAAAAATCCCGAAAAAGTTAGCTAAATGCGGCAAGCCCACATGATTCGCTTTCATCCGCTAAAATCAAAAACACTTTTTTGCAATTCAATCACTCCAGGGGTTACATGGGGTCAACGAGAGGTCACTAGGGTTCAAGTGACCTTATAAAGAGCGGCACAATAAAAATGACAGCAAATAGCGTATTTTCGCGTTTTAAAATACCAAAGCATATGTTGGCGTCCATGTAAATAAGGTTAATAAGCGATTTTCTAATTTCGCAGCAATTTTTCTTTAGAAAAACACAAAATTCACCAAAAAACGAAAAAAACTAGAAAGTTATTTTCTAAATAAGTTAAGCAAAAACGATTGCGCCCCACTAAAATGTGAATCGAGAATTCGTAAAAAGGCGAAAGAGAAAAAATCATTTGCTGACTCCAGCAAAGGAAATCGCCAATTTCGGTTTTTGCTTTTTTCCCTCCGAGCTTTTGAGTCGAGAATTTCGATCCGACTTTTGCCGGGAATTGCTGTTGCCGCTAGACGGCGTGGTTGAGTTGCGGGTGATGTCGACTTTGACCCTACTCACTTCCTCTGGGTTTGGGGAGGGGGAGTCGGATAGGATGTACTGGGGCGCTGGTTTTGGGGGCGATGGGGGCACAGGGGGGTTACCCTGGGTCAGCTGCATTTTCATCACCTGTGAAACGATGTTATTTGTTGTTTAACATTATAGATATTAACATCCTATTTCTGTACAGAAGCGAAGCCCATACAGAAGTAGGTAAAATTTTATAAATTTTTGGAGTAAATCTTAAGATAATGGCTAGGGATTGCAGTATGTTGTAAAACAAATAGCAAAGCCCATTCAGAAGTAGGTAGAATTTTGTGAATTTTTCGAATAAATTTTAAGACAATGGCTGGAGATTATAGTTATACGTGAAATGAATATTAAAGCCCATACAAAAGTAGGTAGCATACTTTCAACGTTTTGAATAACACTTTGTTCATTCGCAATAAGATTATTCGAAATGTTTAAACTATGCTTTCTACTTCTGTATGGGCATTGCTATTCATTCTACGTCTAACTACAAACTGTGGTCATTATCTTAAGATTCATTACAAACGTTCACAAAATGCTGACTACTTTTTGTATAAGGATTGATATTTGTTTTACGTCCAACTACAACCTCCAGCAAATATGCTCCCAAAGTATTTTAATCCAACTGGTTAACATACGCCGCGCATTTCGATACCAAATGACGTAATTACTATAGCCCAGTGGGTTCCAACCTTTTTCATACAGCGACCCATTTTAACAAACCAATTCAACTAACGAACCCTTTTAAAAAAATCTGATACAGGCATATGTAATACATTTGTGTATGCGTAATAGCACAAAAATATAATTAAAAATAGCATAAATGAAAACAAAAAATACTTATTTATTGAGTTCTTGCACAAGGCAGCATCAGTGAGATGGCTGGTGTTGGACCTTGGCGACCATTTAAGCTTGTCTATGCGTGGCACTGTTTTTGCCAGAGCACACCTTAGAGCTGGCTCTACTTGTGACATCATAACCATATCCAAATATTTCTCACGATAATAATCGTTATTGTTATGTAAAAACTAGTTTTTGTCACAACGGTTAAAATTTTTTTGCACTACAGTAAACTCTTGTTTAGCTTGTGATTTCTCTTTAATGAGTCTATATATATAATTGCAACCTAACAGGTTATAGTTTTTACTTAGTTGTTTGACAAATTGCGAGCACTGCATGGTGTGTGTACTGTTCCAAAAAGATTTAAAAGCCCTGCCGTAGGCTACCTATGATTGATACCGGGAACTCAACTTTCTACAAATTCACTGTCAACAGCATTCACTAATATATTCGCAGATTTTTTTATGGTAATTAATTGGCATTCTTGCAATATAGTGATTGGTATTTAATTGTCGTCTTCGCGACCCCCAGAAAAAAGGCAAACGACCCACCCGGGGATCGCGACCCCCAGGTTGAAAACCACTGCTATAGCCACTAAGTATGGAATCTAGGTGGGTAAATACTTTGATCAGTCATGCTAAGTTATTACTGACCAAATTATAAGGCATACTTATATTAATATAGCGGAAAGTTTGTTTTTTCTGAAACAGTCAGCCTAATTGGAATCGTGGTGTAATCAAAGCAAAGGTAACAAAATCATTTAGAAATGCCTTAAAAGTAGTTAGCCCGTTATTTTACCTGTGGTGGTATGAAGGTGGTATGCAATTTAAAAATTCCTTAAAAGCCACAGTTGAGTTTACCTGTGGTGGTATGAAGGTGGTATGCAATTTAAAAATTCCTTAAAAGCCACAGTTGAGTTTACCTGTGGTGGTATGAAGGTGTTATCGGCGACTATGTACATTGAACGTTGTGGGTTTGCACTTGCGGCTGTTTGTGGTTGATGGTGGTTCGTCGTGGCTGAAGAAAAAGTTCAGGTTAAAATGTAAGTCTAATTTATGCCAAATTGTTTTAAACATAAAAGTGTATTAAATGTCAAGGTACACGCTAAGGTCAATTAAATCTTAAAATTTGTTAAAATGTAAAATTATGCCAAATATATGCCAATGTCAATTAAAAATCTTTTTTAAAAAATCTTTAAAATGTAAATTTGTCTTAAACACAAAATTGAATAAAAATGTGGAGGTGAAATTCACGCCAAAGTCCCATAATTGTAAGTCTGATTTATGCAAAGGTCAATTAAATATGAAAATCTTTAAATAAAAATTATGTTAAATTTAAAAGCGTAATCAAGTCCAGGAAATACACGCCAAGGTCACGGCGAGCTCTCCTTCAAGTTGTATCTGTAAAATATTTTTTTTACACGAGTAGTGTCCGGGAGCCAAAAGCATATATTTTTAAACTTTCGGCTTTCATTTTTTGAATTGTTCTATACGTTTTTGCGACTTTGAAATGCAGATTATTGCTATCAGAAAAAGTTTAGCCATTTCTCGAATCGCCTTAAAAGCAACAAAAAATAAATAAAAAATGATATGGAAGTGTAACAAAACAAAAATAAAAAACCCGAAAAAGTAGAAAAAATCAATAAAAAAAGTATAAAACAAAATAAAAATAAAAAATAAATAAAAAACAATCAAAAAAGTATAAAAAAAAATTGATAAGGATGGTATAAAAACATAAAAAAAATTCTAAAAATATTTACTTACCTATACTGACGGGCATTCGAAGGCCTGCCGCTGGGTGATACATTCCAGGGTTAAGAACAAATGGGTGAGAATGGGTTTGTGGAGGATAGGGGTAGCCTGGGAGCATTACTGGGGGCTCGCCACCCATGGACCTGGTGGAACGTAAAATATTTAATAAAAATTGTTAACCTTTGATTAAAATATAAAAAAATAGTTACGTAGATCTCTGTATTCAAAAATTGAGTTTTTAAAATACGCAAAGTTTGAAATAAAATATGTAACATAAATATTAAAATAAGAAATTAACGTAAATACTAATTCAAAGCAATAATTCTGTTAAAAAAAATAAACAGTTACGTAAAAACAAACCAGCTTAATCAAAGAATTGAAATAAAAAACAAGACTATAAAGCGAGTAAAAATACAATCGCTTTTGCAAAAAAAGATATAATTTTGGTATAAGGCAGTGACGTAAAAAATAAACCAATATGTTTTAAAAACAACACTGGGGCAAATTGTTAGCGGAAAATTGCAATTGACGTATCCATTATAAATTAATTTATCAAGACGTAGTAAGAATATCAAAGCCCATATAGTAGGCATCAATTTAAACGTTTCGAAATTCTCTTTATTCATTTTCAAGATAATATACTTCTGTATGGGCTTTAATATCGTTACTACGTCATTCCAACCTCCAATCATATGCTCCAATGTGTCAAGATTTACGGGGAAATAATTCGGCAGACCACGTAAGCATCGTGTTTTGTATGGAGGAATACAGAGACATCCTAGATAGGTCGGTATACGCAACACGTCGGACAAAATGTCGTAGTCTAAACGTCGCTTTCACATTGCTTAAGACCGCGGTTCTATCATTATGGTTCGCGTACCTTCTTTGAAATTTTGAGCATAATGGTTGGAGGTTATAGTAAGACGTATAAGAATATACAAGTCCATACAGAACTAGCTTGCATTTTGAACCTTACTGATGTTGAAAATGAATAAAGACACATTCAAAACGTTCGAAATGATAACTCACTTCTCTATGGGCCTTGCTATTCTTACTGCATCTTTGAAATTAATTTCCTGATAAGTATTATTAGCCTGGCTTACAGTGGAAACAAATAATTTAAATTAATATTTACATATAATTGACTGTAAATAACTAAATGGTATTCTAGTAATTATCATTCTAATTTAAGAAAATTAAAATGATCCAATTTTAATTCTAATCTGATTTAAGAAAAGTGAAAGGCTTTTATTCGAATTTTAATCTAATTTTAAAAAGCTAAAATAAATTTAGTGGTCCAAGTCTGCACATTGAACTCTATACTTACATGTAGTTGACCGGCAGGGGTATGACCTGTGAGGGGGGCAGGTACGCCCCTGGGTGATGTTGGGGTGCCGGGGGTGGTTGACCAGCGGAGAACATACCTGGGACGAAACCGTGAACTAAAAAACAAACAAAAAACAATAAAAACGACTGTATTAACAATTTTTTCTCGATTTTTTCACGTAACATACCAAATTTTTGATGTTTTTGGTGGCCCGATACCCGATAACGATATGGATTTTTTTAATAAACCTAAAGTATGCTCAAATAAATTGAAAATAAAATCGAAGTAACTTTTCAGTTTATCTACCTAAAGGTAATAAACTCTTATTTCGCATGATAACTTGCGGTGCAAAACAAAAAAAAGTGGCAAAAAATTGAAAATTAGTTTAAATTTCAGAAAAACTATATCACATTTTTACAGCAAAAAGTCGGCCGAAATATCGGCGAAATTTTACAGATATCGATATATCGGTCTATTGCTATTACAAAAGGTTTATTTCCATAAATCGACAAAATGACAGGCGTCGAACGTAGGAAAGATAGTGTTACGACTGTTACGTGTTCACTAACACCTTAAACACCTAAATCGATGTATTGCATAAGCCAAATCTCAGAATTCTTATTATCAGTTTTTTTAATGATTAGATAAATAGGGCCTTCGATTACCGCGTTCAAATTCGTGCGTCCGGCCGTTCTAAACAGGTTACGTCAAGTTAATTTACTTAATAAAATGTTGACTGGGTTACATGATGTGGTTGTCAAGTTAGTTCTCTTATTATAACTTATCTACAACCCGAATTAGGAACTCGCATGCGGCTTTAGTGAAGTAATTTTGTTAACACATTAAATTCTATACGATAAAGCCGTGGCAGGTAAGGTCACGCCATTTATTGCATTGAATTATAAGCACTGACGTCCAAATAATCCATACATAGGTTTAGCAGGTGGTATTAGGCGCAGACGCAGTAGTAAGCAGAAATGCAGTGGAAATGAAAGCTTAAACCATTAGCGATTGCGAATTTATTGAAAATATCAGAACATTGATATCTTTGCTGCAGATGACAGTTTTCCGGCTACAAACCTAACAACGAGTTGTTGTATTTCTTTGATTGGCATTTTTATTTTTATTTTAAAATACGACGCAATATTTAAAGGCAATTTTTTTTTTCATTTTTTTACAAACTTCCAAAATCTAAACAGTCGACGTGGTTTTATTATAACTTGAAAACAAAGCAGTATCTTAATGCAATAGCGAACTAATAGCAAAAAGTTTAAAATATTATTTACCGGACCACATTTTGTAAAGATTTCACATAAGCTGCGAACAAATTAAATTCTTTGCAAAAAATATTGTTTTTTGTCAGGGTTGGGTCTTTTCTGAGCAATTCAATTCAAATCAATGACACACTTTCAAAGACTATTTGGCAATCCTGTTTGTTACATACAGGTCTGTGAATTCTATTATTAATGCCAGTGGTGGGCAACACTTTTCTAGTCGCGGGCCAAAACCAACCTCAGAAAGGTCTCTGTGCAGTATGGATAGCGAAATTTTACCTGTGCAGACTTCACGAATGTTATAACAAGCGTCACGACTTTAAATCCGGGATAAAATTAGAGTATTTTCCGATTTACACTCGACGGAGAAAGGAAAAATATTGCTTTTATATAGTTGAAATAGACAAAAAATATTAGGAATGGGTTCGTGTCTAGTTTGTCAAAGAGGCCGTAGGTTACCCATCCCTGATTAGGGCCCTGGACCTCTTTTTTTTCAGCCCCTTATAACTTTTTTTCGATCAATTTTATGTCAAACCTTTTTTTAAACAATTTTAGGTCAACAAAAAAAAAATTTTAACTATGTTTTTAAATTTTGTTCCTTTTTTTATAAACAGCCTACCGTAGGGTTGTTGATACAGGGGGTTTCCCGGGGTTTCGGCCCTGTAGAACTGCTGCGGGGTGAACATCACCTGACCCGGGGGCAGGGGGTAACCTGGAGGGGGAAATCCCCTAAATCCCGGGGCGTGCGCAGCGGTCATGTTCGGTGGGTTGTTCTGAAAACGAAGGTAAAGTGTAAATGAACGATTTTAACTGTTGAAATTAGTAAATATACAGTGCTAAATTTACCGAAATTACTAGAACCAACATATTCTAAAGGAGTTTCTTAACCAGGGGTGGTCACACCCCCAAAAACAGTTTTAGTCGAGTTGATAAAAAATTTACAGCACAGACTGAACGCAGTTTATAATATCTAATTTTAAGGTTAACTAAAGATAATGCGAGCTCGTATCGAAACGTCTTAATCAAGATGATGTCGATCTAAGTTTATAATGTTCTATGTTCAACCCGATGAATATATTTTGTATAAAGTCAGCCCAAATTGAAACTCACAATCCCGACCTACATTCAACCTCATTATGCGTTTATCGTGTAAAAATCCTGATCAAAAAACAAACCTTTAAATAGTTCTTGGGATTCTGATTACATAACACCATTGGCTCCAAGCAGACTTGGACAACCAGACAATTCTACTTTTCTTATTCAATCAATAGGAGAAAAATGCGGCTAATTTCAATTCTAATCTAATTTGTAAATTTCTTGTGTGGTCTAATTCTAGTTGTGATTTAATCCATATTTTACCAACAATGCTGCTTTGTTTAACGGCATTTTTACTCCCTCCGTCAAAAGGGAGGGGGTCAGTTTGAATTAAAACTCTTTGGTCGGAATGTATGATAAAGAATGTATAATATATCTATGTGTATAAGTACGATTTGCATGTGATTTTTACAATCTGAAAAGCATAGGCCATGCTAAAACAAACCACAATAAGCACACAGATATTTACCATTCTCATAAAAATAAATTAAAATTAAATTAATTGTGACTAAGTATTGTTGTTTTAGTTCAAATTCTAAAATGATTTAACATTAATCTATATTGGAAAAACCAAAATGTTCTAAATCTATTTCTAATCTATTTTTAAACAGCTAAAATAAATCTAGTTGTCCAACTTTCGCTCCAAGCGTTTAAGAAACAACAGAAAGAACCACAAGTACCAGTAAATTAAGGGCCACAGCTGCTGCTTCTTCGGTAGCTTGTTCCTTGCTTGGCACCAAAGGGCTCTGGAACCTGGCGCCGTTCCAAAGCGTCACCGTCGCCTGGTACTTTCCCTTCTCCTTGAAAAAGCATCACGAGGTAAGAATCGGCGAAAAGCTAATGTTTTGTTAAAGAAGCAAAAAAGTGTATTTTATTGGTTTTAAAGGCCGATACAAATGTAAGTATTATTTCGAACGTTTAGAATAAATCTTAAGACAATTGCTAAATGTTGTAGTTATACGTAGAATGAATATTAAAGCTCATACAGAACTAGGAAGCATTTTGAACGTTTCGAATATTTCTTTAGTCATTTTTTAACACTTTTATCAAGAGATATTCCAAACGGTCAAAATGATGTCTACTTCTGTGTGGGTTTTGATATTCTTACCATGTCTTACTACAACCTCCACCATTATTCTTCAATCATTTTTTTGCGTATGTTTTCTAAAGCGATTTTAAGCATATTTTGATTAATGATTTAATCGCTTTTTCAATTTCTTTAAAATGGTAAGTAAATCTGGATGGGCATTTGAAAGACACTGGTGAGGTTTTTGGACAAAATAAATAAGTATCTGTCCTTTTTAGCCCAAAAATGATATTATTATTAGTTTGCACACATACTTATTTCGTACAGACGTTTTTTTTCTCTTGTATTAATTTTAACACAGTTTATTTATGGTGACAATTTTTTTTGAACGTAGATATATAAACAAAACGAGGATTTGGAAAACAAGTCTTAAAACAAATAACTTACAGAATTATTAACAACTTACTAACACATTAAAATCGCCGAAAAACAAGTCAGTGTTTCTCAACCTTTTTTTCGCGGCGACCCAAATATTTAGCTTAAGTATGACAACTGAGCTTTGGCGACCCAATTGTTTTTTCCTGTAAGCGAACTATAAAAATTAGCTTCTTGTAGGCGAAAAAAAAATAGGCATTAGCATAAAGAACTTCGTATTTTAATAATTATTATAAGACATTATTTGTATTGCTTCCTTGATTTTCCAAATTTAATTTTCAGAACCAATCTCAATTAGTATAAACATGTGAGCTACTGCGGTCGGCGTCCCAAACAAATCAAACCGCGACCCAATTTTGGGTCGCGACCCATAGGTTGGGAAGCACTGCTTTAAGCAAACCCACGAAATCGCGCCATTCATAAAACGCGTCCCAACACCTAAACCCGATGTTTCACGCGCACTTCCGGGTCAAACGTCATCGCAGGAAGCTCCCACGCGCCGTGCTTCCGGCGGTGACGTCACACGAAAAGATCACGTGACTCGCCAAGCCCGCTCGCTAACCTGTGTGGAGTCGGTGTAGGTGTAAATGGGCGAGTAGAGATTGCGGATTCGGCACCAGGTCAAAAGTTGCTCGACTTTAGTCTGGTTGCTGCTGTCGTGTTGAACTGCTGAAATTAAAAAGTATGTTTTTTGTACTGATCAGATTGAAGACTCTGCGATTTCTACTTATTGCGTGCTAAAAACTTACACAAATAATATGTACGCAGACTAACATAGGCTGTTGAGTCACTTAATAGTATTTTATGTTTTTATTGTTTATCGTTAGTAGCGAAAGACCCTTAGGTCATCAAAGTCAGCCGCTCTCCTATCATCAGAACACATGTGCAGGTACACGGAAAAATAAATAATTAGAGAACAAAGTAAAATACATTGAACAACATAATTTCGGCTGCATTGGTGGCGATTACAGTAGTGAGTTACATATAAATGAGCCTTTTGTAAACCACAATTCTAGTTTTACGTCTATGACTGCGCAAATGACTTAGAGTTTAGTATTGTGGATAGGTTCGCGTAAAAAACCTTGTATCCTAGGTAAGCTATTTGTTAAGTTTACAAACAACAAATTGAATAGAAATTCAGCGGTTATTTCTAAACGGTTATACGGTTATGTAAAAGACCCCTTAAATAGATTACCATCTATTTATTACTAGAGGTGGTTTCTTAAAATGGCACAAAACAATAGAACCACCAAATATAAAATTTGAAGCGGTTATTTTCGAAGCGGCATGTAAAACAGCCTATAAATAAGAAAACCGGGTATTTGTTTCTTAAGGCAGCTGTCCAATCTGTGGGCATCGCAAGATAACAATGGCCAAAGCGCGAAGCCCATTGTCAAACTTAGTGACGTCATAACAACGTGAGAGCACCAAATCGAGCGACAATGGCGAGTATTTTTGACTGACCTGTTCTGCCGTCTTCCACGGATGTCGACCTCACCACGTCCTCGTCGTCCGACAAATCCTTCTTTGTGACGTCACTGAAAGCGTAACAATGGCGTTCGAATAAGGATAAAGAAAGAAGAATTAATTGTGCGGGCAACAAAGGCCTAAATGTGCTATTAGTAATGATCAGTGTTATAAACAAGTCATTCTTAAATGAATTAAGTCCCAGTCAAGTCATTTGTAAAATTAACTTTAACCCAAGTCAGATATTTTTGAAAAAATAACAAGTTCCTGCCAAAGTCAAGTCTTTCTAAAAAAGTAACAAGTCAAGTCCCAGTCAAGTCATTAGAGCAAGTCATTTCCAAGTCAAGCCCTCATAAAAAATATACTTTAAACTATTAAAGTTGGTAAACTCGTTAGATTATGAGAAATAACTCAACTAAAAACGCAACATATATTTAGATGTAAATATTGAGATAAATAAACTATTTTTTTAAAGTGCTTAATGAAAACACTTCTTTTAAACCCAAGTCATTTTAAAAACAGTCATTGCAACATTGGTAAAGACTCTTTAAAGATAAAATATGGGAAGACCTAAAACTATAGACATCTTTTGGCATTTTTAAATAAAATTAAAAAAAGGATAAACACTACGCTAAACACAACATAAAATAGTTGAAAATTGTTTTTTTACAATTGCACTTTCGAAACATATTATAACTTTCATAAAAAACATATTCAAAGACGATTTAAAGACGTTTACATTTTAAATACGCTAATTCAAATAACTCAAATACAGTCAAAGACTTCTAAAAATTTAAAGACTTTGTGAGAACCCTAAGTATTTAAGGTTATATACCTAATGGTCGTCAAGCATTTAAATCGATTATAAAATGTGTGGAGGTCGCCCACGAACTAACTGCATTTTTAATAAAGTTTCCTTTAAAACCATTTAATACGGAAAAAAAACGTACAAAGATAATGGTTAGAGCCTTAAAAATAATAATATGTTTCGAAAACATACAACACAGTCAGATTTAAACACACAAAACCAAGTAGGCGAAAACCTACACTACAGCCGGCGGTTGTTTTTACCTTTTAATTTCTTGCGTTGAAATGTTGGTTTCGTGGTTCGTACGATCGCTTTCACGTTTGGTCTGGACGTCTGAATAGAAAATAACAAACTTTTTTCTTGAAGTGTAGGCTTATCGCAAATAGACTATCTTAAGAGCAAACTGGTTGGATGTTGTAGTGAGAGTAAGAATATCAACGCCCATACAGAAGTAGGTAGCATTTTGAACGTTTCGAATAACTATTTTTAATCAGTGCCTTCTCACTACGTTGAAAATAAACGAAGAGTTATTCGAAACGTTTAAAATGATCTACTTGTGTATGGGCTTTGATATTCTTACTAAGACTATCTTACAAGAGTGGATTTGGAATTGGCCTTGATAAAGGTATAAGCAGTGTTGTCAACAGTCCCAGTCAAGTCATTATTAGAGCAATTCATCTCCAAATCAAATCATTGATATCAAAGTAAAACGACAAAACTTTTAAAATGGTAAACTCGTCCCCAACATGTAATAATCTTATCGTTTTACGCGCAACAGTTTAGATTAATGAATTTTATAACAAAATGTTAAATACGAACACTTCGACCCAAAGTAAATTGACTCAACGGCCCAAGTCAAGTCCTTTGTCCAAAAAAGTTAAGACAAATCAAGTAATTTTACCAAACCGACTTAAGGCAAGTCAAGGCATAAAAACAGGACTTGACTAAAATGCACTTAAGTCACGGTATTACAACACTGGGTACAAGTGTTTTGTATGCTGGAATTTCGCATTAAGCAAAAATGAACAGTTTGTTCAAAATTGCGTTCAATTTCCAAAAAAAAACATTTGACCTGTTGTGAGTCCGGATTTGTGATTTTTTACTAAGAATTTTGTCACGTATCTAAAAAATACATTTAGCTATTTTGACGTAAAAATAAAAAGCTGCCTGTCCATTTCTGACTGATTACTTGCTCTTAACATATGACAACACAGTTTTGTAAAACTCACCGTCAGAAACTGCCGACCAGGCTGTTCTCGATTCAGTCGTATCATCTTTCAGTTTTTCGTCTTGGCTGCTCACACTAAGGATCTCGCACAATTTTTCAGTTCCCTCCTGAAAATGAGAGTTTTTGTAAAGTTGATTCACTAGGAAAACATTGATTTAAATTGATCGGTGATTCGCAATCTTTTATGGCTTGTGACATTCCTTTAAATTATAAATACATTTTCGGCACCCGACTGGAATTTTCGCTGAGTATTTCCCTGAAATGTCACTATAAATGGAACTGGAACAACACAATCAACTTGAAACATGTAGGGAAATGCCATTTGGTATAATGGTCTCTAATCGTACACAAATAGTTGTTTCAAGCAACTTACCAATTAAGAAAAAATGAGATTCTTTAAAATTCTCAAATACCTATCGCTTGATTGATGAAATAATAATATTATTATTACAGGTGTTTCGTTGTGTTTGTAGTATATTAGCAGAACTGACGATGCTTTTTGCGTAACTATAGTATTCTGCTTTTGTTGAATAAAGTTGTTTTTGGATCTCTTTTACAACCTTTGTGGTTTTGCTTGAACCTATCGCTTGAGTATTACAAATTGTAGAACCGTGGCACCCCGGTTGAGAACTACTAGACTAGACACAGACTCAAAAGCTGTAACTCATGCCTATTTTGTTAAGGTGTTTCAATGGACCGAAAAGTTCTCTATTTCACTTTTTCCATCAATAGATTAGCAATCCATCCTTGTAAGCGGGTTACAGCGGTCTCTTAAATCAATAAATAAGTGTTTTTTGTAAAGGTTAACAACAAACACAAAAGGATGTAACCTATATGGCCTGGCCTGTGTTTTTTAAGGTATTCCGAGGGACCAATAGGTTATCTCTAATTTCTTAACTGACTTTCCAGGCCTAATACCTTGATATACCAGTCAATTTCGTCCCAGTATCCTGTTCAGCTCAAGTAGGGCCTTTGGTATCGGGCGAGAGAGCCAACAATGTAATATAGTATTAAATCTATCTTAAAAACACCGACTTTTCAGTCAGGAATTTTGTTTTGTTATAAAATTAAATTTTTTTGGTTGTTAGAAAGACTTTTAACTGAATTTTTGTCACATACGTGAAAAAAAATTCATTTAGCTTTTTTGCAATAAAAATGATTTTTGACATAAAATAAAAAAAAATGGTCCAACGGTCTTTCCAGGCCTAATACCTTGATGTACCAGTCAATTTCGTCCCAGTATCGTGTTCCCATGCTGTTCAGCTCTAGTAGGACCTTGGTATCGGGCGATAGAGCCCACAATGTAATGCAGCAGGTAATCCAGGCGGCCAGTACCTCACTGCAACAACTGGTTTGCGACGTTTTGGGGCGTGTGCGGGGCGGGGTCGGTCTCATGCTACAGACCGAAGGCAAGTATTGTTCATGTCAGCGGGGAGTTAACACAGAACGATGAACATGTTATACACACGACTATTATTAACAGTATAAACTATTAAACACCCTTTTGAAAAGAAAAAAGTCGTTGTTTAAGATGTCTGTTTGTTTTATTTTTTCCAGAAAGGGATTTACATTTTTTATAAAAAGACGAGAGTTTATCGCAAAAAAAACAGGAAATATGTTTTAGACAGCTTACTAAAAACACCCTTTTAAACAGAAAATATCGTTATTTAACATGTTTTGTATCCACTTTTTAAAACCGGTAAAATTTTTGATTAAAAGGCAAGAGAATTAATCGCGAAACGTGGAACTCCCTTTTTTCGTGCTTAAAGATTGGTTAGTAAAGCACTCTTTTTTAAAAGCAAAAAATATCGTTTTTTAACATATTTTTTCCCTGTTATGTTACGAAAACACCCTTTTGAAAAGAAAAAAGTCGTTGTTTACGATGTTTGTATGTTTTAAAAAAGAGATTTTGTATCCATTTTTAAAAACGGTTAATTTTTTATTGAAAAACAGAGAGTTTATCGCAAAACAGGAAATATGTTTTAGATGAATCACTAAAACACCCTTAATTAAAAGCAACAAATAGCGTTGTTCAAGATGTTTGTTTTTAAGATTATGTATCTATAGAGGTATTATTAAAACCTATATAGAAGCGGGTAACGTTTGATGTATGTTTCGAATTACTTTTTTATACATTTTTAAACTTCACACATGTATCTCAAATATCATTATTACACTTAATCATTTTGCGTTTAATCTTGGTATATTTATATCGTAAAACTTATTTTTTTCTTAATAATAAATTTAAAAAAATTCTGCTCACAGAATACTTTCCTTGCATTAACCGAAAAAGCATATAAATACTAGCGCTTTCATAAATAACTATTAAACAATGGAGCCAAACCGGCCCTTAACAACCCTCAGTGAAACCAGAACTTCACCTCATAGGAAAAACGACCGCCGTTCTACCGGCTGAGCTATCGAAAAAAAAGTTCATTTATACGCATAAGATGCCTCTAATTGAATTGGACAAAACGAATAACGCATTCATAGAGAGGTTAGTTCAACCTTTAGTATGTGTGAAAGTACATAAACAGGTGGCTGTAAGCTACCTTCCGCAAAGCTGAGTATTTGCGTGAATCCAATGATAATAATTGGCAAGTGTTTCTCGACTAACAGTTTCTAAAAATAGCAAATTTAACAAATTGTACCACACGTAATAAAGTTTTAATGGTTTAACTTGATTTGCAAGAAATTTCATAGCCCACACTGTTGTATTAGCTGGCAGTAAGTACTTCAACAAAACAATGATTCTTGAAAATAAATTTTCACGCTTCTTTTTTCACGCATAAGTTAAGTATTAAAACATGAACTCGACCAAAATCATTTTGTCTGTATGTTGTGCAGCAAAAAAAAATACTGTAGGTTTTGTAGCATTGTATACCAATTACCAAAACATACCAAACGCTTCGCAAAACCGTAGGCAGTCCGGCAGCTCTGTCCAACAGTACACATACACACACACAATTATACGCGGGCCGTACCTATCTACGTATTACCACTCAAAATGTATTGCTGTTGTTTTGATAAGGCGCAATATCCTTTTGAACCATAAACAGTGGCGTGATGACAGGACAGTAGAAATTCCACATTAATCGATTCAAAGCATTACTCTGTTAAGGATGAACTGCTTTAACTCAGGCCCGTACATAGCTAGCTATTTGGTGTTTAGGCGAAAAAAATCTATACATTGATTAGGACGATTTTTACTCGGAAAAATATAGGTTTATTACGTTATACATAAAAAAAGGCATAAGTGTTTTTACTTAAAATAGCACTACGGTATAACAGAACCAATTGAAACAATAAAATTTACCCAATACTTTTCACTAAACAGGCATTTTCTATTTCACAACCAAAAAACATAAGAAATGTTCAAAACCCAGCATTTTCATTTTTTATTTCAATTTTTCTTTGTTAGATGAACATTTTCGTTTTTATTTAAAAACAAAAAGAAAAAAAAATGGTTTAAAACTACTTTAACAACCCTTCTTAACCCGACGGACATCTTCTTTTTCACAAAACAAAAACATCAAAACTCGACAAATATTGCGATTTCTTTACCAAATAAACATTTTTTTTTTCATTTTGAAAAACCAAGAGAAAAATAGTTTAAAACTAAGTAAACTATCTTATTTCATCAAATGCATCCAAACTGGTAAACAGCTTTCCTGTTCTTTATCTAAACAATGGCTCACTGGCTATTTCCTCCTAATGCCGTAGCTGCGTCAAAACACATAAGGAGTGACATGAACACAGACTGTGAGGTATCGCAATGGCGCTATTAATCACTATATTTATCTAACAAGGCGATTAGCGGTTATGAAACAGCTGAGGTTACTATATTGGTACACGGAAGAAGATCTAGCAAGACCGCAACAGTAAACCTGGTATGTAGACACCAGTGGTTCCTAGTCTTTTCGGCTAACGACATCTATGGGGAAAATAGATACGACTACAGTACACCTGCTACCAGACTTGGACAACTAGATAATTCTAGTTTTATAAATCATTGAATTGGAGCAAAATGCGGCTAATTCTAATTTTAATCTAATTTGTGAATTGCTTGTTTGCTCTAATTCTAGTTCTAATCTAATTCGGATTTTTCCAAAACTGCTACTTTGTCCAACGGCATTTTTAGTCACTCGGTTGAAACACAGAATTTCAATTAAAACTCTTTGGTTGGAACGAGTTGTATGTAATTTTTACAGTCTAAAAAGCATAAAAAGGCTTAAAAATTAGCACACACATACTTACCATTAACATTCTTATAAGAATACTTTGCGATTAAATTAAATTGGTTGTATGTGATTCTAGTTCAAATTCTAGTTGAAATTTGTTTTTTTAGGAATTCGTTAATTCTAATTCTAATCTAATTTAGAAAAACTAAAATGCTTTAATTTTAATTCTAATCTAACCTTAAAAAGCTAAAATAAATCTAGTTGTCCAAGTCTGCCTGCTGCTATAGGAATATCTGATACTTGACGTTTTTTATCCGATACACGATGCTTCAGACAAAAATTATCGCAATCCGTTACTAATCACGTCATTATATTATACTCAAAAACGTCATTATAATATACTCAAACAAACAAAGTAAATGAAATTCAAACGTTCAAATTACATTTTATCCAGGTCATTAGCCAAGAGCGTTAAGAATTTTAATTCTCATCAGTTGTTGGCTTATATTTTTCAAGAATTTTGCTTCAAAGATAAAAAAAAATCGCTGCATTGGATGGCAAATCATGGCCCCAAATAACTCTACTAATTTGATATCGGATTGACACCGGTACCAGCCTAGTATCGGACGAGTACCGATACTATCCCTTGGTCTCGGGTATCGGCTCTCATTCGATATTATAGGACAAACCTACTTACTACAATTTTCGTTTTGTGATTTACTGTAATGTCACAATAAACGAAAAGCACTGTATAAATAACCTTTGCATTCTTTAAGATATCTATCTTGCGAGGAATACCACAAAAGTAAGTTGAAAACACTTGACGTCATTATCGGTAATCAACCATTCGATTGAAACTATACTGTTCAATTTTGAAAAAGCCAATGTACTGCACAGGAAAACAAATTAGAGTACTGCTTAACGAAAATCCTGGTTAAAGTGCACTTGATAACTTAAAAAAGCGAAAACTTCGCATCAAAATAAACCTCATTTTCAAACAAAAAAGAGCTATTTCTGCTGCTAATTAGAAAACTGCCTAAATGCTGTCGACGTTATGATACTAAAGCCGTGTGAGTATTATCTATGAAAATTGTCCCAAAGTTGTAGGGTATTTCCAAATAAACTCAAAAAACCTCAAATAAACTAAAATTCGTTTTTATTATTTTAAAGCCTCCTTATACAACTAAACGTGACTCGTTTTAAACGCTAGCTGTTAAACTGTTCAGTACAAAACTCTGCCTAGCGACATCCTTATACAAAAACACTGGCTTGCGAAGATACGTATACACAAACAAGAATGAGCGCAATCCATAGGCTATTGGCTGCTCTATGGCAGCTTTGCATCCTTTAAAAAACACATTATGTTCACACAATGGCGCGTTATATGGCACTTCCGGTGTGGAAGCGTTGGTAGAACGAAGGCCGGTGTGCAAATGGCCAGTCATAATCTGCACATACACTTGCCATAGACAACGGCGTTCTAAATGCAATCAGGCAGACTTGGACAACTAGGTAATTCTTAGTGTTTGACTTACATTTTCTGCACTCATGTCACCTTGCCGCACCCGCGAAAACAAGTCATTTTCAACAAGACTTGGACAACTAGATATTTTAGTTCAACATACTAGCGCAAAGTGCAGATAATTCTAATTTTATTTCTCCTTTTTTCTGTAGAGTTTAGTGGGAAACAGTGGCCGGTGTGTAAAACTGGCCAGTCATATTCTGCACATACACTCGCCGTAAACAACAGCGGCGTTCTAAGACGAGAATGCGCAACCCTCTATGGCAGTGGTTCTCAACCTTTTTAGCTTACGGACTGTTAAAATTTCAAAACAAAATTTGCGGACCGGGGACCTTCAATAACCGAAATCAACCCAAAATTTAATTACGACAAAAATACGTAAATTAAGCAAAGAATAGAAACTTTAATTTAATGAGCAATTTGCTGCTTTTTTTATAACATACGTGTTATACGTGTTTCTATTGAAGTTTTTTTTTACATACAAGTGGTCTCTAAGCTGACCTGTATGTTACGTCACAATGCTGCAAATTACGCAACTGGCGAAGTTCTAAATTTAATGCAAGCCTTCAACATCTTCCATTTTGCAATTGAGATATAAAATTCTAATATATTTGGCGGACCGGTCGGAAAGTTGACGCGGACCGGCACCGGCGGTTGAGAACCACTGCTCTATGGCATTATCTAGCATTGTTTTGTTTTATTGGGTTTAGTGAGAAACTGAGGCCGGTCCGTTAAACTGTGGAAAATCTCTTAAGAAAGAACGTAAGCACAAGATTGTAGAACACAAAAGCCAAGAAGGATGTTATTTGAGGAAGTAAGCACCGGGCATTATGCGTTCGGTGAATGCATCGGCTTTGGAACAACTGGAAGTGCTGTTGATTTAGCACTGTGTGCATTTCTGCGTCTCTAGTGTTTAATCCAGTGATTTTTAACAGGCGTTCCGTAAAAGATGTTTGGCGAAAAATTGAATATAATTGATGGAGAACATATGTGTGGGAGGCTGGGAGTAGTGGGACAGATGTCGCAAATCACTGGTTAATTTACACAATGGACGCAATAGTGGATGTTTTAAGTAAAAATTAATCAACTCTAGTTTCATCGTGATTTTCTGTTTAATATTGCGATTTAAGTTTTTATTTGATTTATTTTTTATTTGATTTATATGTTTTATGATATAAATACTTGGTGTGTAAAAATAAGATTATAATTGTATGTTTCTGATGCTGCGCACCGAGTATAATGTACTGAGTAGAATTGGAAACCACCTTGACCCTTGCCAGATAACTATCGACTCTAATTCCTGATCAAGCGATCAGTAACAGCAGAATACTCCAGCAAAGCTAGCAATTCAGGCCAAACATTCTTTACAAATGTAAACCACGGGTTCTTAAACAAGGTTTATGGGGTCCGTGTTAAAAAAAGTTTAATAATGTAAAGATATAATGTATGGCAGAATGCGGGCGACTTGGCGACTATGTTGGCTGAAGAATCAGCCAGAAAACCAAAGAAATTGGTGCAAAAAAAATTTTGAAATTTATCTTTTATTTTCGAAAAATTTGTTTTGAAATTTTTTTTTCCAACATCCAATTTACAAAATACCTTGTGGTTCTTTCCACAAATATTTAATCACATCTATTTTAGAACAGCGGAAATATGTAATAACATTACACACTACAATTGGCAGAAATTAATTTTGTTGTGTCATTTTGAAAAAAGTTACGGTAGTGTGAAGCACGATGTTTAGTGAGAAAAAGCCAGTGAATGATATAGACTGTTTATTATTTTAAAAAGTACACACTTTTGATCATACAATTGTTACGTGCTGGCAGTTTTACTTTGAATTGGCAAGTACTTCTATATTAAGTTGATTTCAGAAGGCTGGTAAGATTCTGCCAGCCTGATAAATATTATACCAATGAAGGTATCGTCAGTACAGCTTAATTTGAATAAACGCCTGGCCTGAATTACTAGCTTTGCTTGACTATTCTGAATAACCTACTAATAACAACTGAATAACAAACTCCGGTCGGAGTTTTTTCTTTTGGCAACTAGATTGACAAAAATATTACCTTTAAAAACGCCGTTCTATCCTGGCGTTGATTCGAAGCAGTGGCACGTTGAACTTGCTGGTTTGGCGAACCTTGGTTCTGTTGGCTGAAAAAACGAGTTCGAATGCCTTGCTGGTGAACAGAAGGCCTCAAAACAAAGTTCTCAGGTGTCATCAGCGGTGGCACGCTGGCAGTGCCAATTGGTAACCTACCACTGGCAATGAGGCGCTCAAACTGGATCGGACCGGTTTGGGGCACGAATGCGGGGGGAAACACCGGCGGGGGAATTCCCACGTTGGTGAGTTGAAGGTTGTTTAGGAGCTTTTCAAGCGATGCTCGGTCTTCGGGCAGTGTGTCTGTAAAAGCGATAAAAGCGAAAAAAGGTTACTTACCTGGTCAGAAAGCAATGTAGTTGCCAAATCAATGTATTACCACTAATGGGTGTACGTGATTTACTGATTTTCAAACTCTATTTCGCAGATGAAAAGTGTTCCGAAAGACTAACTATTTAGTAAAGATTTTCTAATAAGACAGTTAAACTTTGATGTATTTAATTTAAATACTGTATATTACAGTGGATACAGTGGAGCGAGGTTGTAGTAAAAATATCAAAGCTCATAGGGTATCATTTTGAACGTTTCGAATAACTTTTTTTCAACATCAGTGCTTCTTGTCTTTTCTCCATAGTGGCTGACTATAAACTTTTAAGCAGAATGTAGGTTGTGATAAGACGTAGTAAAAATACCAAAGCCCATACAGAAGTAGATAGACTTTTATTTGAAAATGAATAAAGAGTTATTCGAAACGTTCAAAATGATCCCTACTTCTGTGTGAGCTTTGATATTCTTATTACGTACATTACAGTGTTTCTCAACATTAAGATACTTAGCGTAATTAAAACAGCGAAGCTTTGTCCATCCAATTCATATAACATGAAAACCAAATAAAACATGGATAATGGATATGTGTCACACCTGATGTGTTAGTTTTTGATGAAGGGTTGTTCACGTTTCCAACCTTCAACGAATCTTTTAACAGCTTTGCCGCCAATTGTTGCTAAAAAGTGCAATAGAGGAAATGTTGAGCGATTTTACCAAATCTGGATGGATTAGAAATAGCAGTTTATTTTGGAGAGGGTGTACTTAGCTTTCTTGATTTTTTGATTCAAACTGCAATTTCGCTTACGAAAAAAAAATTTGCAAAAAGAAATTGCAAAAAAAAATTGCAATTTCGCTTACGTTAAATAAAAATTTATGAACAAAACTAAATAGGCTTTACTCGATATTCGTGTTTAAATCTGTCAAAATACAATACGAATTTATGGAAATGTTAAAAAACGATATATGTGAAAGGACAGTTTTTTTCATATATTTATTTATAATTTTAAATCGAGTAGTACCCAATTTTTTAAACCTTTTTAAGAGGGTTTCTTTCATTTTTTCATTTGTATGAACAACTATTTTAAAATAAATATTTTTTTCCGTAAAAAAACGTTAAAAATACAAAATAAAATTAACGAAATGTTAGACAACCATTTATGTTTGACGAACGATTTTTTGTTAACTCTTTTTTTTTGTCAACCAAAAAAAAACATATTTAAAAAAAGATTTTCTTATTTAAAAAACAAAAAAAATTACCTCATCTGTAGAAGACTGTTGTTTCGTAGAGAAGGAATTATTGCTGTTATTTGTAGATAGCGCGGTGGTGGGCGCTGCCTCTGCTGTAGAGTTTGGCATGTTGCGTGTCGTGAAGGGTGGTAGGGCTTTGTTATTATCGGAAGGTTGAGAGTTACTCTGTACTCCAACCGGGTAAGCTGCAACATCTGGGAGGGATTTGGCAGCCTAAGAACAAACACAGAAAAAGAGGGTGATTTAAAAACGACCTAACTGATAACTAATGGATCTGATACTGAAGTCTTTATCAGTGTACAGGAAATTATTAATAAAACAAAGGCTCACACAAGTGGATCAATATCTTATTCAAATAGAATGAATACAAAATAACGTTATTAAAACCAAAACAGCATCGGTGCAAGTTAAACATTACCGCTACACCCTCACAAGTAACTCACAATATGAGCTGCTACCGCGACAAGGTAGGAGCACCAGCTGCAGTAATGAGAACTACATGTCTCAGTGACCTTTGATCGTCGCAAGTAATAGAATGCTTACACAATTGATTAAGTCATAAAGCACTTACAACGAAATGCGCAAGGTTAACACTAACCTTACCGGGCTGTCGCTTTATTGAATGAGATACACAGGCTAAAGCAGGGGTTCCTAAACCTGTTTTAACGCGGGTCGCCCCTAAAAAGGCGCGTGGGTCAAAAGCCGAGGCATTGAAATTTTAGAAATGACGTAATAAGACAAGTAGCGTGAGAATTTTTTAGGTTTAAAAAATGTGAAACTGCCGGGACCTTTGCTCCACCAACTGAGCTGCACAGACTTAGGGGGTAGCGAGTCGAGAAACAACCATAAGCCAATGTCTGCTACATCCTGTTCTTAAAAAATAACCTGCGGTGAGGTTCGAACTCACGACCTCGGTCATACCGGGACCTTCGCTCTACTAACTGAGCTACACAGGCTCAGAGAGGAGCAAGTCGAGAAACGACCATAGCACCATGGCTTGATGCATTCTGTTTGTAAACACAACATGAACCAAAGGAAAACAACAGCCTGTATCAGCAACAATGCTATGGCCACATTACGAATGTTTCAGTATACCAAACATATGTAACATTTTAATTGACTATTTACCGCAGAGAGCGAGAAAGGCGTCTTGGTGGAGCTGGACTCGTTTTGCTTTGTAACCTGCTTCTGTGGTCGTTTCGATTCCCTGTTTTTCGGCGAGTTCTTCTCAGGGGTGTGTCCAGTGGGCGGGGTCCTGTTGCTCAGCATCAAACTGTTCCACATTTGCTCAAAACTCGAACCAGAGTCGGCGACCGTCTTCACTTGGGACCTGGAGAGAAATTCGATGAAAAACGTTTAGTTTAAAGTTGTCGGAACAACATGCCTTGGATGTGCACTGTTTCAATAAAAAAACTGATAACATTAGGGCAATACATATTGCCAGGGCTGCGGAGTCGGGTAAAACTTACCCGAGTCCGACTACGGCCATAAAAAAAATGAACCAGAGTCCGACTACGGCCAAAAAATGAAAGCAAGTCCGACTCCGAACAAAAAAATTAACCCGGGTCCGACCCCGGCGAAATGTGCGATTTCGTCGAGTCCCGAGCCCGGTTTCGACTTTACAGCCTACGTTCCGCCAATTTACGTAACTAAACACAACAGTGGATATTCAGTAGTCTGTTTTTCAATTCAAAATGTAGCAATTACAAGGCCGAAAAAGGTAAAAAGCTTTTTCTAGATTTTACCCAACTTAATTAATTCATTTTTACGGGGTTAATTCTAGCTTTGTAAGTATTTTTTTTGTTTCCTGTAGTACTTTGGTGTGGTGATATTAATTTTTCTCCATGGAGTCTATAATATAGACTCTCCAACTTCTGCTACTTGTAAAAAAATATTACTTATTGTTATCTGATATGACAAGTAGCAATACTACAGTTTGGCTCTGTTATATGCTCCGATGCTATATAACAGCATAAACACAATGGTTTAGCTCGGACAAACTGCTTTGCAAAACAGTAACTTTGGTTAGTGTGAAATGTTTTAGTTCAACAACGACTTACTGTTCTTGCTTTTGCGGTGAAGTTACATTTTCGCCTCTTCGCAACAATTGCACGGGTTTCTGCTGAAAAAAATATACAGAGATTTGTAACAACAAAAAAAGCGAAACGTTTTTCTTCATTTCGGGTGTATGACATCCCTGAGCATTTCTGGCAATTTTTTTGAATGAATTTTGTGAAATGTAGCTGAGATCAGTGGCGTATCCAGGGGGGGTCGGGGGTTCGGACCCCCCCTTTTTTGTAAGTGACATTATCGTTTTTGTCAGGGTTTTACACACCGTTCTAAGCGGCAATGTCTTTAATGTAATTAGGTCACGCGTCTTAAGCTAATGCGAAATTAAAATCAAAGGAAAAACGCCGTTTTTCTTTTTTTGTTTGGTCGACTGTAAACGCTAGATAGTTTTTCTCTTTCGCCTTTTGTTATTCGTTCGGGTTGGCTGATCAGCAAGTGTGTGTTCGACAATCAGCAACAATAAATCAAGCGGTCTCCGCCTTTTTCTCGCTAAAAACGTCGAGTTAGGCGGTGCTGATGTTTCTCGCTGTTTGTTGTCCGCGTTAATATCAAATGTCGGTGTGAGACAGGGGTCGGCAACCTACGTCCTGCGGGCCGGATCCGCCCACCGCCTCTTTGACAAACTATACAAAAGTCCATTTCAAACACTTTTTGGCCGTTTAACTACAAAAGTGTAAAAATTTTTTCGCGCTTCGCGTGAATGATCTTTCTACGTCCGCTTTGTTTACGTTTTGACGGTGTCTTTGGAAATAGATCATCGCTTCTTTACCGTTGCGCCATGAAAGGCATATGACATAATTATAATCGCTATTTTATGACGTCATATCCGTCGCTATATTATGACGTCATTAACGTCAGACGGACAAACGGGGAATTCCCTAAGTTGAAAATTAGAACCCCCCCTTTTTGGATTTCTGGATACGCCCCTGGCTGAGATTAATATTTCTACATAAAGTAAGAGATATGAAAAAGTTGGTTCTTGAGTTAAGGCTAAATAAGTAGCTCTAAAAAAATTTAAATCGAAATTTAACTTAAGATTCTGTTGCCTTGACTTGTTAATGATTAGGAATTAAAAAAGGAATACATTTAGAAAAAATATTACAGAAAAAATAATATCAAATTAACCCGGTTTGAACTAGAGACTAAACTATTGTTTACAGCACTGTTAAAAAGTACAATATGCGTATATTCTAAGTTATGTTCAGAATAAAAACTATGTTTTAAACAGAAAACACAGCCGTGCAACAAATAACAAATCGCCTATTCTAAATCAAGATGGTCTAAATTTAATAGACCTCATCCGCAGCCAGTGTAAGCCTTTTGAAGTTTTGCGATAAAAAGGCATAAAACACATGTACATTTGTTTTGTACAGGTTAAATTCTAGTTTAGATCATGGGCCACCAAACTGTTTAGTTAACCAGTAGAAAAGCCAAGAAATATAAGTATATAGCTACAAACATTTTGTTGACTAAAAAAACAATATGCGTATATTCTAAGCCATATTTAGAATGAAAAAATATGTTTTAAGAAGAAAACACAGCGGCACAAATGATACGAGTTGTAGCTAGCTACGAACATTTTGTTGATGTTGATGATTAGGAATTAAAAAATACACTTAGAAAGATTGAATCTGGACAAAAAAAACTTATCCAATTAACCTGATTTGAACCAGAGGCTAAACAATTGTTTACAACACTGTTAAACACAGCGGCACAAATGATACGAGTAGTTACTAACATTTTGTTGTTGATGTTGATGTTTAGAAGCTGGCCTGAACGCCGAATGTTGGGACTGGACGAGTCGACCTTGACCCAGGTTCGGACCGGGAGATGTGTGGTGGGGTTTGTGGGAATTCCCCTGAAAAATGGGGGTTAGAAAAATTATTAGAGATAGAAAAATGTTGTAAATAGACTGATAAATTGAGCGATATTCCGCTCCTACCGATATATTAGAATCGGTAAACATATTTTTACCGATGTTTTATAATGGAAATATTATATAAATTTTCGTTAAAAACAAACAAATTCTGATTCTAATTTCAATCTTGTTGCATAATTTGAAAAAACAAATAAAATACGTTAAAAGAGTTTTATTGGACAAATACACTTTGGCAACTTCTCTTTAAATGCATTTTGACTTCATTTCAGCTTTTAAACATTTGCTGGACTAAAAACAGCAAGCAGGTTTTCCAAGTCTGCTCTTAACGTCATATCTCAAAAAAAAAAAAAAAAATTCATGGCGACCCTCGGCCTCGCCAACCAAAAAAAATTGTTTAAAAAAAAACTTAAAACACGTCCTTACAGTCTGGTGGTGCGGGTGTACAACTGCGACTGGTTTAGTTCCTTTGTTGAGTAGTCGTTCACCGTAGGATAAGTTGACCACAGCACACACTGGCATCTTGTAACCTCGACCGTTGGGGCAACGACCCCTGAAATATAGGAGATCTAATAACCAGGGGATGCGGAGTCGGTTAAAAACAAACCAGAACCCGAATCCGTCCAATTAAACCGACTCCGTCGAGTAACAACCCCGGGCCCTAATGGGAGTCCGCAGCCCTGCTATTTACAAGTTTTAATTTTTGAGGTTAATTGTTTAAAGCGGAAATTCGACAAATATCACGCTTGTTGAAAATTCTTTTAAATAGAACGACGTTCTCTAAAGACATATATATTATATAATATACATACATCATTTTGACAACGACCCTTGAAAGAAGGTTATTTAAAGTGGTAATATTGCAAAGTGGTAAATAAGTGAAAATAAATTGAGACAGTTTTGGGATTAACAAACGAGATTGAAACAGCACATTAACTGTGCAACAAGCTTAAAACTTTATTTTAATTTTTGACACTGTTATCGTACACAAAAAAATGCATCATGAAGCTTGCTAATATAGCAAAAAATTGAAATCCTTAAGAATTTAAATAATCTCTTGGCATCTTTAAGCGCTAAAAATGGCACCCTAGAGTGCCGCGGCATCCCGGTTGAGAATCACTGTATTATCGTATTAAATGAAATGCTATCACCAACAAAATCGTTCGAAAGATGTTTTCTTTTTTTTTAGTTCGAGTAAAACTGACATCCACGACGATATTTTAAATCCGGAGAGGTGTTATGTATTGAAGTTGAGTTGACAATAAGACGTTTATTAAACCTTTGGGAGGCATTTTTCTTTACTACCCGAATATATTTTCTAATTTAATAAATATTTCGAGAACCACTGGTTCTTACCCTAACGTGAGCCCTCCAAGGAACTCTTGATCAAACAGAACATCCAGCATCGTGTCTTTGTTCTTCTTGCTTTCGCTATGGATTCCAATGATTGTACCTCGGTTGGCAAGTGGCACTGTGTAGCCGTCACGCACGTTCACCACTCTGTAACACAGCGAGGTTGTCCTAAGTAAGTGCGTCCCAACCTTTTTCAGTTCGCGACCCACTTGTAATGCAAGTTTTATTGTGCGAGCCACATGATATATGACCAAACAAATAAAGTTACATAAAACCTGCAACTACTGGCGTACGTACTGAAATAGTTGATGCGACAAAACACATCTAATTGTACTTATTTGTGATATTGTTGCATAAATGTTAGCTAATGGTAATGCAATAATTTCCCGATCTAATAGAAAACTGTAACATTTAGAAATACTTCGCGATCCACCACACACTGGTTAGGACGCACTGGTCTAAGCTATAGTGGTAAACACAATTTTGTTTCTTATTATTGCACTGAAGATGTCTAAATTTTTCAGGGACGGAATGACACTTGGCTAAGACACACCGAAATCCTTCGACGGACTAGTCCAGGGGTTCTAAAAATGGAGAGCGTGGACCCCTTTGGCGGCCGTTTATGAAAAAAAGTCTGGTGCTTCAGATTAACCGTAACAAGATAAATCTGGACCGTACCTTACAATACAAATTTAAACCGTACCTGTCCAGCAGAAATACAATTTTAAAAGGTACCTGTCGAGCAGATGGTGTTGTGCGTTCTTATCGGGAACCAGTGTTCCCTGCTGAGTAAGGGGTCGATGTAAAAACTGAGGTCGGACTCCGACTTCAATCTCTTCCGCTGCTACTTTGCGTTCCTGGAGCGAAATTCGAAGCTCGTATATACAGTACAACAGATTGCCACACATTTGTATCACATCAATTCAACGATAGTAAACAGAAAGCCATCACAGACTCACCGCGTCTGTCGATCAATGATGCAAGCAGGGTAGGGCAGGCTAGAAAAACAACTAGCCAGCAGTGAGGTACGAACTCACGACCTCCGGTCAAACCGGGACCGTCGCTCTATCAACTGAGCTATATAGGCTCAGAGAGGATCAAGTCAAGAAACAGCAATACGCCAATGCTTGCTACATTCTGTTATTACAGTACAAGCAACTTCACATTGAAGGGGATCTACAGTAACCATATCATTGTTCAATGAAAAATACATACACAATAACACAATTACACATATATATGTTCAACAACGGTAAACTAGCCCTTCTGAAGCCGTCATACAGCTAGATCACAGTTGTTACACGTATGTGTATGTATCTTTCACTCGTATACAGTAATACATGTTGCCACACATTTTTAAGACAAAAATTCACAACAGAACTTTCTGAAACAACACACAGCTGAAGCTGAACATAAACCAATCAAAGACCATGCGTTCAACGATCCAAAAAGACTTTGTGGCAACCCCCGTAAACTTATACTTGCGCAATTTAAGATAAAAAAAAAAATAAAATAAAAAGTTTCTGATATTTAAAATGCGAGTTTGATACTTTTCAACAATAGATTTGTTTTACATTTTTTCCTTTTTTTTTCTAGAAACGTTTAAACCGCAAAATACCTTAAACTTTTGAACGGCGGCGTCGACAGCTTTAATGATGCTTGGTTCAACAACATCTGAGCTTTCGTAAACGCGCTGTCCGTCGTAACAAGGCTGGCTCTTCAACCATTTGGCAAGTTCTTGCAGCTTAGTGGTGCTGAAATATATTGATATTTAAGTGAGGAAACTGGAACAAATTGATCGTTAAAGTGTAAAAACTGGAACAAATTGATGGTTAAAGTGTAAAAACTGGAACAAATTGATAGTTAAAGTGAAGAAACTGGAAAGTTGTGACAACTTTTAAATCGAAATTGGAAAAACTGTAAAGCTATTGTTTTAATTTCAATTATAATTTAATTGAAAAAAACATTTTTACAGCCTGCTACACTTACACAAGGTCGGATCCAAACATATCTTCTGCGTTCAGTTGGTTTTCTTTGGCGTTCTGGAGGTTTCTTTCCAAATACGTGAAAACTTCGGGGTATCTACAAACAGGGAAGAGGTTACATAGTTGTACAGAGTAAGAATCCTACGAAGATATGGTTGGTAACTTGTGGCACTTACTAGTTTAATTAAACATGTGCCCAAGGCAGATTATATATATTTTTTTTTGAATAAAAAGTCAATTACATTTCGATCATAATGGCTGGACGTCTAAAGCATAATGGACGTAGAATAAATGCCAAAGCCGATACAGATGTAGGCATCATTTTGTAAACGTTTTAAATAAATTTAAGGTAATGGCTGGAGGTTGCAGTTAGACCAACGGTGTCCAACCTGCCGCCGTCGATGAATAATTATGCGGCCGTTAACACGTATTTTAATAAGCATGTGTTGGCGGCCGTGCCCGTGCTGGTGTGCGTTTATGGTTGATATGCTAAATGCAGCTTGGAAATTTTTACAACTAATCCAAAAAGAAATCAGTGTAGAAGATATGTGACAATCTGGACGGCTATGTCACATAAAGATAAAATAAGAATTGATGATTCATACTAATTAACGGCTTATGTGTTATGCGAGTGTTATGGCAAAACTGTGGGGCAGCTTGAGCGGTAGTAATAGAAAGCTTTGTTTAAACGAATAAGATTGTGTCTGTGTTTCTTAAACTGTTATTGAGCAAATGGAGATAAAGTACATTAAGAATTACATGTCCAGACGCAAAAAATCTGTATTTCCAAAAAAACAAAAATGATTAAATCATAAACCACGGACAGTTTAAGGAACTTGGTACCACCCTGGAACTTCGCGAAAAAAACAATAAACACATTTTTTTGCGATTCGCGCGATTAGACTATATTTCAATTCTATATTTTTACACAAGAACATTAGACAACATCCAGCATATGTTGAACAATAATTGTTTTATGACGTCACGTTATGACTTAACGTTCTAACGTCATCTCCAAAAATTTCGCTGGCGGCCGTGAGATCAAAATAGAGGTCAATGCGGCCGTCAACAACTCAAAGGTTGGGCACCCCTGAGTAAGACGTAGAAAGAATATTTCTTACAAATCTTTATTCATCTATTTAATGGACGGAGTCGGACCCGGGAGTCGGACTCGGGTTATTTTTAACAGACTCTGCAGCCCCCGAATTCATAGAGGAACATAAAAAACAAGACATGATAAATAGCGCTTACTTGACCAAATAGTCGTTAAGCACAGCAGTAACGTTGTCGGAATAGAGCCAGGTTTGTTCAGCCTTCTTTGTGAAACCTGCGATTCCAGCTCCGTCCTTGGAGAACCTCAGGTTCAGTCCGACGTTCCACTTTCTGGTGGCGGGACTGTGAAAAAAAGTCAGTGTGTTTTTTTAGTGATTTGTTAAGTAAAAAAAATAATCGGCTTGTATCTTTTAGCAAAACGTCTGCCTAAGGTTGTACTCGTGGAAATACGTGCATTTCATTTTTTGGGACAAAATATAAAAATCGGATGTTTTTGTAAAGCTATACTAAAAATATCCTCCCAATGTTAAAAAAATTCCTCCGCAATATTTAAAAAAAATTCCTTCCCAATATTTAAAAAAAATTTCCCTGAAATTAAAAAAAATCCTTCCCAATATATAGCTTAGACTAGTCAAACTTTGTTTTTACGCACTAGAAGATGTAAATGGATCCGGTGATACGACTGAGAAGAAAGCTTGATATTCCAACTGAAGCAGCTACCCTCCAACCAGGCTGGTAAGTCGATGATTTCTGTGCAAAAATATTATCTGGCTTGAAATAACGAAATAGAGGCATAACAATCGCAAAAACAAAATATTTGGCATGGAAGGTAAGAATGATTTTAGAGTATAGCAGGGGCCCTGAGCTCGAAAATCCCATTGTTTTATGCAAATTGGCTCTTATTTTAAGATATCGACTTTAAATTTGAAGCTAGGTTGCATTTTATATTAGGGAACAGCCTATATTAAATTTTGTAGTAAGTCTATCTGCAATAAATCACAAGAATAAGCAAAAGGTAAAGACACAATGAGATTAGCTAAATGAAGAAGTGCTGCATAAAATAATAATTGATCTTGAATTAAATTTGCACTCGGAAATCGGACGAGTGTCCGCTAATCAGAACTCCCCAAAAATGTTGGCACAACTTCTGCGAATTTCCGTCAAATTATCGTTTTTACTGATGATTTTAGCCTTTACCTTTTACCGTTTTATTTTATTGTGTTTACGCGATTCTCATATCGTCGGTCACAACTCTACCCTGAAAATGATTTCACTATAAAACAAAAAATGATATATTTTATATGATTAGAAGTGGTGAAAAGTTTTTACCTTCATTTGGTTTGCAACGTTTGATAAATCCGGTTCGGCTGGAACTGTGAATTTTACAACGGCCTGGCCTTCCCTAGCTTGCACAATCTAAAAACATACTTTAATATTTAGAACAAATATATATATATATATATATATATATATATATATATATATATATATTTTAACTTAGAATTAAAATTTTTTTTTTTTCTAAATTAATTTTTTTTAAGATTAGCTTGTCAGTAGTAAGAAGTAGAAAATAGATTCGGATCTTTATAGATTTGTAAGTATTCAGGTTTGTCTAGTTCCAACACAAATAAAAAATAATTAGCTAACAACTATTTATTTAAAGGGGGTTTGATGAAGCTATAGATTTTGTGTTGCACAAATTTAACAAGAATAATATTTGCACACAAAAAGTAAACATTACACACATAATAAAATTCCACAGGTTCATAATTTAAGAGCTGAGTCTTTTAAAGTAAGTCCACATAATGCTGAACTGTACGCAGAACATCAATTAGGTGTGCATTGGTTAAAGGGGTATGGGCAAATATTTTTTGCATTGAATTTAGCATACCTTGCCATAGCATCCATAATTGGGAACTCCCAAATTAAAGACTTCGCCACCGTTAGGATACAACTCGGTGATCGATTGCAGCTTTTTGAAGGTCGGGTCTTTAACAGAAATGTCCTTGAAAAATATCAAAACAGCGTTAACCATGCAAAGCAAGCTCTTGGGAAATGGGCCAGGGTTCTAGTTTAAATCTTTTTCCAATATAAATTTATAATAGAGAGGTAAACGATATATCGATCTAGCTTTACTGTATAATGAGGATGTCCGATAATATCGGATCAAAGCCGATAGCCGATGTAGGTAGTATCGGTTCTCGTCCGATACTAGGGTGGTATCGGTGCCGATCCGATACCATACTAATACAGGAATTTTCAACCATTATTTGCAATCCAGCGCAGCGATTTTTACCTTAAAAGATAAATTTATCAAAAACGTCAGTTAACAACTATAGGCTAACTTAACTTATTAACGCTGATGCAAACTTTTGCCTAATAACCTGAAAAATTATTAAGTAAAAAAAAACGGGTATATTAGGCACACTACACACTACACAGCTTAATAATGATTTTTTAAGCAATAAAAGTCTAGTTAATTCAAATCATCTTAATAAAGACGTTTTCGATATGTATCATCATCAGTTAATGTGACTGAAACACATCCACACCTAACTTACAAAAAGCGGAACGCATTTCTCATCATTCTGAATTTCTTATCATTTAGTGCAGTGGTTTTCAACCTTTTTTGCTATCGTGGCTCATTTTCGTTGCGCAATTCTGTGGTCCAATAAATTTTTATGAAAGAACAAACTATAAAAAGGTTTAGAACAAAAAATGGCGGAGCATATAGCACAGAATATTAATTCAACCGTGCATTAGTGAGGTACTTGCTTCTGAACAATAAGTTTACGTTCATTCACATTTCTTCTCAATTTCCCCCAAGCCATTATTTCTGTAAAATTAGGTGTAGTGACACAAATCAAACTAAATTATTTGATAAATCTAGATATTAAATTGGTTTGTGGCCCACCTAAAAAGTTTCCATGGCCCACTGGTTGAGAACCGCTGATTTAGAGCATTAAATAGCACATTCAGGTCTTGATACGGTAACGGATATCGGTATCGGAATAACATTTAAAGTATCAGACATCCCTACTGTTGCATATACTTAATTATTTATTTACCTTGATAATGGACTGCAGGCAGAATGGCGTGGTGGTGCCCGACCATTGTTTCTCCAGCGTAATTTCCCCTCGTTTACCACAAACGTACTTTCTCCCTTGAAGAAGTTGGGCGTACACCAGAGTCCTCGACCTCCCAACCTCGATACCTCGCTGGTAGAGACATCTGACGCGAAAATCACAAAGCTTTAGTGGCCGAGTCAACTTTCATTATCATGGGGGATAATGGTTGGAGGTTGTAGTAAGAGGTAGGATAAATATCAAAGCCCATACAGAGGCAGGTGGCATTTTGAACGTTTCGAATAACTCTTAACTCTTTTTTTTCGCATTGTACGTATCTTTACGATTAAAACCTACAAACATTTTTTTATAAAGAGAGATAAAAAGTGACAACCAACAGCAAAATCTAGGCCTACACTGAATTAGGTATCATTTTAAACGTTTTGAATAACTTTTTAATCATTGTTCGAAACGTTCATGCTACCTACTTCTGTATGGGCTTTAATATTTTTACTACGTCTGACTACAACCTCCAAACATTATGTTCCAAAACAGTAAAACTATTTTAAAACTTCGCGTTTCCTGAAAAATAACCCACTTACTTCTCGTGGATGTCGTGGACGTCCCCGGCAAATTCCTCTTCCTCTTTCCTGTTCAGTTCCTTCCTCATCAACTTGTGCTTGGATCCACGAGATCCCGACACTTGCTCCCGAAGAGTAAACTAAAGAGGAGGAAGATTTATAGCGAGTCAAAATACAACAAACGGAGCAGGCGCCGATCTGGGATTTTTGTTTGTGTGAGGTCATGATTTTTATCGGAGATAACGTCATAAACTTGCGTAACATCTTGAAGTCACAAAATTACGACTAAATGTGACGTCACAAAGTAACATCTAAACGTGACGTAATAAAGAGTAGCCTGATGACCACTACACAGTTCGTTAATTAAGTTCTAGCTTTGAGAAGTGTCACTTTTAAAACAAAAGTTACATTACAAGATGTCATAGATTCGCGCTAAGCGTAAAACACCTTTATATTGTTTAAGTTTCCAAAACTTTTATTTTTGATGGTGAGATAACAAGCACGTCTTTATCAGTGTACAGAAATGTAATAATCACAGAGGCTTGCACGCGTGTTTTTTATATTTTAATTCGAATAGGACACGAATGTTATCGAAACACTAAACAGCATCAACATCATCACCAAACACTTACAAGTAACTAACAACATGAGCTCCCACCACGACAAGGTGGTAACACCAACTGCCGTAAGGACAACTACAATGTGAAGGCACCATGTGCTCAGTGACCTTTGACCGCAAACAATAGAATGCTAACACAATTAAATCGGTCATAAAGCACTTACATAAAAATGCGGATTTGCAAACTCACTGTTAATCATAACAGGCTATGGCCACCTAGTCCAGAGTCCGGGCCCAAGTCTTAAACCCTGATAAACGGTTGGGAGAATCTCTCTTTAGTTAAGCTTTTTAACTAAGCTCACCTTTACTTTTCCGTCACACACAGCGACCACCTTTGCCTCTTCCATATGCGGCCAATTGACGTACACAGAGTTGCCCAGCAGCTTGTCCGCAACCACTTCCACGTTCTGACACAGAAAACAAAGTTTTGGGTGGATTTTTTAATATGTCGGTGCCACAAAATAATTCCGTAGATTTAGTTCACACTGGATGGAGGGTTTAGTTAGACGTTGAAAAAATATCAAGGCCCAGACAGAAGTTAGTAGTATTTTGTAAACGTTTTAAACAAATCCTAAGATAATATATGTATTTTGTAGTTGCTTGTAGAATGAATAACAAAGCCCATAGGAGTAGGTAGCATTTTAACAACGTTTCGAATCAATCTTTATTCATGTTTAACATTGGCCGAAACCACTTGCTCAAATATACTGTATAAAGCGAAAAAGTAACTAAATAACTCTTTTTCAGCATAGGTGGATAAAAAATAACTCAAGGCAGCCGCAATATATAATTTTCCGAAATCCTTAAAGATACTTCCTAAAAAGCCTTCGCCACTTTCACAAGTGGTACTATAGGTTGAGAATCAATTATATGTGGCATAAAGTATAGTACCTCTTCATATAAGGAGTAGTTTTTTTCTTCTGTGTTCGGTCTTGGTTTCTCGATGGCAAGTATCATATTCTCACCACGACTCATGCCTTGGAACACCTTTACACCGGCCTTCTTAAGGTAAGCTCTGCGAAAAAACAATAAAGCCGCTGTTAGTATGTTTCTAAGTTGAAGCGAACACATAGGCGCAAAATTTACATACAATTGCAAAATTTTGATGTAGCTTGCCGAATTTTAAGACAATTAAAAAAAACTATTATTTGCAAATTTTTTATATAGTTTGCCAAGTTCGTGACATAATCTTGCAAAAAATTCTGACACAATTGAAAAAATTTGAAACAATTTTTATTTAGGATATAATTCGAAACATTTTACTGAAAAAATATTGTACCGTCTTCTTTATTAAAAAAGTATGACAAGCATTGCACTAAATTAACTAAATCTAACGAAGTGGCCTTGCGGGCTATTTGTTAAATAAATACTCGGCCTCAAAAATCAATAAAAGTCGATTCATATTAGGCGAACATTTTTTAATCGGATTGTGTAATCACTAAAACCGCACTTTTCAGAAAGTTCCTTTTAGGATGGTTACCTGTGATGTAGATGATAAAGTGTTGGAAAACCTTGGTAGTATACGGAAAGGCGACAATCAGGCAAAAGCCCCTTCACGTATTGACGGAAGTCTTTCTTGATCCACTTCTGCTGGGTTATCGTGGTAAGTCTGCAGGAAAAAGCACTTTGAACCGTTTTGCCGATTTACGATATTATGCGCATTTTTCTTAAGTTTTCGTTTTGTGTCGAATAAACGTTTTAGTTTTTGAATTTAATCATCTGGAAAGATTAAGCGTGTAGAAAAAAACATAGAAATTAGCCAGGAAAAAAATAACATAGAAATTAGCCAGGATAAAAATAACATAAAAATTAGCCAGGAAAAAAATAATGTGTGTCGTCTGAAGTTTTGATTTTGAAAATCACGTCTTTGAAAAAAAAATACTCGGGGAAAAGTTACAAAACCCATAACTCGATAAAAACAGTCCCGTAAAAGTTTTGATTTTGAAAACACGCATTTAAAAAAGGGAATTTGTAAAAAAAATTAACAGAACAGTAAAAGTTTTGATTTTGAAAACACGCATTTAAAAAGAAAAGAAAACAAAAATATTTAAAAAAAAATTATGGCCTAGTTAAAAGTTTGAAATTTGGAAAACACGCATTTGTAAAAACATACTGGAAACATTAAAAATATCTGTTAATTTTCACAAAAGACAGATTTTTTTCTGAATCAACCTACCTAGCGGTACAGGCCTCAATATCAGGGAAGGCGTTGGGCAGTGACGACTTTGCGTGGTATGACTGGTTAGGGTCGTGCTCGTACAACAGGCAGGGTCCGGGAAGGTTCCGTCGCTTCTCTGATGCGTCAAGTTTCTGGGTGCAAGGAAGCATCGCTTCCAATAGACGACTCTGAGAAAAATAACGTGTTTGCGATTTTTTTAAGGAATTGCAAATTTTATTTTATTTTATCATTATTATTTATTTTTTATTTTTTTCACGGAAAAATTGTCCGATTTGTTTGTTTTGTGATAAAATTAAAACAATGTTCCATTTTATCTAACAATTGATATTTTCTTCACATATTGATTTTGCAGAATTGAAAAATGTAAAGAAAATATAAACGACTACGCAAGAAAAACTTCGTTGAGTTTGAATAAATTGTCTCGCTCAGTTTAAAATTTCTTTAAGTTTGGAATTCATAACAAAAATTAAACAATTCTAAACAAACAAACTGGCGGCATTTTGTTGGGAGCTACACTTCTATTTAACTAAAATATCACACGACGTACCTTTTAGACTAATAACCATCCATTTACGTTTAAACCATTAACATTAAAAAAACAAATGAGCAGTAACAAAATTCGAGATTTTTTGGTAAAAACGGCTAATTTTCGTAGATTATAAAATTTTGAAAAGAAAACTTTACACAGTGCACACAAAAACATTATAAGCATCAGAGGCATCAAAAAAAGGTTTAACGAAAAAACTTGAAACTAGTTTTACTTCGTCTATAAAGGGAATAAGAACGACCGCTTCCCAATCCTGTTGCTTGCCATTCAAATCCGTCAAGAACTTTTTCGGATAGAAATCTCCTATCGGGGAATTTTCTTCTTCCATCAACCGCTGTGAAAATAGGGAAATCACTGAAACCTTTGGACGAATTATATTAGACGAGGCATGTTTTATAATATAAAACTAAGCGCAATTGTTTTGAATAAATCACAGGCGGGGAATCTTTAAAAATTGGTAAACTTTGACAAAAATCGAAACCACAAGTCTACAACAGTATAATAATGTCTAACAGTTAAGCCTGGGATTTTGTAAATCGTTAACTACTATGATTTTGCATAAATATAATAAAAAGGGGAAAAAAAGAACATAATAAGAGTTAACTTTAATTCTGATTTAGACAGACAGAAATTTCCTTAGTCATATAAAGCTTAACACCAGAACAAAGTGCTATAAACAGGTTTGAAAATGACTAAGAACATTTTAAAAATGACTAAAGTCCCAGTCAAATTATTTTTGAAAAAATAACAAGTCAGGTTCTTGCCAGAATGTCAAAATGGTCAATGAAAACACGCAAATTCAACCAAAGTCATTTATCCAAAAGACTTAAGTCAAATAAGGTCAAGTGGCCAAAACTACTTAAGTCAAGTCAAGCCATTTGAAAACAGTGACTTAGTGCAATTAAGTCAAGTCAATGACTTGAGTCATGACAACACTAGCTTGTCTAACTAAAGGCATGTTTACCAAGTAGCAAGTTAACGCATTGTAACAGGGTTCATAATCTTGGAATAATCGAGTATCGGCTCCTAACCGAGAGTATCAGACATCCCAAAAACTATGTAGGGACTCCAGTCATAAGACCGAAATAAGAACAATATCATCATAGGAATAAAACACAGTAATAAAACTTAAGTCATTACAGCGCCGCTCAAATACACCCCACGTTCTCACCCAGTAAGGTTCCGGCACACATTCCTTGCTGGCAGCTGGCAGAACAGCTAGTAGTTGTTGAAATGGGAGGAATGGTTTACTCAGCTTCAGCTTAAGTTTCATTCCTGGCACTTCCCTGAGGTCTGACATGTATGGTGAATAGTGGTAAGGGTAGTACCTGGGTTTGAAACAAAAGTTAAAATAAAAAAATAAAATAACAAAGTAAATAAAAGTTTAGGTATTTGTAATATTAACTACGGGGTTACTAAACTATTTTTTTCTAAACACTAAATTATTTTAAAAGATTTTATATTGGTATTATGCCGCTTTCTATCTTTACTTGCATTTTTATGCTGATGCTTACATGATATTTACGTTTGTAATTGTAAACACTAATTTTTTTTTTAAGATTGGTAGTACCTGGATGTGAAACAAAGTTACAATAAAAAAAAACATGCATGGCGAATAGTGGTAGGGGTAGTACCTGGATGTTAAACAAAAATAAAAAAATAAAAGTTTAGGCATTTATAATGTTAACTATAGGGTTACTAAACTTTTTTCGTATAAAATATTATTTTAAAAGACGTATATTTTGCGTTTTGCCTTGTTTTCTTCAATTGGATTTTAACGCTGATGCCTCCATGATATATACGTTTGTAATTGTAATGAAAGAAATTTTTTTATTGAATATTATCGTTTTCAAATCAGATTGAAAATGAAAGATTTCTGAACAAAAAATTTCTTTGTGATGTGTTTTGAATATAATTAGAATAGTACCTGGATACGAAACAATTTGAGTTTGTATATTTTTAATGTTAACTACAGGGTTGCTTAACATTTTCGGGTGGTAAAATCAATATACAGCAGCACATAAAATAAACTCAATAACCACTTACAGACTTATAAAAAACACGGGTTTTTAAAGACTTCATATTGAAATTAATTCTCAAAGGAAACAAAAGGCATTTAAAGTTCCAAATAATTTGTGGGTTCGAATCTGTCGACCATTTTACAATATCATATGCATAACTGATAATATTACATGTTTATTTGAGCGAATTTTGACGAACAGTTATTGTACTAACCAGCTCCAAAAACTGACTATACTCTTTTTTTGATTTTGTAACGTTTTTTGTGCATTTTACCCGATTTTAACTTGAAATCATTTTGACAAATTTTGACGTAACTTTGACAAATTTTGACGTAAATTTTATCAAAATTTTGTATTTTTTGACAACGAAAAAAATAATCGCCTTACTAAAAATTAAAACAATCACCTTACTGAAAATTAAAATAATCGCCTTACTGAAAATTTTTAAGCTGATTTTTAACGACAAACATTAATTGTACTAACCAGCTCCATGACTGAACGCCATTGTAGTAGTAATGACAAATCCACTGCAGGCCAAGAATGTACTCGTATGCGATTCTAGCTATGGCCTCTCTGCTTGCCTAAAAAGAAAGAAAAATAGTTGAATTTATAAAAAATGTTTTCGTTCTAAGGCCTAGTAAGAATATCAAAGCTCATACAGAAGTAGGTAGCAATTTTTTTTTGATGTTGAAAATGAATAAAAAATAGTTGTTCGAAACGTTCGTAAAGAAAATCACTTATATAAGGGATCACGCTTAGATATTCTTACAACGTCTCACTACGACCTCCAACCATTATGCTCAAAAGCTTTAGTTCTGTTAACGTTTAAGTTATTATCCATTTGAAAACACAACCGGAACCAAATTGCAAGAAGCTTAATACACATGGTGCCTTTCAAAAAAAGGATTTGAACCTTAATTAGTCCAACCTATTTGGAAAGGCTAGATTACAGTTATAATCAAGGATACAGCTGTAAGATGCCTATTTGTTTTTCAAATTCAAAACTGCAGTAGATGACATCAGTTGTTGCTAACCTTTACAAGCGAAAATAGTTTAACACGGTGTATTAAGGAGAGCTCTCTAAAGTTTTACAGAAAACTACTAATTCAAGTGTAACTGAACAATGATTAAAAAAATATATGCTTGTATCCCCCTAAAAAACACTCCGTGACTCCCAAGAGGGTTAAGGTTGACAGTTGATAAATCTAGGTTAAATTTTAGCAATATGAACTTTTATTCAAAAAGTTCACGCAATCACCTTGATTTTGAATTTAGTTTCGTAGTAGGACTTTTTGTGCAGACGGAACTCCTGGTGGAAAGTGTCTTCGTCGCTGTCATAATCATCAGGTGTTCTGCTGCCCTCCGATGGAGTCATTAGGCCCTGCTGTACGGCTAGGTCTGAGAAAAAGAAAAAGGGCTAAAATAACAAAAGAGAAAACGTTACTGTACAGTGAAACATTTGGTGCAGGTTTTTGAAGGTGTTTTACTGTGTTTAAGGTTCAATTTCTCCAACTTAAAGGTTTAATTTCTCTCTTAGAATAGTGTTATAAAAAGTAAAGTTAAAATATTCTATTCGATGCGGGTGAGTGGGTGCCAACTGTCAAATCAGATTAGTGACAATCCTGAGCAAAATTGGTTGTTGTTATGATTTGTTGATAGACCGACTGGACTTGAATTGTTGATCTTGAAACATGTTTTAAACATGGGAGATTATACAACCCTTCGCTAAGTCAAATAAACAATTAAACAAGCGCTTCACATCCAGTAAAAAGACCTGCGCAACTATTAGTCTAGTCAACATCAACAAGGCCAAGTTTATGGAACTGTTGATTCATTTTTGAAAAACAATTAGTTTTTGGCGTGTCACATATTTGGCTTTGGCAAGTATTATTTCATCCTGGCATGATTGGAAGACACGAGTACAAATTGTAGTTCATGTATTAACAAAATTTTAGTCCGTTTTGACAGTATTAACTTTAACTTACCTTTCACAATCTGTATGGACTTGGCTTGTGCTTCTTGTTCTTGCAAATGTGCCTTTGGGTTGGCAGCTGCGGCCTCCTCTCTGGCTGCTTTGTTCAACTGCGATTTCGACTCAAGCCATTTGTAGTCTGAATAGAGTTCCTCAAAGTGCTCGATGTCATACTGAAAATAACGACTACGATTTTAGAACGATTTGTTTAGGTTAAGGCATTTGTGTACAAATATAGCTTGGATGGTTTTGTTTTGACTAAAATTGCAGCATTTAAACAAGATTAAAAGGTAAACTAAAACTGCTTTTTTATTTTTAGGATTAAGGATTTTAGAGCAGTTTGTTTAAGTCAGTATTTTTGCAACCTTTTTTAGCTTGTGGCACCCTACAAAAATTATAAATAGTTCACGGCATTCTTGCTCGTATTTTTGCTGAGTGGTTAACTGTAACGTTACAATAAACAAGTTTGATTGAAATAGCACATTAACTTTGCAACAAGGTTGATAAAACCTTTTTAATTATTGGCACTTTGATCATTCAAACAATTGTAGCAAGAAGCTTACCAATAGAACAAAAATTGGAATTACAAATGATTTGAAATATCTTTCGCACTCTTGAGCGTTAAAACTGGCACCCCAGAGTTCCTCGGCACCCCAGTTGAGAACCACTGGTTTAAGTTAGGGCGCATGTGCACAAATAAACACACGGATGATTTTGTTTGTTCTAAAATTGCAGCATTTAATCAAGATTTTTTTAATTCCGCAAAACAAGACAGATCTTGAAGAGCTTTCACACAACCGTGCTTCGTCAGGTCAGAGTAGGAATAAAAATGGTGAAAACAAACCAAATAACTGTAGTGAATTTCAGTTTATCTACTGGTGTGCTGATGATGTGAGCCAGGGTTTTTTTGGAAATTCCACACTCTCTATCGGGCCGAAAATGTTGTTTGGCTTAAGTTAATACTTTTATTGCAGATAGACCATAAAGTTATGTTTTCAAATCCTAAAAGCATGTGTCTTTTTTATTTTAAGGGGTATGCCAAATCTGCAGATAACTTAAAAGGGTATTTATAGTATTTATAATTTATGAACACATTAACTTAATACATCTTACACACTTATCGATTTTAAAATGCTGATTTTTTTAAAGTACAACAAAAATATAAATAACAAAACAGCTTCATAACATTTGAATGTGTCATCATATGAAAGATTTATCGCTGATAAATCTAACCTATTATTCTAGAATGATTTGAATAAAACTGCATGGTGACATGGCCCCTTTAAACAGTATTTTTTACTTCGTCAAAACAACAGTAGCATTTTTTCAGCACTTTATGTGAATCCTGTTAAAAAAACTGACAGTACTTAGCTTTTATGGCTCCCTTAGCTAAAATAGTTCCCAAATCCCAAATCCCAACCTCTGCTCTAAGATATATTTACCGAAGAAATAGCCTCCAAGAAGGCTTGAAATCTCGGCAGATTGATGGTGCCTTTCTCGTTTAGATATCCGCCAAGCTGTGGCATCACTTTTATGTAGGTTTGATATAGGAATGGAAGCGCATTCTGTGCGATGTGCAAGTCGGGTAGGTGGGGTATGAAGTCGTTGCCAACAAGAAATCCCATCAGAATCCAGTCGTCAATCACAGACTCAAGGTCAAAAGGAAAAGGAAGTGTTTCCTGTGGAGTAGATTGTGGTTTTTAGTTTTGTGTAATCTCACTATATGATTACACCACATTTTTAGGCTAAGGTTTATAAAAAAAGTACCTCTAGAAAAATAAAAGAAATATTTCAAGCTAAAATCTAGCAAAAAGCCTTGTTTCACAAAACAAAATCAAACAACTTATGTATATAAGTACAATAAAAACACAAAATTGGGAAACTGTATTTCTATGAGCTACCAACCAATTAAACCTAAAAAGAGTAGGTTAAAAGTTGTAAAAAATCAAAAAAATGCTGTTTTGGGAAACCGTTGGCCCAATTTTTAGGCCAAGCTACAATAAAAAGGCATTTTTTCCAGAACAACAATATTAGATTATGATAATCAGTCAAAAACATAGAAGGTTAGGTCTTGCCTTGCTGTGTTGAGGTAATCTTGTTTATAAACTGTATGAGAACAGCCATACACAAAATAAATTAATCTGTAAACGGTAAAAATTAACATTGTAACCGTATTTTTAAAGTAAATACCAAGAGAGGTCAAAAAATCAACCTTCTGTTTCTCTTTTTTTCCAACATTTAACAGATGCTTCATTGCTGCTGTGAGTAACAACAAAAAATATAATCATTATAAAGCCCTAAGAAAATTGAAAAAAATAAACAAAAAATACAACACAGTAACCAGTTTAAAAAAGCAAAGTAAAACAGTTAGAAAAACTGACTTTTAATTGTTGAAATTCGTGGCCGATGTATTCTCGCAGAAGGGAAATGTGCAAAAGGTGAAAGGTCGTTTCTTCTGCTCGAGCAGTTCTTGCATTCTTCTTCGACCTCGTAAACTTCACCTCTTCCCTACATTAAAATGAAAAATTATATAAAATTATAATACAGTTGCATAAACTTAAAACGTAAAAATACCGGAAATTGGTCACCTCTTCCCTGATTCAAAACGAAGAAATAAATTTATAATATATTGGAGCCTAATGGTTGGAGGTTGTAGTAAGACGTAAGAAGAATATCAGGTATAATCAAAACCAATGCCATCTCACTATGTTGAAAATTAATAAAGAGGTATTTAAGACATTCAAAATGCTTCCTACTTCTGCATAGGCTTTGACATTCTTAGATATACTACGTAAATTTATAGTGTCGTTAAATAAACTTAAAAACTAGTACAAAGACCGAAAATTGGAAAACTTGCTGAGATTTGAATATTATCTGAAACAAAACTGTACAAATGTCATGGTTAACACAATACACCATTGGCCAAAAATTAAAAAAGTTAATTTTTTTTTACTGCAGCTTTTTTCTCAGTCATATATTTATCTGCAAATAAAATAAAACTTTTAAAAGAATTATGAAAAAACATTGGGGTGAAGTGTTTCAACATGCCAATTAATTGAAACACCATCAAATTCAAGATTTAAAGATTTCGTGGCAACCTGTGGAATATTAAATTTAACATGCAAAAGCTGCAAATCTAAAGGGAACATGTGTGTGAAAAACAAAATGATAGGTGTAGTTTAATGGCTGAAAATAAATTTGAACTTATTATTGTAGCGTATTTTACAACATATTTAATGCTACATAGTGAAATGAAAAATTGTGAAACATCGTTAACATCTTCCAATCTCTGCCAGCCACGCACAACAATTATCACTTATCCGATCTACGAAGGTGGTAAGTTCTTGGTATATGTTCATCGATGTTTTCCCAATAAATGGTAAAAATGAACATTGGACAGGTTGTACTTAAACAACATACCTCAGCAATGAGAAGTGTGGATCGTGTGTACAAAGCCCCAGCATAATTAGGTCGGCATCGAGTCCGTAAAGGCAATGTCGTGTGTTCGGGTCGTACTCTGGCTGGGAACGTTCGTGACGAATAAATTCCATAATCTTGTGTTCTCCTTCGCCGGGTGTCTGTAGGCACAACAGTTGGTTAATTACCTGAGTTACAGGACTTGGCAGGACATGATGATTGTTATATTAAATAAAAGCAATCAAAACAATTTGTCAGGTGCCATGAATTCATTTCCCTGGGAATAAAACAGAGTTGAATTGAGTTGAATTACAAATGGTACTTGCCAGTCGGATGAGTGTGTACCTATCAGCACTCTCCCAAACTAAATAAAACTCGCCAAAAACGTTGGAATGCTCGTGCCGTCTACGAACGTCCACTAATTTTCCTTAGTGCTTGTATATCCAGCCTCGTTTGTTTAACAGAATATTCCATGTGTACCACTATTTACCATGTGCAATGTGATAGTTTTACCAGGGTGTACACCGAAAAGCCATCGCAGACTCGCCGAATCTGTCGATCTATGATGCAAGCAGAGCAAGCCAGAAAAACAACTGGCCTGCAGTGAGGTTCGAACTCACCTCCGGTCAAGTCGGGACCGTCGCTCTACCAACTGAGCTATGCAGGCTCGGAGAGGAGCGAGTCGAGAAACAACCATGCGCCAATACTTGCACATTTTGTTAGTACAAGCAACTTCCCACTGGGGGATCATCAGTCCGTATCAATCAATGAAAGACACACACAAACATATGTGTTTAGTAACATCTGTGATCTAGCCCCTCGGAAGTTGCTTTATGACCAACGATTACGGCTTCCGTATCAATAGTACACCGAAAAGCCATCGCAGTACTATTGATACGGAAGATACGGAAGCCGTAATCGTTGGTCATAAAGCAACTTCCGAGGGGCTAGATCACAGATGTTACTAAACACATATGTTTGTGTGTGTCTTTCATTTTACCAGGGTGGTTAGCGATTTACACAATAATTGGCGTTCAGCCTTTTTTGTTCCAGACATATTGAGTCCAGTAGGTAAAAACAATATATATATACAATATGTATGTTTAAAGTCACTTCTAAGTTGAGCGAGTTGCCACTAACACGAAGCGTATTGGGGAATGCAAAATCCCAAACCTGTAAAAGTTTTTTTTGGTTTTAAACTGAATTGCAGGATTGGGGTGAACATGGTTAAAGTCATAATAAAAACAAGCAATTGAAATGGTTTACAGGTAAAAAATCATGTGTCATCAATCTGATTGCATATCGGTTTGTATATTAAACAATGATTAAGTTTGAGTACTGACATGTTAATACAACTTGTCAGCACCAATTCATCAGAAATTATTTCCTTGTTGTTGTAACAAATACAGCATTGCTGGACTGATTTTAATAACAGACTTTCTATGTTTTTGACAACCAATGCCAAAAAAATAGAAAATCTGTACATTTTTAAGGAAACAAATATAATGTTTTAACTTAAAATATCAGATATATTACCCGCCCAAAACTGAAATTCAATAAACACTTTTATTATATCCTAAAAACCAAGGCATTTTTTGGCTAAGAATCATACAATGTATAATTACACATATGTGTGATGTGTGTGTATATTTCATTGCATAAATACAACTACCTATTAAAATTATGCATTGGTTAATATTAGGTGCTGTAATACCAAATGTAGTCAGTGATTAATCACATAATATCATTCACATACTTGGTGACCAGAAAGGTAGACCTTGACACCCTGCCAACTCCTGTCATGCGTCACTTTGGTCTTGACAAAGTATTCCAGCTGCGTCTGTAAGCGCTCCATGAAATGTGTACCTAAGCAAGATGTAACAAATATTGGTAAGCTGTGTCGCTAGATATCAAGACAGGCAAATTTGGTTGAAATGTTTGGATAATATTTTAAAACTGTTTTTTTTTTTATCTTTTTAGAGATGGTTACATATGTTGAAATATATAACGGAATAGTGCTTGAATCCTAATTTTATATACAAACATTTACACCTCACGGGAAGAATAAGCTTACCAAAATCAATTTTTAAACTTCTTTGTAAACATATATTCAAGAAAACATATACTTACAACTATACACAGATTATTCTAGGTTGTTAAAATTATTTAAAAAATGTTAAAGCATTTCTGAAATCAATTGATTGGGATAAACAAACAAATGAAAGAAATTTAATCCAAGTAATTTTGGGAATCTTTATTTCTGTGGAAGCACCACTTTAAACAAATATTTTATAGAATATATATATTTAATTTTTCGACAGACCCTTTTAACACATTTTTAAAACAGATTTGACAAATATTGGTATGCATGTGTTATATACCGGGAGTAATGCAGTTTGAGTCAAATCGTTTTTCTGTGGGGAGAGTTTCTCCCTTACGCAAAGCTTCCTGTATACTTGCCTCTGCTTCCTTTGCAGAGCTGAAAGTCAAAACATTAAGTTAAAAATGTTTAAAATTGAGGTTTTGAGCATTCAAGTCAGTGGTGATCAACCTGTAGTACACACAAGTGTTTTGCAAATAACTAGGTTTTATTCAGAGAAAATTAAAATGCTGTGTCCTATCATTGTTGTGAATCTTAAATCAATCTAGAATCCGTGGCTAGTTCTAAAAAATACAAGAGTTTTAAATTACTTTAAACAGGTAAACTTAAGCAGTGTTTTTTGTTTTTTTACAGCGACAATAAAACAGCTCTAGATGGTAGATGTCTAGAAAAGGTTAAGAATTCTAGCAACCATTAATTGAAACATTTTAGTAATTATGTTAAACTTCATTAAATGAAAACACAAACACAACACTAGATTTCAAGAACCAGTATTAAATTAGATTTGCTTCAAAACATTAAAATTAATAGGCAAAAATAAATCATACAAAGTGTAATTTTGGGCAAATATAAGACTGGCAAATGTGAATTGTTTCTATTAAAACAAACAAGTTCAAATCAGTTGTTCATTGCCTGGTTGGTTTAAGTAGTTTAAATGAACAATAACTTAATTTAAATAATTTTGTGCTTATAAGCATTCTATTTGAAGTAGTGAAGGAGAAATGTTTCAATTCTCCTAATAACACCAACCAACATAAACAAAGCTTCACTGTACTACTATTTCAAACAAAGCAAATAAGTTTTACCGGAACCGCCTGCCACGCTGCTGGTTCATCTTGGCCCTGGGTGCTACTCCGTCCACTGCCATGAAAAAAGTTTTCTGAGGCCGAATAATCCGAAACAGCACCTGGAAATGTATTGTGAAATATTGTCATAAAAAACGATCAATCTGTTTCAGTAGTTCTCAACTCGTGCTAGAAGCTGTTAAGGTCTTTTGAAAAGTTTAGGAAAATGAACGCAAAGTTTTTGCAAGTGAGACATAAACATAAATGCATAATGAGAACAAACTTTGGAAAAAAATACAGTAATGTTACTGTTCTTTACAAATTGGCTACTCATGCTTAGTTACATATAAATACATAGCCGGAGTCTGTTCAATTTTAAAGCACTATAAACTCTTCACCTCAATATATCGAAATATGTCCTGAAAGATTTGTTCTTCAGTGATTCTAAAATGTGGATCATCGTCATTTGGATGCGAACATGTGTGAATTATACCGTTCATGTCCAAGTAAAGGTTGTCAAACTCAGGAACCTTGAAAAAACAATATTATACACATGTGGCTATTCACCCAGCCCAGTTTGGTGTAGATACACTAATTATAATTTCACTGATTAGTTATCCTTTGATTTGGGTTAGCAGGTGCTTGTAATAATAAAATAAATTTCAACAATTTTCAGCAATTTGCATTCTTTATATGGTTAATTGGGGCTCTTTTTATTTGGTACGTAGAAAAATAACACAAAAAAAGATCTACAAATACCACGTTGTAGACCGTCTTTTTGTGTTACTTTCTTTGTACCAAATCGCCAATTTATTTTCCTTTTCATTTAAATTACCTCAAATAGTGCATTTATAAACAAACGTTGTGCAATGTGTTTAGCTCCATTTTGTTTATAATACTTCATTTATCCGTCACCAAAAATTTTAAAATAAATTTAGTACAACTATGGTCCATGCCAATCCTAAAAGTATTTTTGTCAGCAGCAACATTTTAAGCTGCATAAACATCTCCCCGCACAATAATCAAAGTTTCAAACCAATGAAATACCAGACATTTCTTCATTTTTATTTTGTTCAACTAGTAAAAAAATTATGACATTGATATATCGCATAAATATACTGATTTTATATTTTCAAAACATTAGGTTTAAATATGAAACATGAGAATATTTTACCTGATATTCTTTGACAACTTCACTTAGGCAAGGATACCTTTCACTTATCCACCGGTAAAACTTTGGTACTCCCATGGTAACTGTTTATGTTCACAACAAAAAAAACCCTACAGTTTTATAGTAAATCTAGACTTTAACTTAAAAAAGTCTTTGTTATTCCTAAAAACTGTTCAAATGAAAGTTTAATGTAAAAACAAGATAACAAACTGTAAAACAGTGACATATGAATGACACAACATGTGTTTATGATGAGTTGCTTTTAAGTTTAATAGGATTTGCCGACTATTTCAAGCCAATTCTACTGAAACACGCAAACATTTTATTGAAATTTGTTCATAGTAGATTCTACTGCACTGCCCTGTGAGCGGTATGTATAGAAAACCAAGTTTGATGCTAGATTTCTTGAATGCAAATTAAATATTTGGCGCTCTAGAATCCTACCTGACCTATCACAGCGTTGAAATAATTATTAAAGCAACGCACAATATTCAAGTTAGGGTGCAGGTTAGTGTTTGGTTAAGTATTTATAGTTTAACAGTATTACTCGACTCCCCAAACTCAAATGCTATCCCGCACCATAACCCAAGTAATGTTAGCATAATATAAACCTCCCAGTGGCGAAAATGTGGTAGGATTCTAGACCAGCGCCAAAATAAATATAGGAGAATAAACACCCGATCCGTTAGAAATCAGTGCATTTCTAAGCAAAAAGGTCTACAACAATCAGGGCATCCAATGGCAGAAAAGTCTAGACTTTTACACCTTGAGGTCCTGACAATGCACTGATTTGGACCTTTAGGTAAACTCCCGGCGTAGATAAATTAAAAATATTCATTAAAAGTTCAGAAAAGATAACAAAAAGTATGAGATAGGATTAATAACACTTGACTCACCTAAACCCTAAAGCTAACCCGAATCCTAACCCAAATAATGTGCGTTATTTTAATAATTCTTTAAATGCTGGGGAAAAAAGCCCAAACTCGGATGGGCATAAGATGGTTTCTCGTCCATTGTATTTAAGATTATTACGTCACAAATTGAGGTATTGGGGCCTGAAGCGTTATAATTATTAAATTATCGCACATTATTTGGGTTAGGGCGCTGGTTAGCGTTTGGTTGGGTCAAGTATTGTTAAACTTAATCTTCTTATGCACATTTGTTAATGCAAATTAGTGCATTGTCCAAGACCTCAAAGTCTAAATGTCGGACTTTTTGATCCTTTGAATGCACTGATTGTCGTAGACCTTTTTACTTAGAACTGCACTGATTTCTGACGGATGGGGTGGAATAAATGTCCATACATGCCACCCGAACCCAAACTCGTAGCCTAACCCGGCGCTGGTCTAGAATCCTATCACAATTCGGTCTGACTCTTTACTGCAAAAAAGTGGTAGGATTCTAAACCAGCGCCTGTTGAACTTACCACGAAGGCCTTTTCATGATTTTTTTAAAAAGGTTAAACAGCGTTTATTAGTAATTTGAAGAGCGTTTGAAAATCAAAATTTAACTTTCTCTCCGTCCATTTGTTAAGTTTGCCTGGCATTGTGCAACAACCCTACAATTGCATCAGCAACTTGAAATAAAAATACGCCGGTAAATAAACAAGCAAATCAAAAAGACGTCGACTACAAAGCATAGAAATCAATCAACAGAGAAACCGGTTTGATAAAATAAAACGAAATTATATTTCACGAGCACAGATTATTTTTTTGTTGCGCTCCAAAACAAAACTGCCAAAATATTACTCCTTTTTTGCTTTTACCAATTTTTTAAATGTTTATTTTATTGTAATCGCTTTTAATTTTGAATCCTCTTTGTCGCCAAACGCCATGGCCTGTTATTATTGCGCCATTGTGAAAAAATATTGCAATAATAAACATGGCAAATCATCGAATATCGTTGCGACCCTGGTGCAAAATCTGGTAGGTTTGATTTGGTTTGCTTCGTTAAAAAATTTATCCTGGTTTCACAGAATAACATCATTACTAAAATAGTTGAAAACGCTTGCAAATTCCGGGGTATATTGTAATTTATGTTTAGAGCACCGTTTCAGAATCCTTCACTGCTTTTTAATATGCGTGATTTTCGACGAAAACTCTCTATCACAGGATAGCGGTGGCTATCAGGGGCGGATGTCTGTTATGCATAAGCCATAAATAAATTCAGACATGTCTTTTTTTAATAAACAACAAGTCAATTCGCAGTCAAGTCATAATTAAAGCAAGAGTCCTCGTCATAAAAATAAAACTTGAAATTAGTAAAACTAGTAAACTCGTCAATCGTCCGAAAAACTTGTCATTTTGCCTAAAAGAATTAAGTCAAATTAAGTCATTTGAACAGTAACTCAAGTCAAGTCATTGACTTAAGTCTTACGTCATTACAACATTGCCGTGAACCCTACTTTGAGAAACACTGCTCTGCATAAACCTTGAACTAGTGTGCAAACATAGCGGAAGAAGATATAGTGCTTCAAATAAGGTGCTTTAAAACAAAAGAGTCGCCCAAAAGCGTTTATGCTGGAAAAGCACATTTTGTTTTAATCAATAGATAACGCTCAACAGATTATATAAATACTATGCAAATACATGTACTCGATTGAGCAGGCACAAAATGCTGGAAAAATCAAGATGTGCACCACAACGACATTACAATTGTAGGATACAAATTAGTAGCAAATATAAAATCAAAAATGATTTTTAGAAATATGATAACTGTGCACAGGCTGCAGCACAAAAAAATATACGCTCCAGTAACAAAAAAAAAATATATATATATAATTAGGCTTACCGAGGAGGTAGGGGACAAAAAGCTTAGTAAAGTATGAACTCATAAAGATCAGCTGCATCCTGAAATACGAAACGATAAACCACACACACAAACATAATTCTGATAAAAATAAATAACAGAAAATTATACCTGAACATTTTGAGAGATTGCTATGACGTTCACAGGAAAAATGGCATATGCGTGCGTAGTTAAAAATAAAAATTAAAAAACAAATAGGCCTATTTTTCAAAATCGGTACCGGTAAGTAAAATTGAAATTTGCTCTTGAAGTGGAATTTCTACGAGTTAACCGCAAAAAATAAAAGTCTACTTCTAACGAGATTCTATTCCTAGCTTTTTGATCATAGAATAAATTTAAATTTCTGCAAAAAGTGGACGCAAAAAAGTTCGGATTCAACTCTAAGATTATTAACCACTCTTAGACGAAAATATCAAACAGGGCTGGTTAATATATAATGGTAAGCATTAGCTTTAAAATTTAAGTTTACCCTTGAATAAAATATTAAAGCTTTAACGCCGAAACATTAAAGTTTCGAGTCTGCCCTAAGTGTGAGGTTCTTGCGCAGAAATTCGACCTGCCTTTGCCAGGAATCTTCCTGTGCCTTACAGTGAGCATTACGCACTCCTCCCCAGTCCATAACATTGCCAAGCACGACGCTCACCTTGTTATGTATACTAAAAGGCGGTTCTATCAGGTGACCAGCGCCGGGGTAGCGCAGCACCTCGAAATTAGGGTGTTTAGCTAAACGCAAAATACGCTCGAAGCGGTTCGCGTAATGCTCGGATATTACGTTTGTGTCGTCAAGTCCGACTACATACATAAAAGCGATATCGCGACGCACGCTAAATGGCAAGTTGTCGTCTTCGGGCGCTGGTTTTTCGAGGGCAAACGACTGGTCGAATACAGCGCACGATGGTCGCATGCTTAAAGGCCCGGGTTTGTCCCACTCCACGTTTGAGGTCATTAGATGCGCGATCTGTTCAAACTCGCGCCCTTTGTAGCTGAGAGTGCTGAACTGTACGTGGGTCGAAGCGTTTACGAGGATAACGCAGCGCACTTGAGGTAAATACGCGGCCATTGCTAGGCCTATAAAGCCACTGAAAGACAGCACAATCACACCTAAGCCTCTCGCTTTGTCGACCTTGGGAGCGTTGGAGAGGTATTTTGCTACCTTTTCGAAGTATTCCAGCCTTAATGTCCAGTCTCCCGTCCCCAGGTAGAACTGTGGAAGGCCGGGAACCCCGAAGAAGGCGAGGGCCAATGTTACAAAGCCGTGTGAAGCGAGCAACGAGGCCTTGAACTCCATTGTGCCCGCGTAACTTCCAAACATTAGAACGACAGCTGAAAAAAAAACGATTAATATAGATTTATGGTGTACAGCTTGACGGCGTTAAACTGCTCTCCGAAAAGAACGGTTTTTAAGGTCGGCCTATACCGGCGAAAATGTGAGGGCTATTGCTTTGAAATTGTAAACAGATCGGCATTATCGGAAGTAGCCTACCTTCTTTGTCTCAAAGAAAATACTAAGGCTTCATGTGGAAATCAGCAGCATTTTTAATGTGAAAATTAGCGGCATTATTAACCAACAGTGTTGTAAACAAGTCATTTTTAAATGACTCAAGTCTCCAAGAAGTCATTTTTAAAATATCGTAAATTAAATCCAAATCAAGTCTTTTTAAATATATAACAAGTCAAATCCCAGTCTATTAATGATAAGAGGAAAGTAAACTTCCAGTCAAATCCTTGTCCTAAAAATTAAAAGTCAAACTACTAAAACTGATAACCTAGCTCGATTACGAGCAATAACTCAACCGAAAAGTAACAAAAACGCAGCATATAGCAAGCAAAATGGTTTTAGGCCTATGTAGAAAAATTGAGATATATAAAATCCACTTTTATAAAAAAAAGCTTTATGAAAACCATTCATTTTACCCAAAGTCATTTGTCCAAAAGACTTATCTAAAGTGCACTTAAGTCATTTTTTCCAAGTGACTTAAGTCAAGTCATTCGAAAAAAGTGACTTAAGTGCACCTAAAAGTCAATAGACTGTTAAGCAATAAACTAGATCATGCACATCTTAAAAATGGGTTCAGATGCACAACCGAAAAGACGCGAAGTAGGATTCGTCAAAGATCAAAATCGTCCACATCGTAATGATGTATCAAACTGCCACTGCATTTCAAAGGGCATAGGGTCAGGTCGCTTATAAATTTTGTACATTCGAAAAATTTAGCATGGAATGTTTCAATAAAATATCTTATAGCGCAGTAAAAACACGTCTCGCAAGTAATAGAGCATTTCTTTGTCTGGTTTGCAGTAAAATTCGAATAAAAACGAATAACACGAAAAGAGAAATGCGTTATAGGGTCCTAACGCGGTAAACGTTAGGCAAAAAAATTGTAGAGGTCTGCGTTAAAAAAAGTTCAAGATCTAACCAAAGTTATAAGGATATATAGAAACTGCCTACCTATGTGTGTCGTATAACCAACTATGAGGTGTCGAAGTTAGACTTGGGACTCGAGTAAGACCACGTAAATCTACCCAAGTCCTGAGCCTGACTTGCTCATGGTGCGCTGTACCAAATTTAAAACTGATATTGCCGCCAACTATTGCCTAAATTGTGAAGGCGGAATAGCAAATGGTGGATATTTTCCAACCACGTAATGTGAGTGGATGAGTTATATGACATAAGGGGATTGCTGAAATTCCACCTTAATCTAGTGACGTAAATTGATGAAAAACAGGCCGTGGCTCGGAGCTGGACTAGGAACAAAATCGCACATTTAGCCAGAGTCTGGTTGATTTTATTACCGGAGTCAGACTCGGTAGTTGGACTAGGGTTTGTTTTACCTCCGCAGTCCTACTTATAACTCGCCCACTCACAATAACGTGCGCGGAAAAACCTCCATAGCCTACCATATGCTACTCCAATTTAACAATTTAATTCGATTCACTGACTATCCCGAATCCGACTCTGTAGCCCGTTTGGCTGTTCATTTATAACCAGGTAGCAATTTATTTATAAAATCAGTGCTAAATCCTGTAATATACCTGGAAACGGTCCTTTGCCGGGCGGTACAAACAAAGTTCCATGAATTCCGTCTTTAGCTACGGTCAGCGGAATTCGTTTTGTTCCAGGTGCCATGAACAACCTTTTTATTTCAGTGGAAGTCAAAAGATCTTTTTCCAAATCACCGTTGTTTCGCAATAAGTTTAGATGCTCAAGGTCATTAATGTGGGCGCCGTAAACACTCAAGGTCACAACGAGTGGTGTTGTGATGTCAAGTTTTGCGAAACGAGCATACTTGTTCTGAACAAAAAAAAAATTGTATAAATGTTCAGGTAAAAATTTAACTTTTTTGATTGTTTACAAAAATCACCTAGCGTAATAGTGATAACTTTAAAAAAAAAGATACTAAATAAATTGATAAATTTATAAATTGGTTGTTTACATTACAATGGCCTATTTACAACAGCCTTTGAATAATTTTATTTTGCATGTGTTCATGTCAAACAGAATTTGGGCAGAAAAGGGTACAGCAGTTACAAAGAGTTTAACTGGCCAGTGTTGTAATGATTTAAGCCAGGGGTGGCCAATGTTGTAATGATTTAAGCCAGGGGTGGGCAACCTACAGCACGCGGGACGGATCCGGCCCGACAATAGAATTCATCCGGCCCGCGGCCTCTTTGGACAAACTAGACACGAGTCCATTTCAAATACTTTGGGACTATTTTAACTACGTAAGTGCGTAAAATTTTTCAATGATCTTTGCACGTCCGCTTCATTTACGTTTTGAGGCTGCCTTTTTAACGAAGTTAGCGCTTCATCACCCTTGCGCCGTGGAAAACTGCCAAGTGCGTCGCGTACTAATGGAAAATGTATTCAAAAATGTTTGGAATATATTTTTACTTGTTTTTTTATTTTTGGCAAAGTAATAACAACTTAAATTTAAAAAAAAACTGCCAGTTAGCAAAAAAAAATCGCGCTCGCTTCGCTCGCCATGTGGACACAAAAAGGTTAATAAACACTGAACTACATTAACTATTAAGGTTATCGCGTTTCCCCAAAGTAGTTTTATCACACTTTTCATTAGTAGTATCGATGGAGACGTGTGAACGCGAATTTTAAACCAAACAAACGCATTTTCTTCGACACTTTACTGATTTGTTTTGTTCAACACTTTACTGCTTCCTTAAATATAATTAAACGCGTTTTAAAGTGTAAAAAAAGATCCGAGGCCCCCCTGACTAAAAGTTGTTCTAACATTTTAATAACACAATTCTTAGTTAGCATTTTGTGCGGCCCGCAGAGACCTTTCTGAGTTTGGTTTGGCCCGCGACTAGAAAAAAATTGCCGACCCTTGATTTAAGCCATTACTTGACTGGTTTAATTGCACTTTAAGTCACTGAACTAACTTGACATGACTTAAGTCTTTTGGGCAAAATTACCTCATATTGAGTCGGATTCACCATTGAGTCTTAACTTTGACTTGATAAAATGTGGTCAGTTTTTCAACCTAATCTCCAAGGAATGAACGAGTTACCAAATTTAACAGTTTATATTTATTTTGATGCAAATGACTTGACGTGCTATTTTTTCCAAACGTCCAGACTGGGAATTAAGTCATTCATGATGACTTGTTTAAAAAATATTTAGCACTATCACATACATTACAAAATATATTTGTAATGTCGGTAAACTTGAATGCATTTACATTAAATGACATTGGTTGAGTTTAACACATTGTCAAATGTAACATTTTATTTACCACTGCTAAAGTATAACCATACACAAAGGCTATGTTTCAATTTAAGTGTAATATGCCATTATAAAAAATAAAACCTTATTTAAAGGAGAGCCCTTCATTGCCCAGAATAATCCCATTGGTTCAATTCCAGTGTAGCTTCCAGAAAGGGCTTCATGGCAATCAAGATCAATACAGCCTAAATTAGCGATGAACAAAGTTAAACATGAGGTCACTAATAACGATTGTTGTAAATAAGTCCTATCAAAATGACCTAAAACCCAGTCAAACAAGTCATTTTTAACAGATATTAAATCAGATTATCAAGTCCAGTCCATGACATTAGTGATATAAGTCAATTTCAATGAACAGAATTGCCATCAAAAGTTAAATAAAACTACTAAAAATGGTGAACACATTTGATAAATAAACCAAAAAACAAATAGCATGTTGACATATTATATTACCATTAACTAAATGGCTTAAAGTACCAAATTTTACTAAAAAGCATTTGATTAATGCTCGTTAACATGTTGCAAGTTGTTTGTTTAAATGACACAAATCAAAACACTATTATTGAGACATATGTCCAACAATCAGTCAAAATGTTATTAAAAACACTGGGTATTTGTTTTTAATAAAATAAGTGTAAATAAGATGTTTATCCATAAGATTTTCACAATTATAAGAAATAGACGAAAAAATATATTAGTACTAATAATCTACAAAAAACAAGTAATGATAAAACTTCTGGTTAAAATTTATTGTGTGTTAATGATACTCAAACAATGTGGATTTATTTTATATTGATCATAATTTTTTCACATGCTAACACAATACGGCCCACTGCTAGGAAAACAGAAACTTATATTTTATAAAAATATTTTTTTACCTCTTGTATCCGTTTCATATTGTACAACACATTCAAACAAACTGCCTGAATCAGTCTTAGTTGAAGAATAAACGGTATACACCGTTTTGGGAGAAAGACCTATGAAAAAGAAATATTCATAGGTATGTGTGAAACACACACATCAGTGTTTATGTGAATGCAGTTTAGCGTTAATATACTAAGGTTTACAAATTTACCTACCAGTGATTTTTATTGATATTTTAGTATCCGATATACTGATTGGTTGGCTGAGATGAATCTTTGCCATATTACCAGGAGTTTAAAAAAGTGTTACTGACATTTCTATTGAGACAACAAAAGTTTAAATTAATGAACAACAAACACATTGTAAATGAACATACATAACACAAAAACAAAAATAAGACAAAATGATATATAAGTAAAAAAGGAGAAAATAGGCAACCAATTATGTAAGCAAAAAATAAAAATGACAATGAAAAATCATGGAATTTGCCAACCAAAATTATTAGTTTATTGTTTTTTTATTGCAGTAATTGTAAAAGGTGATCCAAATTGAAAAAATAAAAAACAAAAAGTTGTTTTAATATATAACAATTATTTATAGCACACTGCCCTATTCCTAAAATTAGGATTTATTTTATTGAGTTAAGTTGGCGCTCCAACTATCCTCAATTGGAAAACCTGTACATGAAAATTGCAGTAATGCTGTTGTATATACGCTATTCATTGCTAATCCACTATGGGTTCGTTCTTTGCAATAACCTGTCCCTGGGAATCGTGCTAAATAATTAGAATATCTTACACATTTGAAAAGGGATTTTGGTAATTAATGTTTTTTTTATAATTACTAGTTTTATTTAATTGATAGTTATAGATAAAAACTATTAAAATTAGTCCCAGGTGTTTACAACACATTTCTTTACCATATCATCTTGCTTTGAATATAAAATCACTGGTGATTTTACAATTAGGACTAAATTCTACTTTGTGTTCTAGGTATGTAAAATCTTATTATTACAATTACAGAATTAGATAGACTAGAGTATCAATTTAAAAAAGTTATTTAGGCAATTAGGCATAGTAGCAAACAGGTGAAAACAAAGACAAATTAATATTTTTATTTAAGCAAGTGCACTACACATAGCATAGGGAGAAATTTCGGGGAAAAACATAAGCAAATTAAGAAAAACAGCTTTCGAATAAATTAAACACACCAAATTAAATTTATATACAATTATAAGAACATACACACAAAAATTTACTATTTGAGGCATGGTAACCAGTGTAAAATATTTAAATTAAAAAATCATGGTGTAGTGTCTATCAGTACAAATAAGTGAAATTACAAAATTTGGACACACTTTTCATCAATACAAAATTATTTATACACAACTGCAGCTAATGTCCAGATCAGTATGGAAATACATATTTTATTTTGTATAAGCTGTTGCATATTTATTGGCATATTTGCCCATTTAAATGATTGAAAGTTGTGAAATGCCGAAGCAGGGAAACATATCCATAACCATTTGATAATGCAAATAACTCAATGTTGCACAAAATTATTCAACTCAGATTAAAATAGCATATTTGCCATCGGAGCTAATTATGACAACAAATAAAAGTTGACAGCATTAAACTATAATTGACTGATTACACGGTTGCATCATCATTGCAAATCAGGATTACACAACAGTATCTGCACAAAATAAAGAATAAACAATAAGTAAGGTATATTTTGGATATAGCCCTAATTCAAGTTGTCAGAAATGGTTGAAAAGTTTTTTAAAAACAAAAAAATTGAGTCTAGGAGTCAGTCATTTGTTTTTTTGACAGCAAGATTTTTGCAAAGAAACCACTTGTGTTAAAATTTAAACAAGAATTTAAATGAATAAAATTCCTTAAAAAAGTCAGCATTAGTTATTAACCTATATCACACATGCACCAACAATTGCACATTGCACGTTTAAAAATGCTAAATTATACCACAAAGATATAATTTAAGAAAAATCATGTTTGCTTGCAAAAATTAATAAAAAAAAAACTTAAATTTAATATCCATTTAGCTGATTTGAGTTTTACTGCAATTAATCATAATTATCTAAAACTTTGCAAAAATTAGTATTAAATCTAAAAATGTGATCAGAACTCTTGAAAAAAAATTATGCAAGGCAACAGAAGATTTTCCATCGCAGCGCAGAGTCTGGGTGTCAAATCTTGGATTTCGCAAGAAAAGTAAGGTTTCTGTGAAGAAACTCAATCTGCCTTTGCCATGAATCCTCCTGGGCCCTGCAATGAGGCAACCGCACGCCTCCCCAATCTATAAGTTTGCCGTGCACAGTGGTAGCTTTATTGTGAGTACTGAAGGGAGGTTCTAGCAGATGGCCTGCGCCAGGATAACGAAGAACTTTGAAGTTTTGATGCCCGGCTATGCGTAAAAGGCGTTCTGCTCGATTAACGTTATGCTCTGATGCTGTAGCAGCATCGCTGAGACCTGCTATAAACATAAAAGCAACGTTGTGACATTTGTAGAAGCAGATGTCCATGTCTTCTGGTGCAGGGCTTTGAAGTTCAAACGTTTGGTCAAATAGAGGGCACTTGTATCGATTCCTCATCTCCCCGTTTTTTCCCACCACAGGGTTGCCTTTCATGAGGTGTGACACTGGCAAAAACTCACGCCCCTTGTAAGTGAGCGTGCAATGCTCGACGTACATATTTCCGTTTAAGGATATCACGCAACGAACTTCGGGCAAAAATGTGGCCATCGCGAGACCGATAAAGCCGCTGGCTGACAGACATATGACGCCGAGACCTTTAAATTTGTCGACCTTGGGAGCCTCTATTAGCCATTCCGCGGCCTTTTCAAAGTATTCCAGCTTTAGTTGCCAACCTCCGGGTGGAAAATAGTGTTCATTTTCGCGTGATCGTGATGGAAGTCCCGGAGCTCCGTGGAAGGCGAGCGCTAACGTCACGAAGCCATGTGATGAAAGCAAAGCTGCCTTGTACTCCATTGTGCCCCTGTAACTCCCCAACATGAGAATTACAGCTGAAAGTAGGAAGTAAAACTATAACATAAAAACACTGTCTTGACTATGTCCTAGACTTGTTTAGCAATTTTTAACTATAAAAGCAAACTTTAACCAAAAAATTATGCAGTATGCATTTTTATCCTAGATCAAACATTGTAAGTTGTAGCTAATTACAATCATAAACTGTAAATAAGAAAAAAGATAAATAAAATGAGATAAAAACACAAAGGAATAAATAGGCAACTTTAAATCACTGAGACTGGATATACTATATCTTCAGCTTTAGTAAAATTTAACCAAACAGGCAGTTAATAGTGATTCAGATAATATTGCTGCAAATTGGCAATCAGTCAGGATTTATTGGTTAGGAAATCCTATAATATACCTGGAAATGGTCCTTGACCAGGCGGTACAAACAAAGTTCCATGGATCCCGTCTTTAGCTACGGTCAACGGAATTCGTTTTGTTCCAGGTGCCATGAACAACCTATTTATTTCGGTAGAAGTCAAAAGATCTTTTTCCAAATCCCCGTTGTTTCGCAATAAGTTGAATTGGTTTACATTTGCAATCTTGCCGCTGTAAACACTCAAGTTTACAACGAGTGGTGTTGTGATGTCAAGTTTTGCAAAACGGGCAAACTTGTTCTAAACAAAAATGCGCAAAAGTTCAGTTACAAAATATGTTCAGTTTAAAAAGAAACTTTTTTATTGTCTTCAAACATCACCTAAACAAGCATAATGGTGATCGGTGTTTTTATAAGGTTATGAAAAATTCGGTAAATGACAAGTTTAAAAAATTGATTTATTACTGCACTTTTAAACACATACTTAGGCTGTGCATAAAAAAAGTTCTAAGAAAATTCTAAGACTTTGGAAAGAAAATATAAATAGCGTCTTTCAAATACTTTTTCTTTGAAAGCATTTTTTTGTTGCTTTCTACATGCAAAAATAAATGTTTCTATTTGGTTTGGAAAAAAAGAATGCCCAACCTGTTTTTATGTGAATAACAATTAATTCGATTTTGGCAATTTTATGCATACCAAAAACATTACAACATGTACGTTGTACAAGTTGCAGATTCGCATTGCGTTGAATTTGTTTTTATTTAATCCCTGTGTTAATAAAAAACCTAGTGTAAATGCTAACCTTGTTTGAAGGAGATCCCTCCATTGCCCAGAATAATCCCATTGGTTCAATTCCAGTGTAGTTTCCAGATAAGGCTTCATGGCAATTGAGATTGATGCAACCTTAAAAAGTTTGTGATAAGCTAGGTTAAAATATTAGGACACTAATAAATCAACAAAATAATTTTATTATTCAAGATTTTGAATTATTGTACCATACCGTCTGGAAGTATGGCAGATCTCACGGGTGCACCCAAAAAAAATCTCTGGGATGACCTGGTGCGCCAAAGGTCATATTGCAAACTGTTTGAGAAATGGGGTTGCATATTTGTTTTTCAACTTGCCACACTTTCCAAAGTGGAGTACTATTGAATTTTCACTAAGGCTCATGCTGCTTTTCAATTTAAAACAAAAAATGGTAGGCTACAGACTACAGTTATGTGACTAGTAGGCTATAAAAAAGTATAGTATAAAAAACACTATAAAAAGTATGGCTTTTTCAGCAATGTTGTTTCAAAAACAACCTGTGCCCTTAAAAAATGAATATGCACTCTGTTTTCCCTATCAGGGCAGGGTGAACTTTTGACCTTATTTGCACCCAGTTAAGATCTACCAAACTTTCCAGATGGCTAGTGTTACAGTTGCAAAAAGTCCATTACTTGATCAGTTCAGTTCTTTTTTGCCAAACAGCTTTGGTGGGCAGCCCTTGCAACAATCAGTCCAGCAAATTCATCACTTGTAATGGTCTCAGTCATAATGGAAAATTTGGCCTGCACATGGATTCATCCCTTGTGCAAATTGCACTCTTAGCCTGGGCGGTAGCAGGCATTTCATTGAAAATCGGGGCAAAAATGCATTCAGTCACAAAAAGTCAATCAAAAGGCAAAACTTCAGCAGCAAAAAGTAAATTGAAGGGCAAAACTTTAGGAGCAAAACGTTAATTAAAGGCGCAAAACTTTTTAATAGTGATTCATTTACTGCTGCACAAATTATTTAATGCAGTCTGGTAAGAGCGCATTGAAGTCAACTTTGCAGCAGCAATGAAGAAGAATAGTTCTCAGACAATATGACTTGCATTTCTCAGGCAACGATGACTTGCATATTTTATAAAAATATGACATTTTGTTCATCCAATGATAGTTATAAAGTTATTTAAAAAAGTCGAACTAGGACGCATATACGCCGACGCCAAACGGCCGATGTCAGACCGATAAGCCCCGACGTCCCATACCCTCTTCCTACAATTTCAGGCGTTATATTGGCATTTTAGGCCTTATTTTTATGATTTTTACCGTACTCCGACAACCTTAAGGTCTTATTCGGATTTAGATATTATTCTGACCCTGGTTTTAATAATATTGTATTATAGATTTTATTCTACTTTAGAGATCGATGCTTTGTCAGTCTTATTTTGTGTTCCCGTTTACCTTTGGCGTCCGCTTCATATTGAACAACACATTCGAAGAAACTCCCTGGATTAATCTCGGTTGACGAATGTAGGCTAAATACCGTTTTGGGAGAAAGGCCTGCACGAAAATCTACAGTTAGAGATGTATGTATAAGATAGATTCTGCGTATTTTACAATATTGTAAACAAGTAATTTTGAAAGAAATAAAGTCCCAGTCAAGTCATTCGTAAAATACCTCAAGTCCAATACAAGTCAATACAAAAAATAGCGAGTCAAGTCAAAGTCATCGGATGCCAAAGTCAAGTCATTATTGAAGCAAGTCATCTCCAAGTCAAATCACTGAAATAATAATAAAAATATAAACCATTAAAATTGGAAAATGCGTATTAATAAAATTTTTAACTAGGAAATAATAAAAAATATCTAGGAATCTAATCGCTTTATGCACAAAACTGGAGAAAAATATAGGCCAAACCTAATTTTATATTAAAATGTTCACTTAAAAAAATAAAAATTTGACTCAATGACTTAAGTCCAAGTCAAGTCGTTTGTCTAAAAGACTTAAATCAAGTCAAAGTCATTTTGTCATAACGACGTAAGGGAAGTAATCAAGTAATTTCAAAACAGTGACTTAAGTCAAATCATTCAATTAAGTCATTAGAACTGGTAGCCTATTTTATATTGAGGAAATGATGTTAACTTACCGGAAGCCTTTATAGATATCGTCGTGTCAGACATACTGTTTAAATGACTCACGTGGATTTTTGCCATTTTAGCCGGAATAATAAAAAGAAGCGATCAACAACCTACTGTGCAAATCAGAAAAAACTGAAGCACATTATATCATTACTGTTATTTAATGAAGAATTACTTTAGTAATATTAACATAAGTATATCAACAACAAACTTTACGAAAAATTAATTGCTGCTCTTCAGCCCTGTGCGCATTTGCTGAACGGGAATATGATATTACAACGTTTTGCAAAAAAACGCACCATGCCAGCTGTTCTTACCCTATTGAATTAAAATTACAGCTTTTTAGTTTTATTTAAATTAGACGAGAATTATTGCGTCCACGCGCCACATTTGAAGAACGTGTAGGACCATACTACAAAGATATCAAAAATAAAATATACCAAACGGAATCTTTGTTCTAAATTCCGCTAAAAACTACACTCTTTATTTTAAATTCCGCTAAAAACTGGTCAAATATAATGCAACTAAACATTTAAGTACAAGCAGAAAATCTTAGTTCTTAAAAGCTATTATATCTCTACTCGCATTCCTTGTATAGCGAAAGGAGATTCGCGAAAAGAGGATTCTACGTTACTTTAGGCATTATCTCGAATCTTTCCTCGAAAATTATATCAAAATTGGGTAGCTAAAAACCCAATTTATTTCTACAGCTTTCAACAATACTGTCAACGTAAAATTGCGACTAAACGGAGACCTTTTTACTTCTGAATGGGCAAACGTCATAGGAAGCTGTTTATACCTTCCCTTCTATGTTTACCGTGGTATTAAATAGATTTTAACGATTCCAAAATTGATGCTTATAAAATTGTTTTTTTGTTATTTGCTCTTACGAAGGCAATTAATCTTAAAAGGTCCCAGACCCTTTCAAAAGCTTTCAGAAATTATTATAATTAAACAAAACTGTATTGCCAAAGAAAATACACATAAGCAAATAAAATAGTTGTAAAACACCAACTACAATATGCAAACATTAGAAATGAAACTGGTAACATAAAAACAACAAATTGAGGAAAAAGTTAAGCAATAGTGCAAATTTGATTGCACTACAATAATGGTGACATAAATACAAAGTATGACAAAAAGCAACAAATATTGCTTTAAGGTTTTACAGGTTAAATTAGCTTAAAAAAACAATTTGCTTGGTTTTCATGACTTTTGTAATAAGGAAAAACTTTACTAACAAGAGGTTCAGCGTTATTGACATTCAATTCCCGACTTTTATTGAAAAATATTTTATAAAAACACTTATAATTTCAATCTTCAACTCAAGTTATTTGACACAATGACGTAAGTATAAGTCAAGTAAAGTTTGTCGAAAAGACTTGAAAGCAAGTTAGTATAACCCTGCTTGCAATAGAGGTTGCAGCAATTTTTGTTGCCGGCTTTTCATATAGGTAAAGAATAAATTAGGGGCAAGATTAGGCCTAAGAAGGCATTGCGCAGATTAAATTCTGCAATATTTGTGGTTCAACTGAAAATATATTAAACAAGCTATTTCTGCCAGGCATAATGTATGTATAATAAGTTGAAGGAATAGTAATCAATTACTATTCACTTCAAACCAGGACTGCGAAGTCGGACTCGGGACTTGACAGAGTCGTTTATTTTGCTGGAGTCGGACTCGGTGCTCGAGTAAGACCACGTAAGACTACTAGAGTTCCGAGTCCGACGTGCGCAGTACTAAATTTCGAAACTAATATGAGTGCTATCTGTGATGTGCAAAGGTGGAATAGAATATATGGTTGAATTTATTCAACCATGTATTATGGATGGATGAATTATATGACAACCCCGTGAGTGGATTGACTGAGTTGCATAAGTGGGTAAAATACGGGCTGTGGAGCCAAAATTGCACATTTGGTTGGAGTTGGACTCGAAACCCGGGATTCGGAATCAAATCTGTAGTCCAAAAACGTGTCCCGTTTGGGCCAAATTTGGCCAGTTGAACGCTAAGCAAAGCAGATTTACAATCCTTGTACTTTGCTTTGCAGCGCAACTCATTTACAGTTAACGCCGATGTAAAGATTGGCCCGGGTCAGTCATTAAAGTAGGCCGGTAAGCGTTCCGGAAAAAGAAGTTTCACATAAACGCTGTATGTACTCCTGTAACTACACCACATATTTGGCTGATAACACGTAGATCACAAATATATACCTGAAAACTCTGAAGATTAGAAAATAATTATAGTACGTAGATTACAAAGTTATACCTGAAAAACTGTCAAGGTTATAAAAGCATAATATAGTACGTAGATCACAAAAGTTATACCTAAAAACTTTCAAGGTTATAAAAGCATAATTTACATTCCCTTAAAACTGTACAGTTAGAGTTGCGCAGTTTTCATGCGCAAATTGCTTCTCAAAAAGTCGATTTGTTTTTTCCAAGGGGCTTCTTGGGATTTGCAATGGGGCAAACTTTCTCCACCACATAAAAAGGTGAAACGACCCTGAAAAATGCTGGTTACACTGCTGCAAACACAATAGGGTGGGTCCATTGAGTGGCCTGCCCCAGGATATCGAAGTATCCGTTAATTTGGGTGCTTGGCCATTTTTAGAAGCCTTTCAGCATGATTGATATGCAGCTCTGATTTCACAGACTTGTCATTCAAGCCGGATATAAACAGGTAGGCCACGTTTTTTTGCTTGTGAAAGTTAATGACCTGTCCATCGTCGGTTAAAGAAAGATCTCCACTGCTTTTCAAAGGGTTGTACATCGACTCTCTGAAATTGGTGGCATATGCACGTTCCATATTGGTGTCAGAAGGCTGAAAGACTCGGTCTTTATAATGAAGGTCACAAAATGCTAAATGAAGCAATCCGTTGATCCAAATGACGCAGGTGACTTTCTCAGAAACCTCAGCCAGGTGTAAGGCAAAAGTTGTGCCAAAGGAACAGCTGTTAATTCCAATGCCCTTTAGACTGTCAACCGTAGGAAGGTTACAAAGAAAGTTGACAGCATTTATGAAACATTCTAGTTTCAAATGTTGTTCCTTTCGAAACCTTGGAAATATTGGTGGAACTCCTTCACCCCCAAAATAAGCAAGGGCGAGGGTCACAAAACCGTGGGAGGCAAGGAACGAAGCTTTGAATTCAAAAGTTCCAGCTTGGCCACCAAGCAAAACAACCACAGCTGAAATTGAAATTAAATTGCGATCAGCAAAGCAAATCAAAGCAGTATCAGTAGAGATAAACTGATATATAAGTTTACCGTTCCTACTTTTATATTTAGGAGTACGATGGTTTGACGTTACAATAAGATGTAGTAAGAATATCAAAGCCCATACAGAAGTAGGTAAATGATGTTAAAAATTAACAAATCGTTTTTCAAAACGTTTTAGGATATTCTCCCTACGTCTAGCATATTCGTACTAAATATTTTTGATATTCTTACTACGTCTTGCTGTTATATTGTTATCGAAAATGTTGGGCTGATTTTTGCTGAAATTTTACTATGAAAACATAATACAGCGTTAAAAACAACCAATTTTCTATGTTTTTGACTAAAAAATCTGTCATTAGTTTTCAGTTTTACGACTGACTTATTTACCACACAGTTTGGTTTACTGTTTTCAGCAGCATACAAAGTTAATATAGAAAATAAGGGTTGTATGATACGATAAAATGTGTGTTATTTGCATTTTATTTTCATTTCATTCAAATTATCACCATATTACAGGTATGTGAAAGTTAGATACCAGCAAAAATACAAAAAAAATTGTGTATCATTATCAGTCAAAAAACGTGATAATGGTTGATCTCTAGATAGTCTATTAGAAAAAAGAAACAGCACACCTAATACAGAAATAATCATCACACAACTGTATATTTATTCACCTGGAAAAGGTCCTGGTCCACCTGGAATGAATAAAGTCCCACAAATTCCATCCTTTTTCACTGTTAATGGAATTCGCTTTGTGGTTTTAGCTTTAAACCATCGATTAACAATAACAGAAGCTAACACGAGTCTTTGGTAAATTGATTTGTTTTGTTTCAACTTTGAAAGTTCAGAAAGATCAACAACTTCCACGTCAAGAAGAGATATTTTGACAGGGAGAGGGGTTGAAATTTCAGTTTTACAAACATTGGATGAAAGTTCTAAAAAAAAATATTTACACTAGCATAAAAATAATGGTTTTTAAATATCTATAGTTCTCTATTTTTGTTTGCCTAGCTTTGTTTTACCCACTTTTAACTTCGGAGATGGTTCCATTGACCAAAATAGGCCCATTGGCTCATTGCCATAATAAGTACCGCCAAGAGAATGCCCATGTTGCAAATCAATACACCCTTTATAATAGAAACAGTAGTCAATATTAACTCGCCATAGACTGCCTTTTTGGCTGTATAATTATATGATTTTACCATTTTCATCTGCTTTATACCTAGCAAAACTTTCAAATGAGTTTTTCATGTCAGTCACTGTAGATCCATGAAGAGTGTAATTTTTTTGTACCAAACCAGAAAACATACAATATATTTCGCTGTTAACTGTACAATAAAATGAACAGTAAAAACTGCACTATGTACGACTTAAAATCCAGGATAAACTAAACTATTTCAGGCTGCACCAAACTAAAAAAATGAAACAAATTTGCCGCATATTTTTTTTTTTTTTTTTTTTAAATTCTTGGCCTTATGGTTATTGTAAAACAGAGTAATATTGCAAACAAATTGCTTTACACCTACAAATTTTGTCAAGAATTTTGAGATTACTTCATGTAAGCAGTGAACAAAAAACATTTATACCAAAACATCTGTTAAATGAAAATGGAATTGAAGCGTATATTAAAATAAAATTATAGTTATTTTTTAATAAGACAGTTACTGTTTGAATAAGACAATCTATTTGTGTAATGAAAAGACTTTAAAAACTCTATGTTTTTGCCAAGAGTCTTTGAATGAATTAATTGTAGTTTAAGCTGTGTCAACCAAGTGCCGTTAAAATATGACTTTGAACACCTATTAATGGTCTTTGAATTTATTTATTATTTTTTTAACATGTTTTATGTAATAAATATCAACAAACCTGTAATGTTTACAGAAATTTTCTCATCAGATAAGCTATCCAAGTTACTCACATGTATTTTTGGCATGTTATTTTACTTTTTTTTTACCATACCTACAGTCAACCTGTAAGAGCAATCAGGCATATTTTAAGTTGTAATACTGTCAGCCCCTAAATATAAAAAGGCAATAACAAAAATGAAAAATGACAAGATAATATTCAGCAGTGATTTTCAACCATTTTTGAATCACGAAGCACACATGCATTAAAATAATTTTGCGCAACATCAAATAAGGAAAATATATTAATGCATAAAAATAAACAACCCAGGAACAGTTTTTTTTACTTTTAGGTTTTCCTAACTTGTGATAACTTGGCCTGTTTGGGTCAACAAAATTGAGATTCAAGCTACATTGTAGTAGCATATAGCAACAATATACAAACGCATTTGCAATCCCAATAGTACAAAACAATAAATTGAGCATATCACGATGAAACATTCAAACGGACGATGGCTTACATCATAATAGAAGTTATGTCAATTGCGCTAAACCAGTTATTTTCGACCTTTTTTCCATGTCACACTAATCAAATTAATCGATTTCTTGCGGAACCCTTGGAAATCTTTCACAGAACACCAGAGTTCCGGTAACAATGATAAAAATCACTGGTATACAGTATATATAAAAATAGCAATATATTAACTGGAATAATATTAATATAAAAATGTTCTCATATTCAGATTATGTCAAAGATAACAATTTTGTGATGATATAGTTTAAAGTTTTGCATTTTTTAGAACTAAGTTGGTCTTCAAGAATTCAATCTGTTTTTTCCATGAATCTTCTTGGCTTTTACAGTGAGGAACAACTTTTCCGCCCCAAAAAACATTAAAAAGGCCCCCTCGTACACTGGTAATGCTATTGCAATTACCGTATGGAGGTTCAATTAAATGTCCTGCCCCTGGATATCTCAATATGTGATAATTTGGGTGTCGGGCAATTTTTAGGAGCTTTTCTGCATGATTTATATGGAGCTCCGCTTTCAAACTTGTGTCATTCAAACTGGAAATAAACATGTAAGCAACATCTTTCTGCTTGTGAAAATTAATAGCTTGCCCGTCCTCAGTTATAGAAATGTCTCCAGAGGTTTTTAAAGGGTTGTAAATGGCTTCCCGAAAGTTAGTTGTCAGTGCTTTTTCCATATTTGCGTCAGCTGGTTGATAAACCGTGCCGTTGTAATGCAGGTCGCAAAATGTTAAGTGAAGAAAGCCGTTTATCCAAATAACACAGGTAACTTTTGGGCAAAATTCAGCCAAGCGCAAAGCAATCAATGTTGCGTATGAAATGCTAACAACCCCCACACCATTTTGACTGTCAACTACTGGATGATTGCAAAGAAAGTTGACAGCTTTAATAAAGTACTCAAGTTCCAGTCGTCTGTCTTTAATAAAAATTGGATAAAGTGGGGGAAGTCCTTCAATGTCCAAATAAGCGAGGGCAAGGGTTACAAAGCCATAAGAAGCAAGGAGAGAAGCTTTAAATTCGAAAGTTCCAGGCTGGCCACCGAACATAACTAACACAGCTAAAAACAGAAGTTTATTTTGCTATGTCTGACAAGCAAATGTAACAAGTTTAAGTAATTAATTTGTCTTGTAAAACACAATACACTTTCACAGCAATTATAGTCATAGGCTCTGGCCCAGAACATTTAATGAAATTTTCTTGTCTGCCTGTCTTTTAAATTTTAGAAAGGTATGAGTATAAATTATTGAGAAAACTTTAAAAATAAAAAATCCATGTCGGGTTTATTTAAACATATTTTAGGTTTTGAATGAACTTAGTTCTGGCTTTAGAAAATTATGAAAATTGAAAACAGAAATGGTTTGAAAACCAAATATAAACATCAAAAAACAAATTTCATAATTGAAACACAACGAACTAAAAAAAAAAATGCGTTACCTGGAAAAGGTCCTGATCCACCTGGAACGAATAAAGTCCCACAAATTCCATCTTTTTTCTCTGTTAATGGAATGCGCTTTGTGGTTTTAGCTTTAAACCATCGATTAACAATAACAGAAGTTAACTCAAGTCTTTGGTAAATTGATTCGTTTTGTTTCAACTTTAAAAGTTCAGAAAGATCAACAACTTCCACGCCAAGAAGAGATATTTTGACAGAAAGAGGAGTTGAAATTTTCAATTTTATTAATCTTGGGTAATAGTCCTTAAATTAAAAATGTGAAAAACATAAATCTTGTAAACATGTTTCAATCTAAAAGATAAGTGCAATTTTTAACACTTTCAACTTTTTTTATGTGGATTTAGTCCCACAACCCACCTTATATTTTGAAGATGGTTTCATTGACCAAAACAAACCCATTGGCTCATTGCCAGAATAAGTTCCACCAAGAGAATGTCCATGTTCGAAATCAATACACCCTTTATAGTAAAAACAATTATCAGTCTTAAATAAACGCCAGATCCACAAATAATAACATTAGAAGCCAAATCTGTAATGTTTTAGAAGAAAATTTCAGGTTAATAGTGTAATACAAATGGCCCCTTTCAATATTTTTTCACTTATAGGACTCCACATGCTTCAACTTAAAGGTGGGTAAATAAGATTTTATGTTTGAAGTACGTTTTAAAACCTGAATATATATCTTGAAATGGACTTCAGCAATTAGACCGAAATAAGAATAACATTACCATCGGAATAAGCAGAGTTTAGAAAATGACCAAAATAAGGTTAAGATTCAATATTAAGAAACAGGTCTAAATAGGAGAACTAAACCCTTCCAACAAAGACCTAATAGCAGAATAAGATCTAAGCAACCTTTTACCTAACCCCAAATCCCACTCAATTAACATCATTGCTGACTCCCCTAATAATATCACCCCTAACCAAAATCTAACCCCTTCCCCCAGTTTGACCAAAGCATTGACACCAGACAGGGTGATGTCAGACTGGTGGTTTCCAATTACCCCATACCCTCTCACAAATACTGTAGGTAGGTGTTATTTAGGCCTTTAAAGGGTATTAAGGTCATATCCCAGTGGGTTTAATATTTATTCTGACAGGATTGGTTCTAATTTAGACAAGTTTAGGTTGTGTTCAACAGAAGATATTATTTCAAACATTTTTATTATGCTGTTGATCTTAATACTATGGTTTCATAGATAATTCTATTCTAAATTTTGTTTGTTTATTTATTATTTCCCTTAGATTATCTTACCTGTTTCATCTGCTTTATATGTAGCAAGACTTTCAAACTCATCATTCATGTCTGTTATTGCCGATCCATGAAAGGTGTAGATCTTTTGAGGTTTTAAACCTAATAAGAAATTTGCAAAATGTAAAACATTAATCATTTCTTGAAAATACCCAATACCAGATTTGTTTGCTTCACTTTCACTAATAGACAATACTATAGCTATTTAGTTAATATTGAACACAAATTTAATTATATTTGATTTGTTAAATATGATATTTAAAATATTTTAAAATGTATTGTTGTCTTTAAATGAAGGTTGTATAGTCACCTGTTACTTTAAGGTCGATTTTTCTATCAGATAAGCTATCCACTTCACTTATGTGTATTTTTGCCATAATGTTACATACAAAAGAATATGGTTCCTATAGTTAACAAAACAGGTTTGAGCAGATCTAAACAGAGCAAATGATAAGGTCATGCAGAAAATTCACAAACATACAAACAAAATAATAAATGCCAAAGAGTTTAAATAACATAGTGAGATGCAATATTTTGTGAAAACAGTTCAAAATAATACAAACATGAAAAAACTCACAATTAATAAAAAGCATTATAAACATAGAGATGCATACGTCTAGGTATAAAGAGTAAATAAAAAACAGCAAATTAAGGCAACAAACACATTTAATAAAATCACTTTAAATTTGGATTATAAGGCATGTTACAACAGAGCATGACATTGAGAAAATAGTAAAACTTTGACTTGAAAAATAATAGCTTATAAGTGAAATTGAGTATAAATTTAAGATAAAATACAGAAACAACATTAGGTTGAAACAATACAAAAAAATAATAGCATGCATTGGTATTATCTACTATTTTATTATCCAACATATAGCGTTTTAGTGCTATTGGAATGTTGCTGTAAAATTGACATATGACAAATAGATTGATTTTAATTATATGTTCATTTAGATAGTGAAAACAAACGTCTTTTATTAATGAGGGTAATATTGCAAAAGACAATGTTTCTAGTCTGGATAATAATGGTTATATATAGGTTATAAAGAATGTACAACACATTAAACAATGTCAATAAAACAAACTATGAGCCACAAGGCAAAATATTATTTCATTGCAACAAAACTTTTTGTGAAAAAGGAAACAAATTCACACAACGAACAAATTATGTTATTATTGTTGATTTGCGTATTCTGTCTTGATAAAAAACTAATGTTGGTTGATTGTGATGTGTTTCTAAAAATTTTAGTGGCAATGTTGTCAAATTGTACTTTCATTTTATTAAGCTAAAGCTGTTTAAATAAAATATCAACTTTTAAAAAGAGCCACTTGAATTTTAAAAAATAACAGAGAAACATATCACCACTAAGAGGGCTGATATTGAAATATAGTTTGCATTGGACAGTCGTTGACTGTCCACCCATCTGGACTCGACCAACAAAGTTATACTTGCTAAAAAACTTGACCGACGTCTGCCAATGTTTGTTATACATAATGTTTTTTACAATTGATTTAATATGTCTTTTCGCCGAACTATTGAAAGCAAAAGACTTTAATATGCCTAATATTCTGTTTAGTTATTTTTTTGTTGTTGCCCAAGAGCGAATCGTTATTGATTTACCCAAAAATTAGACTCAAGTTGTTTTCATTTAAGACATGACTTTTCACTTACAAATTTTGACTTACAAATCTTGCTCCAACCATCTCCCAAAACTCTTGTTTGACTAAAGCCTATATTGTGGTTCACTAATCCAGCAATTAGTTTTCTGAAAGCAAGCAATCAGCAATTGCCAGTTTGTGATGCAAAATTATCAGTATTTATTCAAAATCATAAATATTTATTTAAGTACTAGAGTTGTTTTCCAAAATATTACGAGCCATAGTCTGAAAGATTACTTTAATATAGAAAAAGGTAATGATTAACCAAAAAGGTAATGACTAAAAATTAGGAAAATCTATTAAAATACATTAAGAACACAATAGTAGTATATATACAAAAATAGCAACAAATTAAACATTATAAAATTAATAAAAAACAATATTTGCATATTTAGACAATTTCAAAAATAACAATTTTGTGAAGATATAATTTAAAGTTTGGCTCTTTTTAGAACTAAGTTGGTCTTCAAAAAGGCAATTTGTTTTATCCATGAATCTTCTTGGCTTTTACAGTGTGGCGCGATATCTCCGCCCCATAAAATCTTGTAAAAGCCCCCTTTAAGGCTAGTAACACTGTTGCAATTACCGTATGGAGGTTCTAATAAATGTCCTGCCCCTGGATATCTCAATATGTGATAATTTGGGTGTCGGGCAATTTTTAGGAGCTTTTCTGCATGATTTATATGGAGCTCTGCATTCAAACTTGTGTCATTCAAACTGGAAATAAACATGTAAGCAACATCTTTCTGCTTGTGAAAATTAATAGCTTGCCCGTCCTCAGTTATAGAAATGTCTCCAGAAGTTTTTAAAGGGTTGTAAATGGCTTTCCGAAAGTTAGTTGTCAGGGCTTTTTCCAGATTTGTGTCGGCTGGTTGAAAAACCGTGCCATTGTAATGCAGGTCGCAAAATATTAAATGAAGAAAGCCGTTTATCCAAACAACACAGGTAACTTTGGGGCAAAATTCAGCCAAGCGCAAAGCAATCAATGTTGCGTATGAAATGCTAACAACCCCCACACCATTTTGACTGTCAACTACTGGATGATTGCAAAGAAAGTTGACAGCTTTAATAAAGTACTCAAGTTCCAGTCGCCTGTCTTCAATACGAGTTGGAAAAAGTGGGGGAAGTCCTTCGGTGTCCAAATAGGCGAGGGCAAGGGTTACAAAGCCGTAAGATGCAAGGAGAGAAGCTTTGAATTCAAAAGTTCCAGGCTGGCCACCGAACATAACTAACACAGCTAAAAAACAGAAGTTTATTTTGCTATGTCTGACGAGCAAATGTAACAAGTTTAGGTAAATACGTTGTCCTGTAAAACACAATACACTTTCATAGCAATTAAAGTCACAACATTAAATTAAAAATGAGAAAGGTATGTCGATTTTATTTAAAAATGGGGCTTTTAGGTTTTGAATCAAATTACTTCCTGGCTTGAAATACTAATTAGAAAACAATGAAAATAGAAAAACTTAGAATGATGGAATATGTAGCGTTAGGTTTGAAAACAAATTTCATGATTAAAACATGCTGACAACTAACACAAAAAATTGTGTTACCTGGAAAAGGTCCTGATCCACCTGGAACGAATAAAGTCCCACAAATTCCATCTTTTTTCTCTGTTAATGGAATTCGCTTTGTGGTTTTAGCTTTAAACCACCGATTAACATTAACAGAAGTTAACTCGAGTCTTTGGTAAATTGATTCGTTTTGTTTCAACTTTAAAAATTCAGAAAGATCAACAACTTCCACGTTAAGAAGAGATATTTTGACAGAAAGAGGAGTTGAGATTTTCAATTTTATTAATCTTGGGTAATAGTCCTAAAATTAAAAATGTGAAAAAATAAACATGTTTTAATCCAAAGACAAGTGCATGTCTAAACACTTTTAACTTTTTTTATGTGTGGATTTTGTCTCACATCCCACCTTATATTTTGAAGATGGTTTCATTGACCAAAACAAGCCCATTGGCTCATTGCCGGAATAAGTTCCACCAAGAGAATGTCCATGTTCGAAATCAATACACCCTTTATAGTAAAAACAATTGCCAGTCTAAAATAAATTAAATAAACGCCAGATCCCATTAAATGTGTTTATATTTGCCCCTGCAACAAAATTACATCACTATACCGTTGAAATGGCAACATGTACAGAGCCAGGCTCAGAGGGGGGCACTTTGAGAAGCGACTAAAACACGATTGCCTCTTCAGTTGCAAAATACGCACTCTGGATCCCTTTTATTGTGGTTGTTTGTACGAAAAGTATGCAGCACGGTTCGATGGTCTACTCGGTTTGAATGATGCTCAGCCTTAAGAACTTCTGTTGCCTATTCCAGCAATAAAAACATGTAAGCCACATTCCTTTGCTTTAGAAACGTCATGCAGTTAGGCCTTATACTCTATTGTAGCAGCATGTCCCCTAAACATAACAAGAACAGTTGAAATAATACAAAAGTTGATTTCCATATTTTGTCTTAATCAAAGTAAATGTTGATCTATTGTAATGTGTTTCTCTATTATTTTTAAAGCTAACATTTTGGTAGCAGCCTTGACAAATTGTACTGTTATATCAATTTTTTTGAACAATCATGACAAAATTGTATGTTGATTCCTCAGATGGTAAAATTACAGAATTTGAGCGAATTAAAACAGATCTTTTGGTTAATATAAGTCAAAACATTAAAATCAACAAATGTAGTGAAGCTCCGCTAAACAAATGCGAAACAATGTCTTAGATAAGTTCAAAGGTTCATGTGAGCTAATCTCAACATACAGAGAACAACTTTAGGGTTTTTACTGTATAGCTGGTATATATTAACTAATCCGTAGAAAAAGGTTGTTATTATTAATTTAAAATATTGATACTGATGATGCAGATCATAATTCCTACAGAAGACTAGTCCACAGTCGTATTGTCTTACAAAGAAATGGAATGCATATTACTATTTTTAAAATGCATTGTACATTGGTACCAAGCCAGAAGGCAACACTGTTTTTATTGAATTTTGGTATGTAAGAAAAAATGTATAGTACTCACATTTTACAGAATGGTTTGAATCTTTGTAACAGAAACTTTTATTAGGCATGCATGACTTTCCCCTGAATTGCTCCACACCAACTCTTAAAACTTTTATTGTCTTAGCCTTATATTGTGACTAACTTATCTAGCAATTAGTTTTAAAGAAAGCAAGCAGTCAGCGTTTACTAGTTTATGATACAAAAATAACAGTATTATTAAAAATATTTTGTGTTTATCGAGTTTAAGCTGTACTCAAAACGACGAGTAGTATAAAAAAGGTAATGATTAACTAAACATCCGAGGGTAAGGGTCCAAAGGTTAGGAATGACAAACCAATTTACTGCCATGTCAGGAAATCACAAAAATTAATGCATCTTTGACAATTTTGATATTGTTTATTGTTAAGAAATTAATAGTAATGGCCTAAAAGTGCAGAAAAATTTATTTTGATTGTAAAATTGTTTATATTTATAAAGATTAAAAAGGAAGCAATTTTTGGGTAACCGGTCCTGGGAAATTTATTCTTCCAATTTTAATAAATGCTATGGTGCACAGTAAAATAGCTGGCTATTTGGCCGGCCTTGTTTTCTAAATAAATTAAAAAAAACATTTGTGATTTTATTACAAGTTAGAGATGAAATTTTTTGGAAACATTTATCCAGGAAAAAATAATTAAATAATACTGCTGTTTGCTTTTTTTCAGGATGAATTGGGACTCACATATTTGCTTCAGGGCATATTGCATCAATCTATCCTGATTAGAAACAGTAAATGCTTTTATGTATTGTCATGGCTTATTTTTTATTTATGCAATGATTTACACTCCAAAAAATTAGGTTTGTTTTTAGATTTGGCATTTGGAGTTTAAAAAACTGATGTTGTAACTAAAATATTCAACTAATCACCTTTGCAGAACCTTGATAAACTCTTAATATATATATTTTTTGTTGAAAAAACAGGGAAATAGACTTATTAAATCCAGCAAAATGAAGTAAAGCTGTGAAGGCATAACTAAAATTTGAAAAAATATGTATTACACAAAAAATGGATTGAATTTTCAAAATAAAAGAGTTTATTTGAAAAAGTAAAAACTCTATACTAACCCTAGCTCAGATACTTCAAAACAAATAGGAGGGTCCTTGTTAAGGTTTAAGAACCCCTGGTTTATAGCAATTAGGTACGCAAATGGGTGTTTCATAAACAAGATGTCAATTATTTGTAAGCGGGGATTTATTACTTGCTTTGCATAAGGATAGTATTATAACTTTGATAAAAAATTGATTTGAACCAATAGTATGAAATTAAATCCTAGTAAAACTCACACATAATAACATGCCTGAAATGTGTATTTAATTTGAAACTGAAACAAAAGTGCAACATTTGAGATCACAAAATAGCAATACCAAACTAACGACTATGTTAGACTTAAATTTAGTTGACAATGGAGGTATAAGTAAAATGGGAATATACGTACCAAATTAACTACATTATTTACATATATGTGCTAAACATGATATACAATTGCTTATTTTAAAAACAGGTGGAAATTTAAGGACAAACGAAACACGATTTAAATGAAATTAAAAAAAATCGAAATAAATCGTATAATAAACCCTGTAGCGACTGCATTATTGCACGTAATTTCAGTTAGGCTAATGCCACTTCAAAATACCAGTTGGCTATTGCATTTGAATAAATAGGTTAAAAAACACCCAGATTAAACAAAATTCAAAAGATACACATGCACAAAATTTGATTGACCAAAAATAAAGTATTTTCATTCTGATATTTTTTCCTAATATGTTAGCATTTTTCTCAACATTCAAACCAGTCCAATTCAGGTATTACAGCTTGCTTAGGGTCGACGCCCCCACAAACGTTTCATTGGCTTGCAAGATTTTTCTTTTGCTCACAAAGCCAGCTTCAACACAAATCATCTCCTTATAACCTTGATCGTCGAAATCTGACATTGCCTTGCCCATCTCAACCCATGGGTTCCACAGTACTGCAAAAAATGCACAAAAAGGGGTTTGTAGATTTATGGTAGAAAGTAAATAAACCAGGAGCTTTAAAACCAACTTCAAGTGGATCAGTTTAGATCAGTGTTTCGCAACGTTTTTGAGTTGCGGCACTACAACGAAATTATAAATAATTCGCAGCACCCTTGCTCGTAGTTTTGCTGAGTGGTTAACTGTAACGTTACAATATACAAGATTGAAACAGCACATTAACTGTGTAACAAGATTGATGAAACCTTTTTAATTTTTTGACACTTTTATCGTACACAAAAAATTGTATCAAGAAGTTTACCAATAGAGCAAAAATTGGAATCCTTAAGAAGTTGAAATATCTCTCGACACCCTTGAGTGTTATAAATGGCACCCTACAGTGCCGCAGCACCCCAGTTGAGGACCAGTGGTTTAGACCTATAGGGGGAATTCCCCCCAGTTGAGAACCCATGAGTTAGCATTGAAGGACCCCAATGTGCAATGATAGAAAGGTAGTTATCATTGATCAGAAAATACTTCTGAAGGGCTAGGTTGCAGTTGTTGTATATAGTATATGAATGTTTCAGTGAAAATTTATGCAATCACAATTAATTTTGTACCTGTATCTGGAAGATTGCTTTTTTCCACTTTAAGTATTTTGTCGGGCGCATACACAGTATGGCCAGTAATATTGCCAGCATTTTGGTAGATGTTGTCCACGTTGCAATCGATTGGAATTTTGTTTCTATCCTCGACATTGTCACTTGTTTTTTCAACCTGTAAAAAAACATTTTAATAGCATTTTAAACGCAGTCCTATCCTGAAAAAATTGAGGCCATAATATCAACCTCGTTTGTCACATATAACTGGATTGGAGCCGATATGCCAACTTATAATAATTAATTTGTAAATGGATAAAAAACTAAATATTTTGGACATATAGATAAAAAAAAACTTAAAAAAAGCGTTTCTTTGGATGGATATATGGTTATTGTTCAGATTTCAAATATTTTTGAACAGTCACATCTATTGAACTGTTTTCCATGGATTTTTGGATGTTAATGGATGGATAGATAGATTAAATTTCCCGCTAAACATGCTTGCTATATAAATGTGTGGCAACCTGCCAGCGGTGAAATTAAGCCAGGTTCTGCCTTTTAGGATAAATGCTGTTTATAAATTTAAATAAAATTGCATCTCATTTTTTTCCCATTAAAGATCTTTGGCGAAAAATGCTTGCCCAAAAACCTATCAGAGATATTATTTAGCATGAAATATCACTGTATTTCAATAAATAATAGCTTCTCCGGTGCATATATGGTCGGATTTTGGAGTGGGGTTTAGGCCAGTGGTTCTCAACCCTTTTTCTTTTGTGGCCCACTTTCGTTGCACAACATTTATGTGACCCAATAAATGTTTATGAAAAAAAAACTATAAAATAGGTTTAGAACAGAAAACAGCAGAACATGTTTCAACACTTTATTGTTTTCAAAAAAGATTATAGAACAATGGATTGACAATCCTTCTCAATTTCTCCCCAAGCCATTATTCATGTAAAAAAGTATAGTGACACAAATGAAACTAAATTCTTCAGTAAATCTAGCTTTTTTAAATTGTTCTGTGGCCCACCTTAAAATGTTCCCATGGCCCAATGGTTGAGAACCGCTGGTTTAGGCAATTAAATTTGTCAGGAATGTTTGGCAATGCTAATTATGAAATGCAGTCAGGTGGCCATTTATTGTGTCAGTTGCCATAAACAGATGTTGGATATTATATTGGTTTAACATTTAACACAAGTACCGACTAATTGCATTGTTTAACTAATGAAGTGTATGACTCTTCTTCATTACCTTGTTGTAATATAAACAGCCTTGAAAACCATCAACAGAAGTTGTACTTATATCAGGAACTCGTACGTAAGTGTGCAATAGTGCAGTGAAGTCAAATGGCTTGTCATCGGTGTTTCTTACACTTAATTCCATGCTGAGACGCTGAGCTCTCAAGGTAACTTTATAAGTCAGCTCAAATCTTGAAAAAGAGTGGCAACATATTTGTTAATTCTCTTGAATAAAATCCTTACCAATATAACAAATCAAAAATTAATTGCTTAGTAAAAATGTATCTAAATGCTATAAATAAGCAAAAATTGAAAGGGGAAATAATTATGCCATCTATTATGTTAATAATAGAGCATTTAATAGCGGACAATATGTCTGGTTGCTGAATTATTGTGTTAGTTGTTTTTACAGAAAATCGCATAAAAAACAGTAAAAAAAATATTTGCTGTATACACATTTAAACCACTATAAGACAGGTAAAAATTTAAGCCAAATTTCTTCTCCAAAAGAATTGGAATTTAGTATAAATCAAATAAAATTTAAGACATTTGAATAAAATAAAACTTTAGATAAACGGATAAAAAAATGGTTCAAAAAAATATAACTGGAATAAAGTATAAATGCATCGTGTCATAAAATACATGATCTCAAAAAAACATACTTGTAATTCCAAAATGATCTTGTCTTTTCATCATCAGTTAACTGCAACATCACTGTAGCTTCTGAACCGTCAGTCTTCAATGCAGCAGCAAAACAACATGTTAGTTAATGATATAGATACTATTAGTTTTTCATTAATGATTTAATAAGCAAATATGTGCTTAACAATAGTAGTAGGTATGGGACAGGTATATGAAGTAGGTATAATATACATGGATCTGTAATGAAGCATAACATTTTTAAAAATGTTTCAATTGGTGACGATACAAGAAGGCATTGAAACGTCTTTATAAAGATCATGTCTACTTGCCAGTCCTGTTTGAATATGATTTTAAAATAGTCTTATTATGTTTTAACTAGGGATGCTCAAAGTAGAATATCGAATCCTTGGATTCGAATCCAGATGGGATTCGAATCCAATTCTGCCATTTATTTCGGGTAATTGGAACCGATATAATTTAATGTTTTACCGCCGATTGTTGCGCCTAATTGCACAAACGCGTGTGGTAAGTTGGCCTGTCGCCGCGGCGACCAATTTATAGTGCTTGCTTTAAATGTAACCTCGTAGTGCAGTGTCAGCGTTTTTTCGGGCGACCAATTACCGCGTCTCGTGATAACGTTCGTCTAATAGTTAAGTGTCAATCAAGCGTTATTGGGCGAGCGGCTAACGTGTAATGTCAGGTGTGGAGTTCGCAATTTCCCTAAATGTGTTAAGTTGCAAAAGTAACATAGCGTTCCAAAACGTGCTGGCCGTCCACAAAATGCGCTATGGGGTTACTTCAGGTCAACTTTAGGCCAATATTCAGGGAAGTTATGCAGTTATGCACAACGTAATTGTCAAGAATTCGTTATGTCAATAATAACTTTGTATTCTTTGCAGTACATCATTTGACTGCATAACAGATCATGTTAGTCAAAAAAGAAGCAATAAGACTTAACAATGCTTTCAAAATCAGGACCGAATTGCTTAAGACTTCTGTGTGGAGTGTTGCATTTTCTCACTATTGGCAAAAATATAAGTTTTGGACACAACCTGGACAGTTGACATATTACAGTTTACAGAACTGCTTCAGATGACAGTTGTTAAGAATGTTAAACATATGAGAGAGTTTTTTAATTAAATGTACACATGTTAGAAAATTGTTTGGGCGATTTATTGCTGTGATTGTGGGCCCTGTAGGGTAGATTAAGATTAATCCCTTCCCCAAACAAAATCGAGGTTAAATAATTTAATAAAAATATACTAGGATTCGCTATTCTGGATTCGTTATTCTAGATTCGAAACCTATTGTTCTAGAATACCTTGGGATTCTACTTTGAACATCCCTAGTTTTAACACCTAAAGTAACTTTTTACAACCTAGGGAACATAAAATACATTATACTAAATATCAATATTTTAGGAAATGGATTTAAATTAACTTTAAGCGTTCAGTAGTGTTTTCAAAACGTGATTTTTAATAAAAAATAAGTTTAACCTAAATACCTGTTGTGTATCTTTTACAACATTCCACCAAGATATTCTTGCAAATCCATGTTGTGGACCATCAGCCCAGGGACCAAAGTTAGCTATTAAAAGTTTAGCGAGAGACACAATTGGTTAAAGGGAGAAGTAATTACTCAACTGAGTTGTTGCATTTTTGGTGTGCCTAAATTGATTTAACAATTATGATAAAAAACACAAAAAACGTTATTTATTATAATTTTTTGTGTATTTAATATATAATTATGTGGTGTGCCTAAATTGTAATGCGTAATGAAAACTGCCTAATAAACTATACAAAGGTTTAAGGCTAGGTCTAACAAAACTTCATTTAAGAACGGAAAGTTAAATAGAACATTCTTTTTAGATGTAATGCTATGAAAAACGATTACCACCTAACAGTGTTGGATGACAGAGCTTAAATTAAACAATATTTGCAACTATAATATAACAATTTTAAAACAATTGAGAAATTGATGATGTTCAATACTTGCCATTTTATTTAGATACCAATAGTCAAAATGTTTTGGACAACTATGTTGCGATTTTTAATACCAGACAAGTCAATATATAGTCAAATGAACCAATTATATCAAATTAAAATGTAAGGCAATTTTTGAATTTTTTTTAGGAGAATCCTTGTTTGTGTATTAAGCCAAGATTTTCAAGTTATTTTTCTTTTCTACTATTTTTGGATATATTTGCTTTGCAAGGTAGATTCACTGCAAAATATTGCAGAAATACCTACATTAATTTGTCAACGGACCAGCAGATACCACATTATTATCAGATAAGCACTGATACTACAACTTGGCATTTGGTCACGGCTCTCATTGGGCATAATCAGACTTTGTTGATGAGTAAAATAGTTTTACTTACGAAATACAATCGGAACCCCTCCTCTTATTGCTTTAGTTCCATCCATTTTCGAACAAGAGCTGAGAAATAATTGTTCTTGGCCATCACAGATCCAGGATGTGACGGTGGCTCCAAAACGGTGGATTTTTACAGTGTTTTTGTCATCGAGTTTAATCTCTACTGTTTGGTTTTCCATCTTAGAAATCTTATTTAGTGACTTTTTTATTTGGTATGAAAGAAAACAACTGCAAAAGTCAAATTTAAAAGATAAATATAAAGATTCACTATCAGTAGCTCATTAAACGGATCTATATTTTTTAAATAGCATGTGGGTAATAACTTTTTATATTGACCCCAATCGCAAAAATGTACCAAGACAAGACTTAACCTGGAATTTACTACTCTTTAAAATTTTAACAAACATTTATTTTCAGCAAAAAACTGCCAAAACAAGACTACACCCTTTTTTAGCATTCTAAAAACATGATGAGACACTTGTACAGTAAAATAGCTACATTTTCAGACCAAAATGTGCTGCAATTAGTGTGGTGCGGGAAAGCAGGTAAACGCCTACTTTAAGGCCACCAACATTGATAAAATGAGTTCTGGTTACCTTCCACAAGGGAGTCAGTTTCGTGAGTGCATTCACGATAGTTCGTTTGTCGTGAGTAAGTAGACAAGCCCTGGCAATGCCTGGCCGTGAAACTCTCGCGAATTCACGGAGTACGAGCGGGTAGAGTGTACGATTGTCGAACTGCGAGCCCATGCGCTTGCCAAATGGCAAATCTGTGATACAGACATCAACCGAAGCAGTGCGCAACGGTAAGTTGGTGGCATCCCACTGAAAAACATCGACAGGAAACTTTGAAAATCCGGCCCCTTTGTTGTGATGCTTAATATTGCTCCGACATCGGACAACCGCTGGATGAGCATTGTCACCTGCCAGGTGGAGGGATTGTCCCCATTGGGAAACCCCCTCAATTGTAATTCCGCCAGAGCCGCACATCGCGTCGAGAACCACTTCACCAGGTTTTATGCGGCATAAACGCAGCATGTTGTAGGCGACCGTCGACCGCAGTGTGGTTTTGCCGAAATGCGAGATGTTACGGTGATGTAGACTGCGCAGGGTTAGCGACAGACCAACCATTAAAAAGTCCATGCCCATCGAAAAAAGCACCTCTAAATTGTAGTTGCTTAAATCCACTTGCCACTGGGTGGCATCCTGTAAGTGACCTCCGAAATGCAGTTCCGCTTCGGGAGAGGTTAAACACTGCTTTTTACCAGACCTATTCGCCGTAACTCGGAATCTAACAGCTTCGGCGCCATCAGCGTCTTTTTGTCGTTTGTTTCCAATGCTCTCTTTTCCTTTGAGGTTCGTTTTCTTGCAGTATAGTTGGTTTTCCTTCCAAATTTTTTCAACTTTTTGCCAGGGTAACGTCGCAGCTAGATTTATGAGATTTTTTTGTAAATCTTCTTTGTCATTCGGATAGTCATAGTCCCTGATATACTTTATGATCACGAAAAGTTTATCGACTGAGCGCAATTCGTGGAGTCTTGGCAACTCCGTTATGTAGGCTTTTATAAAAACTTTTCCTTCGCGCTGGATGAGTTCAAGGCAGTCAATCTTCTCCTTTATTTCATACATCGCCACCCTCTCAAATCCGGTAGCAACAGTAGCTCCAAACATAATGGCATTTTCAATTCCATCAAAATCACAGATTTCTTCTTGCATTTTGTAAGCTTTATACCACTTCAAACTCTAGTAATTTAATATTAATCTATGAAACTTTTGAAATGTACTATTAAGATGAAACTGAATAAAATAAATGCATTTCACGACACTTCACGTCAAGATCTGAGGTGTACAACACAAAATTTTAAAGTCTGCAGGTGTGCAGAATGTTTATTTGAACACCTTAGGTTGTTTTACCTTTATTTCTAACGCAATTTACCTTTATTTCTAAGTTTTACTGTGCTATATACCAATTCAGATGTGCATAAAAATAACTTTAGAAAAAATATTGGGTGTGCACAAAATGCGTTCAGCCGCACGCAAAACTTCCAGTGCCAATGATTTTTGGCATTGTACTTCATATTCACTATTCAGCTGTGCAAATTCTAAAATAACTGTATTGCAAGGCGCAAATTTTGAGCAGAAATCTTGCCACTGGTCTACAATTTTACCACTGTTTTACAGTATCGAAACAAGTTGCCAAAATAGAAATTGCAAGTAAGAAATAAATATGGGAGAAATATTAGTATTGACCCATTCAAACCCAAATGCTAACTTACACCTAACCCTTTAAAGTTAAGAAAATACCCCCTGGATGAAAATGTGTTAGGATTGCAGGCCATCGCCCCAGATTGGAAACTTTGGATTTTGCGCGGGGATTTTACATAGTGAAAATTCACGGATGTAATAACATTTCCGCCCAAATTGGCACGGCTGTAATAATTTATTTGTGAAATTTGCACGGCTGAAAATGGAGCACTATACTGAAAACCGTTAGCGCGACATAAGTTTTTGCGTGTTTGACCTATTTATCGCGGATGACCACATTTGACGTTGATTTTACACAAAATGCACAGCTATGACCGTGGCTGAGCGGGCAACTGGCCTCACTTTCCAACCCGTACAGCGCACCTTTTTTAAACGTTTTACATTTTAACACCAAGATTTTAAATATATGTACTATAGAGCAAAGTCTAACAAAACGGCATACAGAGTTTATTTAGAAACAAGCAAAGTGAGTTTTCATTTATTATACACTCAGTGAGCCAGCCATTTGTTGTTGGAGATACAGAGTGCAGGTAAACAATTGTAGGGCTTCCTGAACTTTATTACTATGTTCTCATGATCCTTTAACTCAGTGCTACTCAACCTTTTTTCGCGACAACCCAAATATTAAGCGTACTGCGTAAGTATGACGACTAAGCTTTGGCGACCCAATTGTTTTTCTTGTAAGCGAACTTAAAATAGGCATGAGCACAAAGAATTTCGAATTAAAAAAATTATTATAAGACAATCGAATTTTAATAACTATACAATATTTATATTGCTTCCTTAATATTCCAAATTGAGAAATCTTGCTCAGAACCAATCTCAATTAATATAAACATGTGACTACTGCGGTCGGCGACCCAACCAAATCAAACAGCGACCCAATTTTGGGACGCGACCCATAGGTTGAGAAGCACTGCTTTAACTTGTTATAAACAGAAATTATTCTGTCGACCGCTAGACTGCTTAACCTATCTAAACTCAAATGCTTTCCCGAATCCTAACCAAAAAACGTTAAATTAATTTAAGCTCGATTGTTAACTCATTACTCAGGGTGATCGTTTTTTTTGCAATAGGAAAAACAAAAAACAAACTCAATATACTGTACATACCAAATTTCTAACGTTATATTTGTATAGCACAACCACTTAAGGTAGATTAGTGGAAACACCTATGTCACACGCTTTTATTTGGGGAATTGCCCCCATATTTTTTACGGTTCATTTTAGGGGAATACCTATACTGTACGTCCAAACAAACCATTCAACCGTAACGCCGGTAATTTATTTTTTGCAAAAAATGAGATGTTATTCATTTGCTTTATACAACGACATTGCTTTATATCATCAAAAAGCACATCAAAGTATGATGTGAAAATCACAGTTTTCCTTTCGAACGCAATTTAAAATAAATCTGATTAAAAAACTTTTGTTGTCCACGTGGAATTGTAAAATAAACGGCGAATTTGTTTTTATATATTAAAACATTTAAAGCACATATTTTTAATGAATGATAATCAAAACCAAAAACGAACAAGTCGAGCTAGATAAATTGTACAATTTGCATATAATACCCAGAGGAATTCTACTACGGTACCTTTTCAATAATAAAAACTAACACGTGTCGTATCTTCTATTTTCAATGTCAAAGTTTGGCGGATGACACAATATAGCGCACAACAGCGAAATAAGCAGTTGTAAATCTTCGAATCACCATTTTTCGCACTTTATGACAGACCTTAGGTTTATGCAAAAAATGAGCCCGACTCGTCGAAGTTGTAGGCCTATTGACAAATCGAAACAAGGAAATCAGAAATACGAATCGTAATGAAAGTCGACGCCATTTATGATCCCGGTAAGCACCTGACATATAACAACGGTCAAAACAGCGTAGCCGTATGCGAATCGCGGTTGCTGCGAACGTAGGTTGTATATTTCGCTCACAAAAGTCGACACAGTTGTAAGGCTGGCACAAAAGCCGGTACCCAGACCGTAAATAGCAATATAGCTCCAAGGGACACAGGCACCTTGGGAATTTGCAATGCAGCTACTGGTGTCTGTGCGACGTAGAATAACGGCTAGTCCTGCTAGTATAACAGCGCCCAGAACGTTTGCCAAAAGCGTACCATATGGTATCTTTGAACGCTTTACATTGAATCTTGACAGCAAAAAACGCAGGCAGGCTCCAAAAGGCGCCAAAAGCGTCGCCATCCAAATCTTCTTTTGATCTATTTCGTCATCCACAATGAGTCCAGTTAGAAATCCGGCGGTTGCCAGTAGCAACAGGACGACTGCGCATGCGTTGGCGATGCTGGGTCCTCTTTGATGGATTTTGAGCGAACCACGTTTTCCAAGTGCTTTCCCAAAATCGAGGCCGACTGCGTACGAAGCTATAAAGGCATAAAAACCAACGAACCAAGCAGAAATCGACAGCACCTGGATTTAAATAAAAATGGCTGTATTGTAATTTAAGCAGCGTATTAAAATTTTAACATTTGTCCTCCATTAGATTATTGTAAATTTATTTAATGGACACATGCACACAAATATGTGTGTTAACCACTGTTATCTAGCTCTTTTGAAGCTGCTTTTTGACCAACGATTACGACTTGTATAATTAGTACACCGAAGCCATTGCAGACTCACCGAATCTGTTGATCGATGATGCAAGCAGGGCAGGCTAGAAAAACAACTGGCCTGCAGTGAGGTTCGAACTCACGACCCCTGGTATTACCAGGACCGTCGCTCTACCAACTGAGCTATACGTAGGCTCAGAGGAGAGCGAGTCACCCTTTAGATAACCCCTTTTTATATTTTTGTGAAACTTTTTTATATTTTGTGTTAAACAACGTAATAATTTACTTCCCTTGGAGAAATTTCCATCATAAGCTATAGACACTTGTCCATAATAAACTTCACTAGAGCTACCCACCTCAAAAAAGTTTTCGTATGCATAATACGAAACAAAATAGATATTACGTCACAGCATACGGCATGGCGTGCTTGCATAATTAGTAGGCTAATCTTAAAAGGTGCTCTTAAACGAACTGGTGTAGCCTACATTGTACAATTATGCAAATGAAGTGAAGTCAATGGCGCGAAGCCCATAAAATTACGTTTATATTGTTTAAAAAGTTGGACCGGTGCTGATACTTTTACTATATAGTTAAGTTGCAAAGAGGACGGCAGAAGTTCCATTAACCTAATAATTTAGCAAATAAATCATTTTTGTAGGAGCTTTGAATATATACGGCGCTTGGCTGAGCACACATTAAAAGGTACAAATATTACACGGCGCATTTGGGCTAAAATAGTTCTCCTGATCTACAATCGTATAAAATAAAAACAAGAATTGCAATTTTTTTTATAATTTAGTTAGTTTATGTTATCAAAATCTATGTTTTGTTGGTGGAATAGCTTCGTCCCACTGAATCCTTCCCTGGTAACAACAACGTTGGTATGCGGCTCTCAAAAGTAAAAAATCGATTTTCTTGATTGCGGCCCTTCTATCATTTTATCCACGCCTTCGCCCAAATGAAATAAATTCGAAAAAAAGCATTTAGTTAAAAAACGCATAGTTAGTGGGGCATCGACTCGTGTCTACCACTGGATCCGACCCTGGTTAGGTCAATGTTAGTATGCGGCCCTCGAAAATAAATCTTGTTTTCCAATTTATTTACTAGCTACTGTTTAGCCCAATGGTTCGCAACCTTTTATGGCTTGCGCAACCCTCTGAAATAGTAAATAGATTGCGACACCCCTACAAGATTTTTCCGTACATATTTCACTAAAAGGTTACAATAAATGGAACTATACTATTAACAACACACATCAACTCTACACAACGTTGGAAGTTATAATTGGATTTATTCTACTCTAACGTTACACAAAAAGTTGAAAAGCTGTAAGAATCGACCAAAAATCAGAGACTTTGCCCAAACCTGCATCTGTGTAGCTCCTTGCGTGGAAGCTCCGACCAAGGTCAAGCTATTCTGCTGGTTCCACTTTGACCAAGTGGTGAACGACCCACAGAATCCGGTGGTTAGCCCTTTGTACATCGCAGTCAGGCGGGACTTCCCCAAAGGCGAACCAGTAAGAACGCCTTTTAACAGAAAACTTAGTTTAATAGAGATAAACGCACATAACGTTAAAATGTTTATTGAAATATTAGGTTTTCTTGCTGGTAAATTACTATAATAAAGCAAAAAAGTCAGACGTACTATTGCACCTTTTCAACATACAGTTGATGCAAAAAAACAAACAGCGCTACATTCAAAATATACAGCAACGGTATTTTATTAACAAAAAAAGGTTTATTTAGTTATATGGTTCATTTTTGTGATTTAATAAAAAACACTTTATGTAATCCCAAGGTTTTTGAGAAAATGACTTAAGTCCAAGTCAAGTCGTTTAAAAACAGTGATTTAAGTCGAGTCAAAAGTTAAGTCAATGACTAATGGTATTAATACACTGATTGAGAATCACTGTATACACAAAGAGAGTAACTTTTATTTAGTATTAATAAATACTTGCCCAACGCAAAGCTGCCAAAGACGTTGGAGTAGAATGATACGCTAATGATCGACGATTGGTTTTCAATGAAGGCCAGTCCGCCAAAAATCTTGTCCGAACCGATTCTAGCCAGGCACCCGCACATTGCAAAGCAACTGAACAAAAATACCTTTTGGATAAGATGAAGACTGGCGTGCATCTGAATATTTTTTTCAGGGATGACGTCACAAATTTACGTCATAACGTAACGTTATAAAGTTACATCAAAATGTGACGTCATAAACTTATATCGAAATGTGACGTCACGGGGTAACGCCAAAATGTGACGTCGTAAAGTTATATCTAACCATGACATCATAAAAAGTAATTTGAGAAACACCACACAGTTCGTTTATTTGGTTAAAGTTTTAGGTTGAAACAAAAGCTACAATAAAGTTATCGATTCGCGCAATGCTAAGAACGCTTATATATCGTTTGATTTGCTCAAATTTTCAGTTTCGATGTTGCGGTAGGACATACGACGCCTTTGGGCTATAACGTTTTTGTTTAATTGGGCTAAGATATTCTAGAAACACAATCAAATTCGCGAAAATAATTTTTGCATTTACTTAAAAAAATAGGGAAAAAATACAGTTTTTTGTTGGAAGGGATCACGCAACACACACAGTCAAACACTGATTTAAAATTATAAGGATAAAATGTATGATAAAAGGTGTCTAATAAGGTTTGGTACGCTGTTCAGTTTACAAGTTGTTTTTAAAACCTTTATTTCAGCTAAACTTATAACCGCTTAAAAAACGAATTCTAGATATATTCAAGGGGAGTCAGGCTTTCAAGCAACAAGAATAAACGGAACGGCGAAATTATTACAAAACTGGCATAACTGAAGTCAATTTATTTATTCCAACATGGGTTATTTGCACTACATTCTAAACGCAACCCTGCCGCCAATCAAGAAGAATAGTGGCACAATGCTGTAATTACGATTTCAAACGAAAACAACTACTGTTTCAAACGACAAATTCCATTGATGACAAACAATCCTTAAAATGAACTCACGCGATTTGAATGTAAAACCAAACTTGCGACGACGTTGACGAACTTGGGTTTCCAGTGGATGAAGCATCGTTTGATTCTGGCCCGAACGGTTCTTCCAATTCTTCCTGCATTCACAGCACAGTTAAGTTAGGCTTGACGACTGACAAAATGTCGGACCCTTAATCATTGATTCAGTGACACACCAGTGTGCTTCATTCTGTGTAATTGTAATTGTAATTTGGTAAAATTTTGGCTCAATATATACAATATACAATATTGAGAAAATTGTTTCAATTATGTTCCACGTTGTTTATTTTTTGGGGGGAAGCGATGAGACATCAACTGGTTTCCATTTTTTAAACACATGGCCGTTGACTTGACTGTATAGTGTGTACGTGTAGTATATGCCATGCCGAAAGGCATCCCTTCATTGTATTTGTAATTAGATATTTTAAGGACGGAGTATTTGTAATGCAATTGAAACACTTCAGGGAGTAATTAGAATTGCAATTGAACTGAAAAATGTAATTGATCTGAGGTGCGCCGCGGATATTTATGTAATTTAAAAACAAAACCTTTTTCAGATTAGATTCACGCATACATGGGAGCATGCGAAACTTAAATGTACGCTATTGATAGTTTAATGCAGTGGTTCTTCATTTCTTTATTTGTACGGTTTGAAACTATGTTTTTTTATACTTTAAATGCAAAATTCGTCCCGAGTAATTGATGCATCCAAGTAATTGATCAGCGCATATGTACAGAGGCTCATAGGTCAAAGGGCTTTCCTCGTTAATATTGACCTAAGGATTTTGTATTTACATAGTTAAAACTTACATAAGACTCGGGCTCGGGACTCGTTTGTTTTGCTAGAGTCGGACTCGGGATTATCGAAAAACTACGGAAAATATTCCATCATTATGCTATTTCCACCACTACCCGAGTCCCGAATCCGACATGCGCATGCGCAGTATCATATTTTAAAACTGATATGGCCGCCAAATGGAAAATGCAAAGGTGGAATATTATATGGCGGAATATTTTCCAACCATGTATTGTGAGTGAATGAATTATACGACACCCCTATAAGTAGATTGCTAAATATCCTCGTTAAGTTACGTAAATTTGCGAAATACAGGTTGTATAGTCAGGGCCGGACTCGGAACTAGACGAAATCGCACATTCGGCCGAAGTCGGACTCGGCACTCGGGAGTCGGCCTCGTTTTTATTTTTTGGCCGGAGTCGGACTCGGGTTATTTTGAACCGACTCCGCAGCCCTAATTAAAACTTGCAAATATGTAGTTTGTTTGACGAGGGGGTATTTTGTCAGATTCTTCCCGGATTTTCCCTGTTTCATAATGATTTACACTTACAATAGGCGAAGGCTGTCGAAGACTGGACCTCTGAGTTTCCTTCTCCATTCCGGGTGTTTCCCCTCTTGTAATCTCCACCGAGTTCTAAAAAAAGCATCTGTTGGTTATGTCTTTTCAATTATAGCTCGGTGCGCCGTAAAACCATTTTTATTCACCATCACTGTAGTATACTTAGCTTTCGGGTATCAGCTTCAGTTTTAACTGGTAAAAACCCTTGGCGATAGTGCAATTCATTCGAAAAACGATACCACCGATAAACGACACAAAAGATGCCTATGGAGAGGCTACCTTTAGTTGGTAGAGTGACGGTCCCGGTAAGTTCGAAGGTCGTGAGTTCGAATTTAACCGCCAGTTGTGTTTTTTTTTTCATTGGGGCTCTAGGGCTTGAGTGGTTGATTTGATACGGTTGATTTATCATTTACCTTTTTTGTATATTTGATTAAAGTAATTGATTATCTCAATTTGAATGTTTGAGGAAATTAACTTATCATCTTATTTTGTATAGCTACGAACGCTACAATGTCTGGCACTGACCAACGTTAATAACACTCAGCAGTAAAAATAAATAATCTACAAAGATAGTCTGCAAGTATAGCTTCAAACGCGTCACTATGTTGACATTTAACATGGAACTGCTTCAACCATATCTTAGGTTGGTGTCCGAGTTTGTCTAAATCTAAATCTGGAAATCAGGGGGAACTATTTAATGGCAAATTGTATTGTAATGTCTACAAGCTTTGGTATCACTGTGCTTCACCAGGCCTACAAAACGATTCGTGGTTTAACAGTGCCACTTGATTACCGGACTAAGTATTCAAGGCAATCCCGTTTGTTTTATCTGCCACCAAAATCAATGAAATTACCAAAACGAAAAATTACCAAACACCTCTTTCGTGATATCAGAAACTATATCTGAACTAACTTTTCAAAAAAGTGCCAAACAAAAAATTGCTTATCAATATGCGTTAAAAAATGACCTACAGCAAAGTAAATATATAGCCTAAATTTTTTTACCTTTTTAATTTGTTAGGCTAAACTGGTAATTTTTAAAAACCTCTTTAAGGAAGATATCTATACGTCGTTATATATATACTGGTTGCAATAAATGCCCTTTGCAAAAGTCGCAATTTGACACGCGGTAGAACAGCAACGGACCTTTACCTTTACTATGCGGCCTATATGGGCTTCACAGGACGTTCAAAATGCTATTTCGGAAGTCCAGGCTTTTCGCTCCAGCGTCAAAAGGGCTTTAAAGACGCAGCGACGAAGCGTCGGCTTTATTTAACGAGCCGATGAAAGGGAAAACACGCCCCGACGTCCAAACTTGATCGATTTATGCTTTGTTTGTAGCGTGTAATGTGGTTCGACAGGGGGGGGTCATGAGGGCCAGAGAAGCCTTTGACCAACCACCAGTCAACTTGTTTTACATGTTTCATGTTTGCTTTACTGCACATTGCGTGATTTTCATCCTTTTTGCGGCGCAAAGGTAAATTTACAAAGGGGCTTTGGCCGTAGGACCTTTCACTGGAAGTTTTATATATTGTTTAAAATGAACAGCGAACAATTACAAATGTTCAAAGTTTCAATCACAGTAAAATGTTGAAACACAAATCATGTGCACATGATAATGTATGTATGCGTAGATCGAAACCACCGTTACAATAGTAAGTTGGGAGAACTGAGGTGGACTTTCTGAGAAAATAAACACTTTTGTTTTACTTGTTTAATTTAAACAACTTTGCGCGGCTTCGGTTTGTTTTTGTTGTTGACAGCTTTGATTTCTCAAGCTATATTTACGTAAGCTATTGTAGGGATTTAATAAAATTAAACAGTAAACCGTTTCCAGCAACGACCAATGGGTTCATATGCCCTTGGAATTTAAAGGGATTTGTGTTATTCTATATAAAAAGTGTCGGGGTTGTAAACAAGTCATTTTAAAATAAGTCAAGTCCCAGTGAAGTCATTTGTAAAATAAACCACCTAAAAAAAAAAAAAACAACGTAACATACAGCAATAAAATTGTTTTCAGTGCAAAATTAAGATAAATAACCCAAATTCATGAAACGCGTCGCGTTACCCCTACTAAAAGAAAATGTGTCATCCTTTAAGATCTAAAATAACAAATGATATCAAAGAAATAGTTAGGTATTTTTGATGCCTTGTAAATGTCACGCATTTGCTGAAGCAATGTAAATTTAAGAGTTTTGTTTTGCATAGGCCTTGGTCAAGACAACAAAGCAATATAGGCAATAAATGTGTTTAATGTGCAAAACTTTGAGATAATCTTTGTTTAATCCCAAGATATCGTATGAATGAAGTCCAAGTCAAGCCATTTGTTCATACGACTTAAGTCAAGTTAATTCATTTAGGTCAAAAGCCTTAAGTCAAGTCAAGTCAAGTCAAGTCATTTGAAAACAATGACTTAAGTCATTACAGCACCGTGGGCATAAAATAAATTCAAACCCACTCCTTAAACATGCCCTGGCGTGTGGTTCATCAAGCATTTAGAGGTCAACGTATCCTGACCAGTGGCATACGGTGGGCTTAATTCATTTGATTGCAAATTGATTGGATCGAGCGATCGGGTGGACCTCGTTACGTTGTTGTTTCCACTTCAACTTCACCCCATCAATTGAAGGGACAAGGCGCGTTTGATTGGAAGTCGTTCAACGCTCTGGCGACTTAGCGGCAAAAATTGCCTTCCCTCGAGGATTCGGAAAGTACGCGAAATCAATTGCCCGCCGTTGTGGAATGTAATTGATGGCCGAAGATGCACGGTGATGGGCTTGTAGTACTTTTTTGCAATACACTTACTGATATATGTAGGGTTTGTAGGCCTACACCTACAGCATAGTACGTAACAGTACTGTAATGAGCTAAGACAATGCGATGACTTGACTTAAGTATTTTAACCGAAATGACTAGACTTGATTTAAGTCCTTCGAATAAATAGCTTTACTTGGACTTACGTCATTATGTCAAATAACTTGAGTTTAAATTAAGTGTTATCTTTAAATTTGTTGGCAATATATTGCGGTTTCGTTATTTTAGTTAAGATATTGCTCAATGCTCATAATCGGACGAGTTTACCAATTTTATTAGTTAAATGTTTTATTTTTTACTTTCAATGACGACTTAATTGAAAGACTTGAAGTTGAATTTGTTCTAAATAGAAGTATTGTAAACAAGTCATTTCAAAATGACTTAAATTTCAATCAAATCATTTGTTAAATAACTGAAGTCCAAGTCAAGTCTATTGCAAAAAATAACAAGTCAAATCGCATTCCAAGTTAACGATAGCCCAAGTCCCAGCAGAAAACAACTCGCCTGCACTCATTAACTTAAGTCATTACAACACTGCTAATTAGGACTGGGACTTGATTTGGTCAACTGATGACTTGGCTAGGACATAACTTGTTATTTTTACAAGACTTGACTGGTACTTAGGACATTTCAAAAATACTTGTTTACAACATTATACATACAACCATTTTAATTCAATGGTGAAAGTGGAATGAGTTTCTTACCGGAAGGAAAAAAATGAAGATGACGTCACAAAGTTACGTCACGACGGGACCTCTTAAACAAGCAACCTTAAGAAACCGAACGCTGTCGTTAAATATGGATTAAATACAATATAAGATGACGGAATTGCCCTGTAAAAAACATTATTTTGTTGGTAAGACTTTCCGAATCGTTCGGGCTTATTTTGACTTCTCCAGTTTTAACTTTCCGGAAAAGTTTTGTTTTTTTATTTCACAAAAATTGCGTAGCAAACTTTGTCCTATGCAGAGAAAAATGTAAGTGTAATTGTGTATGCAGTGCCGCTGTTTTGTCACACTCGCCGATAGGTGGCAATAAGGCGCTGGATAGCAAAGTTATTCAACTTCGTCTCGTGTTAAATGCCAGTGTGTAAAAGTCAAGGCAAAGTGGCGTCCGATAATAAGGTGGTATCGGTGCCGATCCGAAAGCATATCAGAATAGAATTTACGCCATGATTTGCAATCAAACAGAGTGATTCTATACCCTGAAAGGCAGGGCTGCGGAGTCGGAGTCGGACTCGGGACTGGAGTAAGACGTTGCAAACTACCCGAGTCCCGAGTCCCGAGTCCGACATGCGCATGCGCAGTACCAAATTTTAAAACTGAAACGGCCGCCAAATGGAAATTGTAAAGGTGAAATAGCGTATGGTGGAATATTTTCCAACCATGTATTTTGAGTGAATGAATTATACGACACCCCTATAAGTGGATTGCTGAATATCCGCGTTATTTTAGTTACGTAAATTGGTGAAATACAGGCTGTAGAGTCCGGGCCGGACTCGGGACTCGACAAAATCGCACTTTGACCGGAGTCGGACTCGGGTTTAATTGTTTGGTCGGACTCGGGAGTCGGACTCGGGTTATTTTTAACCGACTCCGCAGCCCTGCTGAAAGGTAAACTTACAAAAAATAGTAGATTATCAACTGGTATGGTCACTAGGCTTAGTACTTTTTTGCCTAAAAACCTCCAAAAAATTGCTGTTAAACGTTTCAATTTCATCTATTTGGCTTGGTTTAGCATAGTCACGACGTACAATTTTGCAGTGTTGTAATGACTTCAATCATTGACTTGACTTAAGTGCACTTAAGTCAATGTTTTCAAATGACTTGACTTGACTTAAGTCCTTTGACCAAAATGACTTGACTTGACTTTAAATCTTTTGGCCAAATGATTTGACTTGGACTTAAGTCATTTTGTCAAATAACTTGGGATTAAATTAAGTGTTTTTCATTAAAATTATCTCAAGTTTTGCGTATTAAACACTGTAATTGCTGCGTATTGCGTATGTGTTTTTTTATTTTAATTGTTGCTTGTAATCGGACGAGTTTACCAATTTTAATAGTTTAATAATTTACTTTTATGTCAATGACATGACTTGAAATTGACTTGCTCACATAATGACTTGACTGGGACTTGACTTGGGCAACCGATGACTTGGACTGGGACTTGACTTGTTATTTTTGCAAAAGACTTGACTTGAACTTAAGTTATTTTTCAAATGACTTGACTTGGACTTAAGTCATTTCAAAATGACTTGACTTGGACTTAAGTCATTTCAAAATGACTTGTTTGCAACACTGCAATTTTGTATCAGATCGCGCTAATTTTGTCCAAAATGTTGGGTATCGGTATCGCAATGAAAAATCACGTCAAATATATGCTCACAATATAAAAACTTTTGCTACCAGGAATATTAATATTAACCAAAAACAGCTCCCTTGATAACTGTAATTGTTAACCAACGTTTCGGCAACTGGAAACTTTTTCTACTCACAATGTATGAAAATGCCCTTGGAGGAAGCGGGTTAATAGCTTCGCTTGAGCTGGTTGGTGATTCCGCTGCATTTATTTGATCAGGAATTCTCGCCCGCGGTATTTTCACCAGGCCAAAGTCGGAGTAAGCTTCGTTGTCGAACGACATCGCCTGCAAAAAGATCTAAAAACTTTAAAAATGGTAAAGTTGTCACGACAATGCAGCGCAAGTTATTTCATTCAACGGCTCTGATATGAATTTGTTTAACCCAGTGGTTCTCAACCTTTTTTCTTTCGTGGCCCATTTTCGTTGCACAAAAATTCTGTGGCCACATAAATGTTTATGAAAAACAACAACTATAAAATATGTTTAGAACAAAAAACAGCAGAACATGTTTCTAAACAGATTATTTCTTTAACCGCGATTAGTAAGATACTAGCTGCTAAATAATAAATTTACATTCCTTCTCAATTTCTACCCAAGCCATAATTCCTGTAAAATTAAATATACTGACACAAATAAAACTTAATTCTTCATTAAATCAAGCTTTATAAAATTGGTCTGTGGCCCACTCAAAATGTTCCTATGGCCCACTAGTGAGCCATGGCTCACTGGTTGAAAACCGTTGTTTTAACCAGAATCAAAAAACACAAACCATTTATAAAATTGCAAAATTATTTTTATTCCTGCACCAGTGTTGTATAACCTGTATGTTACGCTGCATGCATTTACAAGGTCAGAAAATCAGTCGTTCATTTGCAATCCGGCCTTTTTTTACTCACTTACCGCAACATACTTCATGCTTTTCAGATATGTATGTTTACAAATAGTAGGACCATGTAAGACTAGGCCTACCCGAGTCCCTACAGTCCGATGTGAGCAGTTACAAATTTCGAAAACCATAAGGCCGCAAACATTAATTGTAAAGGTCGTACCGGTATGGCATATGGTGAAATATATTCCAACCAAGTATTGAGAGTGGATAACTTATATGACACAACCAAGAAGTGCGTTGCTAAATATACATTTGGTTACGTGAGGCATATTAACGCATTAATTGATCAAGTCGTGGGTTTCGAGAAGCTTTTAAAGTTAAAGGCCAATAAAAACAAGTAGTAGGAAATACTTTAAATCGCGTTTTTCAGACTCCCATGAAAAGACCCTCGGCAATTACAATATATACAAACTAACCAATAACCATGGCTGGTGGTTTTCAAACATATAACAATTGGTAATGCTCCATTTAATTCTTATAAGCCTTATAGACAAAACATTACCGCTATCAGTGGACAGATAATTTTAAAAAGATAGTTCAGACAACAGAATACGCCGAACTAACCGTCTAGTTCAGTGGTACCCAAACTTTTTTGACTCGCGGCACACTAAACGAATCTGAAATATTTAGCGGAACACTTTTAACAAAAGAACAATGGAGTAATTTTACAATCGCCCTTAATACACGACAAACTATTAGTAAATGTTTCAATATTAATATTTATAGGCTACTGTGCGTATTCAAGTCTAAAATGCTTGCGTATATGCTTATTGGTAATACAAATACTCCACTTACCGATATTACAAAAAGCTTGACTGCACACTTATATCTCGTCTCTAGGTACACTAGTGTGCCGCGGCACCCAGTTTGGGAATCACTCGTCTAGTTTTTGCATTAACTGCTAAGGTTGCAATCAGTTAAAGCACAAATAAGTTATAGTGCGTTTATCTTCTAGTGCCAGTTTTTTGTTTACCGAAATATTTTTTATTGCGACTTTTATAAACATTTGTAGGAAACAAATCGAAAAAACCGGTCGGAATTTTCGGAATATGTAAATACTATTTGTTATCCCACTTATCTATAATTCGATAGCTCAATATAACCATAAACCCACAGACAACAACATTGCAGAATCTAGATTAAGTCTTACTAATTTCATATGCTCATCTGGCAGAACAAACTCAACTTACCATAATAGTCCGGATTGGATTAGTGTAGGGTTGACTGTTTACATGCAGTACATACACATCGTTATAACACACTTTAAAAATCTCTCAACTCAAACGAAATGCTGGCAGCTTACTGTATTAAGCCAGACTGTAATTAACCGAAGGCCGGTTGCGAGCAATCTTCAAACATAAGACTGTGGAACAACAACGGGATAAAAGAGCAGCCCCATTCAGTGTTATTACTTTGACTGGATACAAAGGCATATCTTGTTACCATTAGGGTCGGCCTGTGCTCAACCTTTGTAAAAGTATGTTCTTTGGCCCGGCTTGATAATAACAAAAACATTTACTTAGCGAAAGGTGAGATATTTAAACCATATTAGTTGTAACCTGAAACGCGGCAAATATAGAAGGCGGGAAGAATATAAGTGCGGTTGTGACACTTAAAAGCAGTGTTTCTTCACTTTTTACAGCGAAGCTTTGGGGAACGAATTTTCTTTAATGAACTTATTGTAAGCGAAGAACATATGAAATCAGAATTAACCAGTGCAGTGCGAACCAAGAAAAAAAATTATCAGTGCAGTGTAAATTTAGAAAATATGAGCTATGTATTCGTAGTGCTACGCAATATTGTCAAATTTTGGAGAAATCTGTCGGAGAACCAATCTTATTAAACCTAACCATACAAAACTACTGCTTCTTCTTTCTGTTGGACGTTGTTACTCCCCAGTTTTTTAACCAGCCAGCGTTTTGTTTCACAGTCCAGAAAAAACTACTGAGCACTGTCAGAGACCGAACCAATTTAAGAGCAAATTTGGGTGGCGATTCATAGGTTGAGCAACACTGTTTTGCAGGTCCTGTGTTTTACTAGAAATTATAGCAAGAGAAAGTTTTGATATTAGCACAAGTTTGTAAGTTAGGCTTGACAATTTTTAAACGCGACGAAAAAGGTCGAGAACCAGTATTCTAGTATACTAAACTTTGGCTTAAACTTTTTTTTTTCTTTTTTCTTCAAACAGATACAAAATCGTAATTTGATAAAATATATTTGCTTTATTATAAGCCACAAACGAGTAAGTAACAAGTTAGTATCAAAAGCGCCAACCAATTTAATACAAGACATTGGCCAAAGCATAAACAACATAATGGGACGAATTAAGCGCTTTAGGAACATTTTAAAGTCACCTGTATTATGACAATTAAATTATAGCAAAGGACATTTTTACGAAATTTGCACAAATATGAAAGTTATTGCATTACATTTTGCGTAATACCAAGCTTTGCCAAAACCGTAATTTTTCTTCTTGAAAACAACTTAATTTTCTTACTTTTTAATTCCAGCGGACAACAAATCGGAATTTGAGATATTTGCTTTATTACAGGCCTTTACCGGAAGAATATCTATAAACTATAAATTATATAAGTGGTGACTTAGAAGATAAAGAGATAACAAGTTAATATCAAAGCGCCAATCAATTCAATACAAGAAATTAGTCGAAGCATAAAAACCATAATGGGACGATCAAAGTTATTTGAAGTTTAAAGTATTGATGACTTTAGGTTAGCAATATTGACTTGATTGGGTTGTGCAATAATAAAGGAATCTAATACGATTGAGGTACATTGTGCATGGATCTGCAAAGTACTAAGAATGTGAAAACGAGACATTAACTGATAATGATGCAAGCACGTTTTTTTTAAAGTACCCAACACGTAAATAGATTTAATTGAAACATGATTTACGAAAATACACAAATATTTGTAAAAATTGAGCAATAAGGTAGAAATTTAAACACTTTGGAAAACAAAATTCAAATTTTAAAGTGGATTTTTATACTTGAATTACCAGAGATTTTGAGGAGTCATGGAAAAAACAATAGTGAAATAGGTTAATTTAAAGAACCAAGTACATAAAAGTCCTACAGATACCTTGAGGTGGAACTTGTTATACTCAAGGTACTTCAGTTTTTAAAAAGTGATACACTCAACTTTTTTGTGGTTTGGGGGTTGTGAAAAAAAAGGTAAATTTTTGTTGGGTCTATTTGTTTCAGTTGTATCCCATTTGCTTGCTTATAATTCATCAAAGTCCATTAAATTCACCATTTTATTAAGATCACTTTGAAATGATCAAAAATGGTCTCTGGCCTGAAAGTTTAGGTGGGTTTTGTAAGGCCTTCAATAGATTTAACAAATATTTCGAGTTAGTAAAATTTACTTGGTAAACATGATTAAATCTGCATTGAAACGCAGGAAAAGAAAAAACATAATTTTATTTCGTTTTGACAAAAAAAGAAAATATGTTTCCTGGCATATTTTCTGGAAGATAAACGAGTTTTAGGTAGTTAAAAAACAAACCTATATGATTGTATTTGAAGTGCTTGGTTTTAAGGTATGTGCTAATAAAGATATAATGTAAAACGGTTATTAGTTTAACTTACAAATACAGTTGTTATGCTAAGTGCAGAAATATTTTTATTTTAAGTAATTTGCTGCATAATGATACCCATACAAAGGCATACGTACAGGCACAAATGGTGTTGATCTAGAAATTTGGGTTACATTAAGAAATTGTTTTTTGAAACTTGCAAGATTTAATATGAATCACTACTGATTTACTGCATACATATAATATAAGATGATGCTAATTTTGCTTATATATATAGTCGGTCGAAAGTTTCATAAGGATATTTGCTTTATTTATCCAATATTTTCTTGTGATTGGTACAGGTTAAGATAACAATAATTAACTGCTTAAAATTTAGCGCTTGGTAATTAAATTTAACAGCCTATATTGAAGCACCATTTATATATATATATATAGGTAGATTAGTAAAAGGTTATTTAATCATACAAGTGGTTCCTAAAACTTAAGGTTTTTTTAGTAAGGCAACAATTTTTGGTTAAAGTACATTTTAAAGTGTATTTTTCTTTTCAATTAATTAAAATTTCGACTATATTCCAGGTATATAAAAAAATTGTACATTGTTATAGAAAATTTCTTTAAAATAAAATTGCCACAAATTCAATACTTGCTGAGTAGTGGCCTAAAAAGCTTCAGATTTAGGCAGCTTGCTGTACTAATGTTGTTCAATATTTGTGCATCCTATATCAAGTAGTTTCCCATCCCCCCTGCTTTAAAATTATGCATTAACCAAGAGGGCAGCTACTCACTGGATTGCTTTTGATGACGACCGAAGAAGTTTGGCATGTATCGCATCTCGTACTTGTAAACATCGCGAGCGATATTGCGAAGGTGCTGGTCGTCGCGGAACGCTTCCTGCTTCAGGATTTGATCGGTGTTGGGGTCGAGGCTTTTCTTAATTGCGTAATCCTGGGACCTGGTGACGGACAGTGTGTCTTTTTCAAATCGATGCATTAGGATGCTTACTTGAAATAAGTCGGTCGGATCGCTTTGTATGATCTCGCAGCACTCTGTGAAGTCTTCCAGCTTTACAGGATCGATGGAGAATTTGAAGAGAAAAACCCAGTGATCTGACTCGACTTTGGCGCACTCCTCGTCACAATACCCGCCTTTTGTATCTTTAAGGCCTGGCCCTTGCTTTATGACATTGCCTTTAAGAATAAGTGTTATGTAGTGGCACTTTACAAAGTCCAACAAATTTTGTTTTATTTGTTTAATTATTTTCTATAACTTTCTTTTAATTTTTTTACTGATGATATCAGCCGATATTTCACTTTTACCGATATATAAGAATCTGTAAATTTGGGCCGATATCCGACTACAAATTATTGTACAGCGCTTTATTAAATATAAAAAAATTCCTAATTTTGGAACCTGCAAATTCGTTCTTTGATTTCATTTTTATGGCTGATTAATTTAACTGTGTTTTTGGTTTACTATACGTACAGCATCATGCAATTTAGTTGATATGCATAACAAGAGTTGTTATGTTAAATTGTAAGACAAACTGGAAATAAATTATAAATTATAGTTTTTTAATTTAAAGTGATTAATACTGTATCATAAGCTCTAAAAATTTGGTTAACAGTATTGGTCTAAAACAGTGATATCGGCTGTTCTCTAGTTAAATTGTTATGCAATTTCTTTCCTATCCAATAGATCATGTTTGACATATTCTGCTTGGGTTTGAAAGTGCAATTTAACTCATACAAAAATTCCTGCGATAATTAGAAATATCTATGGAAAATTATAACCCAACTTTAGACAAATAAATCAATGTGACTAGGTTAGCATTTATGATGTGTTAACCCAAATAAAACCTGGTAATTCTAACCTAATCAATCATGTTGCTCTTAGATTAATTACTTTAAAAGTGCCTACTAAAAGTGCCTGCTCTCAGCATGCTGCAAGCACATGCTGAAGGACTAGAGGCAATCGCTAATTATTTTCTTATCGTTTCGTTGCTCGCGTTTATTTCTGCTTTTTTTCCTTTTTTTGCTTTCCATTTATTGTACAAGCTTTCAGTGTCATTTACCCTGACAAAGGAAAGGAGGCTTGCATAGGTTGGTAAACAATTACAATTACCGGAGGAGCTGTTTTTGATTTATCATACTATAGGGATTTAGGAAGTTGTAGGTTGGTATTATTTCCTTTCAACAGCTATTTAAGCTGTTGGGAATCTGATACCAGTTTAAACGTTTCTTTGAGATTAATAATAATTTTTTAATTTGCAGGAAATTAGAAAGTACTTTGGTAGTCAATTTTTACAAATGGTAATCCACAGGAAACATAAAGCAAACTGAAAGGTTGTTTTGCTGTTATTTGTTAATGACTAGCCTTAAACTAGATCTAAACGAGATATTTAAATGAAACACTTGCGGTCTCTTAAAACTACTTAGCGGTCACCCAAACCAAACCTTAAACAACCCTGGAAGGTGCCAATAATTAAAAAGTTTTTTCAACCTTGTTGCACAGTTAATGTGCTATTTCAATCTCGTTTAATGTAACTTTACAGAAACCAATCAACAAAAATACAAGCAAGCAGTGGCGTATCCAGGAATTAGCGTTTTTATGTTATGCTAGTCGAATAACACCCGGGAAAACGATCTTCGTTTAGTACTGCAGGTGGCCAAAGACATGCTTGTAATTTAGGGTGGTCCCGTACATGGATCTACCAAAATCAATCACATATATTTCATGGTCTTGTTTTCGATTTACTCAAGAAGTTAACGATTGCACTAAGCGGTATTATTTATGACGTCATCAGAATCTCTATTTTATGACGTCATTAACGTCAGACGGAAAAAACGGGGAATTCCCCAAGTTGAAAATTTGGGACCCCCCCTTTTCAAATTTCTGGATACGCCCCTGCAAGCAAGGGTGGGTGCCACAAACTATTTATAATTTCTGTAGGGAGACGCAAGTCAAACAAGAATGGGGATGTTCAAAATAGAATCCCAAGGTGTTCTAGAATAATAAGTTTTGAACCTAGAATAACGAATCCAGAATAGCGAATCTTAGTATATTTTTATTAAATTATTTAACCTTGATTTTGATTGGGGAAGAGATTAATCTTAATCTACCCTACAGGGCCCAGAATCACAGCAATAAATCGCCCAAACAATTTTCTAACATGTGTACATTAATAAAAAAAAATCTCCCATATGTTTAACATTTTTAACAACTGTCATTTGAAGCAGTTGTGTAAACTGTAATATGTCAACTGTCCAGGTTGTTGCCAAAACTTATATATTTGCCAATAGTGAGTACAATGCAACACTGCACACAGAAGTCTTAAGCAATTCAGTCCTGTTTTTTCAAGCATTGCTGGGTCTTATGGCTTATTTTTTTACTAACGTGATATGTTATGCAGTCAAATAATGTACTGCAAAGAATACAAATTTAAATATGCTGTTGCTACCAGGCATAGTATATTTAAAACAGGTTCCTCTGGCAATATATATTATTTTCTACCAACGTTTCGGCTTACTATCCGGCAAGCCTTCGTCAGGGACTGACACACAAAGCCAACAAGACACAAAGTAAAATCACAATGTGATAATTAGGGATGCTCAAAGTAGAATATCGAATCCTTGGATTCGAATCCAGATGGGATTCGAATCCAATTCTGCCATTTATTTCGGGTAATTGGAACCGATATAATTTAATGTTTTACCGCGGATTGTTGCGCCTAATTGCACAAACGCGTGTGGTAAGTTGGCATGTCGCCGCGGCGACCAATTTATAGTGCTTGCTTTAAATGTAACCTCGTAGTGCAGTGTCAGCGTTTTTTCGGGCGACCAATTACCGCCTCTCGCGATAACGTTCGTCTAATAATTAAGTGTCAATCAAGCGTTATTGGGCGAGCGGCTAACGTGTAATGTCAGGTGTGGAGTTCGCAATTTCCCTAAATGCGTTAAGTTGCAAAAGTAACATAGCGTTGCAAAACGTGCTGGCCGTCCACAAAATGCGCTATGGGGTTACTTCAGGTCAACCTTAGGCCAATATTCAGGGAAGTTATGCAGTTATGCACAACGTAATTGTCAAGAATTCGTTATGTCAATAATAACTTTGTATTCTTTGCAGTACATCATTTGACTGCATAACAGATCATGTTAGTCAAAAAAGAAGCAATAAGACTTAACAATGCTTTCAAAATCAGGACCGAATTGCTTAAGACTTCTGTGTGCAGTGTTGCATTTTCTCACTATTAGCAAAAATATAAGTTTTGGACACAACCTGGACAGTTGACATATTACAGTTTACAGAACGGCTTCAGATGACAGTTGTTAAGAATGTTAAACATATGAGAGAGTTTTTTAATTATAACACATGTTAGAAAATTGTTTGGGCGATTTATTGCTGTGATTGTGGGCCCTGTAGGGTAGATTAAGATTAATCCCTTCCCCAAACAAAATCGAGGTTAAATAATTTAATAAAAATATACTAGGATTCGCTATTCTGGATTCGTTATTCTAGATTCGAAACCTATTATTCTAGAATACCTTGGGATTCTACTTTGAACATCCCTAGTGATAATATATATTGCCAGAGGAACCTGTTTTGAATACAAACTTACTATTGACTTAACGAATTCTGGACAATTACACTGCGCATAACTGCATAACCTCTGAATATTGGCCTAAAGTTGACCATAAGTAACCATTATGTGGACGGCCAGCACGCTTTACAACGTAATGTTACTTTTGCAGCTTAACGCATTTAGGGAAATTGCGAATTCCGCACCTGGCATTACACGTTGGTCGCTCGCCCAATAAGGCTTGATTAACACTTAATTATCAGAAGAACGTTATCGCGAGACGCGGTAATTGGTCGACAGAAAAAACACTGACACTGCACTACCAGGTTTATTTCTCCTTCAGGGATTCAATATTCTCCTTTAAACATCCCTAGTTGTGAACCACTGGTCTAAACTGTCACAAATAGATTGCTCTCCATTACATAACTGTTCAAAGCAATAGTTTAATATATATATTTATATACCGTCTGCATCCAAAACAGTCTTTTTGTGGCGTTCCAAGAAAAACCAGGAGTCGTCCATATCTGGAACGTTTCTTATCCTGAACATGCCATGTGTCTCCACATGAGGCAGCATATGTTCGCATTTCATGGGGCCGACAATCAACCAGCCAGGATCCACAATGTAGAAGTCCCCATCAATTTTCGTCTTAATAAATTACAGGCAATATTCTTGCTAGTCTGACATTTTAAATTAAACATTCAAATTTACAAGGTGAAATAATTTTTCAAATGTTCTGCATAAGACTCTGTTTACCAGGTTTGTTATTTTTGTAAAGCTTTTATATGAACTTTAAATGTTTTTAGAGGTTTCATGACGAGAAGATCTATATTGTTGTAATAGTTTTACTGTGCAAGCTAAAAAAGTTGTAAAAATAACCTCTGATTTAAAAGGTGAATATTTAGCCTGTTTCAACAAAAAAATGCACCAATTATTTATCAAAAAGAACAGAACTATGTTTTGCATATCAATCCTGCTTTTCTTTAAAAATAGTGAACATGGAGTAAAATGTTTTATGTTGTATCATTAGTTTAACAACAAAATTACAAAATACAGTTTGAAATGATTCGCTTTCAGCCAAAAATGCATACAAAATAAAGTCACCCATTAGCATTTGTCAGTATCAATTTTAAGAGGCAAAAACTTACAAAGAGCAACATGTGGTAGAAGGGTATGGTGAAATGATCGTGAATCCAAAAGGCAGCCTGGCCGCAATGAACCTCAAATCCCAGTTTCTTCAGTAGCCACATAAACAAGCAATTCAGCTCGTAGCAAATTCCACCACCCTTCTGTGTGACTACTTTCTTATAGAACAGCTCCAAATCAAGATCTGTATGAGGGCCACCAAAGAAATCCAAAGAGGTATAGGGGACGTGTATTTTGTGGGCCAGGGAAAGGGCTCCCAGAGTTGCAAGTGTTGGCTCTCGGGAGCCAGTGTATTTAATTCGTTCTAAATATGCGTCCACATTCATTTTTTTCTATTTTTTAAAGAATTCAGCCCTACTTGGCATCCTGAAAAAAAAAATACAAACTTAGACTCATTTTACAATTTGTCTTAATTTTCTGTTACTCTGATAGTGGCTGTTTTTTCGTAAATATAGAAAATACCTTTGAAAAAGCCTGCCGTGTTTCAAAAAAAACAGAATGCAGTTTAATACAGGATAAACCAATCAAACAGGATCAACAAACGTTATCAAATGTTGGCAGAGCAGCAGGAACTAGATTGGAAACGTTGATATTGTGCGGGAAAGACGACTGATCAGCTTAAAATTGAGGGGCTGCAATAACATTTCGGCGCTCTTTCACTTAATGTACGTGAAAAGTTATGCAAAAAACAAAACAAAATAATACCGCATACCACAACGCATATTGTTTGGGTTAGCGTTTGGGTTAGCGTTCGGGTGAGGGTGGGTCAAGTAATATTATGTTTATTATTAATGATAACTTGACCCACCCTCAACCAAACGCTAACCCGCACCCTAACCCAAACAATATGCGTTGTGTTATGCGGCATTTGAAGAAAGTTTTTTTTTTATTAATTTTTACGTACAATAGTGAAAGAGCGCCAACATTTCTGTGGCTGTATATAAACGTTATTTCTAAAATTTGCACTGCTGAAAAAGTACTATTCTTAGATGTGCAAAAAGCTTTTAAGCACATCACAGGATTGAGACCCTACATTCACTCAAGCTGTGCTACAAACTTAAGTATGAATGTTTTAAAAATGAGATTTCACCTTAAGCTGATGCACCGATGCATACTTGAAATGTGCACTGAACCGTGCAAGTAATATGAATATTGTGCAAATACTGCACAAAGAGTTCTAGGCTACTGCAAAAACTCTTTGTACTGCAAAAACAAAATACTACACAAAAAGGTACCTGAGAATGTCACCTCGCTATAACAATGTGAAAAACAATGCGTAATGAAATGTTCTTTTATGCTTGTGTAGCGGACTGCGCGCCATATTGTTACCGGATTGAAACCCCGGTCATTCAATTGAAACAGTCTGTTAGATTGTGACGTCGTCACACCAGCCTGTGTGAATTAATCAAATTGACAGCATATTGCCTGATCGTGTTCCGTCGAATGTCCGAATTTCCTCGTAATGTTATGAAATATAATTAACGCCATCTGGTATAAAGTATAAAGGGATCGCATTTTATATAAAAAATCAGCAGTCCCTACTGTTCAATTGTGGAGTCCAGATCGCGTATGTTACACGGAGGTTAAGTATCGTACGTATATCGTAATTACCTGTAAGTACTGTTTGTCGTTTGTTCATGTGCAATAAATATTCTTTCATTGTGGCTGCGCCCCACACTTGAAAGCGTTTTGCAGGTTGGTTGTGATTTGGTGCACCGACAAATAATCAATTGTTTTTATTTCCGACTCGGCGCGACGAAACACGTCTGAATGATGACTTGTCGCGTTGTGCCTGAAAGTATAGTAAATTAAAACTGTTTTAATATACCATACTGAAAGCGACTCTGTCCAATACCCACCGGCAAAGCGCGCGAAACTTGAACTTGCAGCATCTTAAGCCATAATTAACGTATATATAATTACATATTATGGAATTTATCGTATTGCGTACTTTCAAATATGTTGCTGTTGCTCGCTTTTTGGCGCTGATAGAAATTGCAAAAACACCGCTTAGCAAAAAACTTCCGGCCGTGAGATATATTAATCACATCCATAAGCCCACACATTTTACTCGCGTACTGTAAACATTCTATTCAGTTGGTCGCCAGTCAATAAACAGAACGGTTGTGGTTTGCTGGCTTGCATGCTGGCTTGCTCAACACCAGCCAACAAAAACTGTGTGGACTTGTAATCAGACTCAGATATCCCCATTGAAGAAGTAGGGAAGATTCATCGGGCAAAGACTTTAATGATTCTCACAATCAACCAACCTCTATAAACTAGTCAAATATAATAATTTAGTCGTGGCCAGGGTTCGGTTAAGGTTCAGATTCTTTCAAAATATTTGGCTCAATTTCGGTTCGGGTAAACCTGGTCCAAAACCGGATCATAAAGTTATAGTTAGACTTTGGTTCGACTTTTTGGTGAAAAAAAGGTAAAAATACTATTTTTTCTTGCATTTTTAGGATTATTTTAGTCAAGCAATGTGTAGGAATAAACAGGACCAAAAATTAACAAAATGATGGAAAGCAAAATCAGTTAGTTGACGGATTTTAGCAATACTGTGTTGCAGTTTAGTCATAATTGTCGTCCATCAAACCTTATATTCACACAAAAATCGTTTTGTTTTTGTGCGTTTCTTGTAAATAACACAAACTGCTTACCTGAACAAAACGTTCCAGAACTTGAATTATAACGAAAAACGTGAGCAAAGGTGGCGGAGGTGTTTTACGTTAATTTAAATGCGTATGTTAAGGGATAATTATTATGACATATCCACAATGATGTAAATGACTTAAGTCAAATACATTGACTTTAGTTAACTTAAGTCACTGTTTTCAAATTAATTGGCTTGACTTAAGTGGTTTCGGTAAAATGACTTGACTTGACTTGACTTAGGATTTTTGACTAATGACATCACTGCACATCCAAGCTATTTATTTTTGCCGCAATTTAGATTAGATACGACACGGAATGGTTGTGCGACGCCTATAAGGACAATTTAAACGACATTAACAGTTTAAGAACATCTGGCATAGCTAATGTTGCAATGAATTGCTCTCTCGCACAGTCAACTGGTCAGCATAGGTCAACTTATTGACCGCAAACAAGCTTGAAAGCAAAACCAACAATGATTAAGCCACAACTGTTTAGTTAGCCCCATAGCCTAAGATTTTTGTAGTATAGGGCTGCTGTGTGCTTCTTGTATGTCAACATCTAGGAAATTTCCGAGTATCCTTTGCGGTTAGCAAATAATTTACCGCTATGAACACATTGCAGTAAATTAATAATTTTTGCAGTAAATTAATAATGCCAGATGCTAGCGTAAGGCGTGTTGTGAAGAGTGGTTTGACTAGCTGAAAATAGCAATTTGATGCAATAGTTCAGGTGTAGCCAACTTATGTTTGATTGCGATCGATTGAAATCTTTTTTAGAGAGTCGCGATCGACTGGTTCAGTAAAAAAGTCACAAGAACACTTATTAAATATTTTGAACGTTAAATGCATTCCAAGCCAGCGATGGAGATTAGTTTGTTACGTCAAATAGCGCTTTATTAGGCTTGTCCAGACAACAATTGGGTCATTTTATTGTTCCGCTTGTGTGTAATGACGTAACACATATTCGACACGATCGACCAGGTGAAATTTGAAATCATTGTAAAAATTGATAGAAGTATGTGCGAAGCCCGAAAACAAATTGTATTTTTGACCAAAAATATAGTTGGAGAGGGGCGCTGTGACATGGTGCACATTTTTATATTAAACCTGTTTTAATATACTATACTGAAAACGACTCTGTCCAATACCCACCGGCAAAGCGCGCGAAACTTGAACTTGCAGCATCTTAAGCCATAATTAATGTATATATAATTACATATTATGGAATTTATTGTATTGCGTATTTTCAAATATGTTGCTGTTGCTCGCTTTTTGGCGCTGATAGAAATTGCAAAAACACCGCTTAGCAAAAAACTTCCGGCCGTGAGATATATTAATCACATCCATAAGCCCACCCATTTTACTCGCGTACTGTAAACATTCTATTCAGTTGGTCGCCAGTCAATAAACAGAACGGTTGTGGTTTGCTGGCTTGCATGCTGGCTTGCTCAACACCAGCCAACAAAAACTGTGTGGACCTGTAATCAGACTCAGATATCCCCATTGAAGAAGTAGGGAAGATTCATCGGGCAACGACTTTAATGATTCTCATAATCAACCAACCTCTATAAACTAGTCAAATATAATAATTTAGTCGTGGCCAGGGTTCGGTTAAGGTTCAGATTCTTTCAAAATATTTGGCTCAATTTCGGTTCGGGTAAACCTGGTCCAAAATCGGATCATAAAGTTACAGTTAGACTTCCGTTCGACTTTTTGGTGAAAAAAAGGTAAAAATACTACTTTTTCTTGCATTTTGATTTTAGTCGAAGAATGTGTAGGAATAAACAGGACCAAAAATTAACAAAATGATGCGAAGCAAAATCAGTTAGTTTACGGATTTTAGCAATACTGTGTTGCAGTTTAGTCATAATTGTCGTCCATCAAACCTTATATTCACACAAAATTTTTATGTTTTTACCTGAACAAAACATACTAGAATTTAAATTATAATGAAAAGCGTGAGCAAAGATTTAAATGCGTAAGTGAAGGGATAATTATTTATTATGACATGTCCACAATGATGTAAATGACTTAAGTCAAATACATTGACTTTAGTTAACTTAAGTCACTGTTTTCAAATTAATTGACTTGACTTTAGTGGTTTCGGTAAAATGACTTGACTTGACTTAAGATTTTTGACTAATGACATCACTGCACATCCAAGCTATTTATTTTTCTCGCAATTTAGTTTAGATAGGACACGGAATGGTTGTGCGACGCCTATAAGGACAATTTAAACGACATTAACAGTTTAAGAACATCTGGCATAGCTAATGTTGCAATGAATTGCTCTCTCGCACAGTCAACTGGTCAGCATAGGTCAACTTATTGACCGCAAACAAGCTTGAAAGCAAAACCAACAATGATTAAGCCACAACTGTTTAGTTAGCCCCATAGCCTAAGATTTTTGTAGTATAGGGCTGCTGTGTGCTTCTTGTAGGCCAACATCTAGGAAATTTCCGAGTATACTTTGCGGTTAGCAAATAATTTACCGCTATGAACACATTGCAGTAAATTAATAATTTTTGCAGTAAATTAATAATGCCAGATGCTAGCGTAAGGCGTGTTGTGAAGAGTGGTTTGACTAGCTGAAAATAGCAATTTGATGCAATAGTTCAGGTGTAGCCAACTTATGTTTGATTGCGATCGATTGAAATCTTTTTTAGAGAGTCGCGATCGACTGGTTCAGTAAAAAAGTCACAAGAACACTTATTAAATATTTTGAACGTTAAATGCATTCCAAGCCAGCGATGGAGATTAGTTTGTTACGTCAAATAGCGCTTTATTAGGCTTGTCCAGACAACAATTGGGTCATTTTATTGTTCCGCTTGTGTGTAATGACGTAACACATATTCGACACGATCGACCAGGTGAAATTTGAAATCATTGTAAAAATTGATAGAAGTATGTGCGAAGCCCGTAAACAAATTGTATTTTTGACCAAAAATATAGTTGGAGAGGGGCGCTGTGACATGGTGCACATTTTTATATATAGCAGACCTGCACGTCTTCTGCGTAAATGTTTTCTTTAGGAAATAGGTCTTAAATTAATGAGTAACTAACCCCTCTTATATAACGCTAGCTATAAAAAGCCCTAAAATTTCAACGTAGTGATTTTAACCTCTTGTTCCTGGGTTTATATTCTCTTTAACGTTAGTATTTAACCCACCGCTGAAGCAAAAGTTTCCGTATCCAGTAAATTAAGCTATTTGTAAAGGGTTAAGCGTACTTTTATTGAGTGTACATACTCGTCGTAAAAATGTCACGATTTTTCTCAGAAGCAGTTAACAATAAAAATTGTCGCGAAATGTAGTTTTCAGTACGAAATAGCACCTTAACCGCCCGCTTTCTATTTTAGAGATGTAATTTGTATTTAAGGGTAAAGAAATTTTTATTTTAGTTTTTGTGGCTAATTTATATAAGTATGGTGGAAACGTGCTTTAAGAAAGTTAAGTTTAAAGGCGTGCTTAATGGTCTAAATGCTACACTTCTTTTAAAAAGGAAAGTAATCGACCCATTAAGACGATTATATTGTAAATTTGGCTGTTAAATGAAAGAACACTTGAAAAAATGGAAGATGAAATCAAGGCTTCAAAATGTGTCAAAAACCAAGAAGGAGATTCGTTAGTATTTTTTGTCAACGGAAAAAAGGTAAATTTAAATAAGAAGTTCAACAGAATTTTATAATACTATTATTATATGTTGATTACGATATGTATTACTTCGGGTTTAATGTTTTATAATTTACTACCGTTTACAAATTCCGACCTAAAAAATGATTACTTTAGATATAGCGATGTACCAAGACTCGAGTTATACCACTTAAAAGGGGTAACTACATATTGTGTATGGATGTATTATACGACATAACCTGGTGGTTCTGCTCAATACAAGCTGTAGAGCCGGACCCAGTCTTTGCACATTTGACCGGAGTCGGATTCGGATTATTTTAACGGATTGCCGATTCTTGTTACTTTAAGGGTTTTACTGAATATCGGTCAACATAAACTTGTTAACCTTTTTAGGTCGTAGATGCTAATCCGGACCCAGAGGAGACCCTTCTCTCGTATCTCAGACAAAAACGTGAGTTGTTGTTCGTTGAAAAACCCAAGCATTCATGCACATGTGTGTACAAGTATGATCTAGCCCAGACCTGGGCAAGAGACGGCACGCGGCCTGGATTCGGCTTGCCAAGCAATTTAATGAGACACGCGGCTTATCACCTTTAGATGACCTTTTCTCTTTTTTATGCACTAATTCGACAACCCATCTGCAAAGTCAGTAAGACACATAAGTAAAAACAAGCACGGCTGTTTACATGTTTGCTTGTAACATATATAATTATATATCAGTTTTACCGAGGACGAATCCAGTCATGAACACGCTAAGCTCCATGTTGTGCCTGTTAAAAAATGCTAAATCGCTTCGCGCGGATCTGAGCTGTCTTTTTGGTTTGTTACATACGTCTTATTCGACATATTTACCGTCAAAAGGTGCCTCTATATTGCAACATTCTTTTAAAAGAAGGTTTGATAAAGTTTATATCTATAAATGCGTTTTTTTTTTCTTTGATAAAATTTATTCCGTCTTTACAATATGAACAAATATTATTATACCGAGGTAATTTTTCAATCTTTTATAACATTCCGACTCACATTTAAACAGTTTTCGCAGTGCTTAATACGTCACAACCCTTCAAATATAAATGAAGTTTTGCAATTTAAACCAAATATCGCAATGTTTTTGCCCTTAACGCGATGCATTTTCTTTAAATTCCACTTCAGTTGCATATTGGCGCACACCTACCAACGTAAACGTTTTATTAGGCCTATACTTGTTTTATACATTAACGGTGTGACGTAAAATTGTGTGTACTTACTTCCTTTTATGACCCGGCCCAACACAACATTTTGTGTGCTCTTGCGGCCTGCTGTAAAAATATTTGCCCAACCCTGACCTAGCCTATTTTCAGCTGAATATGCATTGTAACTCTATATATACGATTTGGTTTTGTGTTTGCAAGTCAATGGTGATCAGATAAAGGTCGTGGTAGCATCATAACATCAAAATTTGAAGATATGCGTACTTTGTTTCGATTCAAATACATCGATTATTACGTCACAATTGTTGTAGTGCGTTTGACTGGTACAAAGCTGGGATGTGGTGAAGGTGGTTGCGGCGCCTGTACGGTGATGATATCGCACTGGAACCAACAAGCAAACAAGATTAGGTAAGTAAATATCCTTTTAGGATAGGGGCGGGCAACGTACGGCCCGGGGACAAGACCCGGCCCGAGACGGGATTTTGAGCGGCCCGCAGACAGTTTCCGGTCTTACTTGACGGTGTGACCCGCGTCCAGAGTCGGCCGCATCCACTATTTGCTTACTACGTGGTTTTGTTATTCTTTAGTTTCTTTATTTTGGGTTAAAATTAGTTTAGAATTTACAATAATAAATTTTCTCTCGATTTGCAAAGAAACGCAAGGTTGATAAGGGGTGTCTCGAATTCAACCGGTACTTTTTTCCTTAAGTCCAAAAGAAAGTAGTATGTTTGCTGTGCACTAAAAGTGTTGCAGTGTTAAAAGAGTATAACGTTAGCTGTAATTATGCGTTTGGCAGAACCTAATCCAGCCCGTCAAGTACTTTATTTTACCATATCTGGCCAGCCGACCGGAGAAGTTGCCCGCCCTTGTTTTAGGACATTCCTCTATTTTTACTGGGCTTTAATCATAAAAGACTAGCTTGTTAAAGCGTTCGATTTGGTGTTCTTGGATTTGCTCTTTGAAGTTTTTATATTTGAAATTTAGGCTACTTGTACATCAGACCAAGCAGGTTTAACAATCCACCTTTCAAAGCAAGCTCAAACTTGCCTCAATGGTATTCATGCCTAGTCCAGTTAATAATGTATTCATACCTAGTTTAGTTAGTAACAAGAGATTACATAAACCATACTCGGCTCCGGGTTTAAGTTTCTAAAAAGAAAAATAATTTAAGAAAAAGTAAAAGAAAAAATAGTAGCTTACATTTTGCTTGTTTTCTTATGTCACTTAATCATCATGATTACTTCAGGCACATATCGGCGAACGCATGTCTGGCTCCTGTGGTTTCTGTGCACGGCTGCGCAGTTACTACCGTGGAAGGAATCGGAAGCACCAAGACCAAGATGCACGCTGTACAGGTGACACATTACACATCACTTGACAAAGAGTTTATGAATAAAAAAAACTGAAACAAGTTTACTGCATGTTTGTAAACCACAAAAAATGCCAGACCTTTGCCACACAATATAGAAGATATCTTTGTTAACTGTGTTTAAAAGAAAATAGCTTTCAAAAATCAAAACTGAGATAAATTTTACAAAAATAAAATAAAAAAACTTTAATGAAAACTGTTCAATGAAAACGCTTAATTGTATTTCAAGTCATTTAAAACATTTACTTTAGTTCAAGTCAACATACTTGTTTAAACGACTTAAGTAAAGTCGAAGTCCTTGACATGAGTCTTTACAACACTGAGTTTATTAAACCGCAAAGCATTTTCTTCACCCCAAAACGTATATAGATAGACGAATTTCTGATAGGAATGCCCCAATTTTTTATTTTTATTTTCAATATACATATGACGTTTCTTCTCCGACATTAGACATTTTTAAACCTCATTTCGTTTCAAGGAGCGTCTGTCGAAGTTCCACGGCTCGCAATGCGGCTTTTGCACTCCGGGCATTGTGATGTCAATGTACGCATTGTTACGTAACAAGGGGACGCCGAGCGAGGATGAGATTGAAACGTGCTTGCAGGGAAATCTGTGTCGATGCACTGGCTACCGACCCATTATAAGCGGTGAGGATAACATAATTCAATGAAAGCATTCTATCCAATAATCTCAATATGACAGTTGATTTGTAATCACCTAAAAAAATACACTGTAAGCTGTTCGAAAACAAACTGAAATCCAAAATCAAATTGGGTTTTGGAGTTTAGTAATCTTTGAACTTTGACAAACCCAGCGAACTCTAAATTATACGCAACTAACATTGCCGAATCGTAATTAAAAGTACTGCGCGATTCTTTAAAAAAATATATTTTGCTACATTAACACCCGACAAGAGAATCCAGTGTTTTAGCTACTGATGATGCGTTCACCAAAAACCCTTATTTAAAAATATATATTTTTTTGCTATTAAAACCGAAAGGAGCAAAGTGGTGCTACACATTTAAACTATTTTTTCAGTACACAGAAATGTAGAACAATTGCGTTAACAACTGCAGCAAACGTTCGTATGGCTTATTGAAGCCTGTCATCTCCCTACTATATCCTTTGAATATTTTTTGTGACTTTTTAAAAAATTTCACTATGCGAAGAATTGCTATACAACAGTTGTGAAGGCAACTTGCAGCATTTTAAGAATAACCGACTTATAATCAGGGCTGCGGAGTCGGTTAAAAATAACCCGAGTCCGACTCCCGAGTCCCGAGTCCGTCCCGGACTCTACAGCCTGTATTTTACCAATATACGTAACCAAAATAACTCGGATATTCAGCAATCCACTTATAGGGGTGTCGTATAATTCATTCACTCACAATACATGGTTGGAAAATATTCCACCATATGCTACTTCGCCTTCAAAATTTCCATTTGGCGGCCGTTTCAGTTTTAAAATTTGGTACTGCGCATGCGCATTTCGGACTCGGGACTCGGGTAGTTTTGCAACGTCTTACTCGAGTCCCGAGTCCGACCCCGGCAAAAACAAACCGACTTCTCGAGTCCCGAGTCCGACTCCGACTCCGCAGCCCTGCTTATAATAATCAAACACAATGTTTTAATCTGTAACAATATGCCGAATTAATGTTTGCTCTCAGCCTTTCGAACCTTCACCGACCCTGCTTCTGGTTGTCCAATGGGAGCGAAGTGCTGCAGGAACCGAGAAAAAACTTGCAACGAAGGTATAACTTTTTTATTTTTAAATAAAAGAAAACGTTACCACTTTTTGGTGACAATTTTTATTGAGTTAATGAATGACACAAAACATGGGTTTAGTGTCCAAAATATGTTTTTCTAAATGACGATAGAACTCCGTGGGCGTGTCGAGGGTAATCCAAAGGCAAGACCGATCAGCCAATGACTTAACGACCAATAAAGCTTTAAAAACATGCCTTAAGTGGTTAAATTTAGAACCAAGCCGCTCCAAAAAAACAGTTTTCAAAGGGCGAGACCTTAAAATAAAACCGATTTATTCGTCTTTCCTGCACTATAAAATTACCCATTTGAGGGTTTTTCATTTTATTGCTTCTGGTAAAAGTACAGTAACAAAATTACGATGCTGTTAAATTTTGTGAGCAAATGCTTCATTACATTCCTTTAGAGCAGGGGTTCTTAAACTGGGGTCCATGGACCCCTTAGGGGTCCGTGAACTAGTTTTAGTCGGTCCATGAAGGCCAAATTGAAATATTGGTGTATATTTAGGAAGTAATCGTTTTTCTAAGAAAAATAAAACGTTTTTTGCATTGAATGTCTCTATTTCTATTCTCCTTTTTACATTTTGTGGACTGAAAACTGCAGATTTCTACAGTCTATTTGTATTACGACGTCAATTTATGACGTCATTTTTTTTAATTTCTTGCTTACCGTGGTCCACGCGAAGCAAAAAAAAACAATTTAGGGGTCCGCGGTGAAAAAAGTTTAAGAACCCCTGCTTTAGAGCAAGAATTTCTGGTCATTCGTGAAATCCAAATATTTGTTAAAGTCCAGCCATAGTAAATATTTATCAATCGGGTAAACTCAAGTTTTGCGGTTTACATTGTTACGTCGGGTTTACTATTTACTATGACAGCGTTTGCATACTTAAATATAATAGTTTAGGTCTTCTAATATTTGTTCGCGGCAACAAAAGCAAGACCTCAAAATAAATTATTTTTTTACCATAACAACCGCAGTTACATTCTTCTTTCCTGTCTTGGTAAAAGTCAGTGACATTTTTCTAAAAGTTGAACAGGGGATAAAAAGCGTGCAGAGCATATGTAAAGAGAGAAACCTTAAGCTGTGTGTTCGGCCATATTATTATCTCCAACGTCATCCGTATTCAGGAGATCATGGTGAGAACAATAAATCACACCACGGAGACCCACATTCGGCTGAGGATCATTGTTTTTCACGATACGATCCTTCCCAGGAAATCATCTTTCCCCCAGAGTTACTGGTGAGTTTTTAAGCAACTAAAAGTATCCGCACTTTTGTAAAATTCCTTTTTTGAATCGCGCTAATTTTTACCCTTATAACTGGAAAACATTTCACATTTCAAAGTCTACATCACTTGTTTCTTAAAACCTTATTCTAAAAACTTATGTTAAGCAAGTCATTTGCCCGAAAGACTTGAGTCAAGTGTCATTTTGCCTAAAAAAACTTAAGTCAAGTTAAGTTATTTGAAAACAGTGACTGAAGTGCACTTACAACCCTGTCTAAGAAATTTCACATTTTAAACTATACATCACTTGTTTGTTATAACCTTATTCATTTTACCCCAGATCAGCGCCAAGAAAGGAACTTTCAACTCCAGGCCTCTGACGTTCGTCGGCGAGCGAGTCACGTGGTTCCGGCCTACGTCACTCGATCAGCTGACCGAGCTGAGGGGGAAATACCCGGACGCGCAACTGGTGAACGGCAACACCGAGGTCGGGGTCGAGACGGGGGTCAAGGGTCGGTGCTTCCCCGTCATCATCGCACCAACCGGTGTGAAAAGTCTGCAGATGATCACAGTCGGAGAAGAAGGTGCTTTATTCTTGGATAGTTATATTTTAGTAAAGAAATATTAAAGTAAATAATTTCTTCTATTTTAACATTTAAATTTGCTTTAAGCGATCAACCTAATTGTTTGAACCGAATGAAACACATACAACGTTCAAATATATTCAATAGAGCTAAAACTATCAGATAAAAAAGACCACTGATGAAATCATAGTTTAAAGATTTCCATTTTGAACTAACTTTAAAGAAGATGTTATTCTATCGCAATGGACATTTTACACAAAACAGAGTATTTATGCCACTAGATTGATTTTATTCAGCATTTGAAATATACACTATATCTAATCAACTGACCAAGCAACCAACCAGCGTTCAAAAAATAGAATATATATAGCTGTATATTTTTGAATTAGGTTTAAAGAGATTTTTTTGAGGAATTAAAATCGGAACCTTTTTTGATTTCAATCATGCCTGTTTTTTTACGACTTGATTGAATTGATGATTTCAGTTAACCACCAAATGTGTTTGATTTCTAAGAAGGAATATAGTCGTCAAATTGAAAACTTCGTCAAAATTTACAAACTAATTTTATCTTCTTCAGGGATCGATATCGGAGCCTGTTGTACTCTGAGCAATCTCCAGGAGGAACTGGGTACTTTGATCCGCTCCTCCGATCCTCATCGAGTGCAGTGGATGCAAGCCACCTTGGACATGCTCCTGCTCTTTGCTGGAGATCAGATACGAAACGTGGCGGTGAGTGACAACTCAATGCTGCGCAAAAAAATATCTAAATTTAGGTGGATTTTCAGCAAATCGAAAATACTTCGACTGTGGACATCCGATAATATCGAATGGTGAGTAAAACTAAAACAGCGTTTAAATTGACTTCTTGATGGAAATATTCTTTAGACAGTTTTCTTGTATTTCAATCCCCAAAAATAATTAATCAAACAGAGGGTTAGTATCTTAAACAAAACAGTATTAACATTAAGCAGAAGAAACAAAAAAAATAAAGGAAATTTACTTTAGTGTTTTTTAAGAGAAAGGAAAAGGAGTTTTGTCTGGTTAACTTCTCTAATTCAAATTTAATTGCCTCCAGATTAAAGTTTTATACACTTAAACTTGATCTTAGGTATCAGAAAAGAATTAAGGTTTAAGACAACATGATTAGTTTTCTCTTATGAAACAAATTTAGTTTATATTAAATCTTGATCTTTATATTCACTTGAATTTTTTTAACTTATATATATTTAAACTTGGTGTTTTTAAAAGGAATTCGTTAGAATTATTTATTGGTTCTTTTATTTTTTGCAATGCAAAACTACTTTTATCTAAACTCGATCTTAGCAATGTAATCTGAATTTAAAAAGTTTTATGTCGTAACGTTTATTATTATTGAAAAAAACACTGTATATCATGATCATATATAGAGCGCTTATCAGAATCCTATAATATACCTCCAGAACTGGAAATTTAAGCAGAAGTTTTACATTTTATTGGTAGAAATATTCTTTAATATATTCTGTCGGCAAAAACATCTCACATTACCGAACTACGCCTGCAGTATACATTGCATACCAATGTAGTTGCCTTCGACATTTTACTTCTGTGTTGTTGCAGGCGATAGGAGGCAATGTGATGACGGCGAGTCCAATCTCGGACCTGAATCCGATCCTGATGGCGAACGAGAGCGTGGCAACGTTCAGACTGGATGGGCGCGGAGATCGCAGGGTCAAGATGGATGATCACTTCTTCCCCAAGTATCGGAGCACTTGCGCACAGAGAGGAGAGCTGCTCATCTCCATTCACGTTCCCTTCAATAAAAAGGTAAGTTCTGAACTTTATCTTAACAATAAGATGCTTCTATAACATTGGCTGGCAATGTTAAGATTAACAGTGAGTTTGCTAAAGCGCTTTTTAATGTATGTGCTGACCTATTTAATTGTGTAAGATTCTATTACTTGGAATCGGTCACTGATTACATGGTGCCTTATTGACATTGTAGTTGTCCTGAAGGCAATTGGTGTTACTATCTTGCCGCGGTAGGAGCTCACATTTTAAGTTACATGTAAGTGTTTGGTGATCATGTTTAACTTACACTTGATGCTGTTTCTGTTTGAATAACATTGTTTGGTATTCATTCGAATTAAGGTATTAATCCACTTGTGTAAGCCCTTGTGTTATTAATAAATTCCTGTACACTGATAAAGACGATCGGATCCATTAGTTTTTAGGAAACCCGGCTCCGGGTCACATATAGCTTTTTATTTTTGTTTCGGGAAACTTAAAAAATAAAAATAGTTTCGCCAATCTGTATGAAACGCTTTTGCGTAATTGCAAACTATTGCGACCTTAGTGGTTTCCTTGATACCAGTCTCGTATACAAGTCATTTTAAAACGACTTAAGTCCCAGTCAAGTAATTTGTAAAATAACTTAAGTCAAAGTCAAGTGTTTTTGAATGAACAACATGTCCAGTCCCAATCCAAGACATCAGTTTCCCAAGTCAAGTTCAATTTATGTCGTAATTTCAGCAAGCCAATTCCATGCCACGTCCTTGTCATAAAACAGCAACGGCAATTGGAATTGTTAAAGTCGTACGATTATAAACAATAACTAAACTAAAAAGTCATTTGTCCAAAAGACTTAAGTCAAGACAAGTCATTAGTCAGAAAGACTTAAGTCAAGTCAAGACATTCGAAAAGACTTAAATAAAGTCAACTCATTATGCCCCAAAGTCTTAAGTCAAGTCAAATCTTTTGAAAACAGTTACTTAGTCATTGACTTAAGTCATTACAACACTGCTTGACAATTCAATTTGTGTATGACTAGTGAGCTTATGAATTAAATCCAGTTGTCATGTTACAAAATACATGAATATATTCAAATCGTTTACCTTTTATACCGAAATTTATAGTATTTAAAGGGTCAGTCGGATTATGGAAGCCCCTTGTCACCCGGTTGTCGTAATACATATCTAAAAGAATACTTTATGCAGTAAAGTACAGGCGCAAATATATATAACTAGGTGGAATTACCTTTGAAAAAAATTGACTATCCTGTACAAAAATATTTCTACATTTTCGATAAAACCCAGGCTACAACAAACACGTCTCGAGTTATTTTGACGATGCATAAAGCAAAAAGTAAAATCTAAACCTGATATACATTAGGCTACATGCGTATCCGTGTCTTAGTAAGTAATCAAATAATTATATCATTATAAAATTGTTCTACCTGATTAATTATCTAGTTGTATGACGTCACCAGAACGAGCACTTCCGCGCCTTCAAACAATCGAAGCGACGCGATGACGACATCGCGATCGTGAACGCAGCGATGCGTGTCATCTTCCATCCGGGAAGCTGCAAAGTGGAAAAGTTCGTGTCGGCCTTCGGTGGAATGGCCGCCACCACCGCCATGCCCTTAAACACAATGAAAAACATGCAAGGAAGGTAAAGGGTTAAGCTTTAATGGGCTAATTAATACACATTTTTCTAAAATTAATACACATTTTTCTAAAAAACATATAATTTTCACCCAAGGCCTTTCTTTAAAAGACTTAAGTCAAGTTACATTCAAAATGATACCTACTTCTGTATGGGGTTTAATATTCTTATTAAGTCAAGTCAGTTGTTTAAAAGACTGAAGTCAAGTCAAGTAATTTAAAAACAGTTATTTAAAAACAGTAATTTAAGTGCGAAGGTCATTACAACACTGCTCTTTAATCCTTTGTTTGATCAAGCGTTGAATTTACCGAAACGCAACTTATCGCTTTCAAGATTGTTCTTATATTGTGCATCAGGATGTGGGATGAGGACTTGTTGGAGGACTTTCAGCGCTGGATCGCGGATGACTTTGCTCTTCCTCTCAATGCTCCCGGAGGAATGGTGGAGTACAGGGAGGCGCTGGTAGTCGGCTTCTTCTTCAAGTTCTTCCTGCACGTCAAGAACTCTCTCATACGAGATGGAATCGTCGAGGTTGTCTATCTTGAGTAAACTCTAAACTTACGCTTTTTAACTCATTTGTCCAAAAGACTTAAGTCAAGTTAAGTCATTTTGGTCATAAGGCTAAAGTTAAGTTAAGTTATTTTGGTCAAAAGACTTAAGTCAAGTCAAGTCATTCCGGTCCAAAAGCTTAAGTCAATTAAGCCATTTTGGTCGAAAGACTTAAGTCAAGTGTAGTCGTTTTGGTCGAAAGACTTAAGTTAAGTCAAGTCGTTATGGCCCAAAGGCTTAAGTCAAGTCAAGTCATTTTGGTCGAAAGACTAAAGTTAAGTTAAGTCATTTTGGTCGAAAGACTTAAGTCAAATGTAGTCATTTTGGTCGAAAGACTAAAGTTAAGTTAAGTCATTTTGGTCGAAAGATTTAAGTCAAATCAAGTCATTCCGGTCCAAAAGCTTAAGTCAATTAAGCCATATTGGTATAAACATTCAAGTAACGTCATTTGTAAAAACAGTGACATATATGTACTTGCATCAAGTCATTGACTTCGGTCATTTTAACACTTTTACTTTTTACCGACTGGTAAAACTTCAACAAACTTAACTATGTTTAGGGGGAGTTAAGCGATGAAAGCCAACTCACTTGTTGCCACGAGAAGAGCGGAAACGCAATCCTTGGGACCCAAACGTGGCAAGAGGTGGTGAATCTGTCATAGTTATATTTACGTTTATTTGAACTAATTGAAACCTCGATCTTTAGTCTAGTAATGTTTTTGCTGTTCGGAATATCAGTGATATATTTTCAAGGCCTGTTGTTTCAGCACCCATGACGCGTGTTTTTGCCTTTGTTACTCGTCACTTTGAAGTATGTTCAGAAACTTCAATTTTAATTCTTGACTCGCGTCATGTCTCAACTTTCTTAAGTTTATTCCTTGAAGACTGCCCGAATTTGGTGGTCGAACCGTTGGTAAAATTTCACAGGAGAACGATTTTACAATTGAAACAATGCCTGGTAGCAAGGTTCGCCAAAATTTTTTTACAACCTGGAAGCCAATTGTAATCAAGCAGCCGAGTCGTGAAATGTCCTTTCAATCGAGATCCATAAAAATAGTTTAGCCTACGGATATCTGAAAGCCGAATTGTGTGGTTTATACTTTGATCGCCAGTTATATTTTCCTCATCAGGTGCCAGCAGATCAAGATATGGAGGATATAGTTGGTCGACCTGTTAAGCATTTCTCTGGAGATAAACAGGTGACTGGGGAAGCTATTTACATCGACGATATGCCTCCATATAGAGGTAAGTTTGAGGAAGAGAGTTTAAGATATTACTTTCCACAAACAAGTCTCTTCTACCGTAATGTCATACTTGTCGATTCGCTTAGATCACTGTTGGGCTAATGTTACTTATGAATTAAAATTAACAACAATTTTTTGATGTTAAATTATTCCTAGTATGAACTCTGAAATGCTGTCACTAAAAAGGTATTCTTTAATGATAAGACTTGCACCAGGTTGTCCATCAATCATTAATAAAAGGATATAAAAGTAAAACAGAAATTAGCAACAAATAACAATAAAACAATCAAACTATTAGGAGCATAAGTGTTGATAGCATTTCTTTGTCCAAAAACAAATTAAAAAAATACTCAATTTCACTTTTATTACTTCGTTAATTAAATAAGAAAGGGTAGACACGGCGTTTTTATTTTTCTAGCTTTATTCCTTTTTATATTTATTATTTTATAATCCCGCTTCGTTCAGACGAACTCTACCTTGCCTTGGTCACGAGCACTAGACCGCACGCACTCATCCGGAACGTTGACGTCACGCAAGCAATGACGTCACCCGGTTTTGTGACGTACGTGGACCATCGTGACGTAACAGGGTCGAACGGATTCTGCATCGTAACCGAAACCGATGAACTTGTGTTCGCGAAAGATGAGGTAACTCGTAATGACTAACGCCCGTTTGATTTGTTATAAAATAGAATTTGTTATAAAAAATATAATGCTGCCAAATATCAACATGTAATAATAATAGTCTGATAATAGGTTTTATTACATTAGTATTTATTTTTTTGTGTTAACTTAGCTTTTCTTACTTTTATGAATCGTCGATGGCCAAGAACAAAAGACGAGGCAATATGTAATGACTATAACGCCCAGAGTATAGTTGAATATTGGCGCTCTCGCTCTAAATTAAAATCCAAGTCAACCAGTATTGCTTTGTATTAGTATGCTGCTCTTTGTTTACTTCTAAAATTTTCATAACTGACTGTAAGATTTGTTATGTGTTTGCAAAGGTATTTCTAGTGTTTTTCTTCTGAATTTGTATATGATTTTGGCCGTACACCTCGAAAAATACCTTGCCTGTGATGCCTCTCACTACGATTATGCTCTGTCCTAAAATGTGTAAATTTCGATATTTCCAGGGTTGGCAAGTACCAGTGTTGCAAACGAGTAAGTTTGGAATGAATTAAGGGCCAGTCAGTATTTCTAAAACAACTGAAGTGCAAAGTAACGTTAAATTGGTAAACGCGTCCGATTGAAACATGGCAAACAAATGGTTTTATGTTCAAATTTAAGAAAAAACAAACAATTTAAGTCAAGTCATTCTGCCTGATCGAATTATTTAATAGTTACTGGTCCGCAATTTTCAAAATGTTGATAACTACTGGTTTGAAATACACCATTATGGTTCCTAAACCAGTGTGTTATTTTACGGTAAAATAATACTTTATTGTTAGGTGAGTATCGTGGGTTAAGTGGTCGTCGCCAGAAACCAGCAAATCGCTCATTAACCTAGTTAAAAGTCGTTAAACTATAATAAATGGTTGTGTGCAGGTGACTTGCGTGGGTCAAGTGATCGGCGCTGTGGTGGCCGACAGCCAAGCTCACGCACAAAGGGCCGCCATGCTCGTCAAAATACAATACCAAGACATTGAACCACTCATCATAACTATACAGGTAAGTAGTTTTAGTATATATTTTATTTGCAACGGCTATTTATATATATAAATATATATTGGACGACGCAAGATTACGTCTTTTATGTTACGCTGTAGTCATCATGCTCGTAAGTACAATACCAAGACGCTGTAGCACTAATCATAAATTTCATTAAACTTTAGTCTATACATCGTGTTGAAAAGGCAATTTTTGTTATTAACCTACTGAATCGAAAAGAGGTTTATGTATAAAACTACCAGTGTTGTATACAAGTTATTTTAGGATTACTCAATTCCCAGTAAACTCATTTATAAAATAACCCAAAGTCCAAAACAAGTCTTTTTGAATAAATAACAAGCCAAGTCCAAGTATAGTCATAATACGAGCAAGTCCATTCCAAGTCAAGTCCTTGTCATTAACATTAAACTATTAAAACTGGTAAACTCTTTGAGTAATAACTCAACTAACCAAAAACACAAAACGCAAAATATAGAAAGCTTATCGTTTAACAAGCACAAATTGAGACAAACGCCTTAGTTTTACAAAAAATAATGCTTTATGAAAAATTCAATTCAAGTCATTTGTTCAAAAGAAGTCAAGCCCGAATTTCTGAACTCTGCAATCTTCTATGAAGAGATTTTTCCTTAAAAAAGGTTTTATTTTTGCGTACACTATGCACGGATCTGTAATGTAATTTGATAATGTATTGAAAAAAGCCAAAACGGTCTAGTAAATCTACATTATCTGACATTTTCATAGGAGTTTGTTTAATCTTTAGTTAAATGTTTTATTTTAATTTCTGGTTATCTAGTTAATGTTTCCTAAACCCTTTCCGTTCGCCCCCTTTTCAGAGCACTGTAAAAGATTAAACAAGAGATGAAAAGATTAAACAACAGACCCCCTTTTGATGTAAGATTGGTTGAGGTGGTAAAACCAAAATAGGACAGTAAAATACAAAGACTCATAAACGATTTAATTGCATATAAATAAAAACCTAATGCCCTGATCTTAATAAAGATAACCACAATTGTCGCTTTGCAGGATGCAATGAAACATAAATCATTTTATGAACCCGCGATAAACCTTTTACAAGGAGATCCAGATAAATCCTTGGAAGAATGTGATCAAGTGATTGAGGGAGAAATAAGGTATATTTAGTTGTTTATTATTATTATCACATTACAAATCGTAAATAATAGAGCATACACTCTGCATATTAACCACATCAAGGTGCAGCCTGTTGTCTTGTTGTTTGTATTAGCTCGTGGAGTAAAAATATTCCATTATTTCACGTTCTTTTTATAAAATAGAAACCAATGTTGCCAAATATCAACATTTGACAATTTGATATTGGCTGGATAACAAATTTTGTTTGAACAGTTATTTTTTGTTTAGTTAATCTATGAGTTTAGTGTTCAGCCACTGATCCCTAATAGAGAATGAAAGACTTACATAAAATTGGTCATATGTCTTGTTTAGTTCACTCTCGGTTAACAATCAGAAACATTATTGAGTTTTTATTTTTAAAGTTATGACATGAAACCAAAATTTTCCTCCAGAATTCCTTTAAAGTGTTTATTTTGGCTATCAAGATTTTTTTTTGTCGTTCATTTTTTTTATTTTTATTTTTTTGTCGTTCTAGTTTCGTTTAGTTGATGTTCAAGAGGATTAATTCCATTTCATTTCTATGTATCGTTTAGCATCGATGGACAAGAACACTTTTACCTTGAGACGCAAGCATGCTTGGTTGTTCCTTTACTTGAAGACGGATCCATGGAGATATTTTCGTCCTGTCAAGACCCAACTGCTTTGCAGTCATACGTGAGAAATTTATGTTGATGTGTGAAACTCTAAATTAAATTATGTTGTACAAAGTTAACAAGATGCCAAAGTTTGATCATGTTTTTTTTGTGTTTTTTTTTTTCAATCACACTGTTGATGTTAGAAGTCAGTTCTGATTTGAAAACTAATGAATCCGAAGTCTTTATCCGTATGCAACATGTTTAAGTAAAACATCATTGCCAAGCACTAAGAACAACTAACATTCCAAGGCACCACGTTCTCAGTGACCGTTGACCGTTTGGCCGCAAGTAATAGAATGCTTATACACAATAAATCTTTGTAAATAGCCGTATTTGTCTAATTCTAAATAGTTGAATCAGGTGGCACTATAAAAAGACAAATTGTACTGAATTTTCGACAAGCTTTCGCAATGCTGTGCTTCATCAGGTCAAAGTGTCAGTCTTTATATAGTGCTATGATTCATTAAATAAGTCGCAAAATTTGACAAAACATTTCTTAACTGTTTTCAAGAACCGAAGGCCTAAAACGTTTTTGCTAAATTTCTATTCCCCCTGCTGGTCTTGCAACGTAATTTGTCCGTAAACTTGCAAACGATCTGTTTGCTTGTTATATTCGAAACCCTTAAAAATAGCAAGTAAAAAATGACATAATGAATATAAAAATAAGTTTGCAAAGAAAGGCGTTGATCGGTGTTTTCATGAATAAAAAAGAAGCCTCTTTTTTCGGGATAGCTTTACGTGATTCGGTTGCGTAATATTAAAAGTAAATATACTAATGTTGGGTTGGTTTAAAGCTCTTGACAAGCAGGCACTGTTTAACCTTAACTTTTATCCTTGCCAGGTTGCCAGAAGCCTTGGAGTCGAGCGCAACAAAATAGTTGCGAGGGTGAAGCGACTTGGAGGTGGATTCGGTGGGAAGGAGACTCGTTTCTGGATTGTTGCTTGTCCTGTGGCCGTGGCTGCGCAAAAGTAAGTACATTATGTCTCTGAATGTTGCACTGAATATGTGGTAATAGAAATCACCTTGACCCTTGCAAGATAAATGTCGACCTTAATTCGTGATCAGTAACAGTTCAAAATACTCTAACACATCTAGCAATTCGTACTGACTAAGCCTTTGTTGGCGAAATATATATATATATATATATCTTTTACATCTGTTAATTGTTTCTGACCTAAGTTGTAAGCTGTGCTAGAGTATTTTGAACAGTCTCTGCATGTTAACTGTTCAGTTTATGTGTTGTAGAATCTCGTGTCCATGTTCATGCTGTGTTTCTATGTGTCATGTTTCTTGACGACACACACAAAAAAATTTGACGAGGTAGATCTATTTCAATGCCCTATTTCAGTGTGTCCCTGTGTTTTCGGTGTGTATTATGTTTGTATATCTTGGTTTTTGACGTGGTCTGTCAACGTTCCTTTTTGTATTTATTGTTTATCTATACCAGCGGCTCCCGAACTTTTATAAAAATTTTGCCTTTGCAATTATTTTGATATTTCGCGGCCCTATAAAAGTCCAAGGTTCAGTTGACCAACTTCTCTTGTAGTACACTAGTGCAGTCATGATTCTTTCTAATGTAACACTTTCTAACTAATGCGAACGATTCACCGATAGCAGGTAGTTTAGCCTAATAGATGCTTCATGATGTCACCAGAGACATCAACAAACACGCTATTATCGAATAATAAAACATAGCTAAAGACTAATAATGTTTTTAACATAGTCTAATTCTGATGTTTAAAAACATTCGCTAATGACTATTGTTTAAAAATTAAAAAAGACTAACTCTCCTTGCGGACCCTCTAAAACTGTTTTGCGGACCCCAGTTGGTCCGCGGACCCCAGTTTGGGAACCACTGATCTATACGTATCTATATAGGTGCGTAAATATATCTCTATGATTGTGTAAGTTTATCTCTTTCATACTTTAAATTTAAAAATGTTGTGTTCCTTATATCTCTTTATTTTCATGAAACTGTGTGTTTCAGGTTCCCACGTTTTAATCTGTCTAAAAGTGTGTAAGGTCGTTATGTAGTAAAGAATTTTCCAGTGTTGTAATGACGTCATTGACTTGACTTAAGTCATTTGGAAAGTGTGACTTGACTTGACTTGACTTAAGTCTTTTGGACAAATGAATTGCAATGAAATGAGTGTTTTGTTAAGCATGTTTCATTATAAAATTGGGTTGTCTGTCTTAAGGTTTCCAGATAAAACAATTTGCTTGCTAGGATATGTATATTGCGTTTTGTGTTATTTTTCATTCGAGTTACTGCTCATAATCGGACTAGTGTACCAATTCAAGGACTTGACTAAAGAAATTGCCCTAATTATGACTTGGCTTGATATTTATTCCAAATGATTTGAATGGGACTTGAGTCATTTCAAAATGACTTGTTTACAACACTGGTATCTTCTATGTGTCTTTTTTAAAACTTTAGCCCACATGTCTATGTTTGTCCGGGCAAGCATGACTTAAACATTATGCCTTACGATAATTAATAAGTTTTATTCGAAATCTTCAGTCTTCCTAAATGAGATTTTTTTCTAATGATTGCAGTTTTATTTGTTATTCCATCTTTAATTTTTACCTGCATCGAGAAAATGATTCTTCCTAGTGTTAAGGAAAGTTCAAAATGATAAACAAGCGTAATTTTCATCCAGATGCGGTCGTCCTGTTCGTTGCATGCTATCGCGAAAGGAAGACATGACCATGACTGGAGGACGACATCCTTTCTACGCAAAGTACAAGGTGAGGTAAATATTTTCCAATTTACGAGGTTGGCTCTGAGGAAAACGCCAACAGTTAGTAATCAACCATATTTATTGCGGCCTAAACAACTTATTACTTTAAGCGCAGAAATCAAGGGTGAAATATTTTTACTGGTTGTTTCAACCGATTAATTCTTTTTATAGATTACCTTAATAACTGTGTAACTACGAATGTGTCTTGGCATTGAGCCAATAGGCAAAGCACAATTGTTTTTGGTCCATATGTCTTCTGTAATAACCCATAATAACTACCTTAGAATTAAGCTGGAATATTTTGCAAAGTAAAAAAATAATAAATTCCATTTGCATGATAATTAATGTTTACTCCAGGTTGGTTTTATGAATGACGGAAGGGTAAAGTCCCTTCTTCTTGAGCTGTACAGCAATGGCGGACACACGGCTGATCTTTCAATTGGAGTTCTTCTGAAATCGGTTATAGGATCTGACAGCTGCTACAAGTAGGAGTGTACGATAATATAGGATCGGAGCCGATACCCGATACCAAGTCGCAGTATCGCTACTTGTGTGGTGTCGGTGCCGATTCGATCGATGTCCGACAATAAAAATACTGATGCAAAGGTATAGTATCGGTACTCGTCCGATACTAGGTTGGTATCGGTGCCGATCCGATACTAAACTATATATATAACTTCGTTTGTTATTTGCGACCCATCGCAGTGATCATATACTTACTCAAGCCAGGTCATTGACTTGAGCCATTACAACACTGGGTATCGGTTTGCGCGTTTAAATTAAATTTCATTGCACTCTCAACCTATTAGTTGCCGATACCGGTTGTATCAAATTTCGGTCAGTATGCAAACTAGCATATATTTGCACATTTATTTATCAGCATTGGTCAACGCAGTTAACCATGTTCAGAATTTTATGCCTGCAACAAAAGTGTGTTTCTTGTTGATATCATGTCGTTATTAAAATTTTAAAGAGTAAATTTGATATTTCTGCCCATTTTTTAGCATCCCTAACGCAAGGATAGTTGGAAAGGTTTGCCGAACCAACATTGCTTCAAACACAGCGTTTCGTGGCTTCGGGGGTCCGCAAGGAATGTTTGTGGCAGAAAGTTGGATGGCGCACATCGCACAAGCACTTCACGTCGAGCCTGAGAAGGTAGGACTGTCGTTTTTATCAAATCTTTATCGGTTTTTAAAGGTAATTTAGTTTATTTAATATTGGTAATACTACACCTGGTGCCGTCGTAAATGCCCTTGCTTAAACCAGGTAATAAGTTTTTTTGTTCGGGGTGGTGATCTTTAAATGAGAAATATCAAATATTATGCAGTGAGCAACTATGTGGTTGTGTTAACAGCTTGCTTTGTGAAGCCTTCGTAGCTAAGTCGGTAGAAGCTTGGTACAGGTTTCATAAAACCGAAAATAAACCTGGTTTAGGGCCAAACTTTTTAGTCAAGTATGTTTGTGTTCTTCTGAGAAATAGTCACTAAATAACCAATTTCTATATATTTTGCGATCAAATAAATCTCTTTTGACGTTGAATGCATTTCTAAGTTGAACCATAATGTCTTGGCATTTTCGAAGTTCAAAAAAACCCAGATTTTCTTTAAATTTACAAGTTATCTTTCAAGTTACCTCAGGAACATTTTCCTAAAACGTTTACCTCTAATTAAGACGATAAATATTTACCATAACATTTCTTTTGTTGTTCGGCAATTTTATCAGGTGAGGGAGGTTAACTTGTATCGGAACGGCGATTTCACTCCCTACGGGCATCGCATCGAAACCAACAATGGACGAAGATGCTGGGAGGAATGCTTGGAAAAGTCGAACTTCCATCAAAGAAAGTTGGCCGTGGAAGAATTCAACAAAAACAACAGGTTCGTTGAACAGCCAATGCTGCAAACTTAAGTGGTACTTTAGGCTGGTTTGACATTTGTTTTTCGCAAATGTTGCTCGTGTTGAAAAAATGTGTTATGCTTAATATAAAACGAGGTTTTTGCAGATTAGTGTTTTTTGTTGAATTTAGTATGAAAGAGTAAGTTTAATGAAGCCATGCTGTTAATATACGTTTAATTGAATTGTCTATTTCCAGTGCAACTTTTGCTGAAAATCTCACTTAGGATCTACTATAGTATAAAATGATATGTTTCACTGTGTATTAGGTAGGCTTATTCATTTAACTGTTTTCAAACTCTGGGTGCCAACTGTATTCTCGAAGCCCCTTTTGAAAAACGTCAGCGCTCTCATACTACGAGAATTCATTCTTCGTTGTAAAGGCAATAAGGAATTGATATTCCCTTAATATTACTATGGATATCGGGTCAAAAAACGCATGGAATTTTTAAGCCTTTAACACAGTGGTTCCCGGCTTTAGGGTCGCGAACCCAAAGCTGGTCGCAAGAGGTTGTCTGGGAGGTCGCCATGTACTATTTGCTGAACAAAAATTACCCCAAAAAACACAAGCATAAACTAAAAGAGGCTAACGGCAGTAAACCAGTCGTGTTCATGACGTCTCTATTACTTTTTTATTCAATGGCTAAAGCTGTCTAATGATCTTGACTAATATAAATAAAAATGGTAGTTAAAGACCCGTATGTGCTATTCAAAATAATTTATGAAAATTTTCCTCCACTTGAACAATTTTGTTTTTAAGAAAAAAAACATTCAGAGAAAAACGAACAAAAATATTAAAACGTACATAAAACAACACTAAACGCCTTTCTTCTTTGGAATAAAGAAGTCGTTACGAGCCACAGAAACAGTAACTTTAGTTACTTGTGGCTGCTTTTTGTGTGAAATCCAAATACTCTTGCCAAGTTTTTAAACAACCGGTCGATCGAGGTATGCGAAAAGACTGTTAACTAACACCAAGATTAGGCGTTCTTGTTCTTGGACATGTGCGTTTAGTTTGCTTGGTCATTCATTTAGTGACGTCATAATCCAGGTGGCGAAAGCGCGGAATCGCGATCATTGCGACAAAGTTCGCGATCGGTTTTCCCGTTTTGAAATCGCAAGCTGGAGCGTTGGTGAACATCTACAGCGACGGCTCGGTGTACCTCACCCACGGCGGCACCGAGATGGGACAGGGACTACACACCAAGATGACACAGGTTTGAGATATGAACATGACTAGAAAAGGACTTGGCCGAAAATACTTAATCCTAAAACTACAAAACTATAGGTAAAGAGAGTTTTTTTAATTAATTATTGGCGGTGGCACCAAGGTAGGGCAGGGACTACATACTAAGATAACACAGGTATGAACTAATGACATGACTGCAAAAGGACTCGAGCAAAACAACTTAACATACCAACATGACGCAGCCTTGAAGATGGAGGGCAAGACTGCGGGAATGTGACCATCAAACTACAAATGTTTAGGTACAAAGAGGTTGCCTAATATGGTTTTAATGGTAGAGCTAAGATGGGATCTAGACCACACACCAAGATTAGGATTAAACGACATGACTGTAGAAGGACCAGATTCTAAAACTACAACGGTGAAGTGGCAGTTGAACTACAATAGACAGTATACTATACAATAATGTCACCCAGTTTGGACATAACAGAAATTCCACTGTAGAAGGACATTCTAATTGACGAGATAAGGGAAAACCTTGCGCTTAACTGGTTTATGACAGCACTAATAAACTGGATTCGTGACTGGTCACCAAAGAATACATAGTTTTAAAATATGAGGATCATACTGCGAAAGGACTTCAGTCTAAAACTACAAAACTATACGAATGATTAATTTTAAAATAAATATTTTTCACTATTAGGATATATTATTTTTGCAATGTCTTCACTTCTTAAGCATCATTTTCACTAAATGTTTTTGGTTCTTGGTTTCAGATAGCAGGCCGATGCTTTGGAATCCCAGTTTCTCGCATTTACATTTCCGAGACAAGTACCAACACTGTTCCAAATACAAGCGCTACAGCTGCCAGTCTTGGATCAGATCTGAACGGAATGGCCATTAAGGTACATTTTTGAGATTCGGTAACAGTTTTTAAAACACATAAAATCAATGTTTTTTTAACTGTATTATTGCACCCGAAGTCAAAACTGGGGTTATTTTGGATCCTTTCTTTGACTAAGATGTACAAATTTGTATTAAAAATAGTTAATACATTACATTTTTTCCCTTGTTTAATACTTCAAAAGACCTATATGTCAAGCTAAAAAAACATTTGTATACTATGACGTCTCAATTAAAAAAAACATTTGTATACTATGACGTCTCAATTAAAAAAAACATTTGTATACTATGACGTCTCAATTAAAAAAACATTTGTATACTATGACGTCTCAATTAAAAAAAACATTTGTATACTATGACGTCTTAATTAAAAAAACATTTGTATACTATGACGTCTCAATTAAAAAAAACATTTTTATACTATGACGTCTCAATTAAAAAAACATTTGTATACTATGACGTCTCAATTAAAAAAAACATTTGTAGACTATGACGTCTCAATTAAAAAAAACATTTGTATATGACGTCTCAATTAAAAAAAACATTTGTATACTATGACGTCTCAATTAAAAAAAACATTTGTATACTATGACGTCTCAATTAAAAAAAACATTTGTATACTATGACGTCTCAATTAAAAAAAACGTTTGTATACTATGACGTCTCAATTAAAAAAATTTGCTACAGCATTTATTTTGCCCACTGTGTATATTAAGTTGAGCAAATCATTTAAAAAACTTATTGTTTAAAATGCAATCAACGACATAAATTATACGAACCATTGCTTTATCATTTATATGCTGTTAATGTTCCCGTTGTACTTATATCAGGACGCGTGCGAGAAGATAATGCAAAGGCTCGTTCCGTTGCGAGATCAGTTCCCAGACTTTACGTGGAACCAACTCATCGCGAAAGCTTACGTGAGCCGCATCAGTCTCTCAGCAACTGGATTCTACAAGTAAAAAATATGGTTTTGCGACATATATCTTTGGACATTATAGTTTTGTGAGTTCTTTTCAACCGATTTGTTTTTCAGTGTCTTGGAAACCGGATTTTACAAGTAACAACCTATAAGATAAATTGCACACTGCTTACTAAAGATTATAATTTATGATTCGCAAAGAAACATTAACTTTTGAAAGGAAAACATAACTTTTTTACACGTAGATGAACTCTTTAATTATTATTGACGCCAATCCTAACGGATAAACAGAAACGTTGGATATGCCATATGTTTTTAAAGTAGTAGATTAACATTAAAACTTGCCTTCATACTTTTGTAAAGCAAATACTGCGTTAAGAGTCTTTATGCTTGCAATATGTAAAACAAACATGTGCGTTACTTGTTTCTTATTAAGGCTACCCACGATCGTCGAGTAACTTAAAAAATTAGCTTTAAGAAAAGTTCGTGTTCAGCTCTCACAGAATTTTGGTTGTTTCAGAAAAATAATAAAATCAGCAAAAAGCGAACGGTCGACTTGGCAATTTTCAAATTCACGTACAACGTAACTTTTAAGTCATCCTTACGATATTATTGCCTCTTCAGAGTCACAAAATCTTGAGCAGAATTGTAAATGTAGTACACTCTACCAAAGTGTGCAAAGCTCTATAGAAATGCAAAATTGTTGCTTTTGCAGGAATTGAACAACAAGTTCGTTGAATTTTGTAAGGAAACAGTTTTTATCTTTTCAGAGTTCCCAACATCGAGCACACTTGGGATGTCGCAAAGGGCAAGGTTGAAGGAAGAATAATCAGCTACTTCACGTACGGAGCCGCTGTTAGCCAAGTCGAGGTCGACTCGCTCACTGGCGATCACGTGATCGTGCAGACCGACATCGTCATGGACTTTGGCAAGAGCTTGAACCCGGCCATCGACATCGGACAGGTGGGAAAGATATTAGGCAGTTTTGTCCGGATTAAATGACTGAATTCCGAGTCAAAACACTAAAAATATAAAGTAAGTCAAGTCGCAGTCAATAGTTGCCCAAGTCAAGTTATTGACATAAAAGTCAACCATTAAACCGTTAAAATTGCTAAGCTTTTTTGAAAATATATAAAACAGTTTTGTAAACAAGTCATTTTTATGTGACGTAAGTGCAAGCCAAGTCAAGTCCCAGTCCAAGTCATCAGTTGTCCAAGTCAAGTCCTTGACAAAAAAAATAAAACTTTTAAACAATTAAAATGGGTAACTCGTTCTAATATGAGCAATAACTGAACTAAAAAAAAATGCAAGTAATTTGTTTTATGTGCAACAAATTTGGATAAATAAATCACTTTTATTTTATTTTATTTTTTATTATTTTTGAAAAATATTGAATAAACAAAACTTCATTTTATCCCAAGTCATTTAACACAATAATAGAAGTGTAGTGGAGTCATTTCAACACTTAAGTCCATCAAATCTAGTCATTTTGGTTAAACTACGTAAATGAAAGTCGTGAATGAAGTTTACTTAATTCAATCATGGACTTAATTTAGTACAAAACAGGATAATAATATAACACATGACATAGTGGTGCTACCATTTAAAAAAATAATTATCAAATTAGAAAAAAACTCTTTTTACATATTGCTTTACTCATTTCCAGGTTGAGACTCCCATAATGAACATGATACCGTTTGGGGCTACATGTTATTATCTTGTTGCTCGCGGGCCACACCCAGTAGGCTACAGGGGTGCTAAAAAAGCATAAATAGTTCGACACTAAATAATTTCAATGGCCTAAAACTTAGAAACATTTTTTGTTTATCGATCACTTATCGGTAATTCATTCCTCTAATTTTAAATAGTAACAACTTGGTAAACAGTAAAGTAAATGTTCAGCAGGTCAAACCATGATGTAGTATATAGACCCAAAGGCCTGCAATTTTAACACCTATATGAAAAGCTTTCATAAACAGGTCTCTCACTAAACCTAGTAACGAAATATAAAGCTGTAAATTTACGAGATATTCAACAATGAAGTGGCATTTTGTGCGTGTTTGTTTTGAAAGAGTTGATTGAGTAGCGTAGCTTTTAAGAAGACAGTTTTATAAAAATTAAAAAACTTCATTTAAAAACTGGATCACATAACTAAAAAAAGCAATTGTGATTAGATCATAGGATTAACATGTTTCACTCCTATAATAACATCAACATTTTCTAAGTACCGAAATAACAACAAACTGTATTTTTTGCGTTGGTTTTTACTTATAAACGAGTCTGTAGTTTCCACCATTGAAAGTCAAACAGATTTATTTCTTCGGAAAAAAAGTTTCCGAACTCAGATCGAGGGCGCCTTCACACAAGGCTACGGTTTGTTCACTATGGAGCAGCCCTTGCAAACTAGGTCATACCGGGACCGCCACTCCACCAACTGCATTACACAGGCTTAATCACTGCTGAAGCCTGAACCTACAGGATTAAGTAACACCATCATGGTTAAACGTTACCCTGGTTTAATGAAAGATACGCGCACAAATGTGTTAAACAATGGTGATCTAGACCTTCTAAAGCTGCTTTTTGATCAATTATGATTTCCGTATGGTTGTTTCTCGACTTGCTCCCCTCTGAGCCAGTGTATCTCAGTTGGTAGTGCGACGAACTTAGTACATTTGTTTTTAGATCGAAGGCGCCTTCACACAAGGCTACGGTTTGTTCACAATAGAGCAGCCCTTGCACACCCCTAGTGGCCACCCGCTCACCACTGGACCTGGGGCTTACAAGATTCCCGGCTTCGGGGATTGCCCCAAACAGTTCAACGTTCACCTGCTGAGAGATTCGTCGAACCCTCACGCTATTTACTCGTCAAAGGTAAAAATCCCTATAATTCCCAGTATAACAGTGCTTAATGCTTTACACCAGTGGTGGGCAAGGGTCGCATAAGAGACACAAAAATTCTTGGATGGCCGGATGAAAAAGAAGATATAAAATACACTTCATGTAAAGTGTTATTCATTTAAAAAGATAGCTGTAGATATTTTATTTTTGACAAGCTGGTAAGAGTATAGGACTAAATGAGGATGCCTTGCGTGTATAATTCATTCAATAAAATTTTCAAAAATTACAAAAAAAAAACACAGGCATATTTCTTGGAAAAAAGACAGTAAGCCGCGGGCCGGATTAAATTGCTTTGCGAACTGGATTTGCCCAGGTCTGCTTTACACACTGCATCTGCCTCTTTGATAACTTACTTATTATTTTGAAATTCTTAATCTATCTTATATCTTAAAACATATATGATTTTTCTCACAATAGTCTATTCCAGAATAGTAAGTGTCATTATTATAACTAATACAGCATTTAAAAATTACTTCAAAAAAACATTGTGCTCTTTCTATTTACCAATGCTTTACTCACTTCTTCTTTCATGGCTGTAATATTGAAAACATTACCAATAGTTCATACAAAGGTAATAAAATGCATCTTAACCCAAAATGCTATATCTATGTGTCGGTATTTTTTTATAATATATATTTTTTTTGTCGGTTTTCATTTTTGTGCAGTACTCATATAACTGGTTGTGGTGTTTAATACAGGGATATAATTGACGTAATGTTTTTAAGCTTGCATTAGTCACACTACGATTTTTATTCGATAATACTATTTGTTCAATATAGGCATGTCACCAAAATGTTTGAACAGTTTAAAAATTTTTCTTACATGTTTCAATACAGGGAGTTGGCGAGCCTCCGTTTTTTCTGGCCAGTTCGGTTTTCTTCGCGATCCGAGACGCGGTCGCGGCCGCTCGGAAGGATTCGGGATTGTTCGGGAACTTTCGCTTCGACAGCCCGGCCACTGCCGAACGGATCAGAATGGCTTGCGGCGATCAGTTCACAAAACAGGTTTGGAAATTATATAGTTTTGTGAAAATTTGGACTCATAATGAATAAGTTAATCCTATCAAAGTCTTGCAGTATTTTCAACTTTGATGTGTTTTAGTGCCGCTAAGAAATTATGGTATGCAAAGGATTTTTTTTTTCAAAAATATTTGGGCACCACAAAGGATTTTTTCTGAAAAAATTTTTTTTCCTCAAATTTTTTTTTTCTGAAAAAATCCACCAGTTTACATAATGTACATCATGCCAGACTTTTTATAAGCCATTGTTTGCATCCAGTTCGAACATACATTCCCCTTTAAAAGGGATCAGTAGATTGTATGCAGCAACGTAAATGCACAAGGTGCATATTCTGATATAGCCCTTCTTAAGTCGTACTGAACAACTCTACCGACACACTTTGTACAGTACACATGATGCCTTCGTAAAGCCTTAGCGCAATAAGTCGATTTATTCAGGGTTTTCGGACAAGAAAAACAACTGGCCTTCGGTGAGGTTCGAACTCACGACCTTCGACTAGAATCTGGACATTCACTCTACCGGCCCACAAAATATACACATTGTGAAAATCAAAGTGTCACATAAACTGAAGATGATACAAGTTCGTATCGAAACGTCTTAATCAAGTTTATGTGATCTACTCGACCTTTTTAGCTTAGCAAGTTACTATCAATGTTTCAGTTATTTTCATAGACCAGGGTTTTTTTAAGGTTTGGTTTGGGTGACCGCTTGAGTAGTTTTAAGAGACCGAAAATGTTTCATTTAAATACCAAAAAATAGCCATATTTGCTTAAACGAATTATTTATTATTTTTTGGGAAACCGCTGGAGAAATTTTCGGTCCCCCAAAACACCTTAAAAAACAACTGTTCATAGATATTCGTTATCTTCTCATTATTACAAATAGGCAGTGGAATTTACGCTAAACTTCAAAGAGTAATTTATTTGTTCAGCATCGGCGCCACGCAAGTGAAGAAGCTGACGCTAAACTTACTTCCTGGTCCATCAGCGCTTAGTTTTAACTTAATTTGCAACTTTAAACGTGTAATTTAAACCAATCCTAGTTTTAATTAAAATCCAACAGTACTATATTACTTTGTATCATAATGGTTGTAAGTTGTAACATTTTGTGAACGTTTAGAATATTTCTTCAAACATTTTCGAAGTTTTGAAAATGTTGAACAATTTTTTATTCATTTTTAACATCGAACAAACAAACTATTAATCAACACGTTTGCTTTGCACAGAATGTACACTGCGCTGTGAAAACTATTTGTAATTAAAAATCTTGTAATCTACCACACAGTTCTTCTTCATATTCAATCATGACACTGCAGCAATTAGTCCACAAAGCTTTTGGTATTCCGTTGCATGCTGTAATTCATTTAAAGTGGTTAATGTTCACATCTTTATCACGGATAAAATGAAATAAGAATAAAATCAAACAAACTTAAAAACTAATTAAAGCTTTTAAGTACGAAAATCTTGTACAAATACGATGAATGATATTGCGCACAAGTAAAATAATAATTAAAGTTTGAAAGGATGTACGAAAATCTTGTACAACTAATTGCTAGTAAATACTGCGAATAATGTTGCGCACAGTTGAGATAATTGAAACAAAAATACAGTTTTTAAAAATTCAATTCGACCTGAACATAAAAAATTAATAATAAAATGTTTTTAAAACAACAAAAGAAACAACTGGCTATAAATTAAAATTCAGCCTTAAATTAAGAGCAACAAAATCTAATAATTAAACAGTCCTTTTATAATATTTATGTTCAATTGCGAAATGTAATTAATACTACAAGGAGGCAGGTTGACATCATATTTAAATACAAAACGTTAGTTGGTAGGGATTTTGCAAAGTAACGTATAGCAAATGACTTGATTATAACCTTGTTAAAAGTTTAACGGAGTTTCAGATGCATTATAATGATGATTATTAATAATTATTAGCCATATGCAATGCATGTGCTAGCTTGGGAAGCAATGTAAAACTTCATTCAGTGCCATAGAATCCTAAAAAATGGCGTATAGGCTCAAACTGGAATGTACAACCGTGATTCTCCACGAAGACTTACAAAATATTCTCCAATATAAGCAGAATGGAGTATTTGGTACTAAATTGCGATACGGTCATGGTTTCTAGCTTATAGGGACAGTGTAAATTCCTCTTGTATCACAAACTAAACTTAGAAAATAGTTGGCCAATATAATTTACAATTTTGAAGAATAAGTAACATTTTTATCACATCTTAACAGAGTTTTAGGCACTTAACGACCAAGATTTCAGTTTAGAATCTTCTTCTTCAGTTGCATGACGACGATGCTGACAAAAACAACATACTGGTTAAAAAAAGTTAAAAATCAAATTGCAGGTCGACTTCTATGTGAAATTATTTAAAAAATTTCAAGGCTGGATTAAACACTACCTTAAAAAACTTTTTTATAATTGAGCTCAATGAAGAAGAGCAGTTAAACCGAAAAGTGCAAATCTCTTTTTAAAATCCTAAAAAGTTACAAAAAAAGCTGAAGAATCTTTCTAGGCTGTAAAGCTAGAACGTTTATCACGCACTAATCTGGCATTGGATAAGCACCGATACTTCCTAGTTATCAGATAAGCAAATGACGTGACTTGACTTAGTATTTTGCCAAAGACTGAGTTAAAATGAAGTGTTTTTAGTAGGCATTTTTTATGAAAATTGGAATATATGTATCTTAACTTATCTAGATAAAACAATTGTTATGTTTTTATACTCCTGCTCGTAATCCAGCAAGTTTACCAATTTTGCTAGTTCAACGTTTAATTTTTATGACATTGAATGGACTTGGAATTGACTTGCTATCATTATGACTTGACTGGGACTTGACTTGTGATTAATTGGCAGACTTGACTTTAACGTCAGACGAATGACTTGACTGGTACTTCAGTCATATCAAAATGACTTGTTTGCAACACTGGTGTTCTCATTTTACCACGATGTTAGGTTTTAGCTTCGATCCGACAGTACAAAGCAACTCCAAACTACCTGTTTTGTGAACTGATCGCCGCAAGCCATTCTGATCCGTTCGGCAGTGGCCGGGCTGTCGAAGCGAAAGTTCCCGAACAATCCCGAATCCTTCCGAGCGGCCGCGACCGCGTCTCGGATCGCGAAGAAAACCGAACTCGCCAGAAATAACGGAGGCTCGCCAACTGCCTGAAAAGTGGAAAAGGCACAGCATTAAACTTTGTATTAACGTAGTATACTAAGATTTGGCAAAGCAACTTTGGAAATTTCATTTTCACAGGAAAATATCAACTGAATAGGTGGTTACACTTTTTCAACGGTGTTTGACAACTTTTACAAAATCAATATTATACATTTAAAATTACAGCTTTCCCACCTTAAGATAGGTTACAGCAGGGGTTCTTAAACTGGGCTCCGTGAACTAGTTTTAGGGGGTCCATGAAACCCAATTGAAATATTAGTGTATAATCAAGAAGTAATATATTTATAAAAAAAATAAAATAAAAACGGCTTTGTACTGATGCATACGGCTCCGTTTCACTTCACATTCACATTTTTCGACCGAAATCAGCAGATTTATAAAATCTATTTGCATTGTGACGTAAACTTAGGACGTCGTTTTTAAAATTTTTGCCTACCGTGGTTCACTCAAGACAAAAAAAATGTTTAGAGGTCCACGGTTAAAAAAGATTAAGAACCCCTGGGTTATAGGGTCACCAAATGTTTTTTATATGGATTACTAGAAGGCCTGTCGATCGCGGCGGGAAATAAAATTTTGTGTCAAACTTTATTAATCGTTTTTTTGTTAACGAAGGAAACGCAACAAAATTGCGGTAAGCTTTGATCAAATATTGTTCAGTTTAAAGCAGGGCTGCGGAGTCGGTTTGTTTTTTCTGGAGTCGGACTCGGGGCATCGAGTAAGACCTTGTAAAACTACCAGAGTCCCGAGTCCGAACTGCGCATGCTCAGTAAAACGGCCGCCAAATGGAAATTGTAAAGCCGTATAGCATTGGTGGAATATTTTCCAACCATGTATTGTGAGTGAAAAATGAATTATACGACACCCATATGAGTGGATTGCTGAATATCCATGTTATGTTAGTTGGGTAAATTGGTTAAATACAGGCTGTAGAGTCAGGGCCGGCCTCGGGACTCAAAATCGCACATTTGACCGGAGTCGGACTCGGGTTATTTTTAACCGATCCGCAGCCCTGGTTTAAAGCTTCATCAAAATTTAGTTGGAAATCAACAACTTTACCACTTAGCCTACATAGCAAAACCAAGATCAGATAACGAGGAACATACAAGATACAACTACTCAAATATCACATAAAAAATGTTAATCCTAATTTACCTTTGACGAGTAAATAGCGTGAGGGTTCGACGAATCTCTCAGCAGGTGAACGTTGAACTGTTTTGGGCAATCCCCGAAGCCGGGAATCTTGTAAGCCCCAGGTCCAGTGGTGAGCGGGTGGCCACTAGGGGTGTGCAAGGGCTGCTCTATCGTGAACAAACCGTAGCCTTGTGTGAAGGCGCCTTCGATCTAAAACAAATGTACTAAGTTTGTTAAAAGTAAAACTCAAAAGAAAAAGAGAGCCACGTTTGTCTTATTTTTTTTTTTGCAAATCAACATTAAAAATAAAGAATATGCTATGTATTTTATTAAAACCATATAATGCGTTATTTGTTAGTAAACTCTCTTAAATGCGCTTTATATATTTAATTTGTTGCAACATTCCCTTTTTTGTTTTCTAAAAATAAGTATTATAAATTAATTCTATATACATTTCGATTTACTTGTTTAAACCAAGTGAAAACGTTTTAAATCAGGGTGATACACCGAAAGCCATCGCAGACTCACCGAATCTGTCGATCAATGATGCAAGCAGGACAGGCTAGAAAAACAACTAGCCTGCAGTGAGGTTAAAAAGCAGCTTTAGAAGGACTAGATCACCATTGTTTAACACATTTGTGCGCGTATCTTTCATTAAACCAGGGTAAATTTAACCTTGATGATGCTACTTTATCCTGTAGGTTCAGGCTTCAGCAGTGATTGAGCCTGTGTAATGCAGTTGGCGGAGTGACGGTCTCGGTATAACCTAGTTTGTGAGTTCAAAGCTCACCGCAGGCTATAGGTTTACGAAGGGATGCAGCAGGCAACGGTGCTCTAGTTAGGATGTTTAAATGGTGTAAAAAGTGAGCCGGAGTATATCTAACTTTTAGAGGAACTGTCACAATATGGCGCGATCATTCGAACAAAAAAAGTTGTCTTGCGGAATTGGTTCAAATTTTTTGCTAGCATGATATTTGTGAAGCACTACGAAGAGTCTTTCTAAGATATTTTACGTTATCCTTGCTTAATTTTTCTTCGAAAATTGATGATTGTAACGGAGGTCAAATTGGTAATATTGTGATGAATCCAGGATAACAGAAAAAAAATCTATGCACACATTTCCTAACTCGAGTTTTTTCTTAAATTGTTTTGTGTGTTTTTTCTTGTATTGTTTTGTGTGTTTTTGAATATATTGTACTATGAGAGTTCGGTGTCATTCACCATAAAGAAGGCGATTTGAATAGGTTGGCGAAACGTTGGTTAAAATTTCCAGAGGAGTCGCTTTTGAATTATTATTAACATGTCTGGTAGCAACAGTTTATATGTTTCCTAACATGTTGCACTCGTAATATTAAAGATGTGTTTTTTAGATAAACAAGAGCTTGCAACCAGCTGACAAAGTTTTTTTGAAGACTGGTTTGATCCAGCATAGCCTACCTCTTTCGTAATTGAATTGCTCAACTATATAATTATTCACAGGAAAGTAGCAGGCATACCCCATACAGCTCTGCCTTTGTGGGACAGTCTTTTAATTTGCTCTGAACAAAGTCATAAAGGACGTTAAATTTCCCCACAAAGGTATAGGATTATCTTGATAGCTTTGGTCGCTACAAAGTAGTTCAAAGCGTGAATTTTCTCCCAGAATATTAAATTTCATCTCGACATCATCCCACCTGTCCGATGTCGATGGCCGGGTTCAAGCTCTTGCCCAAGTCCATGACGATGTCGGTCTGCACGATCACGTGATCGCCAGTGAGCGAGTCGATCTCGACTTGGCTAACAGCGGCTCCGTACGTGAAGTAGCTGATGATCCTTCCCTCAACCTTGCCTGTTTTCAAATCCCAAGTGTGCTCGATGTTGGGAACTCTATAGTTTAACGTTGCTTTGATTAAAGATGCCCAATTCCTTAAAGCTTAAATTATTGGTCTACTGTGAGGTAGACTGCAAAACCCCTAAAATTGTTTCGTAAAAATCAGAAACTTTTGTTCTAGTTAAATTGCGGGCTAGTAGAATAATATTAAAAAAAACTGTTGATTAACAAATACATACAGAAGCAAAACTGTTAAGCCATTGTTCAATTTGTAATCTTTGGATAACAAAAAAAACGCCAAGTGAACCTCACTATATTTGCTACAGTTTCTTTTAATCCTAACTAATATACATAAACACTAGTAAAAAAAATTCAGAAACATTTTAAACGTTGTTTTGGCTGCTCGATAGTTTCCTAAATGAATCCCAAAACAAAAAACACTTCCATATCACTTTTCTCGGGTTTGTAGAATAGGCAGTGTACAGTTTATCTTGTACATATATTGTTACTTGTAGAATCCAGTTGCTGAGAGACTGATGCGGCTCACATAAGCTTTCGCGATGAGTTGGTTCCACGTAAAGTCCGGGAACTCATCTCGCAACGGAGCAAGCCTTTGCATTATCTTTTCGCACGCGTCCTGTGAATAAATTAAAAAAATAAAAAGGGAAGAAAATTAAAGAGACGTCTCTGTTGTACACTTTAATATTTTTGTAATATTTTACGCGGTATCGTAGATGTTTATTAAATTGTTTCCGCCCGAGCCTGCTTATTTAGTTGATAGAGCAATTGTTCTTAATATGAACTGAGATTATGAGTTGCACCCGATCACATTCAGTTCTAAGCAAAAAGGTCTACGACAATTAGTGCATCCAAAGGATAAAAGTCTGACATTTAGACTTTGAGGTCCTGGCAATGCACTTATTTGGTTTAACAAATGTTCATAAGAAGTTTAAGTTTAATATTACTTGACCCACCCAAACGCTTACCAGCACTGTAAGTCAAATGTTGTGCGTTGATTTAATAATTACATAAACGCTTCAGGTCCCAATACCTCAATTTGAAACAATCCCACATACCCTGGACAGGAAACTATCTTATGCCCACCCGAGTTTGGGCTTTTTTTTCCAGCGTTCAAATAATTATCAAATTAACGCATATTATTTTGGTTAAGATTCGGGTTAACGTTTGGGTTCAGGTGGGTCAAGTGCTACTAATTCTATCCCGAATTTTTTTAACTTTTGTCGAATTTCAACGAATATTTTCAATTTATCTACGCCCGGAGTTTACCTAAAGGTCCAAATTAGTGCATTGCCAGGACCTCAAGGTCTAAAAGTCAGATTTTCTGCCTTTTGATGCCTTAATTGTTGTACACCTTTTTTCTCAGAAATGCACTAATTTCTAACTGATCGGGTGCGAAATATAACTATAATCCTGTTTTGCTTCCAGGAAAAATATGTGTGGATTGACTTATTTTAATTAATAATCAGTGTTGTAAACAAGTTATTTAGAAATGACTCAAAACCAAGTCGATTCGTTTCGAATAAACAACAAGTCAAGTCCCAGTCCAGGTCGTCGGTCGCCCAACTCAAGTCATTTTTAGAGCAAGTCAACTTCAAGTCAAGTCCTTGTCATAAAAATAAAACTTTAATCTAAAAAGATTGGAAAACGCGTATGATCATGAGCAATAACTTAAGTAAAAAGAACATAATCAAAACTTATAGCAAGTACAACGTTTTATTTGCCAATATTAGGAAAATTGCCTAATAAAAACACTCAATTTTTACCCAAGTCATTTGTCCATAAGACTTAGGGGTCAAGTCAAGTCATTTGTCCAAAAGACTTAAGTCAAGACTAGTCATTTTAATATAGTGACTTGAGAGTCATTACAACATTCCAGTGTACTAATATTTGAATTTAAAACTTTTAACTGGGATTCTAAAGAATTTCTTCTTTAAAACTCAAACTTAGAATATTTCATGATGGCAGCAATAGGTTGAACAAGGACTTTCATTAAATTCTTAGACCCAAGTACCAACCAAATATTCGTTTTACACAAATAACATTTGTGTTGCGTCGAAAAGGCTTTGCCCCCATTTTACCTTAATGGCCATTCCGTTCATGTCAGAGCTAAGACTAGCAGCAGTTGGACTTGTGTTTGGAACAGTGGAGGTGCTTGTCTCAGAAATGTGAATGCGAGAAACTGGGATTCCAAAGCATCGGCCTGCTATCTGAAACAAACAATTTTTAATTTGAAAGTAACACAAACCTATGTAACTCTGCTTTGTACCCCTCTGTTTAATGACTTGTGTCATCGTGGCGTGAAGTCTATTTCAAATCTTAGTACCATTGCTGTTAAATATATTAAGCAAGCGCCTTTTCCATTGTTTTGTAGTTTTACAATCACGTCCTTTCAATGTCGTGTTCCTAGTATTTCCAAGCCTGTGTCATGTGGCACCAGCACGCTAAAATTAACAGTCAAGAACTCTTCTAATCTCGTCGTTTTGGGATAACGTCTTTTTGCGGCGGCCGTGGCCGCCGTCATTACTATAATCGGGAAACTATCTTTTCCATTAGTTTTGTAGTTTTAGGATCAAGTCTTGTTTGGTCGAGTCGTTTTGCAAGTATGTCGTTAGTTCAAACCTGTGTCATCTTGATGTGTGGTCCCTGTGCCATCATACAATCGCCACACCTAATGTATAGGTGAACGTGTTTTCCTGTGATTTAATAGTATTAGAAGTCTGGCCTTGGCAGTCATGTCATTAATCCAAACCTGTGTCATCTTACCCTATAGTTTCTGTCCAATACCGTCACCATAACCTACTAAGCCTTTTGCAATTTTACGATTGGGTCTTTTATATCAAGTCCTTTCGCACTCATGTCCTTAGCTCAAACCTGTGTCATCTTGGTGTGTAGTCCTTGTCCCATCTCGGTGCCGCCGTGGGTGAGGTACACCGAGCCGTCGCTGAAGATGTTCACCAACGCTCCAGCTTGCGAGAGAACTATCGAGTATCCGACGTCGAACTTTGTAGGAACTGCGAATATACCGCGTTTGTGCCATCTGAAACAATACAATCTTCATATAATATCAACAGATCAACCAGTTCTGCGCTTTACAAATTTGGAAACGCGAAGTAAAGCGGAGAAAAGTGTTGCGGAAAAGAAAGTTGAACTATCAATGAAAACAGCTTTGAAAAGTAGGCAAATGTAGGCTAGAACGTTTCTCCAAAAGTCGATTCTTAGACAAAAAGTCGAAAAAGTCGATTCCTAGGTCATTGCTTTATTTACCTTTTAGTTAACCTACTTTGTTTTTATAATGTTGTAACACGAGATAATATAAATCAAATTACTTTCGCCACAACAAGGAAACCAAGCACCTATGTTTTGGCAGAGACATAGTCTTACGCCAGGCTCCGATATGGAAGTTTTGTTTGGGTAGCCAAAGAAATTACAAAATTACGTCTTACGTTACATCACAAAATTAGTCAAAATCTTCTGCACAAAGTTACATCTAAACGTGACGTCAACAAGAAGTAATCTTAAGAACACTGCAGCTTTCGTTTATTTTTATTAAAGTTTAAGTTTGGAATGGTGTTACTTGCAATACAAAAGCTACATTACAAAAGTGTTCTCGACTCGCACACAAAGCGAAAAAAAAACTTTATATTGTATTTGCCAAAACATTCATTTCAGTTGTGCAGTGCAATGAGGCGAACGACGCAAAATCCTAACCCTGATGAGTTAGCGTTTTGTTGTGTTGTGTTATTTTGATTTACTGTGCAATAAAATAAGCACCTATATTAGCTTAATGTTGACAATGAGCTGTTTTATTTGTTTAGCCTGGCAGTGCGCACGTTCGATAATATTGGATCAGGGCCGATGCCCGATGCCAATTGGTATCGTAAACGGGTAAAACGTACAAGAAAATATATGTTTTAAATTACGTTTAAAGAGGTAAAAAATACAGTTTTGGGGTGGCCAGGTCCACGTACCATATACCCTCTCCCGACCCATCTTGCCTTTTGCTAAGGTTAAAAACTTGCCAAAAATGTTCAAAACCCACCTATTTGCCTTGTTAAATTCCTGCACTTCCAGTTTTCGCTGGTGGTAGTTTGACTTTGTCAAGCACTCCTCCCAGCACTTTTGCAAGTTGTTCGTGTCTATTGGGAAGTTGTATGGCGTGAACTGGCCCTTCCTGTACATATTAATCTCCCTCACCTAAAATAGGTCGGTGAATATAAAAAAGTTTGAATATTTTGATAAGCTATAGCAACAGCAGGGCAAAGTGTTTAGCGCCCGTATAACCATAGCACTGGAAGCCTTTTACATTGCTAACGGGATTGTTCCGCTTTTTACAAACTTCATCATATTAGGGCAAATGTGGTTAAGCAAAAAAACACTAATTGAGGTAAGGAAAACTGATGACTGGTTGGACTGGAACTTAACTGGGTATTTATCAGGACTTGACGTTGGACTTAGGTTATTTTCAAAAATGACTTGTTTACAGCACGGCAACAATAAGCTTCGTCTCCGCCTTAAGCTGAAACATAGCTAGAAACCGGTTTAAGCTTTCTTCTTACAGGCCTAGTGGTGTTCTTAGCGCCACTGTAATTCACTAACCAGAGGTTCTCAAGCTTTTTGGCTTGCAACACCCTACATAAATTATAAATAGTTCGCGGCACGCTTGTTCGTATTTTTGCTAAGTTCTTCACTGTAACGTTACAATAAACAAGTAGTAAACAGCATATTAGCTGTGCAACTAGGTTGAAAAACAACTTTTTCATTTTTGGCACTTTTATAGTACACAAAAATTGTATTAAGCAGCTTACCAATAGAGCAAAAATTGGAATCCTTAAGAATTTGAACAATCTTTCGGCACCCTTAAGCTTTAAAAATGCCCCTCCCCCCCTACTTCGATGTATATTGGTATCGTTTGACAAGAACAAAAGTCTTTACCTTTTCGAGGGGAATTCCAAGTTCTTCTCCAACACGATTTATCCACGTTTCGGTCACAAACATTGCCTGGGGTCCTCCGAACCCCCTAAAAGCCGTGTTGGAAGCGATATTGGTGCGACAACAAACGCCCCTTAACCTCACGTTGGCTACACTGAAAAAAATAGGTGAAAAAGAGTTTTTTCATTTGTACAAGCAACGATTTTGACTTAGAAATGCTGGGCTTTAAAAAGATGCAGACTCGATGTTCCGCATTGTCCGGTTATTGGGTATTTCTCTGGTTTTTACGCGCCTCGTGGTTTAGAACGTGGTTTATTGTTGGTTTTCTTTCTTTTATTGTTTGTCTGGTATAAATATATGTTTTCGCCTTTAGTTGCAATACTATTGCCCTGAAGAAGATTGCCCGGATAGGTGGTCAAAACGTTGGCACTTTAATAAAATTTTGTAAAAACAATTACAAATCGACTTTGACTTTATTAGGAAAGTTGCTTTTTTTGATTATATAAAGTGCTTCAACCGGCGAATTTGCAACCGATTGGCGGACTTAATGTTTTAAACCAGGGATAACCAAACTTTTTTTTATAAAGGGGCAAGATAACTGTAAATATCAACTGTCGCGCCTTCCCTTGTTGAACGTAATTGTTTATGAAAGAAGGTTAGATGCGATAAATTTTCACCAAAATTTATACTGGTAAATGAAATTGCCGTTTAGTTTAAAAGTTCAAAAAAATTTATCTTTGTTTCGCATCCATAAAGTATCCATAACCGTATGTTAGGAATTAGGCGAGTTGTAGCCTACAAACGACAAAAGCAAAGTAACAAACATTTCAGATAAACTCGTTTGACCCAATCCATCAAAATCTACTGAGGCACCTTTAAACGTAAAGCTAAATTGGTTTATCTCTACTGTGTAGGTCAAAGCTGAATTGGCCCAGAGATTGGAATATGTCGTGGGCCGGAAGAGTTAAACCGGCGGACTGATTGGACCAGCGGATCGTAGTTTGGTTCTTGGTGCCCCCCCCGTTTTAAAGAACAAATAAACTGGATTTATTTTCAATCTATTAAGTAATATAACATTCACTTCGGAGTTTTAAGTTTTGAAATAAACTGCACTTATTACTCACTGCTATAGGAAATATCAAAGAAACCTGGACTTACTGATAACATCCGTCAGATCCGACAAGTGCTTTGCCCATCACGCTCGAGGAAAGATCGATCGAGTTTCCTCCGTTGTTGTAGAGTTCCACAATCAAGGACTTTACAGTTCCGTCGTTCATAAATCCAATCTGACCAATAAAGTTCGTATCATGAGTGCTTGAAAAGTTAAAGGTTATGTTCACTATTTTCTTATTAAAGGGATGCAAAAATGTCAAAACTTTAAACCTAAAAATCCCAAATAAACTCTCTAGTCGTAAAAACTGTAGGTGGTCTTTATGAACTTCAGCAATCAATGATCGGAGGACTTTTTGTTAAATATCATTTAATGTTTTTTTTTTTTGAAAACAGTCAATACCGCGTCAAAGATCAGCCCTAAATCTTGAAAGGCTGTTGTGGGCAAACTATAATACTGGAAGTGTTATGTACAATCTTGATATTATCCTTCTTCACCTTCATAACACTATGTTCTTTACTCTATGTCCCACATGTCATTCGGTTCCACGTAATTGAATATACCTAGGTTGATTAGATTTGTGACGTTTAAAAGCACACAAATGATCTTTACTATTTTACCTAAACCAGCACACTTAGAAATAAGAGTGTCAAGTCTTCAATATTTTGTAGAAAGTGTAACACGGGCAAAACCTTTTCTGCTACTTTAATTGAAGGTTTACCTTGTACTTTGCGTAGAAAGGATGTCGACCTCCGGTCATGGTCATGTCTTCCTTTCGCGAGAGCATGCAACGAACAGGACGACCACATCTGGATAAATGATAGTATTTACGAATATCGTTTAACCGGAGAGCTATCTGACAAATAGTTTAGTGATAGGACATCTTATATAAAACTAAGCCAACTGCCTAAAAATATTTTCAAATAAATTGCTGATGTTCGATCCAAGCGTATTTTCCATGTTTTTTCCCTGACGCTTGATTCAAGTTTATATTTTTTATAAACCTACCGGTGCACCTACAGAACTTAAAAAAACATGGCGACGCACTTCAAGAGATCGCGAAATATTCTCGAATTGCCTACAAGGTTTTTCAATCATCGACTTTAATGCTTAAGTGAGATACTTGTTATTAGAATCTTGATTTTTTTCAGTTACATCTCAGATTATTAGAACAGCTAACGTCAAATTTAATTCTTTAAATCTACGGCATGCCAAATGAGCTAAGGCGAAAAACAAGGTAAGAAATAGGTTTCATGCTTTTTTTCATTTCCCGTCACTAGGCCTGCATTAGCACTAGAGATGATAATTAATATCGGACATCTCGTGGCCGATACCTGATGCTGTTAGGTAGTATCGGTACTCGTCCGATACTAAGGTGGTATCGGTACCGATCCGATGCCAAACTAATAGAGCAATTTCAGATGTTTTCGATTCAACACCGTAACTGTACCTTGAAAGGTAACTTTTTAGAAAACACCGAAAAGCCATCGCAGTCTCGCCGAATCTGTCGATCTATGATGAAGCCGTAATCGTTGGTCATAAAGCAACTTCCGAGGGGCCAGATCACAGATGTTATTAAACACATATGTTGTGTGTGTCTTTCATTGATTGATACGGACTGATGATCCCCCAGTGTGAAGTTGCTTGTACTAACAAAATGTGCAAGTATTGGCGCATGGTTGTTTCTCGACTCGCTCCTCTCTGAGCCTGCATAGCTCAGTTGGTAGAGCGACGGTCCCGGCTTGACCGGAGGTCGTGAGTTCGAACCTCACTGCAGGCCAGTTGTTTTTCTGGCTTGCTCTGCTTGCATCGCACCCGATCCGACTCGTTTGGGTCGCTTCAAGCCGTCTTATAATTTCACTTCTTCGGCCTTAAAGCAGTCCCGTGGATGTCCACTGACCCACTGGTGGGTAAACTTGCCTGCTTTATGCCAACAGCTTATTCCACTCGGTTCATAGCACTCACGAATCTTCGTGAGTGTGATTCTACATTTTCGTATTTCCTAGTTATTCGTAAACTAAATATATTTTTGCTGTTTTTATTCGTTATTACTTAAGTCTTTGCATCATTCTCGGGTGAAATCGTTACCTTTGTGTAATGAAAAAGCAAAATATTGCGTTTCTCTATAGCCGCTTGCCAGTAAATCACACTCACGAAGATTCGTGAGTGCTATGAACCGAGTGGAATAAGCTGTTGGCATAAAGCAGGCAAGTTTACCCACCAGTGGGTCAGTGGACATCCACGGGACTGCTTTAAGGCCGAAGAAGTGAAATTATAAGACGGCTTGAAGCGACCTAAACGAGTCGGATCGGGTGCGGCGAGCCTGCGATGGCTTTTCGGTGTACTATTGATACGGAAGCCGTAATCGTTGGTCATAAAGCAACTTCCGAGGGGCCAGATCACAAATGTTATTAAACACATATGTTTGTGTATGTCTTTCCTAGTTGGAAACCACTGTATTTAATTAATAGTATACTCAATATCAAGCCTAATATAGGCCTATAATGTTGTCTGCAAAATTTGCTTGCTATATAATTACTTGGAGCATATGGTGGGGCAACTTTTAGAAGGTATCTCTTTAGAAAACAGTAGGTTTACAAATTAAAGCGATCCAAACTTACTCACGCTAAAGAAAATAATGGCCCAAGAACCTGGCAAACAGCCTTAGAACGTTTGAATTTCGTCTAAATTGCTTGTTTAAGCATGGTTATGATGTGGGAGCAAATATTTTTTAGACTTCCCTGTCTTGGTCAAAGCCATCAGATGATTATGTCTTATATTGTGGCGAAACATGGTTCTCTTTGAAATGACTTAGCTCGGTGAGCTAAGCAGACAGAAAAATTTAAAAAAAAATATTTTTTATGTTTTTAAATATTTTTCCATTTGCTGGCGGCAAATTGGTTATGGAACGCTGACTTGAACCACTTACTTATGAGCGGCGACAGCAGTAGGACAGGCCAAGAGCCAGAAACGAGTCTCCTTTCCACCGAAGCCGCCTCCAAGTCTCTTTACTCTCACTTGGATCTTGTTCCTATCCACACCCATCACTCCAGCCACCTGACGACAAAATGCATCGAGTAAATTAACACTTACACAATTACACAGTTAAAAGCTTTGAAAAAACACACATATAGCGTAAACGTAGAATGAGTGTCCAACCCATACGAAAGTAAACTTAAACTAGGTACAAATTAGTGAACCAAAAATCAGTTTGTTTGGATGTTGCATTATAAATTTATTTCGCTTTTGCATTTCTATCGACTGAAAGCGGTCTAAATGTATACCACCACTTTTCTTATTTAAGATTTAAAAAAAAAAAAAAAAAAAAAAACATTTTGAAAATAAGGATTTTTGTCAACCTTGAAATTTCTGATCTTCAAAAAAAGTATACATGAATTACATTTATTTTCATTTCTTATAACTTCGTTTAAACTATAGGTACTTCTAAATGTGAAAGCTACACACATATGTATGTTTATTACCAACCGTGATCTAGCCCCTCTGAACATGCTTATTGGCCAACGATTGTAGCCTACGTGTCATTAGTACACGAAAAGCCATCCCGGATCACAGAATCTGTCGATTAATGATGCAAGCAAGACAGGCTAGAAAAACAAATAGCCTGCTGTGGTGTGTTTTACACTCACGACTTCCGAGACGGTCGCTCTACCAACTCAACTAAGCTAAGCTTCACATGCTCCGAGGAAGTCGAGAAACGACCATAGCACCGTTGGCTGTTTCATCCTATTTGTAAAACTAGCCTGTGGTGAGGTTTGAACTCACAACCTCGGAAAACCGGGAATGTCGCTCTACAAACTGAGCTACATAGGCTCAGAGGGGAGCGAGTAGAAAAACAACGATACGGCATTACTTAACAACACAATGTTTTTGCTTGATCTTACGTCTTGTTGGCAAGCGGAGGGCGCCTGACTTGAAACAAAAACCTCCATTTCTCCTTCTTCTAGAAGAGGCTTTACCAAACAAGCTTGTGTCTCCAGGTAAAAATGTTCCTGGCCGTCAACGCTGCGTTAAAAAAATGAATTAAAAGTTGAAAATAAAATTACCTTTTCAAAAGTTAGAATATAAAAATTTTGATGCCTTTGGCAAAACCGGTTGTTGTTGTTTAGTGTGGACCAAGATTTTTCGGGATGCAACCAGAAGAGTGAAATGCGTCTAATTCAAATTCTAATCTAATTTTAGAGTTACTTGTGTGCTCCAATTCTAGTTCTAATCGAATTTGGATTTTACTAAAATTGCCACTTCGTCCAACGGCATTTTTAGCTCTTAGTAGAAACAAATGATTTGAATTAATATTTAATTTAACAGAATTACCAACCTGATTTCTCCATCTACCACGTGGTCACATGTTTTCACCGCATTCTCAGGATCTCCGCGCAAAAGGTTCATTGTCGGTTCGAAGAAGGACTTGTGCTTTATCGCATCCTAAAGTATTTCACACATTTTAAGTCAAGGAAGCTTTGCATGTTCATTGTTTCAAAAAACTGCTCTACTTTTGCCTTCCAATCTATACTTTAACGTTTTAACAAGGTTGCTTGGAGAGAAATTAACTTACTGAAATGTGTAGATTTAGTGACAGCCGAAATATTTTATAGATCAGATGGTGCTGGACAAATTGTAAACAAAAAAAATTGTTTAGACCAGGAGTCAAACTCGCAACCATGGGTAAACGCGACCACAGTACCTAAAATTAAGTTATCTAATGACTTTAATGATATACAAAAGAGTAGAGTTAGTTAAATTGAATTGTCGTTGATTGGCATTTCACAATGACTTACCTGTATAGTTATGATGAGTGGTTCAATGTCTTGGTATTGTACTTGGACGAGCATGGCGGCCCTTTGTGCGTGAGCTTGGCTGTCGGCCACCACAGCGCCGATCACTTGACCCACACAAGTCACCTGCACATAACAATATCTGGTCATTTAACAACAGTTAACCAGATTAAAAGGCGATTTTCATTCCCGATTACAGCTTTTTCGTAGCATTTGTATCACATAGCTTAATTCCGTGTGATATATGTAGACCTGCGGAGTTTAATTCGTAGAACTCGACTGTAGAACCTCAGAGGTGGTTAGTTTGATTTTTACCACAGGCCAAACTTTTCTGACGGCTAAACTTCTTGCTTGAAAACAAACGATCATCAGCAAACTGATTTAGATTAGTATTATTAGAGCATAATGTTTTTTACTCCCATTCAGCCGTTATGGTTATCCATTGCGAATTCTGCCGTGAGTAAACACAGTTACAATCATGCAGATGTTCAAGTGGTGCTTTTATTTATTGTTAGCTATAGTAGCCAAAACTTGTAGGCATTTACTGTTTAGATACACTATGCACCAGGGCTGCGGAGTCGGAGTCGGGACTCGGGACTCGAGGAGTCGGTTTGTTTTGCTGGAGTCGGACTCGGGACTCCAAGTAAAACTACCCGAGTCCCGAGTCTGACATGCGCAGTACCAAATTGCAAAGCTTATGGCCGCCAACTGGAAATTGTAAAGGTGAAATATCATATGGTGGAATATTTTCCAACCATGTATTGTGAATGAATGAATTATACGACACCCCTATAAGTGAATTGCTGAATATCCACTTTACTTTAGTTACCGGTACGTAAATTGGCGGAATACAGGCTGTAGAGTCTGGGCCGGACTCGGGACTCGACAAAATTGCACATTTGACCGGAGTCGGACACGGAACTCAGGTCGGACTCGGGTTTATTTTTTTGGCCGGAGTCGGACTCGGGTTATTTTTAACCGACTCCGCAGCCCTGCTATGCACGGATCTGTAATCTGGCATTGAATATGAATGTTAAAGTCAAGAAGAACGATTTAACGACATCCTCTTAAAGAGACGTTTCAATACGCACTTATATAAACATCATCATCGGTTAAATTTGAAATCTATTCAAACCTCACGTACTGTTTGTATTACATACAGATGTTCATGTGTTGTTTCATTTATTTTTATCTATAGCCAAAACTTTTTAAAAATTTGAAGTAGCAATTAGCAAAGCATAAGGTTACTGTCACTAGACGATAAAGAATCAATAGGCTACTTGGCTAGCTTCGAATTATCAGTTGATACGAACTAGGAAAGTAGGTTACCAATACCTAGAAAAGTAGACTAACATTGGCGCAACTTACTGTCCCGCCAACTGATGTATATTTTAATTGATAGCTTATTTATCCCCTAAAACGAGGAAATTTACCCCACTTTAAGAAAGGTTGTTATAAAAGGAACTGCTTACTTATGAGTTTTGATGTGGTTAAGCTGTATAATCATCCAAACACAGATTGATAGTAGCTTATTTATCCCCTAAAACGAGGAAATTTACCCCAGGTTAAGAAAGGTTGTTATAAAAGGAACTGCTTACTTATGAGTGGTTAAGCTGTATAATTATCCAAACACATATTGATAGTTCAAGTTCAACAGATTTGTTTTGTAAACATAGAAATCTAACCTTCTCGTTCGCAAACACAGATTCATCATCGATGTCTTCGCATATCGTCACACCATTGCGTCCGGGTACGTCGCGATGGTCCACGTACGTCACAAATCCAGGTGACGTCATAGCTTGCGTGACGTCAACGTTCCGGATGAGTGCGTGCGGTCTAGTGCTCGTGACCAAGGCAAGGTAGAGTTCGTCTGAATGAAGCGGAATTATGGAGCATAATGGCTGGAGGTTGTAGAAAGACGTAGTAATTATATAAGAAGGCCATACAGAAGTAGGTAGCATTTTGAACGTTTGAAATGTCTTTTTTGTTTTTTTTTCTCACAGTTACTACTACTAGTATGTTTAAAATGAATCAAAAGATAAATAAATTATTTATTTTCAACCCTTTTCTTCGTCATCAACATGTGTCTATGTCGAAAATGAATCAAGATTTATACGAAACGTTCAGAATGATTCCTACTAATGTAAGATGATTTAGATAGAAGACGCCTACGTTTCAAAGATATACTGGAAGCTAAACAAAAACGGGGTTAAATAACAATAGCAAGCAAAACAAAAGTGTGAATTCCTAACTACCATGAAGATGTGGTTTAATTAATAGACATAATCACAAAACCGTTTATCTTACACCTAGTGAAAAAAATGTAAGCACTTTCGTAGAAACATAAATTGTGGTAGGGTAGTGACACGGTGATAAAAATGATTCACCTTGTTAAAATATTGACAAAATTATTTTAATGTCTTGCAAGAATAACTGCTGACATGACATTCAATAACACCTGCCTAAGTACTAAAAGTAATGCTGTACTTATTTTGAATTACACAAGGATTGTGACAATTTTTTGATTCCTAGTTTTAAAAAGTTTACATCTTGTCATGTTCAAATAATCGCTGGCGAACAGGTACTAACAAAAAATATAATAATTAAACTTGCCAAAGGCTGTCATGTAAAATTTCGGTTTCTCGACTTGCTTCTTTATGAGTCTGTGTAACTAATTCGGCCAAACTAAAGTCCGGTATGACCGAAGATCATGAGCTAGAACCACACAAAACAAGCCAGTCGTTTTTTACACTGCCTTGCCTGAATCATTGATCGACTGATTCAGTTAATCTGTAGAGGGCTTCGGTCTATTATGATACGTAAGTTGTTATCCTAGATCACAAAGCAACTTCGGAATGGTTAGAACCGATACCTGTAACATATAACTATAAACTCGAGACAAACTTCAGCACAACGATAAAACGTTCCACTTGGGGACTTCTTGTGGTTTGCATAGAGCAGCGGTCTTGTGGTTTGCATAGAGCAGCGGTTCTTAACCAGCGGGCCATGGCTCACTGGTGGGCCATAAAAACATTTGAGGTGGGGCACAGACCAATTTGAAAAGATAGATTTAGTTTCATTTGTGTCACTATATTGAATTTTAAAGGAATAAGGACTTGGGGAGGAATGGAAGGAAAGTAAATGAATGTAAATTTATTGTTCAGAAGCAAGTACCTCACTAATGCACGGTTGAATAAATAATCTGTTTTGAACTATGTTCTGCTGTGTTTTGTTCTAAACCTATTTTACAGTTTTTTCTTTCATAAAAATTTATTGGGCCGCATAATTTTTATGCAACGTAGATGGGCCACGATAGATAAAAGGCTGAGGACCACTGGCATAGAGGAATACCAAAAGCATAGCATGCCTGTAGACTGTGCGGAAAATTTTAAGCTGAAAATCAAGCACTTTTTTACCTCTGTATTTTGGCATATCGTCGACGTAAATAGCTTCTCCAGTCACGTGTTTGTCTCCAGAAAAATGCTTAACAGGTCGACCAACTATATCTTCCATATCTTGCTCCGCTGGAACCTTAAAAGGGGTGGCTTAGCTTTTTACAAATACAAATTGGACAATTTGGTTGTAAAAGCTATAAGCAATATCAATAAAATGATTTAGGCCTACCTTACCTTATAATTTTTTTGGAGGTCATATTACCTTTTAAAAGATATGATACTAATTTCAATATATAATAGACATTAGGAATAAAGAAATTTTTTTATCAATGAACAACAACTGTTTGTATTCGTTTTTTTATCGAAGGAATATATCAATTTAAGAGGATAACGATAAAGCACCCACTTTTAATTTTTCTAAAAAAAATAACAAAGATTAATGCAATGTGTCAACTCCAGTCTTTGATTTTGTTTCTGTGTGCTTATTTCTGAAACGTGCGCAACTTACTTATCGCTCAAAGTATATATTTTAAAACTCTATAGGACATTAACCGTCACTTACCTCCTGCCAGGTCTGTGTTCCAATGCTACCTGTGGGGTGTGATTGATGACAAATAGCTGACAAGTCATGCTTCTTAATCTCTACCTTCAAAAGCGTTCAGAAAGCAGAAATAAAGGTTGCAGTTATGAAAACGTTGCAATTATGTTTTAACACACTTTTTAAAAGACGCATTTTATATTGTTACTCATCCAAGGTCTGGTAAAGTGTATTTAAGAGCTTTATGGAGCAGCAGTTGTCGCGAATTGCCGTGGGCTAAATTCCTATTCTCACTTAAACACCACTGTTTAAAAATGGCGTATTTGCTACGGTGATAAATATTTGGTTAAATCAAGAGAAATTTTAAAACCGTTCAACCAATTTTTGATTAAAAAATACAGGATTCCTCAACTTCAACAGAATAATTTTTTTATCAATTATAAATTGCACGTTAATTCGATTTTGACAACCCTGTCTTGGAGTCAAACTTATAATAGGCTACCTTTATTATGCCATCTCGGATGAGAGAGTTCTTGACGTGCAGAAAGAACTTGAAGAAGAAGCCGACCACCAGCGCCTCCCTGTACTCCACCATTCCTCCGGGAGCATTGAGAGGAAGAGCAAAGTCATCCGCGATCCAGCGCTGAAAGTCCTCCAGCAAGTCCTCATCCCACATCCTGAATAAATTAAGAATGCAAAGATTGGGGTGTGTTAACGAAAGCATTAACGTTTTCATAACTTTTTCTTCTGAAAGCGGTTTGTCAATAATTGGTCACTCCAATTTTAAAGAGTAGAAAATTATCAATGCTAAGTCATTAAAAATTTAAATACAGGATTATTACCTTCAAAACAGCACATCGTATATCAGTTAATAATTTGTCAAGTGGGAAAGTAATTTCACATTGGGTCGGGCTTACCTTATTGAGTCAAATGGCTGGTTTGAAATTAGGTGATTTTATTAAGCATTTTTTTTGGTAAAATTGGTCTAATCTTCTTAATCTTTCAAGTAAAACAATTTGCATTTTTGTTACATTTAGTTTTTAGTTATTGTTTGTAAAATCTGGCCAAACGTTTTTAGTTTAACGTTCTATTTGATATCAGCGTTTACTTGACTTGGAGTTGATTGGCTCTAATTATGACTTTTCTGGGACTTGACTTGGGAAACTGATGACTTGGAGTGGGACTTGACTTGTTATTTTTAGAAAAGACTTGACTGACTATGGCCTTAAGGAATTTAAAATTTAATTGTTTACAAAACTGGCAATACGTATTAATTTAGCCTTTACCTTCCTTGCATGTTTTTCTTTGTGTTTAAGGGCATGGTGGTGGTGGCGGCCATTCCACCGAAGGCCGACACGAACTTTTCCACTTTGCAGCTTCCCGGATGGAAGACGACACGCATCGCTGCGTTCACGATCGCGATGTCGTCATCGCGTCGCTTCGATTGTTTGAAGGCGCGAAAGTACTCGTTCTGGTTACGTCGAGAAACGTTTGGTAGTGAAACGTTGAGGCGGAATAGATTCAACAAATAAGAATATCAACGCCCATACAAAAGTAGGTATCATTTCGAACGTTTAGAACAGTGGGGTCCAACTGCAGTCCCGCAAGTTCCACTTTTTTGGCCCGCGAACTGATAGTCAGCTTTGCTTCAATCTGGCAATTTCACTTTAATTTTTGTTTCTTTGTTATTTTAAATGACAACAAAATTGGTGAATGATCCTTTGTGATGCATAACAATACAACTTTGTTCAAAAATAAAACATCGACCTCACAAGTCCAATTGATCAATAAATTATGTGGCAAATTTGCCAAATTTGGTGTTGAAATTATAAGGCAATATTTCCAAACCAAATAATAGTGTTCTTTTCCATGAAATGACCTAAAATCCGATCTAGTAGGGAAAAATCGGAAGCAAAATATCTCCAATGATTTTAGGTTGGCTATTTTTAAAGGTTCAACTGGTCGTTTTTACCATAAACACATGATTTAGTAAGTATTGAAGTTGTATTGGTATTTATGCTTAAACATACTATTTTAACATCCACGTTGTTAGCTCAATGAAAACTGGAGCAAAACTGAAAAGTGTTTTCCGTATTTAATACATTTTAAAATTGAGTAAATTTTACATTTCGTTTCTTAAAAACCACGGTAGGCAGATCTGTTGCAAACTTACGAAATATAAAATCTACATTTTAAACATCGCCAATTTTGTGTTTAAGGAATAAAATCTAAGGAATCGAATAGCGTCCATTTGTTTGAATAAAGATTAGTTATCCCAGCATTTCGAACAATCTCGTTTGGACAGTCGTTAAGTTGTTTTCTCGAAGACATCTACTTTATCATTAAAGTGCGTAGCCCAGTTCTTAAAAAAAGCAGGCCTAGATGTTAAACGAGGTCATTTTAAACTCACTCTAGTTAGTTTTATTACCAGTTTTTTGAAATTGTGACTCCCGTTGAATTTAATCATCTTTAGTAAACAATCCAATATTTGTAGAATGGTAATCTTATGGCGTTTATAAATGGACAATGTAAACATGCCAATGAGGTAAATTAAGGACGAAGGAGACGACTTACATTTTGTTTTGATGTTTACATCGTCCAGTCAACTTATTTACCTTTCAAGTATTTAGGAGATACGCGTCCAGTCAAACCTCCTTAGTAAATATTTTTCGGTGGGTGCGTCCAGTTATCTTAATTATCAGTAAATACCTCGTCATGGTACTATTTACTTTGTCCGAACCAATAAACTGTGACCCAAATTTGATGTTTTTTTATGCTTTTGTGGGGTTCATTCAGCCCGAGTAAAAAATAAACTCCTTGGTGAAATGGTTGTCTGAGAAATGAATCTTTACAACAGGGGTTCTTGAACTAAGGTACATGGACCCCTTGGGGGTACGTGAACTAGTTATAGGGGGTCCATGAAGGCCTAATTAAAATGTTAGTTTATTGTTTAAAAGTAAATATTTTTTTAAAGAAAAGAGTTAAATCAAAAGTAAAATGTTTTTGCACTGATGTGTTTAGACTCTTATTTCACTTACACATTTTTTTGGCCGAAGTCAGCAGATTTTTGATGTTTAAATTTTTTTCCTACCGTCTTCCACGCGAAGCAAAAAAAAATAGGGATCCGCGGTAAAAAAGATTAAGAACCCTTGCTTTACAACAATAGTGCTCTTCGTATATTAATTCCTGCTATAACAAAGTACTAAGCGTAAAAATAATCAAACTTTCGATCTGCGGTCTAGTATTGTAGAATCATGCATTTTGTATAGAAACCGTCTTAGGACTGTGCGCACTGCGGTTCTTCGAAACGCAAAACCAATAAACTCTGAACACGTCAACCAGCAAAGTCGCCGACAAAAAAATAATACGTGCAAAGATTCAGTTATACTCATAACTAGCAAAATTGTAATACCCCTGTCAAGTCGTGGTATCGGTATTTGTCCGTAACTAGGGTGGCATCGGGTGTCAATTCATCATACCAAATTAAATTTTGGAATTTCAGACATGATTTGGGATACAAAGCAGCGATTGTACCTTGATAGGTAAGTTAATACAAATAGTAGGAAAACAATGGTAAGTTAAAGCTAAAGCAAATGTTGGACTAACAAACGAAAATTTCAACGATTCATTTTCATTTGATTTATACAGTCGCTACCAGGATCGGAATACTCATTGCTTAAAATATCGGGTATCGAAATTAAATGTCAACTATCGGAAATTCCTACTCATTAACTAATAGTTACCCAAAGCTCCTAATATAACAAAAATTTTTTTTTTCCTTTATTGCAACTTTAAGTTCATAAACTCAAGCGTATGTTTCAATTGAAACAACTCCGGGGGCTGCAATGCTACCCCAAGAGTTTTATCATTTTCAAGCAATGTTTAGTAAACAAAAAATTAACTTTGACATTAAATGACATTTTCAATCCCTTTAGAAGAACTTACCTTTTTATTGAAGGGAACGTGAATGGAGATGAGCAGCTCTCCTCTCTGTGCGCACGTGCTCCGATACTTGGGGAAGAAGTGATCATCCATCTTGACCCTGCGATCTCCGCGTCCATCGAGTCTGAACGTTGCCACGCTCTCGTTCGCCATCAGGATCGGATTCAGGTCCGAGATTGGACTCGCCGTCATCACATTACCTCCCATCGCCTTCAACAACATAGAGGTAGATTTAATGTTGCGCAGTGCTCCTTAACCTGTAGACAACTGCACAGTGCCTCCTATCGCCTGAAAACAATGCACTATTAGGTTAGATGATATCGCTAGTTACAGTTCTTTCTTTAGAAAAGCAATTCGGGACAAATTCCTTCTTCCAATCGCCTGTGAGAACAGGATTAGGCTACATTACATAGTCCTACCTTATTTGGTTAGCTGATGCAAATTTAATACCTTAGGGCCATTTTTGGTCAGTGGCAAATAAATAATACCGCTGAATTGATTTTCGATAAACCTCGTATATCAAATAGTACAGGGGTAATCTTAAATGTAGCGATGGCCCCCCAAATATTTATAAATATTTTACTCTTAATAATTGTTTTTTTTAGCATTTATGAGCAGTACCACAACAGTCAATCACTGGCATGCCACACCTTCAATTGTCATGCATTGTTTCGTCACAAACGACGTAGTTAATATAACGTTTGCTATACAATAATGTAGTTATACTACTTCATTCAGTTTTTGCTCTTTGACTCTTTTTTGACTATTGCGTTAACACTCAGTCAGTTGCTGCTCGAAACGGTTGCTAACATTGTTATTTGTGTTCGTTGCGGCAGTTTATACAATGGTAAAAGCTAAACCAAAAATTCCAACTTTTTGCCCCCCCAAAATTTTCGGCTTGCTGTGCCACTGTCTCGACGATGTTTTTAAATCTCTGTTTTGCTCGTGGAACCAGTTTCATACACCGTATAAAACGTAACTCGGCATTATTTTTTGTGCCCAATAACCAACCCATTTATTTGTTTACCGTGAGCTTAGCTTAGAGCAAGCGCAAATAAGGCATTGTGTTTTACGCTAAAATACTCGCACCTCAATTTCCGATATTTTCATTGAAAATGTTTTTTTCGACATTTTTTAAGTGTTCGTCAATTGAGAACAATTAAAGAGAGTTATTTTGATTGACAGTTATAGTGAATTATTTTGTTGGAATCCGCTAATGCTGCGACGTTAGAATTTTGTAGGTATGTTCATTGCTTTTTTTAAGGTGTTACATCTGTCATAATGTTCCACACAAGTATAAAAAGGTGATAATAGGTAAGAATGTTATCCACTTTGATCTTTATTGTATTTTACTCCAATCATTCATAACGAAAAAAACACTTTTAGAACTGTGAACAAGTTAGACAATGAATGTCAAAGACAAAAAGGTCGTGTAAAGATGATATTACGTCATCGTATTATCATCATCAGTTACAGCAAACAAATCATATTTTCAATAGTCTTGTTCAGTGTTTTTTTAAGGTGTTTTGGGGTCCCCCAAATTTCTCCAGCGGTTTTCCAAATTTTGGACTTGCAACTTTTTGGTATTTAAATGAAACACTTGCGGTCTCTTAAAACTACTTAGCGGTCTCCCAAACCAAACCTTAAAAAAACCCTGAGTATGTTTATATGGGTTAGAATCAATTTACACACGAACATGCCTCGCCACTGTTTGGGCCGCATCAACAACTACCTGGCCAGTATGTTTAGTGTGCCGAATCACCTGTGTACATAAAGCACTTATCATAGGGCGTTGTGAGGTTGTATGTTTAGCCTACTTTATCTAAAATCGAGTAGACACGTTGTACTAGGTCAGGGATGGCAAACCACTGTCCCGCGAATCACGAAGTGACCCACCACAGATTTTTAATGACCCACTTGTCTCTCAAGAAATACCGAAATGTTATCAATCATTTTCATGAAAGAACATATATAAAAAAAAACAGTTCTTCGTTAGATAAAACTATACTGTTTAAATCAGGGCTGGCAAATCTATGGGTCGTGCAAAGTGTTTAGGGGGTGACGAGTAGGCCTACATTAACTGCACTTTAACAAATCGGTGTAGAAAAGCAGACAACTAAAAGCATTTTGTTGATTGCTGTAAAACGTATCGGGTGGTGATCCTTTGAGGAAAACTATGAATTCGCGGCCTAAAAGTTCTAAAAAACACTGGTTAAACCAATAAAAAATGCTGAAAAGCTTTCTGCTGAACTCCTGTAATCCAAAAAAATGCTGCAGCATATGTTAACTATTTAGCTTATTAATATTTGTGGGATTTCGAATTTGGACATCATCCAAAAATCTTGATTTGCCAACCCCGACAATAATACTTTAAACGACGCAGCAGAGTTTCGCAAAAAATTACCAAATAATTAAATGTATGACCCACTTGTGCATCTTTGTAAGGATTAAAGTGGTGTTTGTGCCCCGCGGGTCAGTGGTTCGCCATCCCTGTACTAGACTATATTTGTTTACTTGAGAGAAATACTAGGCAATCTGGCGGGAAACCAATATTAAGCGCCGCGTTTCGAATGTTAGTTATAAGATAAAGAATGCTTATATATTTTTTTTTGTAATACAGCGTTAAAGCAATGTTAACAAATTTTAATTAATCCGATATATGCACAATTTATCAACTAAGGTTCGCTGAGTTTAAAATAAAAATACAGTTTACTTTAGAAAGATCATCCCCCGGTATTTTTTATCAAGTTATAAAAATATTTGTAAAATGACATTAATTATTTTGCTTCTAAATGAACTCTCAAAAAGAGCTACCTTTACACAATTTTTTTTTTCAAAAAGACAAAAATTTAATTGAATTAATTTTAATTGGTTGATTCTATATCTATACATCTTACTTGGACCTCCAACAACATTTTTACAACTATTTTTTGAACGATGTCAGATGCTTGATCTTTTATTTTGATATTAATACAAAATGAAGTCAGGCCTATTTGCAGTGTTGTTAACAAGTCTTTTCAAAAATGACTTAAGTCGCAGTCAAGTAAAATAAATTAAGTCCAAGTCAAGTATTTTTCAATAAATCACAAGTCAAGTTCCAGTCAAGTCATAAATTCCAAGTCAAGTTTTATCACAAAAAGTAATCGTTAAACTACTAAAATTGGTAACTAGCTCGATTACGAGCAATAAAACAACTAATTATAACAAAAAACGCAACACATAGCAAGCAAATGGTTTTATATAGACAAATTAAGATAAGTATGACCGAATTTTATAAAAAAAACTGCTTAATGAAACACATCATTTTAACCCGAATCATTTGTCCGAAAGACTTAAGTCATTTTTCCCAAATACTTGACTAAAGTAAAAAAAATAGTGACTAAGGTGAACTTAAACTCGTCCTAGTGGTATTTTGCCTCACACTCACCGCCACGTTTCGTATCTGATCTCCAGCAAAGAGCAGGAGCATGTCCAAGGTGGCTTGCATCCACTGCACTCGATGTGGATCGGAGGAGCGGATCAAAGCAGCCAGTTCCTCCTGGAGATTGCTTAAAGTACAGCAAGATCCAATATCGATCCCTGAAGAAGTTAAAATCAATTTGTAATTTTACGACAGCTATTCCTCCTAGGCTGTGAGATAACGAATAAATGGGGGTTAGATAGGAAAATTAAAGCTTTTTATATTTGTATGGAACACGACAGATGTTAATTTAATTAAACACTACGTAACACATTCGAAGCTAATACTTTAATAATTTGATATTTTTACGAATCAAGCACCTTCTTCTCCGACTGTGATCATCTGCAGACTTTTCACACCGGTTGGTGCGATAATGACGGGGAAGCACCGACCCTTGACCCCCGTCTCGACCCCCACCTCGGTGTTGCCGTTCACCAGTTGCGCGTCCGGGTATTTCCCCCTCAGCTCGGTCAGCTGGTCGAGTGACGTAGGCCGGAACCACGTGACTCGCTCGCCGACGAACGTCAGAGACCTGGAGTCAAAAGTTTCTTTCTTGGCGCTGATCTGTGGTTAATTGAACAAGGTTGTAAGAAACAAGCAGTGGTGTGAGTGTTGACATGCGAAATGTGTTAGACTTAGACAGTGTTATAATGACTTAAGTCACTATTTTCAAATACTTTAATTTGACATAAGTCTTTTGGGCAAAATTACCTGACTTAACATAAGTCTTTTAGCAAATGACTTTTTTTTTTTTTTTTTTAAGCATTTTTCTAAAAAATGAACTATTTATCCTAATTTTTGCACATAAAACAATTTGCTTGCCCTCTATTGACTTTTTGGTATTTTTTTGTCAATGTATTATTCGTAATCGGACGAGTTTACCCAATTTTAATAGCTTAACATGTAATTTGTATGACAAGGTCTTGACTTGAAATTAATTTGCTTTAATTGTGACTTGACTGGGACGTGACGTGTTATTTATTCGAAAGGACTTGTTAATAACTGAATTTATTTATTTATTTTTTTTTTCGCAATTCTATCAAAAATGTTTTGCAGAAAAAAAATCGCTTGAAAATGTCAAACTTTTGCAATACACTGCAACACACATGGCGTGAATCTAATCCTTTTCTCCTAAATTGGTTGCAGTTACAAAGTGTACGGAAGACCAACGTAATTAAAAACTAAATGTAGTGTTTTGATTAGATATATCGAGTTTCCTTTTGCAATAAAACCTCACAAAATACCTTTATTTCATTAAAACCTCACCAGTAACTCTGGGGGAAAGATGATTTCCTGGGACGGGTCGTATCGTGAAAAACAATGATCCTCAGCCGAATGTGGGTCTCCGTGGTGTGATTTATTGTTCTCACTATGATCTCCTAAATAGGGATAAGGTTGGAGATATTAATATGGTCGAACACACAGGTTAGGGCAGTGTTTGGCTGCCTCAGCCTTTTATAAGTTGTGCCCTCTTTTATCATCTGTTCATGTTTCACAAAAACGTCACGAAACGTCTTAAGGAAGGTCTCTGACAATTTAAAAATAAGACTTTAAGTAAAATTAAAAAGTTTTAGCACTGAATTTAGAATCCATTTCACTTTCACATTCTTTTGACCGAAATCAGCATAATTTTGAAGTCTATTTGTATTGTGACGTCAATTAATGACGTCATTTAAAAAAATACTTGCCTACCGTGGTCCATGCAAAGCAAAACTAAATTTTAGGGGTTCGTGGAAAAAGAGTTCAAGATTCCCTTCTTTAGAAGGACTTGAGCAAATAGTTTGATTTCACGAATTACTAGAAATTCTTGCTGCAATATATGCAGTGTGCCATTACCACGCAAGATTTAAGAGAATCGTGAATTTTATTGTATTTTTATTGGAAGCAATAAACTAGAAAGCCCTCATAAAAGGGGTAATTTTTTAGTGCAGGCAACAATTCGGCAAATAACTCAGTTTGATTTTATTGTCTCGCCCACTGAAGAAAAATCTGTTTTTGTGGAACTGTACACGCGGCTAGGTTATGCATTAACCACGTGAGGCACCTTTTAAAGATTTATTGGTCGTAAAATCATGGGGTGATCTGGGCCGGCCTTTGGATTAGCTGCGACATGCCCATGAGCGTAACCAGGGGGGGGGGGTTACTGAGGGGCCATGGCACCCCAAAAAATTTATAAATATTTTACTCTTCAAAATTTGTTTTGTAGCATTTATGAGCAGTACCACAACATTTGATCACAGGCAGGCCACACCTTCAATTGTCATGCACTGTTACATCATAAACGATGTAGTTATTATTAGGTTTGATATACATTGTATTTTTACTACTTTTAGACAGGTTTTGCTCTTTGAATGCTTTTCAATATTGCGTAAAAACTCAGTCAGTTGCTGCTCGAAACGGTTTGCTAACGTTGTTATTTGTGTTCGGGTAATACAATGACAAAAGCTAAACAAAATAGTTCAAACTTTTTGGCCCCTCAAAACACATTTTCGGCTGGCTACGCCACTGGACATGCCAACGGATTAAAAAACAGTTTTAGCAAACCACCAACTATTCTAAGTTATACATCTAGGAAGTTTTAATGTATTTAGTTGCGTTTCGCACGAATCTATTGCGTCTTTTTAATACGAACATAAAAGACAAAGTTTCATCGTCTTTCAGGAAAAACATAATTGTGGCCACTCCTACTGTAAACCCATGTGTTATGTCATTCATAAACATAAACAAAATAGTCCCAAAATGAGTTTACAGAAAAATAGTGCCAAGAAATTTTCTTTTATCTAAAAATAAAAATGTTATACCTTCGTTGCAATTTTTTTCCCGGTTCCTGCAGCACTTCGCTCCCATTGGACAACCAGAAGCAGGGTCGGTGAAGGTTCGAAAGGCTGAGAGCAAACATTAATTCAGTCTGGCGCCATTTTTGAAAGAGCTGTACTAGAGAATAAGTAATACAGTGAAGTTGTCTTGGATTCGTGCATTGTAGCGTTTTGCAGTTAGCAAATTTAACCTAATTTCTGAGAATATGTTAAATCTGAAAAGCTTTTCATAGTAGAGAGGTGGCAGCCTACAATAGGTCATATGAACGTATACAGCACCTATTAACGCACCTTTTTCTACATTTCCATCTACTGAAAACGGTTGAAATTTGTAACTTTTGTTTAAAAGATTAAAAAGATTGAAAAAATAAGGATTTTTGGCAACCTTAAAATTGCTGACCTTAAAAAAGTATACATGAATTAGATTTATTTCCATTTGTTATAATTTGTCTGAACTATAAATAAAGATTAAATATATGTAGCCCCTGAAAGCATCCCAAGTATCTAAAAACGCTACTTTCTAAAATATACTCTGTTATGTTGATGTAGCAAAATATATTTTTTTAAAGAATCGCGCAGTACTTTTAATTACGATTCGGCGATGTTAGTTGCGTATAATTTAGAGTTCGCTGTGTTTGTCAAAAAGTTAAAAGATTACTAAACTCTAAAATCCAATTTGTTTTTAAATTTCAGTTTGTTTTCGAACAGCTTACAGTGTATTTTTGATTACAAATCAACTGTCATATTGAGATTATTGGATAGAATGCTTTCATTGAATTATGTTATCCTCACCGCTTATAATGGGTCGGTAGCCGGTGCATCGACACAGATTTCCCTGCAGGCACGTTTCCATCTCATCCTCGCTCGGCGTCCCCTTGTTACGTAACAATGCGTACATTGACATCACAATGCCCGGAGTGCAAAAGCCGCATTGCGAGCCGTGGAACTTCGAAAGGCGCTCCTTGAAACGAAATGAGGTGTAAAAACGTTTAATGTAGAAGAAGTAACGTCACATGTATATTGGAAATAAAAATGAAAAATTTGGAACATTTCTATCAATAATTCGTCTATACCCGACAATTTGACTATATGAGACTTAAAAAAAAACACTTTTTAGCGATGCGATTTATTAATAACAGTTTGTAATTAATTCAATGACAAGTCAAAAGTCAAACGAAAGTACATCTAAGACTTCAAAGTCATTGTTTCGAGATTTGGCTTGACTTCACTCTTTTAGACTAACAACTTTTCATAAAATTGGGGAATTTATCTCAACTGTTCCACGTCAAACAATATGCTTGCTATTACGTTTTTATCATTTTTAAAGTCTTTCTCGTTATGGGACTAGTTTGCCAATTTGAACATTATAACTTTTTTATGGCAATGGTTTGACTAGGATTTGAATTGCTCTAATAGTGACTTGACTGGGACTTGACTTGTTATTTTTTTAAAGAAACTTGAACTTGATTAAGTTATTTCACAAATGACTTGAATTGGACTTAATTCGGGCAAGTAATGAATGGGACAAAGACTTGACTTGTATTTTTTGACAAATGCTTCTTTTTGGAACACTATATACGGATCTGTTCATAAGTTTAATGGTGAAAATAACGGCCCAAATAGACGTTAAAAGCGACATGCTTTATTTTCAAACGTTTCGGCAATTTCTAATGCCATCATCATATCACTGATGTGGCCTTCATATCACTGATGATGGCATTAGAAATTGCCGAAACGTTTGAAAATAAATATGTTGCTTCTTTTTGATTGAAGTTTTTTCACAAAGAGCATTATGGGTATCCAAATAGCCCACTTTACATGATAGTTTTTTTAAGAGAGTCAAATTTAAAAAACATATTTATAAAACAGCTGTTTTTCGACTATGTGAAACATATATTTTCGTTAAATGCTTTTTAGATTTTGGATGCACATCAAGCCACTGAAGAACAAGTTCGGGGACTTTTGGATAGTGTGTTTTATAAGTTGTTTTAAGCACAGATACAAAAGATCTGTTTGTCTCGCATGTTGTCAGACAAAATCTGTAACTTTGTAATTTACGAACTATTTTACGAACAAGTGACTAGCATACCTATTTTCCGATTTTGTTTTTGTCAAGTCATGTATATTATGTCGCAAAATGTTATTGGTTAACCAACTCATTGGCTACCGCTTATAACTTTCTCACCTGTACAGCGTGCATCTTGGTCTTGGTGCTTCCGATTCCTTCCACGGTAGTAACTGCGCAGCCGTGCACAGAAACTACAGGGGCCAGACACGCGTTCGCCGACATGTGCCTGGCAAGTAATCAGCATTAGTTAAAAGCGCCTTTTACTGATTGTAAGAAGAGTTTGAGTTTGTTGCGTAGTTTTTTTTATTCTTTTGGCAAATAACGCAAGTAATCGTTAGCGTTACCGAAACTGTACGTTGGTAAATTAATTAGACATCAAAATTGGGAGTCAAAATAAATAAACATGAAAGAGCGACAGAGCGTACGATGAATATTGAATACTTTCAAAACCATCCGATTAAGTTTATATTTACAAAAACCTTTCTATAAAGTTTATATTTTTTTCCTTATTTTTTAAATTTATAAAATATTGAACAATCCACCGTTCTTATCGACAGCGAATGGCACACAGGCATTGGCCGTTATTGACGTCGCTTCGGTTAGGTTGGGGACCAGAGTTGCCTCGTGTGTTTAATGAGTTCAACTAAATTTAACGGGATTGCCTTGTAAAGTAGGTCGCGCGCATTTAAAAGCCCTCAAGGGAGATTTAACTTACTTTATTTTGTTTGCTTGTTGGCTCCAGTGCGATATCATCACCGTACAGGCGCCGCAACCACCTTCTCCACATCCCAGCTTTGTACCAGTCAAACGCACTACAACATTTGTGACGTAATAATCGATATATTTGAATGAAAACAAATTAAGCATATCGTCAATTTTGATGTTATAATGCTACCACGACCTTTATCTGATCACCATTGACTTACAAACACAAAACCAAATCGTATATATAGAGTTACAATGCATATTCAGCTGAAAATAGGCTAGGTCATGGCTGGGCAAATATTTTTAGAGCAGGCCGCATGAGCACACAAAATGTTGTGTCGGGCCGGGTCATAAAACGAAATAAGTACACATAATTTGCATCACACCTTCACGCCATAAAACAAGTATAGGCCTAAAAAAACGTTTACGTTGGTAGGTGTGCGCAAATATGCAATTGAACTGTTATCTAAAGAAAATGCATCGCGTTAAGCGCGAATGAATTGCAGATATTTGATTTTAAATGCAAAACTTTAATTTAGATTTGAAAGGGGTGTGACGTATTAAGCATTGCAAAACTGTATGAATCGGACGAAACACGGAAACTTGCATTAATAAACTTAAGTTGAAGAAAGTGTAAATCGTGATGTTATAAGAGATTAAAAAATGACCCTAATAATAATGTTTGTTCATATTGTAAAGATGGAATAGATTTTAATAATAAAGAAAAAAAGCATTTATAAATATAAACTTTACCGAACCTTCGTTTAAAAGAGTGTTGCGATATAGAAGCGCCTTTTGACTGTAAATATATCAAATAAAACTATTGTAAGAAACCAAAAAGACAAATGAGATTTGCACGAAGCGAGAAAACAATTTTCATTTTAGTATTTTAAACAGGCAACACAAGGAGCTTAGCGTTTTCATGACTTGATTCATCACTGGTAAAAGTGGTGTATAATAGGTTACAAGCTAACATGTAAAAAGCCGTGCTTGGTTTTACTTATGTGCATTATTGACTTAATATTAAACAATTCCTTAAAAAATTAAATAAAGTTGCAGGTGGGTTTTCAATTTAGCGAAGAAAAAATAGCTGCGAAAAGTGTTCTAAAGGTGTTAAGCCGCGGGCCGAATCAAATTGCTTGGCAAGCCGAATCCAGGCCGCGTGCCGTCTCTTTTCCCAGGTCTAGATGATATTTGTACACACATGTGCGTGAATTCTTGGGTTTTTCAACGAACAACAAACTCACGTTTTTGTCTGAGATACGAGAGAAGGGTCTCCTCTGGGTCAGGATTTACATCTACGACCTGAAGGTTAAACAAATTTATTTTGACTGATTTCGGTGAAACCCTTAAAGTTTAGAAGAGTCCGACCCCGGTTCAAAGCACAATTTCGTTGAGTCCCTAATCCTGTTCCGGCTCTGCAATTTGTTACTGCACTAAGAATTTGGGAAAGGGTAGTTTTTGCGTGTTTTACTCGAATCCCGAATCCGACTCTAGCTAAACAAATCGAATCAGAGTCCCAATTCCGACTCAACAGCTTCGAAAGCAACTGGGAAACTATCAATTTGCTTTAACGTTGTAAATTTAATATGGTCAGATATAATTAAGTTTCATAAGGTAAATTCTACTTCTTGTAAATTGTAAGGCAAACTTTTCTGGGGTGCATCGGTATTTAAAATAATCATTTTTTTAGCTCGGAATTTGTAAACGTTATTAAATTATAAAGAACAAACAATAAGTAATACATCATTTCGTAACCAACATTTTATAATAATATATTAAAGTTCTGTTAAACTTCCCATCGAAATTTACCTTTTTTCCGTTGACAAAAAATACCAACGAATCTCCTTCTAGGGTTTTGCCACATTTTGAAACCTTGATCTCATCTTCCATTGTTTCAAGGATTTTTCTTTTAACAGCTAAACTTACAAAGGACCGTCTTTTAAATGGTCGATAATTTTTCTTTTCAAAAGAAATATAGCAGTTTCACCATTAAGCTTTAAACTTATCTTGCCAAAAACCCGTATTAACCGTATAAATTACATACATTAGCCACAAAAACTAAAATACAAATAGAAATTACATTTCTAAAATAGAAAGCTTGCTGTCAAGGTGCTATTTCAAACTGAAAACTTCATTTCGCGACAATTTTTATTGCTAAGTGCTTTAAAGAAAAACCGTGTAAATTTTACGACGCTCATGCACACTCAATAAAGGCCCGATTAACCACCCTTTACGGGTTTGATTTACTGGATAGGGAAACTTTTGCTTCAGTGGTGGGTTAAACACTAAAGTTAAAGAGAATATAAACCCAGGAACGAGAATTGAATGGTTAACACAGGGGTCGGCAACCTTTTTCTAGTCGCGGGCCAAAACCAAACTCAGAAAGGTCTCTGCGGGCCGCACAAAATGTTAACTAAGAACTGTGTTATTAAAATGTTAGAACCACCGTGAACTAGGCGGGCCTCGGATCTTTTATTGTACTTAAAAACTTGTCCAATTAGATTTAAGGAGGCAGTAAAGTGTTGGCGCAAAGCGCGAGAAAAAGCTTTTGCTTGGTTTAAAATCTACACGTCATCATCCATACTACTGAAAAGTGTAATAAAACGACTTTGAGGAAACGCGACAAGTTTAATAAATAAACTAGTTCAGCGTTTGTAAGTCAGGGCGCACCTGGCGAGCGAAGCGAGCGCGATTGTTTTTTGGTATACAGACATTTCTTGCAAGTTTTTATTAAATTGCCGAAAATAAAAAATAAAAAATTGTAGAAAATATATGTCCAATATATTGAATACGTTTTTCGTTTGTCCACGACGCACTTGGCAGCCTTCCATGACGCAACGGTAAAGAAGTTCTAGTAGTTCAAAAGACAGCATTAAAACGTAAACAAAGCGGATGCAAATAAAGATCATTTGCGCCAAGCGCGAACATTTTTCGCCCTTACGTAGTTAAAATAGTCAAAAGCATTTGAAATGGACTCGTGTCTAGTTTGTCAATAAGCGGCGGGTCGGATGATTTACACTGGCGGGCCGTAGGTTGCCGACCCCTGGTTTAAGAGTTCCTGTAGATGGCGTTTTATTAGAGGGGTTGTTAACTGAAATATACTCAGGGGCTCTTTCCTAAAGTAAACTTTTAGACAGGAGACGCTATGTAATTCATGCTACATCTAACTACAACCTCCATCTATTATCTTAAGATTTATTTGAAACGTTCACAAAATGCTAACTACTCTTGTTTGGGCTTTAAGTTTCTTTCCAGAAGTAGGTAACACGTTGAACATTTCGAATATATCTTTACAATACTCTTCTGCGATGTTTGCGAAACATTTAAAAGATTGCCTACTTCTATATGTGCTTTAAAATTTGTAATGATTTGCACTAAAGAAATTAGCAAACATCAAAACAAATAATATTGCCCTGGTTTTCTAGAACTTAGACAATTTAGTCGAACGCTACTTTCTTACATTTGAAAACATTTGAAACAGTTTAAGACATTTTTGTTCACGTGCTTCCACAAGACTATACAGACTAGTAATTTGGTTTAATTAAATGACCGAATGGTCACATTAAATCGGTTTTCACAACTCTTTCGCGACCATATCTAGCGTAAGTATAGCAACAAAGATTTGCTAACCAAATTCTGCTCGCTGAAAAATGTTCTTTAAGTGAACAATACATAACTAAGGTAACAGCATTAATCAATAAACATAACCATATGTGAACTACTGCAGTCGGCGGCCCAGATCTAACGGCCACTTAATTTGGGGCTGACACCCATGACTTGAGAAACACTGCATTAAAAGCCGCTTTCTATAATATAATCAGAATTCCAATATACTTGGGTACACTATGCACGGATCTGTAATGCAGCTTGATAATAAATTGCAAAGCCAAAACGGTCGACATTAACTGAGATGATACAAGCTCGTATCGAAACGTCATAATCAGAATTGTTTTTCGAATAACTGAATCTGCCTGAATCCGAATGGTGAAAACAAACGATTCTGGATGCACATCAATGATAACGATTAAACTAAGAACAGAACTTAAAAAAACGAAAATCATTTTACTAAGTTATGTGCTTAATTTAATCTTTTTCTTTCTATAATATACCTATTTTATCCCGAAAAAAATAAACTCAAACTCTCCAAGTTTTTTCAAGGTAATAAACCGGTAAAGTGTTTTTTAGCAACCGGAAAAAAATGTATTGGGTAGACAAATAGTCTGCCAACTGTTGGTTTTTGGCAACATCGGGCATCATTCACTTCCACAACAAACGCCGACAAACCTAGCTTGTCAATAACTTCTGTTACATTTTGAACGAACTCGTGGTTTGTTATTGTTATTTCGTCATCTAAATATGTCCCACGCTTTTCTACCGCTTTACTCGTTATGATGCAATGAAATTCAATATGCCATTTTATTCCGAAGGCGGTTTTATGACAATGGGATGGTTGTCACCACTAGGGGTCGCGCGGACCGACTCAGATGAAGTCGCATTTTTTTACAAATGGCGGAGATGCGAAGTGGGGTACCATTGGTTCAATAATTCAGTCAGTAAGGCCGTTTGCGAAATTTTGACCAGTTTAACTTTTAAGTCTAAGTGATTCAATGTTAGGTAAAAGTTTATTATTGTTTTGCTCACTGATGAAATAAAATTAGTTACCTGCTTATAATTATGCACTTTTTTATAAGTTGTTGGAATTTTTATCTGTGTTTGATTTAGTTTAAATATACAATAATCTATAATGCAAAAATGGTGGAAGTACATTTGTTCAGTTGCTATAATTTTCTTATAAAAAATATTTATACCTTTTATATAGGTTTGGAATCAACAACAAATCTGAAAAATAAATTTCTCTGACAAATCAACAACAAATCTGAAAAATAAATTTCTCTGACAAAAGATTTAAACATGTCTGCAATAAAAAAAAAACACTTCTAATCATGCATTTTATGTCGTATGATACAGACCACACCTAATAGAAAGTCAACAGTTGTGCATGTTTTATTAAAATTTATAATATGCACTTATTTTTTTGTATGATACCAAATGAAATAAAATAAAATGATGCAGTTGATTAAAATGCTTTGAATTAAATTGTTGCTTTGAAATAAGCAAGCACAATCAGTAAAATAATATTTTATAGATTCGGCTATTATTTGCCGAAGATATGAAGATTCATTGTAGTTGTTTGTAACATTGGGAACTGACAAACATCTTTCATTTTCCTGGCGTTGTTCCAAAAAACATAGGTTTCTTTGTCAAAATGGAAGATTTCAGTCTGGTAGCTAAAATATTCTTTGAAATGCTTGATTTTTCAGTCAAAGGCACACCTTTTGCTTAATTATGCAACATTATAAATAGTTGGTTGTTTATAAAGATGTTGGTCAGTCATAAATACTGAAGTACAAGAATAATTTTCGGAAAAATTTTATGTTAATGCGCAGGCCATAGAATGCCGTTTAGATTACTATACAGAAGATATAATTTAAATTAAAAATGACTGTAAAAAAGTGTAAATGAAACGACTTGCAAAATGCAAAGTTAAAAAAAGCAATAATGTACAAAAAAACTATTTTCTCATGAAAATGCGAGTTTCATCTTTGTTCGCAACAATACAAAGCCTTAAATATTGTAATTATATTTTATTCACAAGTTAAAGTTGCAGCAAATGCTTTATGGTTTTAACCTATACCGTATTTTAAGTACAAAATTTTAAGTTGCCACAGTCCATGTTTAAGCACTTCTCGTTAGGAATATTTAAATAAATTACAAATAAAAACTAATTATTTACATAAATTAAAGTTAACTCAAAACGAATAATTAGCATTACGAAAGATTCTACGTAAACAACGTGTGAAAAAACATAATTAAAAACCACTGATATAACCATTGTATAAGATAGGCGCGCAACGCATCTAGTGGTGGAAACCATTCCATTGTTTAACAAGCACTGCGATGGCTTTCGGTGCATTAATGATATGTAATGGTTGGTCAAAAAGCAGCTTCAGAAGGGTTAGATCACAGTCGTTAACACGCATGTGTGTACAACTGTGCATATTTCAATTGTTTGAAAAACCGCTGGGATATTTTTAAACTTAACTAAATTGTGTCCGATGTGACCTTAAGGAAATGTTTTTCTATCGACTCTTTCGTTAAGAAAACGCACTAGATTTTAAAGCTAATTTAAAGATAATGACATGAACCCAGCTAATCTAACAGGTTCTTGTACAATATGCAATCTTTTAGGTCTAGATAAATACTAAATGTAGAAAAGGGAAGCCACAAAAAAAGAAAAAAAGGGAAAGCGTTAAAAATAGAAAAGGGATTTAAAAAAGTAAGAAAAAAAAAGTTAAAAAAGTAAACTTTACTTATATACGTTTTAGGTCACCAAATATTTTTTGCGCCAAATTTTAATACGCCTATTTTATCTACTGCCCCGTAGCAACAATTTGAACTTGCAAAGCATGTCACAAAAGCAAAGTGTTTTCATATTCAAGCGCTGATAGACAAAGGTGTTAGTTTTGAATCTTCTTCTTCTGTTGCGTGTCGACGGTGCTGAAATCAAGTAAAGAACAGTTAAAAGAAGTGTTTCTAAACCTTTATTCTCAGCGGCGCAAACACATCATAGAACAGTGTTTCCAAACCTTTTTGGGCGGCAAAGCAAACATATTATATATTAGTGTTCCCAGACAAAAAAAATTTGATCAAGGCATTCTGTATTGATAGCCGAAACATCGTATATATCTTTTTAGTATACTTTGCCTGGTAGCAACAGTATATTTAACAATTACATAGCTTGAAAAACGCCCGAAATACATGACCACAATGCAAATGTCCTATCTTTTCAGTTTACTAATTAACAGTCTGCTAGCCGTGCTTACTCCGACTGCACTGATTAATGATGAAATTCAGCACACCTTCGGTCATGTGGCCACCTTTGTAGTATATATTTATTGACAGTTCTTCCTTAACTATTTTGAGAACGAATAAAAATTTATTTAAAATATTCATCAAATGCTACGTATATCTCTGTATGGGCTTTAATACTCATTTTACTTCGAACTACAACCTCCTTGAATTATCTTAAGATTTATTCAAAACGTTCCAAATATGCAACTCATACTTCTGTATATGCTTTAAATATTTATTCTACATCTAACTACAATCTTCAGCCATTATCTAAAAATTTATTTCAAACTTCCAAATTTGCTACTCATAGCCTACTTCTGCACGAGCTTGTATATTCTTTCTACAAGAAAACACACCTTTTACAACTAGCAAACGTGGCGGTAAGAAAATGCGAAGCTTCCTAAAATCGCATTGCGTCTCCGCCTAGATTGGTCAGTACTTTTATTTGTACGAACGCCCTTAATCAGGGATCGGTAACCTACGCCAATGTAAATCATCCGATCCAAGGCCTTTAACAAACTGAGCATGAGGCCTTGTGCTATGTTTTTGGCTATTTTAACTAAACGAAAATGCAAATGCGCTTCTCGGGCATCAGTTTTTGTATTAAGTTCATTCTCGTTGCAACTGAACTTTATCAGCTCAAACGCATGTGAGCTTTCTGAGGTAAATCTACTTGTATAGCTTGGAACTCTCTCAAAATCCAAGTTTTCTCGACTTAATGTTGCTAATTTTCTCGGATGATTTCTGTATTTTATGATAAACAATAACAACGAGACCGTAAGCAACATTTTTGTGCCAAATGCGCCGCGTTTCTATAAATATTAAATTTCTACTTTAAACCAAACTTATGCATTTTTTTCACTTTGCGCGTTGCATGAATGATTAGGGCAAAAAAAATTATTAGATTCATTTTCAGTTGCATACAAATCTATGGTCAGAACCAGGCTAAGGGTTATAATAAAAAAAATTGTAAAGTCAAACTTTATCAAATCAAAACTGTTTGGTGGAAATTTTTAGGGCCGCCAAGAACTTGCTGTGTTTGGTTTAGGCTGCCAATAGTAAAAGGTTTATGACCACTGCACAAAATCAGAAAGTCCTTGGTACCAAACATTTTACAACTAAGCACAACCAAAACTTAAAACAGGTACAATGGAGCTAGTACAAGGGTTTTAACTTGCGTTATTGACAAGGTGCTTTAATAAAGCAAAGACAAGTGCAAAAGCGGTAAGAAGTGTCATCAACGCCGAAAACTGTTAAAAAAATACGCCAGGTCCATCGCCTAACAAAGCTAAACTGAACTTAGAGTGTCGGACAAAATTGAATGAATTAATTTTGTCAAGCGCTGATCGCACTGGGCGTTAGTTTTGAATCTTCTTCTTCGGTTGTATGGCGACGATGCTGGAAAAAAAAAATAACAAAAATATAACTATAAATGAGTGTTTTGGCGCTGTTTAAAGCGGGTTTAGTGTCTTACGATGCTGTATAAGCAATTCTACAAATACCGGAAAATACAAATTAACTAAAATGCCACGCAATTCAATACTGTCAATACCAAACCATAGAAAAGGAAAACAAATTCCTCCTCAAATACCAAACCTGTTTTGTGAACTGATCGCCGCAAGACATTCTAATCCGTTCGGCGGTGGCCGGGCTGTCGAAGCGAAAGTTCCCGAACAATCCCGAATCCTTCCGAGCGGCCGCGACCGCGTCTCGGATCGCGAAGAAAACCGAACTGGCCAGAAAAAACGGAGGCTCGCCAACTCCCTGTATTGAACCATGTAAGAAAATTTTTTAAACTGTTCAAACTTTTTTAGTGTCAAGCCTGTGTTAAACAAATAGTATTATTTAATAAAAATCGTAGTGTGACGAATGCTGGCTTAAAAAATGACGTCGATTATTCTATACCTGTATTAAACACAAAAATTTAGGAAAGGCATATTTCCCCCTTTACTCGACCGAGTAAGGATGAACGGTAATATAGGATCGCGGCCGATAACCGATACCAAGTCTTAGTATTTGAACTCTTCCGATACTATTACCGATACCAGTTTAATATAGTATCGGTGCCGATCCGATACTAGTTTAATCTAGGAATTTTAGCCACGAAATGCGATTCAATCTTGGAAAATAAATTTTCAGCATTTCAAGCTTATTTTTTATCAATTTAAAAAACAAGTGTTGCCTAGATCGAGAGTAAATTGTTTATGTTCCGCAAAAACGAACATTTTGGACATGGTATGCTATAGAACCTTTTCAACTGCACAAATTTGAAAAAACTACTGCGTAATAAAAGTTTAAGCCTTTCCACGATTGTTTTCTGCAAAGCCAAAGATTAAATATAAATAAATACATTGTTCCTGCCAGGTATTGAATCAAGAGATTGCCCTAATAAAGATTTTCTATATAGGTTATCGAATCATCGGTACATGTAACAAGCAAATAGTGCAGAAAGTTCAATTTTATAATTGAAGAAATATACCGTAATGGATACCAATATACTTGGATCCACTATGCACGGATCTGTAATGTAGCTTGATAATGAATTGCAAAGCCAAAAAGGTCGAGTAGATCGACAGCATCTTTAGATGTTTCGATACGAGCTCGTATCAAACTTTTTAATAATCAAGATGATGTCGATCTACTTGACCTTTTTTGCTTTGCAATTCATTGTCAAGCTACACTGAAGAAATCTAATATTGCAAAATACCTTTGCGCTTAATCGTTGCAGTCAATTTTAGGAAAATTTGGGAGAAGGATTTATCACACACTCAAAATACAAGTAAACCTTGGAAGAGTAAATGGCTCGTTCATTCGACGAATCTCTCAGCAGGTGAACGTTGAACTGTTTAGGGCAATCCCCGAAGCCGGGAATCTTGTAAGTCCCAGGTCCAGTGGTGAGCGGGTGGCCACTAGGGGTGTGCAAGGGCTGCTCCATCGTGAACAAACCGTAGCCTTGTGTGAAGGCGCCCTCGATCTGAGATGGCAGAATACAAATTTTGTTTCTAATGAGAGAATCTGCAGAAATACAAATGGTGTGAACAAAAGACTCTGGCTTTATAAAACTAAAAAACCGAAAATATGTTTGCTTAGTGTTGAGATAAATATATTGCAAACCTATGAGATCATCATCAAAGGCAGTCAAGGCTAAATAATTATGCCCACCTAACGGAAGAGAGTTGGCAAATTTTAGCGTAAAAAATAAATGTATTACACTCTTAGAACTGTTAACCCTCAAGGCCCCAAAAAACTTCCCCACCCAACGAACCAAGATTCTGGAATTTACTCATTGTAACACACCTTTCCGTAAAACAAATGTGATAAGTTTTCCAATGTTAAAATTCCAAAGGGAGAATGTGCCAAGTTTGTCCAAGTAGTTTATAACTGGTAATTGGTGTTAACCAGTAAGTCTTGTTGGCTTTTCGTGCAGTTATGAAATATTAATAAATATGCTGTTGCTACCAGGTATAGTGTAATAAAAAGAAGCTTTTCCGGTATTTATTTATTTGATCTACGTTTCGGCTACATCCTTCCTCTATACATCTTGAAGAGGTAGCCGAAACGTTGGAGAACAAAATGAGTAGCGGAATAGCTTCTTGTGAGCATAAAATTTTAACTATGGATGTAAAGAGTTTTAAAGTTTAACTCAAATTAAATGTTGCGACTAATTAACTAACATTATATTGCAAAGCCAAAAATGTCAACTAGATTCGCAACATCTTAAAGACGTTTCGATACGAGCTTGTGACATCTTCAGTTAATATTATCAAGCTACATTATAGATCCGTGAATAGTGTACACTTGACTAACATATTTTCGCAAAAAAATGTTATATCATTATCTCTATATCTCTCCCACCTGTCCGATGTCCATTGCCGGGTTCAAGCTCTTGCCCAAGTCCATGACGATGTCGGTCTGCACGATCACGTGATCGCCAGTGAGCGAGTCGATCTCGACTTGGCTAACAGCGGCTCCGTACGTGAAGTAATTGGCCATTCGACCGTTCACCAAACCTGTCTCTAGATCCCAGTCGCGAAACATATTTGGAATCCTACACACAAGGCTGGTTAGAAGAGCGCCTAGAAATAAATAAGATCACGTTTTAGAGCGGTGGTTCTTAACCTTTGCTTTCCTGCCTATATAACTAGGTTATTCTGCAAACTTAAGCCCAAATGATGGTTTCTACAAGGAAAGACTTTCGAAAGATATGTCAAACGTGACATCATAAGACGATTCTAATAAGAATACCTGTCGCTTCTCTGAGAATTAGTGCTTAAAAAAAGTTTCAATGTTAGGTTTGAATTGGCAAAACTTTAAATTAAGGAAACGTGGCGCCTTGGGAACATGACAGAGATTCGCATATTTCTCGAAATAACGGCATTTATGGTGTACTATAACAGAGAAAAATACTATAGCGTTTGTTACAATATTTACGGAGTAGAGGGGTGGACAAGCCTCCTTTAAACACTAACGTTAATATAGCTTTAAGTAGTTCGTCCGCTAATGATTCACGGGACTTTTTCTGTCGAACATCTGAAACGGCTTCGTCAAACCCAAAAGTGCGGTTCAAACCAGGTTAAGACCTACTACTTAAGCGCTTTTAAAAGCTGTTTTGAATTACCCTTATTTAACGCCTTATAATACCAAATAACGCCCAACGGGGCTACGGTTACTCTTCTGTATACTGTACTATTGAGCCTGTCTATAGGTAAGTTGGTACAGCGATTTTCTGAAGTCGTGAGTTCAAAACTCACTACATGTTAGTTTTTTTAAACAACATGCACCAGCAAATTGTTCTATGGTTAACGACGTATTTTGAAATCCAAATAATCGATTTCTAAAAGGCGAAATAATTTTGTTCAGTTAATAAAATGGTTTAGCAAAATTAAATAGGCATTACGCTTTAACTTACATCCTTTTGATAACATGCCTTATAATATTTCCGAGATTAACTTTATTAATCTTACTTGTAGAATCCGGTTGCAGAGAGACTGATGCGGCTCACATAAGCTTTCGCGATGAGTTGGTCCCACGTAAAGTCCGGGAACTCATCTCGCAACGGAGCAAGCCTTTGCATGATCTTCTCGCACGCGTCCTGTGGAGAATTTATCAAGAGTTTTATGTTTATGTCACACCTCAATTTTTGATAATGATCGTGTAAAGTAGCCTATTTAAGATAAGAAGATACCAACGCATGTGGCATACCAAATTAATACATACGTACTTTAAAAGCGCCATCTCCGAAACATGTGCATGTGTGTATTGTATAATATAATCTATTGTTCATTTAGATGTATTTTGACTTCGATTTTCTAAGTATAATTGTATTTTAAACTGAAAAAAGGCAGTTATTGGCTAGTTTAATGTATAAAAGTGTTTTTAACTTACTAATACAATATAGCAGTATATACCTTGACAGCCATTCCGTTCATATCCGTGCTTATACTGGCAGCTGTAGAAGTGGTGTTTGGTACTGTACTTGTGCTGGTCTCAGAGATGTATATTCGATCCACGGGAATCCTAAAACAACGCCCAGCTATCTGAAAAACAACACAATTTTTTTACAAACTATTGAAGAATGATATACGATGTACTTACAATACAGAACCAATTATGTCTTTAAAAAAAAGGTTGTCTCCTAATGGTGTCACACTATTTAAAGTTTTTAAACTGGATAACACGGCTACAATATTTTTTTATATAGTAGCTATAGCAGCTTAACTCTTTTCTAACTACAAATTTGGGGCATATTAGGCACACTCCAATGGGTGGAACTAGGCTTTGTGCTTGGCTCATTTTAAGTAGTTGCCACAAAAGAGTCAGTATTGCAATACGAGTCAAACTTAAAAAGTTAAGATATAAGGAAGCAACTGAAAATGTGTAAATAACAACAGCAAAGCAGTCAAACCTTGAGGCAATTCTATTGTTTTTTGTCCCTTTTCAATACAAAGTGTTTAACTTAAAAACACGCCTAGTTATTGTGTCCCTTTGCCTAAAGACATGTGTCATTTTGATGTATAGTCACTTCCAAATACAGTGCCGCCGGCCATTAACTAACTAAACCTGTAAACTTTTCTTAGTATTTTTGCCCGAATGGCGTTAGTCCAATCTCCAACCTAGATAATTTTCCTGTATGGTCCTTGTCCCATATTTGCAGCAACCCCCCAAACTTATCAAGCAAACGCTCTTCGATGATCTGTTCGTTTTGGTATCGCGTCCTTTTGTAGTGGTTGTTTTACATGATGACCTGTTTGATGTTAATGTGCAGTCCCTGTTCCATCTTAATACCGCCATCCTAGAATATTAGGAAACGCTTCATTTTTACTCCGTCTTGGAGATATTAATTACGTCATTTCGCAAGCCAACTTTAAGGATTAAGTCCCTTCGGTTTTATGTTTAATCCTGCGTCATCTTGGTGTATAGTCCCTGTATCATCATAGTACTACCGCCCTCTTGTAACCTCTTGGGTGCACATTTGAACAAACTATTGAGCAAATGGTCTTCCGTTTAGTTTAGTAGTTTTAGGGTGGGGTCCTTTGTAGGTCATGAGGTTAGTTTAAACCTGTGTCATCTTGGTGTGTAGTTTCTGTACCATCATATGATCGTCGCACCTAATTGGTTAGGCGAAAACTTTCCGTGTGGTTTAATAGTATTAGGAGTTTGGTTCTTTGGTAGTCGTGTCATTAGTCCAAACCTGTATCATCTTGGTGTGTAGTTTCTGTACCATCATATGATCGTCGCACCTAATTGGTTAGGCGAAAACTTTCCGTGTGGTTTAATAGTATTAGGAGTCTGGTCCTTTGGTAGCCGTGTCATTAGTCCAAACCTGTGTCATCTTGGTGTGTAGTCCCTGTGCCATCATATGATTGCCGTACCTAATTTATTATTCGAACGTACTGCCATGTGATATAATGGTATTAGGAATCTGGTCCTTTGGCAGTCGAGTCATTCGTCCAAACCTGTGTCATCTTGGTGTGTAGTCCCTGTCCCATCTCGGTGCCGCCGTGGGTGAGATACACCGAGCCGTCGCTGTAGATGTTCACCAACGCTCCAGCTTGACATTTACATTCGATAAGTCCGATAGCGTACTTCACTGGAATGACCGCAATACCTTGCTTTCGCCATCTGAAAATGGCAGAAAAGCAACTTGGTAACTAATCAAATCTAGGTAACTGTCAAAAACAGCCATCGCCTCGTACATTTTAATTGAAATAGTTACGTATATTTTTTTTAGTTAAATGTTTAAATTTGTTTTTAACTCTCGGGCAAAAATATAAGTTTGTCTTGTGTGTTACTTCCTTAAAAATACAAGGAACACCCCCATAATTTTATCTGTTGTTTTTGCTTACCGACCTACTATACCGTTAAGTATTTTTAGCTCTCAGTCAATAGAGCGACGGTTATTAATTTAAACCTCGCTGCGAGCTATGGTTTGGTAAAACGTTGGTAGAACAAACCCTTTGTATGCCAAGGGAATACTATGGTAATAGTGTCGTTCTCACTACGGCTTTCTACCAATAAACTGTTGTAAGACACACACACACTTGACATGTTCTATATATGGGTAGACACTACGCTCAAGCCTTACAGAATTAATGCTGACCAACGAATATGAAAGATAGTAATCATTTAGAAGGTGTTTCGGAAATGCTAGAAGACTATGACCGAAATAAGCCTAATCAAGTTCGTGGTACAAAACCCAGACTAGATAAACGTTTAGCTTGCGGTGAGGTTCGAACTCACGACCTCGGCCATACCGGGGCAGTCGCTTTATAATCTGAGCTTAACACTAGGCTCAGAGGGGATCTGGTCATGAAACACCAATGAAATCAATGCGCACTATTAATACAAACAGCTTTATACTGACGGAAATCTACAGTACCATGTCAAGTGAACAAAAGATAAATAGACACAAGTGTGTAACAACTGTCTAGCCTTATGTTGCTCCATCAACTAAGCTATGCAGGCTCATTAGAAGTTGGTCGTGAAATGGTTCAGTTACTTGTTAATTTTGTTGAATTTGTCCACGACCAACTTTCTTTGATGGAAGTTCGACTTGTCCAAGCATTCCTCCCAGCATCTTCGTCCATTGTTGGTCTCCACCGCGCCGTTGTAGTGCGTAACTTGACCGCTTTTGTACAGGTTTACCGCTCTCACCTAAACGACGGCAAATTTGAACGCCATTTTGTTTCGCTATATTTCTAAGGTCACGATCGTATTTTACTTTGCACCCCATTAGAAGGTTGTTTAATCTAAGACGATTTTACAAAGGTGTTAGGTTTAACCATAAACCTTTGGCATTGTTGGGGCCAGCGATTATATCAAACATTTTTTAATGGATTCTTTAGAAAAACCTGTATTTTCTATATTTTGCAGTTTAAATTAAAATAACTACGGTATTACCTATCTCTTATGATTTAACATATTGGCGGACTCAGAGAAGGAACGTCACTGTAAACGCTAATAAAATCTTTGTTCAATACCACAATTTAATATAGGTAAGTTAAAATCCTAACTTTGTTAAAACAAAAATTTTCCCTTTTAATGATAAACTTCGCTTTAAAAGACCGATATTACTAAAAACGACAACATTATCTATAAAACTTGTAAGTTTATAAAAGGCTATGAAAGAGAAACTCACTTTTTCAGGTGGAATTCCGAGTTGGTCGGCGATCCTTGTGATCCACGATTCTGCGACAAACATGGCCTGGGGGGATCCGAACCCTCTGAAGGCCGTGTTGGAGGCAATGTTGGTGCGACAAGCCCTTCCCTCAACCTTCATGTTGGGGATGCTGGAAAAATGAGCAAGTGTCAAATGAGTGTCTTACTCTATTCATTCTGGTTAATCGTTCTGTGATAAAATGGCTTTGCTGCGTAACAACTAACAGGCAAAAGACTTTCCCAAACCTGTTTTACTGGTATTACCTGTTTTCAAGAGTTAACATTGTGCATTTTATTGTAAATGATTTATGACTCATTTAACTGTATAAGCTTTCTATTACGTGCCGTCAAACGGTCATGCTCGCACATTAAACTGAAAATAGTTTAACAAACACGAATTTTATCTAGTTTTAAATTAGGTGCTGATTTCGACACCGGCATCATGTTTCGAAAACGTTTGGTGGATTATATCTAAATAAGCCGCTTACTGGTAGCAATTGTCGGATGACATCAGCGCCTTTGTTAAAACCCCGAATGAAAGATCCGTTGAATTTCCCGCGTTCGAAAATAAATTCACCTTTAGGGACTTCACCTTTCCGTCATTCATAAAACCGACCTGAAAATCACGCGAACAGTGAACTGTTAATTAAAGAAACTGTTGTTGTTAAAAAGTTGAGAAGCGAAATTTACAGTACATGTAATAAAGGCGGTTTCTTTACCATTTATAGAACTAGACCATTGGTTTAGTTCATTTACAAATTCTATATACTTAGTTGCTCTCTCATGGGGCTCAGAGTTTACATACCTCATTTAAGCTGGGTTGTTTTTTATTAAAAAAAAATTTTTATCGCCATTGTAAAATTAGTTTGTTTTAAACACTATTTTGTGTTTGGTCCTCTTATTCAAGATTTATTGCAACTGTATTTTAAACGCGCAAATAAGTTTTTAAGTTTTCGTTGCAATGCAACTATATTGTTTTAAACACTGTTTTTAAATTGGAGATTTTATTTTGAGTTACTCGCGACTGTCAAAGGGATACTGAATGCAAGCTATCACCTTGTACGTAATTTAATTACAACTTGTTCTGTAGGCAGCCATAAATAAATCGATGATTACAATGTGGCAGAAAGATGTCTTTTTTGCCATCTCGTTATAATTGGCGTGCGAGAAACTATTTACATCACCTTGTACTTTGCGTAGAAAGGATGTCGTCCTCCGGTCATGGTCATGTCTTCCTTTCGCGAGAGCATGCAACGAACAGGACGACCGCATCTGGATAAATAATGTGATTCTCGCTTATAGTCTAACCGACGAGCTATACAACAAACAGTTTGTTGTTAGGACATGTTATAACCCACCGAACTGATTGCTTAAAACAGCATATTTATCTGGATGGCATAGCAGTCGTCAAACGAATAATGCTTAACATGACAACATTCTTTCCTATAAGCCGACAAGGTTAAGCAAATGATAGAATATTTTTCTCAAGTTAGGCACCTGACTACAATGCTTATACCACATGTAACTGCTTATTTATTAACCCTTGTACAAACGAACTTGGACGAAGCCTGATCAGAAGAATCTCATTGACACGCAATCAAACAACCATGCTTCAAAAGGTTAAAAAAATAATAAAAAACAACCAAATTAGTAGAGACTAAAGTACATTGCTCGTAAGTAGAGACTAGAGTACATTGCTCGTGCGAAACTTGTGGCAATTTGTCATTCAACACTGACCAATTTTTCTAGATGTTTAATGAAAGCAGCCAAATCTCATAAAATGTTTTACTATAATACAGGCAAGCGTTCTTGCAAATCTTTTGTTTAATTCGGACGATAAATGATATGTGTGTCTTAAGATCTAACATTTAGCACAAACATATCGTCACGCTCATAACCAAATTGCCTAAGTCATTTTTTTATGATTTTCAAAGTTTTTGCCCAAGTCACTCCTTGTAACCATCCGCATCCATAGAAAAAGTGCCTTAGTCATTTTTTTGCACAAGCGAGTGGAAAATGACCTACAAATTAACGAATCTTAGAATCTCAGAATTTATGAAATCGGAATATTAAGTTTAAATCCTTGTTAAATGACAAAAAACATACTTTTGTGCTGCCACAGCGGCAGGACACACCATTAACACGAAACGAGTCTCCTTTCCTCCAAATCCTCCGCCCAACCTCTTTACTCTTGTCATTATCTTGTTGTGTTGTACTCCAAGAACCCCAGCAACCTGCAGACAGTTAACGCATTTAGAACTATATTATTTCAAGAAAAGCTTAAAAAGGCATCAGGGAAATGTTAGTGAACAATCACGAAGAAAACGAAAGAAGACACAAGAAAAAAATCTTACTTTAAATTGGGCTACATTTGTTTATGATCAAGCTGTGGTATTTCGAATAAATAAAACCCCAAGTTGTGTAATAATGTTCTAGAGATTGACGTAACACATATTTTTAGAAGGACATGTTAAAATATCACAAAAATGTCTTAAGTTGAAAGTTACCGTGGAATGCATTAGAGAAAATATGCCAGGAAATAACTAAAGGAAAACCGTGATATAACAATAGGTCGGACGTCTTAAAATATAACAAATTTTGACTAGAAAAAAATTTCCTGTGGGGGTATCTGAAAGGAACAAAATATGTTATAATATCAGCTTTCATTCGTATTAAATCAGCTTTGAAAATCAGCTAAGTTACTTGGTAACCTATATTTCATTTTGATAGCCTAGTCAATACAACAGTGATCGCGTTAAGCTGAGGTTTTGAGTTCGAAACTTAACGAAATAGTAGTTTCCCTGACTGGTTGTTAGATGTCAGACTTATACAATGAAGTAGGCCTACATATACTCTTAGTGACATATGATTTTTCTAAATGTTGTCAATAAATCAAAAAAGAAGAGGATTTATTTGAATTAAAAAAATATATATGCCGTTGGAATCGCAGCAAACTACACTGACGAAAAGGCTGTAATATGGTTATCGCAAACGTATTGTTGTGATACAAGAGTAACCTACCAAGAGCTGCAAAGCAGTTGGGTCTTGACAGGAAGCGAATATCTCCATGGACCCGTCTTCAAGTAAAGGAACAACCAAGCATGCTTGTGTTTCAAGGTAAAAGTGTTCTTGGCCCGAAATACTGTTAAAAGGTTGACAACATCGTAAAGTTTAGAGAAGCTGAAAGCCCAACACAATGACTTGGACTTTGATCAGGTAGCGCCATTTTCTATTGGTGGTGAGATTTAGTTTAAAAAGGTATTATGGACATATAGACAAGGGTTATTTAACTATAGTCCAGATATGCAAACTAAAACAAAAATATTCTCAGTGGTTATCAGTAACACTTTTAAACAACACACTATGGCGGTTATTGTTTTTGCAGCATTTTATTTTCACCAGTCGTACAACAAAAAACTAATTTAGAGGATATAACGCAGGTTGCTATGAAAAGCAACTACATCAAACAATTTTTTCATCATTTTTGTCAATAAAAGAACCAAACGTGGTTCAACCAACCTGACTTCACCTTCAACCACGTGGTCGCAATCATGCCACGTGTTTTCGGCGTCACCTTGACAGATTCTCAAGGTCGGTTCAAAGAAAGATTGATGTTTGATGGCATCCTGAATCAGAAAATAAAAATAAATAATGTAATGGACAAAGTTTACATTACTTGTTTAGGAAATACAGCACTAAGGTAGATCATTTCTTGTTTATTGTACTTAAAAAAAATTAAAAAAAAAAAAAAAAAAAAAAAAAAGGTTAAAAAGCTTTCTGTTTAAACTATAATGTAAAATGAGTCGAAATGGAATTTGGAGTACGTCGAAACTCAAGAACTAAAATAGTATGACAACCAATCTATTATGTTTACAATATTGCGTTGCCAAATGGTCTGCCTAAAAAGAAATTACAAGATACGAATAGCCCTCAACCTATTCGTGCCTGGTCAAGTATTTTCAGCTCATATACATTGCTAAAGTTAGTTTATTTCCCCTACAACTTGCGATGGCTCTTTTGACATAATTTTTTTTTCAAGTATAAATTTTTGTAAAAAATATGGTCAAACATAAATTAAAATATGTGAAGGTTAAAATTACAATTTCATCAGAGATTCCGTGTTATGCCTCGATCGCCAGGCAAAAGTAGTATTACAGTTCGTATAGATTAGCTGCTGAAAGTAGTGAGATAATAAATCGACTTACCTGTATAGTTATGATGAGTGGCTCAATGTCTTGGTATTGTACTTTGACGAGCATGGCGGCCCTTTGTGCGTAAGCTTGGCTGTCGGCCACCACAGCGCCGATCACTTGACCCACGCAAGTCACCTAAAAATATATATTCGTGGGTTGTAAACACCACCTTGACTTATTAATATACTACGATAACCATTTACAAAGGTGCCAGGAAAATCATTTATTCATGTAAAAAAAAAATTTCGTAAACAACTATTTTAAAACAATTGGTAATATAATAATTTAATCGATAACATTTTTTAAGGAAAAATACAAATGTGACCAGCGTTTCTCTTGTCCAGAATGTTTGACACTAAAATACGATTGTAGACAAAACATACCAGTTGGGCTGAAAAAACTTAAGTTTGTTTAAAAACTTTGACATAACAATAAGTATACGTAGGATGCTTCGTTGGTGTTAAAAAGTTATTGAAAATATAGCAAAAACTATTTCATCACAGTTTTTATAAGGATGGAGTAGATCAGTTGATAGATCGACGATTCAAGGATCGTCAAAGTTGTGAGCTTGAATCCCACAACAGGCTAGATTTTCTCTTGGCTGACGTCTTATCGCAAACAAATACTTTGACCGAAATAATTTCGTTTAGACCAGTAGTCTTAACCTTTTTTTCCTTGTTGCCCCCCTTTAAAATCACCAACAAATTCTCGCACCCCCTTCAATAGTATTGCTTAAATACCAAACCATTGTAATTTTATCTTTATACAAGTAATTAATAATAAAATATCAGAATACCAGTTTTACATTCAATTTAGAAAATAAATTAATTACTGTAATACATTTTCTGTGTCTGATTCAGAATCCTTTCATCATTTCCGTTTCTTAAGACAACTTCTTCAACAAACCTCGTCTTTAGCAAACGCCAGGTCGTCAGCCACCCCCGCTGTTGGAACGTTGTTGGACCCGGTGACATCACGATGATCTACGTACGTCACAAATCCGGGTGACGTCACTGCTTTGCTGACGTTAACGTCCAGTATGCGCGCGTGGGCTCGGGTGCTGAGCACAAGTCCGAGGAACAGTTCGTCTGCGAAGATAAATGAAACTTTGTAGAAGGGAGCTTCAAAAGGGCTAGATCACAGTTGTTGAACAAACATGTGTTTCAATTATAAAGGGGGGTCTTCTGACAAATATTTATTCAGTGCCGACGTTTCGATTACCTATACGGGTAATCTTCTTCAGGGCATATTAACTTGTAACCTTGCAGAAAGGTACAGTGAGACAAAACAAAACAAAAAAACAGGGGTGAAAAACATGTGTGTGCAGTCCTGTGCATCTTTCATTGTATTTAAGATGTTTGATTTTATACGACGGAGTTGATAACCTAAAATAAATGGTGGTACTCGTCCTACACTTCAAGCACTTATAAATGTTTTTTTTATAGATTTAAGTGTTTTGGTCATCGTTTGTTGTCTAATGTTATGTGTGTATATCTTTCGTTGTATTAGGAAAGTCCGATGTTCACTGTTCGGATTTGATCCCTGGTGTCAGTTTGTAATTTTGCCTGATACTTAAAGTAGTTTGTGTGCTATTGATGTTTAACCACGGTATTTTAAGTGATGCCGAGACTTACACCTTTGAAAGTAAACTAAGCAAAAAAGTTAAACTATTATCAGACCGGATTCGATAGCCGATGATAAGTGGTCGTACTAGTCCAAAACTTAAATCAGTACTATTGATATGTACAGTATGTCATTTAGCCATCGTGTGCAATGTGATGTTGAGAATTGTTCAGAAGGTCTAGATCACAATTGTTGAACATATATGCGTATGTACATTTCATTGTATTAAGGAATTTTATATGATGGAGTAAATACCCTAAGATAAGTAGTGGTATACTTGTCCAAGCACCTAAATATATGTTTTGTAGAAAGAAGTGTTTTAGTCATTGTTAGTTGTGCAATGTTGAAAATTCCACCTTCAATTTTAAACTCTTTAGAAAAAAGTGAATAAACAATCAAGGCTTACTAACAACAAAACCTGTCCATCCAACAGAACTCATTAACGTAACTTTAAAAGTTTAAAGGGGATTTTATAAAACAAACTTTCTTGGTATTTCTAACAAAAACATTATCTTCGTTTGATTTAGTTTCAATAATAATGCCCACTTGACAATAGCAATAACGGCATTTGGCATGGAATATGGCGGACATATTTTTGTCCAAAATATCAAGTATCGTGATCACTAACAAGCGACCCGATGGATCGAACGTAACATTATGACAAAGTTTAAGCATAGTTTTATTTACATGTTAAAATGCATTGGCTCCCAGTGCATTCAATTAAGCATGCTGTATCTTTCAATGCGTTTCGATATAGGCCAGATCACAGTGTGTACAATTAAGTTCCTTCAAAAAATATCACCTCTATACGGAGGCATATCGTCGACGTAAATAGCTTCCCCAGTCACGTGTTTGTCTCCAGAAAAGTGCTTAACAGGTCGACCAACGATATCCTCCGTATCTTGCTCGGCTGGAACCTATAACAGAACTAACATTTCTATTTATTTCGCAATAATTTTGCAACTTTCAACGCTCAGTAATATGTGATAAATAATTTGTTTTAGAACTAATTAAAATGGTTCAGAATTCGGGTTTTGGTTTACTTTATTATTGGAGTTAGTGATGAAACTAGGGGTAGGAGTTTCAATTTACGTAAAAGTTGCTTAAAACTTTTTATTGCGGTTTATGTGTTTTTTTCGATTTAAACCATATTTCCATGAGGCATTCGTCTAATTTTGGTCTTTTTTCGAATTGTGTTTTAGTTTGAAGCTATTATAGCTTTGCTGTTGTTGCCCAAGTATGTTGTACGTGTGGGATAGAATACCTCCTGCCAGGTTTGTGTTCCCAGCACACTTCCTTTATGCTGTTGCTCACAAATTGCAGATTTATCTTCGTTGCAAACGTTGCCCTGAAAAGTACAATAGAGTCTTTTTTAATTCACCTCTATCAAGAATTTTACTTCGATCAAAGTTGACCGGTGGCTCTAAATTGGACGAGTTTACCAATTTCGTGGGTTTTATGGTTTATTGTTTTTTTTTTAAAGAATTATCGTTTTGTTTTGATATCAGCGATTTTACTTGGAAATGACTTGATCTAATAACGACTTGGACTGAGTCTTATGACTTGTTTAAAATTCTCAAAAAAAAGTTTACAACACTGAATATAGCGGATACAACCCTTTTAGAACATTAACTTATAATCTTTCCGTTGATGAAGGACAGTATTAAAATACAATCTTAATGCAGGTTAAACTGGAATAAGTCGTGCTTAATCATTTCAAGTCCATTGCGTTCATATTACACTTAGCCTCCACCAACCTCCACGATTCCATCTCGTATAAGAGAGTTCTTGACGTGCAGGAAGAACTTGAAGAAGAAGCCGACCACCAGCGCCTCCCTGTACTCCACCATTCCTCCGGGAGCGTTGATAGAAAGAGCAAAGTCATCCGCGATCCAGCGCTGAAAGTCCTCCAACAAGTCCTCATCCCACATCCTGATAAACGAAAATGCAAAGATCGGTGTTTGTTATGATAATAGTTGGTATAATTAGAGAAATATTAGTGGATTTTTGGAGCATAATCGCTGGAGGTTGCAGTAAGACGTAGTAAGAATATTTAAGTCCACACAGAAGTAGGTAGCATTTTGTACGTTTCAAATATTTCTTTATACATTTTTTTAATTTTGAAAATGAAAAATAAGATTTTCGAAACGTTCACAAAACGCGTCTACTCCTGTATTGATTTTGATAGTCTTACTAGGTGTTACTACAGCCTTCAGCCATTATCTTAAGATTTATTCGAAACGTGTAACTTACCACCTACTTCTGTGTGGACTTGAATATACTTACTACGTCTTACTACAATCTCCAGCCATTATTTCAAGATTTACTCAAAATGTTCAAAATGGTACCTATAGTTCTGTATGGGCTTTAATATTCTTTCTTCGTCTTACTACAACTCCAGTCAAAATGCTGCAACTATCAAATTTATTTTTCTGTCAAGCAAATATAGCTTTCTTTTCGAAAGACCTAATGTTGGCAGTAAATATGCAATAACTTGTAGAACTTATATATTTTACCTTCCTTGCAAGTTTTTCATTGTGTTTAAGGGCATGGCGGTGGTGGCGGCCATTCCACCGAAGGCCGACACGAACTTTTCCACTTTGCAGCTTCCCGGATGGAAGACGACACGCATCGCTGCATTCACGATCGCGATGTCGTCATCGCGTCGCTTCGATTGTTTGAAGGCGCGAAAGTACTCGTTCTGGAATGCGAGTTGAAAAACTTTACTATAACAGGACCAAACCGTATCACAGGATTTTGATTTTTTTTTAACTTTAAGTTTTATTTTTAATTTACGCGACAGCGGAAACATGCTACCAATGGTTTTATGGTTTTAGCTTCCATATAGATACGCACTTTTAAACAAAATACAGCTTTCACGCTTTACTAATATCTATACAAATTACTTAGATTCATAAAATCCGGTGCTTAAACACAGTACAACCAGTGCCACACCTTGTTAAGTGGAAGGTTTGATTTGAATGGTCTGGCGTCATGTACAATGTTTAAGTAAATGATCAATTAACACAGCAAAGAAAAAGTCTTATAGTAAACGATTGGACAGACGTATGAATGTTTGTTTAACAATGGTTACCTCAAGGCAATGCACTTTCTTTACTGTTTGAACAATAGTAAATACCACACGAGGTCAGTTTAAAATCGTAGGGTCAGTTTTATCACCAGGTTAAAGTTAGCCATTTTTACTATTGGAGTAAATCATCTGAAAAAGCAGTTACGATTAATAAAATGTATTTTTATGGATTTTCAAGAAGTTACCATGTAAATATGCCAATAAGTGAATTAAGGAAGACAAGGCTAGCAATTGTGTTTATGTCGTCCACTGAAATATAATTGGCCCATTAAATATTAATCAGATCGCGTGCGGCCAAAGTGAATATTGTCAGAGTGAATATTGTCTAGAGGGCGTTTTTAAGACTCTCTTCAGTTGTGGTGGTACTATTTACTTTAAGAAGACCAGTTGTTTTCAGACATTTTAAAGTTTGACGTAAAGGACCTTTTACTGTTTTTTTAATGATTCGAGCACCCTGTAATAAAATATTCCTCGCAAAAGAAAACTGTTACCGCAACAATGGTCGATATAAAATGAAAAGAGGAGATACGTAAAATGAACTCAACTATAGCAATGCTTATTATGACTTGCTTTGCTTTAAAAACAATTGTTCCCTAAAACTGTTTCACATGCCCAAATTTGTCTGAGCCGTTCTACAATCATGCTTCATTAGGCCGTAGCAGTGTTTTTTAGCCTTTTGTGGCTAGCGGCACCCATCAGAATTTTAAGGCAAGCGGCACCCATCCTATAAGATTTGTCGGTAGGTAATTCACTATCATGTCACAATAAACAGAACTGGAACAACACACATCTACTCTCGACAACGTAGGAAGTTATAAATGGATATATTCAACTTCAATCTTACACAAAAAGTTGTAAGAGTTGAACAAAAATCAGATTCCTAAATATTCCCAAATATGTCAAGGCACCCTTGAGGATTGGAAATGGCACCCCGGTATAGAACCATTGGGCCAGAGTAACATTAAAACGATTGAAATGTACGAAGTAAACGCGAAAGAGATTTACCTAAGGCTGTTAATTATCGCAAGCTGTATACTTTGTACGGGGTGTGTTGCTGCCAAACCACAATCACTCACTTTTTTATTGAAGGGAACGTGAATGGAGAGGAGCAGCTCTCCTCTCTGTGCGCAAGTGCTCCGATACTTGGGGAAGAAGTGATCATCCATCTTGGCCCTGCGATCTCCGCGCCCATCCAGTCTGAACGTTGCCACGCTCTCGTTCGCCATCAGGATCGGATTCAGGTCCGAGATTGGACTCGCCGTCATCACATTGCCTCCTATCGCCTAAAAAACAATGCGCAATTATGCTAAATTGGGGGTTGTTTAACTTTTTGTAACTCGGATACCTAGTTTGGGTTTTGTGGGTTTGTGGACCAGGTGGACATAAAGTTTTTCAGAGATAACGTCACATTAGAAAATAATTTAGAAACTTTCTGTTTCTGGTCGAACATATGTGCAAATATTACATTTAAATCCAATCGCAATACACTAAAGGAGATGTCAAAGCGTTTTTGTTTTTGTTGAATGCTTTTCTTTTAAAAAAATCGAGTTTAAGTTACACACTCCAAAGATTTCAATGATCCTTCATGGGCCCCCTGATACTAGTTCACATACCCCAAGGGGTCCATGGACCAAGTATTTAGGACAGATTTAAGCAGGGACATTTATTATGCGCAGCAATGCTAGTAATCAAGTTTGGACGTTTTATATGATTTAAAATTCTTTAATTTTTTATTTCTTTCGCTTAATATCAATACTTAAGGGTATCATTTTCAACGTTTCGAAGAACTCCTAATCCATTTTTAACATCATGATGATCAAAATGAATAAAGAGTTTTTCGAAACCTTCAAAATGCTACCTACTTCTGTATGGGCTTGACATTCTTGCTACAACCTCCAGTCATTATCTTAAGATCTGTTCTAAACGTTCAAGTTGCTACCTACTTCTGTATAGGCTTTGGTATTCTTACTGCGTCTTCATCCAGCCTCCAACCATTAGGCTCCAATGTTAATACTGCTTTAAAGATATCTTACTAAACCTCGGTTTGATTAATTATTGTTTGATTAACTGACTTACAAGAAAACGTCTAAAAAATAATTCTATCAAGGAGCGCATTTAGACTTCGCTGTTTTAGTTTTACTCACCATTCGATATTAACAGGATGTCCATAGTCGAAGTTTTTCGCCTAACACTTACCCGAGACTGTATGCTGTAAACTTATAAGTTGTAAAGCTGGAATAGCATATGGTGGAATATTTTCCAAACCATATGTTATGGGTGGGTCAAATATAACACCCCTATAAGTGAATGGCTGATAAAATCCACCTAAATTTAAATGTTTGTTTTTGCGCAGCATTTATTTGTTACTCACGGACACGTTTCGTATCTGATCTCCAGCAAAGAGCAGGAGCATTTCCAAGGTGGCTTGCATCCACTGCACTCGATGTGGATCGGAGGAGCGGATCAAAGCACCCAGTTCCTCCTGGAGATTGCTCAGAGTACAGCAAGCTCCGATATCGATCCCTGAAGAGAACAAATTTGCAATTTATTTTTGTTCAATAATTTGAAATGTGTCAGAAGTGAAAACTATAACAATAATATAAAATATTACACATTAGTTTTTGTCTACTTTTATCATCAAAAGAGGGATTTTTACTTTCCCTCCATTTCTTTCTTCTATTTCTTAGTTATAGGTCGTTTAAAATTAAGTAAAAACCTAATACGATAGGATTTAAATAGCGAACGAGAACACAATTAACATTCTCAAGTTTTCACTTTTTACAGAAATTGACAAAGAAAACAAAATGCAAAAATACCAAAACGTCACTTCAACCAGACCCGTGTTTCAAAAAAATTTTTCCACTTTTAGAAAATTAAATAATTATAATAATAAAAAGTAGCCAACTTTTGTGTTCTGGTATCTGTTGCGTAAAAATGTGTAAAACACAGGCAGCATTATTTCAAATCAAATATCTTCAATAAAAGTTTTAAAATAATAAAACTTATTTTAAATAAACAACAACCTTCTTTTCCGACTGTGATCATCTGCAGACTTTTCACACCGGTTGGTGCGATAATGACGGGGAAGCACCGACCCTTGACCCCCATCTCGACCCCGACCTCGGTGTTGCCGTTCACCAGTTGCGCGTCCGGGTATTTCCCCCTCAGCTCGGTCAGCTGATCGAGTGACGTAGGCCGGAACCACGTGACTCGCTCGCCGACGAACGTCAGCGGTTGAGAATAAACTTCCTTTTTCGAGTTTATCTTTCATAAAGAAATGAAAATATATAGAGCAGTGATTCTCAACCGCCGGTCCGCGTCAACGTTCCTGCCAGTCCGCCAAATATATTACAAGTTTATATTCCAATTGCAAAATGCGAGATGTTGAAGGCTTGACTATTAAATTTACAACTTTGCAAGTTCCATAATTTGAAGCATTGTGACGTAACATAGAGTTAATGGTCTACTTTGGACTTTATCGCACGTCGAAATGCAAGTGTTGTGCCCAACTGTTTAAAAGTACGGGCTAAAGCTCGTTTAAGTCTTAAAACTTAAGACCAGTTGTAGGCCTATGTGAAAGCATACTTTTGCCGTAATTACATTTTGGGTTAATTTTAATTTTGAAGGTTCACCGGTCCGCTAATTTTGTTTTAAAATTTTACCGGTCCGTAAGCTAAAAAAGTTGAGAACCACTGATATAAAGTATAATAAAAAAATTGCGGATATCGGGGGGTTTGGTTATGTCTCGCTCACTTTGAAACTTGGTAATTTGCGGTAAGAATCCGCCTAAAACGCTTAATCGGCGTTTTTGTGTGGAGGGGATAAGAATGTTGAATGTTTATTTCGATACGTCATATTTGGGAATAAAGTGTCACGATCTGGTGTTATAAAAATAACTTCATTACAATCCTCATCAAACAAGCAAATAAGATGAAATTAAAATGTTTCAAGCTAGATTTTCCAAGTTATTGGGCCCAAAAGTTTTTTCTAGCGGTAAAAGTTTAGTTTCCGCTTATTTTTTGGTTAAATTCACTTATTAAGGTAGAAGAACGTTATTGATTTGCAATGTTTATGATATTGTATAGATGTTGCTCTATTTCTTCTTACAGTAAATTGCGGCGAAAACTTTTTGGGGCCAAAAATATATTTATCTCACCAATAACTCTGGAGGAAAGATGATTTCCTGGGACGGGTCGTATCGTGAGAAGCAATGATCTTCAGCCGAATGTGGGTCGCTACCAGCTATGGAGTTGCTGCAACTCTTTGTAGAAGCTAAAAACAACAAAAGTCGCTGATTGAAAGTAACAAAATTGCAACAAAAAGTGAAAAACAACTTAAGGACGACACAAAAATCGTAGTATGTATTAAAATATTAACATAAAGTTTAATTGAAAGTTCCCACGTCAGGGAATTAAATTATCTATTGAAATTACATATCACAACTTGGTAACGCAATATTTAATGATGTAGTGCAGAATAATTTTTTTTAATTCGTTCATGGTTACATTTACGATCACATATAATTTAAATTCAGAAAATGATTACATTTGTCTGGTTTAAGTTGGTATTAAGTTCGTGGTTGTATTTTCTAGTTCAAACACGATATTAATTGAAAAAAGTTGGTGTTGCGTTTGGATTTAAAACATTTAAAAACACATTTTGGTGCATTTTTTATTCAAACACTATATATTTACCGTTGCTTTTTTCGAAAGATGTTTTTTGATTTCTGCAACACTTTTCTCCCATCGCGCATCCAGACTTTTTATCAGTGAAGGTTCTGAAAGCTGCAGAGCAAATAAGTTTAAGCTGCTGTAAAGTTAACGACGTTTATAACCGGCGATCTCCACTGGCCTATAAACTGGACAGGAGGTAGGCAAAACAAATCAAAAAACAGCTTCCTGGTAATTGCAATTCTTTACCAACGTTTCGGCAACCTATACTATTCGCCTTCGTCAGGGTGAATGACACCGAAGGAGTAAAGTAAACTTTGGCCGTAAAGTCGGATCTTGTTTTCAATAGCTCGTATAGACTGTGGAAGTTATGGTAAAATAAAAAATATCGTAGGCCATACGTTTAGGATTCGTGCTGCTTAGTCTAAATGCCTTATAATATCGGATCGGATCCGATACCCGACATTATCGATACTCGTCCGATAGTCAGTGGTATCGGTGCTGATCCGATACTGAATGAATTTGTGCATTTTAGCTTTGGCGATCCAACATAGAGGTTGTTCTTTCAAATGGTAAATTACTTAAAATTAATTATTAGTACACCGAAAGTCAATGCAGACTCACCAAATCTGTCGATCAATGGTGCAAGCAGGGCAGACTAGAAAAACAACTAGCCCACAGTGAGGTTCGAACTCACGACCTCCGGTCAAGCCGGGACCTACCAATTGAGCTACACAGGCTCAGAGAGGAGCGAATCGAGAAACAACCATGCGCCAATGCTTGCTCAATTTGTTAGTACAAGCAATTCAATTTTCGGTGTACTAATTATACGTAAGCCGTAATCGTTGGTCAAAACGTAACTTCAGAAGGGCTAGATCTCAGTTATTAACACAAATTAATTATTATAAAGAAATTAACTTTCAAATCGAAGATCAAGAAGCTCGTCCAAGCAGTTTTGAATATCGTATTTTAACCTGCAAATCACTTTCATTACACTTCCAATTTGATCAATTTTGCGCACTTAATCATAGGAATGACGTTATTTGGCATCGGATCATAGCACTTTTTGTCCAAAACATCGGTAATTGCAATCGCAATGAAAAACAAGTATCGAACAACTCTATACTAGCTACTATAATTTTTTTTTATTGGAAATTCATTTTTACACTAATTAAATCAGAATTTACGAAAAAAATTTTAAGACTTGAAAACTTAAAAAAATATACATAGTTGTTTACACTTTCTTTACATTACATTTACGTTTTCAGCAATAGTTTTTAACAAAATATATGCAACGTAATGATTCTTTTAGAGCAGGGATGTCCAACATTTTATTATAGTGGGCCGCATTGACACTTGAAATAATTTAATGGGCCGCAGAACCTATTACGTTTCAAGATTAAATATTGCTCTTTAAAGTTATAATGGGCCTTTAGAATTATATATATATTTTTTTACCCATACTATACTATGGGTGCGCCCCTAAAAGCTGACTGGTTATTCAATTAGGCTAATATTGAACGTTTAAAATATTACTTGGGAGTGAAAATGACTAGCGGGCCGCACAAAAATGTCAGACGGGCTGCAATGTGGCCCGCGGGCCGCAGGTTGGACATCCCTGTTTTAGAGCATTTCGATTCTAGCTTACCGCTTATAATGGGTCGGTAGCCGGTGCATCGACACAGATTTCCCTGCAAGCACATTTCGATCTCCTCCTCGCTCGGCGTCCCCTTGTTACGTAACAATGCGTACATTGACATCACAATGCCCGGAGTGCAAAAGCCGCATTGCGAGCCGTGGAACTTCGACAAGCGCTCCTGGAAACGAAATGAGGTTTAAAAATGTCTAATGTAGGAGAAGAAACGTCACATGTATATTGGAAATAAAATTCAAAACACATAAGATATTTTTACAGCAATCCGACTAAATAAGCAACGTGTACCTTTTAGAAAGTATTAAAATAAAAACTAAAACTCATTTAAACAAATCCTAAAATACTTAGCTGAAGCGTCCGACAAGATATCATCGAAAACATAAAGAATAAATTTCAGCGAAAAACTTTGCAAGTGAGTTATTCGTGACGCAAGATGTTTGGCAATTTTTACCGGTTAGGGACCAGTAACAGACGTTTATGTCAGCAGTAATAACACACATTTTAGCGTCAAATTGCGGTAGCTCACTAAAATAACACAGACGTTAATGTAAACAGTGATAAGTCGCACTCTTCGTAAGCTTAAGCTACTGAAAAATCACGGAAATTGTACTACCGTCCTTGTTATGTAATCAGCGTCGTGCGTGCTTTCCGTGCCAATTATTATGCAACTAAAAAACCGAAACCTTTGTGAGGTTTACAGGTAAGGTAACGCGATATTGTATCACAGTCTTACGAGTTTTATAGCGATTGTTATTGTAGTTCCACGACATGGAAAAACTTTTTAGAAAATACTTTAAATGCCATTGTAAATATGAATGCTGGCTTAATAAATTTCTGGGAGGTTATTCAAAGACTAAAAATGGAGAACATCATAGGCTTACTTACATTTAAAATGTCGTTAGATAGAGCTTTTAAAAAGCCAAGACTGCTTTGCAGTCTGTAGAGCAGGGGTGGGCGTGCGGCCCTTTTCAAACATGCGGCCCTTTTCAATGTTTTGTGCGGCCCTTCACCTTCTTCCAGCTATTTATGACTGTGAACCATGTTGGAACTTTTGCTCTATCAGTTTCTCGTTTGAAGTGCGGTGTAACCCATGGGCTACACCGCTACACTAATGCAGTTGAACTCGAATGGGAAGCATCTATTACAAAACAATCTTCATTCATAAAGTTTTACTTGTGTCACGTTGTTACGATAAAGAATTATTTGCAACAATTACACTTGTCTGGTTCGGTCAAGGTGTAACAGACTTTTGCCACGCATATTGACTGAGATGTTATGTTTAACAGCTGGTTTTGAATTTAAGTTGTTAATTAAATTGTACTGAGCCGATCCGTACGAGAAAGGCGTAATTGGAATTGTAGGAAAAGTTATTTCCGATTAGTTTTTCTAGCAAAAGCTGAAAATATGAATTAGTGTTTATTTGATGTGTGGCCTTCCTGTAAGCTTTACATTTCCCTTGTGTTAAAAAGGTTGCCCACCCCTGCTGTAGAGTGATATATGTATGAAACGGAAACTGAAAGTTTGTTTGTCGTAATATGCCTGCAATATACCAGACACATTTTTTGTCTTTAAAACATCTTCTCAGACAGATTAAGACCTTATATCTCGTTTCTAAAACAAAAATGATTACCATTGAACTATTCTTGACTTTCTGTTTAAATTCGGGATTGAAATTAATAAGTCTTAAGCAGCAAGAAAAGATCCGTCAAATTTTACATCGGAAAATCGTCAAATCGACTGAGACTGTGCATAAACTTTCCGAAGTGTTACAATTTCACCAAAGGTAACACAATGCTCTTGTAAAGCTACATACACAGCTATCATACTTAATTTAATCAACGTTATTTTTTTACCTGTACAGCGTGCATCTTGGTCTTGGTGCTTCCGATTCCTTCCACGGTAGTAACTGCGCACCCGTGCACAGAAACTACAGGAGCCAGACACGCGTTCGCCGACATGTGCCTGACAAGCAATCATTGCTATAAGTCTCAAAAAACGCAACAAACATGCAAAAAGTACGTCTACTTGTGCTAATTTTTTTCTTTTACCTTTTCTTAAATGTATTTGCTTGAAAATTGCACGAGGGCTAACCAAAATCGGTCGCAGCTATACACACTTCTGTAAGAATGATTCGTTGTATAACTTTTAGCAAAATGAGTGCTAATGAAGAAGTGTCAGAAAAACAATAAAGTAAATGACACGCTTAACAAGTATAAAACATATAATGGTCAACATTAAAGGACAAAGGTGTTGATTTAAACACCTAAAACGTTATAAAAAAATATCGGTCAAAATTATCGAAAAGTTTTAATAGAATGGTCAGTCTAAGTAATGTACAGATTCAGCATTAAAGGTTAAATACCTTAAAAGTGAATCATTGGTAAAACTACAGTTTTGCTTTTGCTTAAAGACGGATAAGACTTCCCCCTTCTTTGTTTTTTTACGCCTAAAGCAGAGATGCACTCAAATATATATAACCTTTAGATAATCATCAATAATCCTATAAGCAGTTTAAATGCTTTGGGTGAGTCCTATAGGGAAAAAAACATTTTTATAGCCTTTTATTTTGGTCGAATGCGCAATGAGAGGAAGTATACTTTTATATAATAAGATAAAAGTATATTTGTTGCCACAATGCGAACACAGTAGCAAAGGATCAACGAAGAAGAACCACAGAATGGCTATCAAGTCAGTTGACCCTGAAGTTATAATGAATTCAGGTTAGAACAGAAAATAGAACACATTAACGATAAAAAAGAAGATTAAAAGCGAGCAATACATAATGATTTGTTTAATCTAAAAGTCTGTGTGTCTCAAACAGCATTATCTTAGAGTGAGATTCCTCGGCCAAAATGCTTCAATCTCAGATAACTTAAAGTGAAACTTTGCGCGATTGTCCAGCCGATTGCAGATTGGCTGGGCAAAAGGGGCGTGGCGTTTGCTAAACTAACCTACTGTTTAATTTGTACGAGGGTACATTCGAATGCCGGTAGCTTACCAAAATCAAATGCTTGTTCAAATAACAGCTTGATATTTTGCCATTAAGTTGGGTTTATATTTTGTTGACACACTTGGCTTTTCATGTCTTATTGAAAGTTAACAAATATAAAGTTTGTTTTATTCCAGTCATATTATTTTAACCGGTTACTGAAGCAAGTCTCGGTATTGGCACATTCCTTCCTGGAACTAATAAAGGAAGCGCCACTTCCATTTACTCGCATTTCAAGGCATCTGTTTACAGGGCTTCTTAAAAACTTTATAATGACATCAAATTGTTTTAGCTCAGTTAAAACTGTTTGATCAATTTGCAGGCGTTTTAAAACGTTCACCTTGTTTGGAGCAGGGATTGAGTTCTCACAGCAAGGCTTAAACTAATCCTGGATGTTTGTAAAAGCTGTTATGAATTGCTAACTTTTAAATTTGGGCCATTAGTTGTACTGGAAGCCGTATACGTGTCACCCAAAATATTTTCCAACGGATTTTTCGCTTGCCGATTAATTCAAACAAGCTTCGACAAACCAATTGTAAAGATTGGATTGGAATAACTTACTTTATTTTGTTTGCTTGTTGGTTCCAGTGCGATATCATCACCGTACAGGCGCCGCAACCACCTTCTCCACATCCCAGCTTTGTCCCAGTCAAACGCACTACAACAATTGTGACGTAACACGTATTAGGTTTAAACAAAAACAAATCGGTAAACACGCACCTAAGCTTCATCTTTTGTAATTTACTTAACAATTACTATCTTTGAAGCGAAACAATCCTGTAAAATGTGTTTGTTGCTTCACAGCTTCGTTCCAGTCAAACGTGGCTAATAATGACGCAATATAGTTACTACATCTATAGCAAAACAAATCGGTTAGTCATCACCGCCTTCTTACAAGGATGTCGCAGTTTAAGCTTTGATCAACGCCTGTTATAAATGTGATGCAAATATGTAGGAGTAAGTTCATGAAGTTCTAAAATGTTATTTTTAGTGTAAGTTTGAGGCGTAATGAAAAGGCACAAATTATTATAACTATAGGTGAGGTTTTTGCCTTTAGTACCGCACACAGAGGTTACTCTAAACAAGACAATAGTGACAACAGAAGTCTTGTATCTCTATACCGACAAAATCAAACTAAAGCAAAAAAATGTATATATAGCACACGCTGTAAACACTTATGCCGATTGTTGAGGTTTCGGTATCAAAGCCCAAAATTTCACTTGAGCATCAAGTGTCAAACATTCCAGAATTGGTAAACACTTACATTTCCGTCGCAAATAGGACAACAAAGTTTCTTCTGGTTCGGGACTTGTCTCAATCACCTGGGTTTAAAAAAGAAACAAAATGATTTTGGAAGTGTTTTGGCTGGGAACTTATTCTAAGTTTGAGGCTCAAAAATCGCAATACCGCCCAACCATGACTTTAAATGCATCAATTGTAGTTTTGTATTTTAACTTTAACTGCTCCCACAGACTTTGACGATGTGAACAATGCATTGATAACGTCAAAGCGAATAGCAGCACATATTATCAAGAAACAATAAAACACAAATTCGCAATTCAATACAAAGTCTTACAATAAAGTAAATAGTTCTTGATGTTTAGTTTCACTATCATTATAAGTTTGTACTGACTGCACAACGATAACAATTGAGGCTACATTGATTTGTTTTGATTGTAGAATAATTACCTTTTTGCCGTTGACGAAAAAGATCAAGGTACTTCGTTCGGTTGGACTTTGATCGATGTCGTTCATGTTATTCTTCGGATAAAACTTTCACAAAAATATAAGTTATAAAATGTAAAACCAATATTAACAGAAAATTACCAGTTATCAGTACGAATTATGAAATGAAATACTTAATTATAACATTAATGCTATTTGTCTGCATTTAAACCGCCGTTCTACTGTCAGATATCCACCAGCATTTCAGAATTATCGCTGGTCTAGAATCCTACCACAGCGTTTTAAACAATTGTTAAATCAACGCACAATATTTGGCTCAACATGTGGGTAAGTGTCTGGGTTAGGGTGGGTTAAGCATTATTATGTTAATAATATTTTACCTACTCTCACCCAAACGCTAACCGGCACCCTAACCCAAATATTGTGCTTCTAGAATAATAATAAATCCACTCAACACGTGGTCATAGCGTTAGGTAAGTAGTAGGCCGCAAACCAAACTAAGGCAATTTCCTCGATGACCACATACGCACATGGCAGCACTGAATAATGTAAATAGCCTACGGCTATAGTAGGTGGCTGCGATGCCTAAATAGCTGCGCTGTCATCGTTGTTTAAACTGCCCTCGAGATTGTTTGCATTGGTCAAACTGACCTATACTGGAGCATCGGCTTAGCAAATGTTGGGAAGCAATTTACCGCACTGTTGGCTTAGCGAGCAAAAACAATTTAAGCACTTGCAAAGCTTTGTGTGCGTTGAGTTGGTTACTTTTACATTTGCCCAAAAAGTTTGTAATTCCGTAACTTGAAAACTAGAAGATTCTACTTTGCGAGACAGTATTTCACCACAATCAATTAATTTTTAATTGTTGTTGTGAACAATTTAAAATCATGTATTTTGCAAATAACTTACTTTTAACCAGGGCTGCGGAGTCGGACTCGGGACTCGGGACTCGACGGAGTCAGTTTGTTTTGCCGGAGTCACTCGGGACTCGGACTCGAGTAAGACCGCGTAAAACTATCCGAGTCCCGAGTCCGACGTGCGCATGCGCAGTATCAAATTTTTTAACTGTAAGGCGGCAAAATGTAAGTTGTTAAGGCGTAATAGCAAATGTGAAATATTTTTAAACCATGTAATGCGGGTGGATCAATTATGACACCAATATGAGTGGATTGCAGAAAATCCACCTTAATTTAGTTGCGTAAATGGGTAAAATACAGGCTGTAGAGTCGAAGCTGGACTCGGGACTCGACAAAATCTTACATTTGGCCGGAGTCGGACTCGGGACTTGAATTCGGGTGTATTTTTTTGGCCGGAGTCGGACTCGGGTTGTTTTTAACCGACTCCGCATCCCTGCTTTTAACTATAGTGATTTTTTTACTTCAGTATTTTCAAAGAAAAAGATCGATTTGAAATGTACACAAAATGCCACCTACACTTCCGTATGGGCTTTGGTTTTGATTTTACGTCTGAAACACGTTAAATGTAAATCATTTCTCCGAATAAATTATGTTTTAACGTAGAATACATAATCTACACCTCTAGCTAAACCCACGCCCTACAGGACTTCAACTGTTCAAGAACCTTCTAAACCAAAGTATTGAGCCTTAATTGACTCACTTGAACGTCTGCTTAAAAGTGCGCAATATCAAAACTCAAAAACTAAATGATTCCACTCAGCTAAAATTTGATTATTTCACCAGCTAACGTTCTATCACTATGCTAACCTCAAAATTACATATTTGCAAAAAGACTTTACGTTCGACTAAAGTAATTTTGTTGTTCTTTTAGCGGTAGAGAACAAGACGCGTTATTTGCTTGGAAACAAATCTTAAAATGTAATAATTGTCGAAATCTTTGGACTCTAAGGCGTTCTGCACAAATGCTATATGCATATACACCAAGAAAAAATATCTAAGCCTGCATAAGGAAGTAATTTTCATTAATAAAGACTAATTCAAAAAGTTCAAATATGCCGGATACTTCTATATGGGCTTTGTTGATTCTATGTCTAAAACATTCAAGTTAAGTTAAATCTCAGATTGAAGATATTTCAACATACAATGTATAATATACATCTCCACCTAAACCGGCGTTACATTTGACTTCGATTGTGCGACATTATAACAACAACATAAACATGTTGTTGTTATATTAGTAACGGAAATGCCTTTACAACGCACAAAGGCTATGACGTCATGTTTTGACATGACGTCACGTTGTTATCACTGCGCCGAGAAATTGGTTTACACATGCAAGACCAAGTCAGCAAATTTTAGTGTGTTTTAAAGCGAATTTGCAGATTTTATAAGTATCATCACACTGTTTATTGTTCATATGACAATGCCAGAAAATTGCGAATGAAATGTCAGTCAAACGCTTTGCAATAATTATGACGCAACAATCGCTAAATTAAATTTAAACAAAAACAGTTCCTTGGGTCGTAGCTCGTAACTTATCTGTGGTCCTAACACTTAAACAATTGTGACGTAACAGTTACTATATTTAATCAAAAACAAACCGGGTGCCCCGAAAAAAGTTACACTAAATAAATTGGGTAACTACATCATTTCTTGGCTTTTTTTACCAAATACCATCGCAACAAAACACTATACTACGCTAAAATAAGGAAATAGGAGGCTTTACTGTTTTTGACATTTTCGAGATGTTCAAACTTATGCAGAACAATTTAAGTAAGTTTGAAATGATTGTCAATAACGTCAACAAACAGTTGTCTGACTTGACATGCGTTTTGTCATGTTTGTTGATTCCTTTATCTTGCATATGTTTAAACATGACGTGGCATAGCCAAAACGAGTAACTGTGCAGCGCTTTCCACCGTAATATTGAGCCGTCCGGGGGTACTCCCCCGAAACATTTTTGCGGCCACGCCCTCTAGATTGGCTTAAAATTGTAACAAAAATGTTTTAACAAATGTCAACCATGTCATTTTACGAATTTTTTTGCATTTTTCCGTAGCTCCAGCCCTACTCCTGTCGGCCCTGTGGACTAGTAAAAGTTACTTGAATTTTCTATTTTTTTTACTTTTAAGTTAAACAAGAGAGCAAGCGAATCCATTGTAATGTAACCTAAATTCTACTGGTATAGCGGTTTCTTATGCATACAAAAAACGTTTATTAAGAGTTGTACACTTTTTCACCAGCACTCCCTGGTCCATTTGTTTTTTTCTGAGTTTATAAGAGTATATAGGACAAAATTAAGCAATCAAATAAAAAGTTTAAACTAGGGTCTTCTATATTTCTTTTGCTTGGCTACTAGAATCTAAAGTACTCGGCTTGAGCCAAGTTTCTTATAAAAAAATGCGTGTGCAACACTGCTTTATGATTTCCGTCTCATAATATTTAAAGTTGTGAAAGCAATATATAATTTTTCATGAAAAGGACACTTTTGTCCCCCTTGCCCCCCTTAGCAAAGGGCAGGAGGGGCTAGTTATTGATGAAGTCGATGTACTGATTTTTTTAAAAAATCTTTGCAATTCATTTTCAAGCTATAAGCATATAGTTTTGCAATTATTGGTTCGGATCATTGTTTACAAAATTAAGTGCCCCGTAAGCTCGATGATTTATGTAAAGGCTACGCGGAATAAAAACCCTTAGGAACCACTGCCTTAAGGTATTGCTTCTACTCATGGGTTCAATTGTGTGTTCCCGGGCCGAGCATCTTTTACTAACTTAATCAAGCAAAAAATGATCAAATGTTAGAACAAAATCTGAAGTCGCGGTAAAATAAGTAAATATTTGGGAGCAGTTCAATATAATATAAAATGTTTACTGTGGTATTTTTTTACCGTTCGCTGTGGTAAATACAACTTAACTCGAAATTTGCGCTTTAGCGACACCACGCGTTAAACTTTTCGTTAAATTTTAAACAATTTGGTCACTTAAATTTAAGTACTGACAAATTGTGCTTTTTTCAAAGGCAACCGCTGAACTTTTGCAAAATACTGGTCTATCAGTGTTACCTATAAGCTTTTTTAAGTTGTGTGGCGTCATTAAAATCAACTTTCAAATAGCTGAAATTTAGGCCCTGATAAATTCCAGAAAATCAAACTAGTGGTTTGTAAAACTGATGTAATTTAAACGTTTTAAAGGTAATTTTGTTATGTTATTGGATAGTAGTTATTAACGTATCATCTTTTGACAAAAATTTCCAAGTATGAAATCGTTGCGTCATACTACAAATCACGGCTGAAATTGCAATATAAATTATAGTATCGAATGTGTGGTAGCCTACTTCCTAGTTTCAGCAGTTCTTCTTAGTTTTACATCGACATAACATTAGTTTCTGCTAATAAATCGGTTCTTAATATTTCTGAACCAAGAACTACATTTCTGGTAATGTGAAATACAAAACCTCAAAGACACCTTGCTTATAGCAACACACACATTTAAACCCAAAGTTATACAAAACTTGGCCATTTGTTTAATAATGATTTCTGCTAAATAATCAGCGTGAAAAGTTTGCATGATTTATTCTTATATGCATTTAAATAAAAAACGAAAAATGTATATCAAGGCTGGTCGATTCCAAGTCGGTCAACTCTATCCGACCTTTTATTTTGTTTTTTTAGGTATATTAATCTGATTTCAAAGATAATACACGAAAGAATGCACCGAACAGATTCGGTTCAACTGTATTCTCTACTAACGGTTTCGCGGCTTTTCTGACAGCTTATTATAGTGTGTAGTTACAGGCAAAAAACTATTTTTGAAGCAAGTCATAGGATTTTCGTAGTTATATGACAACATAAACCTTATGAGTATACAAACTGATGTTACCAGACATTATATTAATCAAAATAACACAGAGTCCTCTTGCAAGTATATTTCCTCTCCGACGTTTCGGCAGTATTATCATTAATCAATTTGTTTGACTAATAAACTCTAAAATCTGAGTCTACACTTGCAGTGCTTTATTAAAATAGTTGTGTGTTTTTACCTTATTTTCACTCCTATAAGGTTTAAAGTGGCCCAAAATCGGCGCATTAACAAATTACTATCGTGTATTGTAATAATAAGTAGGGCGGTTATTTTTTGACTTGTCAAAAAATGTCAAAATTTTGTCAAAATTTACCCGTTAAGTCAAAATTGAATTCATGAGGGCAATATAGGGTATACAAACGTGTGATTGACGACACCTAGGTTATCTAAACCAATGTATTTCTAACAGGTCAAAATCTTGTCAAAATATATTATTTGTAGGTCAAAATTTGTCAAAATTTTACATTTTCAGGTCAAAATTTTTTATTTTTTTGGCAAAAAATAAATGACCTAATGATAAGAGATTCAATATTATAGAACAAACACAAATGCATACTCTTGAATGTAGTATAAAAAAGGGAGTATCTTTATGGAATCCAAAACCATTGGCAACAGGTTTCTGCTTGTCGATCACTGTTCCGCTAAAAAATAAATTAAAAGTTTAAAAATCGAGAAAACCAGGATCAGACATTTTTTGAACCATTCGAATTAAGGAATTGACGATGCCAGCATAAGCGAAATAAATATTCCTTTAAAAAAATGTCTGATCCTGGTTTTACTCGGGTTTTTAAACTTGGGGTTTTATTGTTCTGTAATGTAGTAGGAGTTTCTGCTTATGTATTTGTCCTTGTTTATGCAGTGTTTTCCTGTCCAACCCTCACCCCAGAACGCCAAGTGTGTTTAGTTACAAGCAACACAGCGAACCAATTGGCCGTCCAAATGACGTCAGCATAAGCAACGACGACCATTTATGTCCTCAGCTGGCACATCCGCCAAAGGCAGGTAAATTGACTTTGGGGGGGAGTTTATGTGGAAGGGGGCGAATTTTCTGTTCGTTTTTCGCCGCGCTGCGACGCCGCCGCACCGGATTAAGATTAAGTTTCGCTTTTCATGTTTGCCGCGCCCTGCCATATTCGCACAGGTAGCGAATTCGCGTTTTGGGGGAGGGAGGGCCACCGCCCGCGTATTATGTAATAAAAGATGAATAATCTCAATCTAAATTTCCACCTCGTTGCGTCAGGAGTTCCATTGGCCAGTTTTTGGGCCTGTTTTTTGGGCCCGGGCCTGTTTTTTGGCCACGTGTTATTGCTATGACCTCAAACCAGGCCACCCGCTAAGAATATTTTATACGTGATTCTTATGTTAGATATAAATATAGTAGGCGCTACTAATGTCTACGAAAAGCTTAAGTTGAAAACCACTTGGAAAATATATATCAATGAAAAGTTATCAACTATTTCTTAGGAAAATATGTAAAAAGCATAAGTTGAAAACTACTAGAGAACAATATGAAAAGCTTAAGACAAAACAGTAAGCGCTACTATATAGGAAAAATAAGAATAACGTAAGTAATTCTTCTGAAGCAAGCACGCATCCTGGAGTAAAATAAGTGATGGGCAGATTGCCGTAAGAAAGACTAAAATTATTATGTGCTAAATTAAGTTAGGTATTGCTAAATTATTTTAAGGGTTGTTGGTAAAACTTAACCCGAGACGAGCCACGCCAGAAGAGTGTTTGGAATACGGGTGAAACTTTGATAAAACCGCAAAGAAATTGCCTATTTCGTGATTAGCAAAAATAAATTGTTGTAGTAGGTTTAGTTTACCGATTTCGCCCTGCGTATTGAATTTCGTCCTGTTTCTTACGTTTCATCCATGCTAATATCTGGATGAGCAAACCCCTAAGAATCAATAAAAAAACGCCAAAATATGTAAACAAAGCGTGTTAAGCGCCAGTTAGTCTTTATTTTGACTATACATATACATTGGGGCTTATGTATGGTAGCCCATTTTCGCCCTGTGTTTTTAATTTCGCCCTGTAACTTGTTCTTGTATTCAGTCTAACTTATTGGGACGTGAAAACTTCCAAAATCGATGAAAAAGAAACGCAAATAGATGTAAACAAAGCTTATAAAGCGACAGTCGGACTCTACGATATTTATGTATGTAGGACTTAATGCATGGCGGACCAATTTCGCGATATATCTTGTTGTTTTATTCAGTCTAACTCATTGGGACGAGAAGCAAAACTTCTAAAATCGATAAATAAAGAAACGCAAATCGATGTAAACAAAGTGGGCCTCATAGGTGACTGTAGGGCCCCCCGCATTGCCGGGGATTACACTTCAAAGTGTCTCGGGACGCCGCTGAGGGCTTGTCATGTATTGGGACGACGCGACCGCTCGACGTCGCGCGACTTACCGCCTTTCTGCTGCCAGACGGAAGTGACGTAACAAAGAATAGCGGCTTAAAGTCGAGTTCGCCGCGAGACGCTGTTTCTGATGATGGCCGTGATAAGGCGAAATCGGCTTTCGGGCTCAGAACTGAGGCTTACGCGAGTTTTTCAGGTTGTTGAGCTTGTGACTTGGCGTTGTATGGCAGTGGTTTTCAACATTTCTGCCGCGTGCCTGTTATTTTTATCCATATTTCTGAAGTTTACCTAGTTCATTTTGGCCTAAAAATCAATTAGAAAAACTCACTCACAGCGCTATAGTCGCTTATTTTAGATTATAGGTAGATTTAAAGCGACAAAAATTCATCTTAGAAATACAAAAAAGATTTACATTATCTAAAAGCTAGAATAAAAGATTCATCTAAAAGCTAGAATAAAATAACTATCTAAATTTATCTAAACACTGAAATAAAACATTTATCCAAAAACTGAAAAAAACAGCGCCTATACACCGTTGAAGGTATGCAAAGACAACGCCGACGCTTTCTATGTTTATCTTTATGATCAAGACGGCAAAACACTCCAAGCAGCTTTACATTTTAAAAACCTTGAGATGGCCTTTAGCCCAACATGTCGCTTATTGATATTTTTTTATTTTCTTCTGTCTTTTTTATTGATTAGGTGTAATATCAAATTAAATAAAATATAATTTAATGAAACAAAGTGGAAGAGAATATTAAATTATACCAGCCGCGAAAATACTACTTGTCCGTTAATAATTAAGGCCTTATAGTTGCCCGCAAACCACCTGAAAACCCACCATAGCGGAAACCACCAACAACCACTGTTCCATAGGATAGTGTACGATTTAACAATTAAGGAAAGAAACCAGCGGTTTTTGACCATGTTTTGGCTATTAGGTGAAGTTAGGCGCTACTGGCATGACAATAAAAAAAGCGCACTTCCTGCTGTAAAGTAAGTCAGAAACAGGTTATGAAAAGACGGCGAACAGTAATTAGGTGGTAAATCAATTAGTTGGTAAAAAAATTGCGTATATTTAACCTAACTTGAGTGACAGGTCATACTGGCCCGAAGAGAACATTTCGAATGCGACTGAAACCTTTAAAAAACAACAAAAAAATCTCGTTTTCGTTTGGTTTCACTATAAACTGTTTGGTTGTTGTATGTTTAGTTTATTGATGTACCCTGGCATAGTATTTGATGTTTTGTCTGTGTCAATGGGGTGCAAAAAGTAATGCATTTTCTTGCATTTAGGCCACAAGGCCTTCTAGCAAAAGCCAGCGCCTGTTGCCTTGCTTTTGGTTTTGCTGCATTGTATTTGGTAACCTTGATCATTTTTAACTGCCAGGATTTATACTACAATTTATTTACATTTTTAAGAGAACTAGAAAATACTACCTTACCCTCTTGTATTAATTAAGCATAAGACGCCTAAGATTAATATTTTGTTGATTTCTAAAAACTGTATTTTGACGTGGCAATGCAACAATAGCCAAGCAACAAATAATTACATCTGCTGTTACGATACGTTGATATTTATAACGCATTACAACCTGTTAATGACAATACCTGCTGGCTAGTTAGGCATATCAGTGTTCGAAGGCTAAACCTACTTTATAAGTCTCCTTTTCAAATTCGGACCAATTTAGAACCACGTTCAGTTTACTCAAAATCAAAAAGTTTAAAAGATAGTTTTATTCTCTTTGATAAAATCGACTTGTTTATTGTGGCCTCAGTATGGCAACGTTTTAAACGCTAACCATTCGATTGGCTTGGGCGAAATTCAAATCAACACCTATGCAGTTCGAGAATCATATCGCCTATATGACGTCACAAAGGTCATTGTGACACTTAATCGTAGGACGGGCCAGTGCCTTGTGTAAGGTGGACGGCAGTAGGATGCTGGTAATAGGCCTGAACGACTGGTAAGGTGCTGGATTAGGGCAAAGCCAGGTTAATTTTTCGGCTTACAGATACAAAACTGCCCTTCCAGGGATAGCAGTGTATTAAGTCTAATCGCATTCGGATTTATCTTTTTATTCTGTAAAGCAGTTTAAACGCGCCTGGGATTTATTGTGTTCAAGTTAGGTGAAATCTGGCTAGTACTGCGGATTAAAGCTGAGTTTAAATTCGCAAAGTTGTCTACTTTAGCCTATTAGCAGAACTTTAAAGTGTTAATATTGTTTTTCTAACTTTATAATTGCGGTTTAATTAATTAACGTTTTGGGAAAGGAAGAAAAGTGTTTCTTAGAACAAAAATGTCTTCAAACAAAATACTAGAATTTAACTTTATTAAGCGGTCAGTTACACTTCATAACACTTCGCACTGGGCATTTTTTTCCTGAAAAGCGAAATAACGCCGCCATTTTGAATGTGAAAACTACATAATTGCGCACAGCCAGAAAAGCGACTGTAAGTCCGTAAATCTTGCTTCAGGTAGACTGAAACTTTTTTAGGGAAGTATATAGTTGTTGTTATTTATTTTGTTAGAGTCTAGGGCGCTGGTCTAGAATCCTACCACAGCGTTTCAACAATTATTAAATCAATGCTGTATGAGCTTTGATATTGTGAGTGAAGTATTATTATATTTATAATTTTATAATAGTGCTTAACCTACCCCAACTTAAACGCTAACCCGCACCCTCAACCTAATAATGTACGCTGTGGTGGGATTCTAGACCAGCACCGAGTTTAGCTTTGTAAATTGTGATTATCTAATTCGAAATGTAGTAGAAATACTGTCAAAAAAGACAATAGTGTACACAACCTAACAAACGAGCCTGTTAAATTCGTCGTTTTAGTATAAATCCTTAGCTTATTATTCAAAGTGATAATGTTGTTAAAAATTGTGTAGGCGTAAGTTAAAATGTTGCTTAGTATTAACGTCATGCTTCATCCTGATAATAGTTGAAATTATTTTGATTGATAAGATGGGTCATTAACTTTTTAAAATGTTGCTAAATATTAACATATAATTCAAATTTGTTATAACATCCTAGTTAACATTTAATTCATACTGTTACGTTTACCAATAGCTGTTCCAGTGCAAATGTATTTGCATGGATTTGCGTATTTCAGGCGAGAATTGACTTTTCTAGTTTGTTATCTTTGCTTTTATTGATGGATATCTTGACGTTATCTAATGCGATATATCTGCGGTTGTAGCTATCAGCAATCCACCACTGACGTATTTATCATATATTTACGTATCCCAGACACAACTAAAAGTGTTAATTTTTTTTAAGACCAAGTAATTTAATGCGATTCTTGGCTATACAAAACTTTTAGGGTGGCCATTTAGTGTTTTTTTTGTGATGGAGTTTATTGAATATCGAACAGTTTCTGAATGTTTTGCTAAATTTGAAGCGCTAAAAAATATTTTTCGCCTAACATATTCAGATTTATAACAATTTTTTCACATTCTTTTTTTTATAACAAGGTAATATAACAAATTGAAGGTTTAATCCACCAATTTTTTGTTATGTGGTATTGATTGTTTTAAAAAAGTAGCCAAAGGGCTGTAAAATGTATTATAAAACATTTGCTCTCCAATAAGGTTAGAACAGTGATAATGTCAGTGACAAAGAACACCTTTAATATGTCTTCGTGCATAAATCTTTATTGAATGTAACTTTTCCTAATTCTTACTATACATGAACTGTATTGCAAAAAAAACAGGAAGTTGGAGGGTTACCTTTTCTTGCACGAACTACGCCTGCTACTTAAAAAATGTTTAATCCAATGTCACTTAAGAAATGTTTGGTTTATGATATGTACAAGAAAAACAAACTTGCGTGGTATTCGTTACATGTTTCACTATTGAAACTTTAAATAAGTTGAGGTTTTTGTATTTAAGAACATTTTTTTACTTTTTTGGATAAAAAACCCTCTGGTGTAAAGCGATTTTAGTGGCTATAAACGAAAAAAATCGAAAGACCTGTATAAAAACATTTTTGTAAATATAGGAAATAGAAAAATTATATAGAGAAAAACTAGAGATTATCTTTGGAAAATTGTAGTGTTTAAATTTAGAAAATTAGGTTAAAAGGTTTATTTTAAAACAATTAATTTTCCACTTTAAACGAATAATGATTTAAAACTGTACGGCCTTAATTTTACTAATAACATGTGCACGATAATAAAATAAGGCTCAGCTTTTGAATATTTTAATACCTAAAAGTCGAAAATAATGCCCCCAAAAAGATCTATTGTAGAACGTATTTCTACTTTCAGGTGAATAATGACTTGTCTGGTAAAAATGGACAGCCTCGCATTAACTGAACAGCAGCTGTAATAAACATAGGGGCCAGCTTTCAAAAATATTTCAGTAGTTAAAATTCGCAGATTTAAAGGGTATTTTTAAAACATTTCAATGTTTGTACTTTAGATGAACAATGACTTGTCTGGTAAAAATGGACAGCCTTGCATTAACTGAACAGCAGCAACAGCAACAAGCCCAACAATCCTACATCAGCCACCAATCGCCAGCAGTAGCCAGCACCTCGCACCACGCTCATACCAGCAGCAGCTCCAACATCCAGCAGCCAATTGGCAGCGACTCCTTCTACGTCACAAACCACTGTGACGTCATAAATAACGACGACGACGCCAGTGGCGAGGGGGGCGCGTCCTTCACGACCCTGCAGGCACCGGAGCTCGTTAATCCGGGGAAACACCAGGACCACGGCGCCAAAATGGCCCAGGAGTTGCCAGAGGGTCAAGGCTTTTTTCCGTATCAGCAACAACAGCAACAGCAGCAGCAGCAGCAGCAGCCTTTAAACCATTCGGTCAACTTCAGACACGAGCACACTATACACATCAAGCAGGAGGTCACAGTCCAGCCGAAAATGATGCAGCCCTTTTCTCATAACCAGCACCAGCCTTTGTACAGTGATCATCCACCACACCACGGGGATTTTCACCCACAGGAAGGCCCCAGTGACCCCTCGCCGGCCCAAATGCCCCCCTGCTATTCCGCGGCCAACCCTTACTACTTCACCTTTCCTCCTCAAGGAGCATCTTCGTCTTCTTCGTCCTCCGGTTGCCAGGCAACGGAGTACGGAGGCGCGGAGCATCAGAGACACTCGGGAGCACACGGAATGCAAGTCAAGCAAAACGGTTCGTGGTTTATACTTTTTTTTTATTTATTTATCAGTTTGATTGTTGCTTAACCCAGTAGTTCCCAACCGGGGAGCCGCGGCCTCCTGGTGTGCCATTTTAAACGCTTAAGGGTGCCGAGAGATATTTTAGAATCTTTAAGAAACTGATTTTTGCTCAACTCTTACAACTTTTTGTGTAAGATTAAAGTAGAATAAATCCATTTATAACTTCCTACGTTGTGTAGAATTGATGTGTGTTGTTCCACTTCCGTTTATTATGACATTCTAGTGGATTACCTACGGAAAAATCTTGTAGGGGTGCCGCAATCTATTTATTATTTCTGAGGGGTGCCGCTAGCCATAAAAGGCTGAGAAACACTGTTTTAACCTGATGAAGCACGGTTGTGCAAAAGCTTATCAATATTACAAACTAAATGTTGGTTTACTGATTTTGTTTTAATATATGCTAGCAGCAAAATGCCGTTCGTTATCTTACAAAGCGAAAACAAGGTTTGACGAAAGCGGGGATTTTACCACGCGTGAAATGTGTTTTTTTAGTTAAACTTTTCTAAAATGTTTACAATTGGAAGACTGTGATCTCTTCAACACATTTGTAACCTATTAGTAACTTACGATGAGTTATAGGTAGTGTTAAATTCAAGGGGATTAGGTAAACTTTTATAGTTGGGCGAAATGTGTATGTTTCTGTTTTTATCAGGCTCAACCACTCAAAGGCTGAAAAAAATTCTAAAAAAAGGAATTATAATCTTATAAATGCTCTTATCTGTAATGCCTATAAAATTGATATTCATGTTACCCAGATTTGGGTTTAACTGTGTTCCGAACGGGGAATCGCTTAATGCCTTGAATATTTTGCTTTACCACTTGTTGTCAGCGCAAACAAGCTGCCCAATGTTATCCCGAATTCGACTACGAAATGTGGTGTGAAAATAAGAAAATTAAGTTTGTTTTCGGGCTAATCCTTCATTTGATTTGCGGAGTACTGCTTTAAGAAAAGCAAGCAAACATATGATATGTTTGTTGAATTCGGAACACAAGGATATAGATTCGTATAAAAGTCGTTTCTTTATTAATCTCTGAACTAGATTGAGCCCAAGACTTCTTTTTAGCTAAATTATGATTTTATTAACCAGCGAAAATTGATTGGCTTATCGAACGTTGAAATGATTTTATTGTAAATATGACCAAAACAAAATGAGTTGTTTGTACGAATTTACTTAACAACGATCATGAGTGTCTTTATTGAAGTCTTAAAAATGAAATGTCTTTCCTTAAAGCTGATATGTCGCTAAACCCTGCACTCTCTCTTTTCGCTTAAAAATGGATATTGCGGAAATGTCAAATCGTAACATAAGCAACAATAATTTGTCTGCAAGACTAGCCAGGGGTGCGTTTTAAATCTCGCCATTGAGTTTAAACGCTTTGTGATAAGACGGTTGATGCGTAGAGATCAAGGCAGTACAGAATCAGATAGAGAGTAAGTCCAAAATCCAGGTATATCGCGTAACACAACAAGTTCTTCGAGGGAGATTACAGCTGTCTTGGGATTTACGGTCATTGATCCTATGAAATTTGTTTATTTTTATTAAACCGGTGCTTTGGGTTTTTAAGTAATAAACGTATAATGGAACTATTTATCTGTTTATATAAGAAATGACTGAGTAGGCCCAATATGAGTAGTGAGTACCCATACGACATTAACCGAATTTTAAAGTAAAAACTTTAGTTTAGTTTTGAAATGTTTAACACACTTTTCCAAAACAAATTGGGTATAAATATGGTCTTGCAACTAATTTGCGCACTAACAGTGTTTGAATTGATTTCATGAGCAGCTTAAGTTATTTGTTCAAAAGTGAAGTAGTAAAATAAATTTGAATGTTGTTATGTTGAATATGGCATTTGTACTGTTTTGTTTTTAAATTAAATTCAGCCACAATTGATTCGTATTTTAGGTTATTAAAAACCTGTAAATATTCTTTGGAAATTTTTTGAATGATTTTTAATTTATTTCATAATAATCTGTGGCTAACCTGAATATTTCTAATGGCGTAACTTTCATGTATAAAGTCACTTTACTTGTATTGCTTGATGCATTTACAAGGATTTTTCAGTAACGAAAGAGAGGAAAAAAGTTTTAAAATTTCGAATGTTTATACATTGGTTGTCGATGCATAAATCCAACAAACACAATGAAGAAACTCATAATTTGAATTGCGGTTGGTTTGTAAAGCTGTTGGACAAATCGCAGGAAAATACTTTAATCTCAAAATGGTAGATCCAGTTTATCCGACACAACAACATTCGCTTGGTATACAGTTTGGTAAGAGAAACCGATAAACGGTTCAGATACACACAGACAGAACAAAGCACACTACAGGCACATGTTACAACTACCAGAAAAGCTGTTCCCTTTATTATCACTACAGCCACATATTACAATAAACAGAAGAGCTGTTCTCTTCATTTTTGCTACAGGCACATGTTAAGTAAAAATTTCGAATATCTATACAAAGTTGTCACAGCAGTTTCTTTTTTCCCTTTATAGAACCCACATGTGTTATAACATTTGGCATAAAACTTCAATTTTACGAAACTAAAGAAAGCTATATAGATAAATGCAATTCTTTATTAGTTAACTAAGCTGTCAACATTTAGCATGTAAAGCTCCGTCTCACGATTTCCCGACATTCTGTGTATGTTTTGTAAAGGTCAACATTCAACTTTTATTTCCTGAATCAAAACCAGGGTTGACCAATGTATGGCGGATTGTATTATTCCAAGTACTATTCCACTCAGATAATAATAAAACGAAAATAATATTTTTATCTGATTTCTAGAAAAAAGTACAACAGGAACGTGATTTCTATTGCTTTATTTTGTTCCGTTTGCATCTGTCCAAACGTAAGCCTGAAAACTTTTCGCTCTTGAAAAAAAAGTCGGCCACCCCTGATCTAAACTATATCTAAATTAGATTTGAACCAATTTCAAGTAGGCATTTAATATTGGTTAGTTTGGTTCAACATCCAACCCGAACTGTATTAGTGCGGAACCAATATCGTTAAAAGTATGTTATCCTAGCTAACAAATTGTAAACTCAGGTATATAAACAACCCAGGTTATTCAAACTAAAGTGGATTATAAAAGCAGTACTAATATAAAGCTATACAAAAGACTCAATTCTAACGCAGCGCATAAACTTAAAACTGATCAAAATATAAAACTAATTAAATTCCCTTTTTAAAGCGTATCACCTAGATCCGTTTTTTTCAGTCGCCATTTTGTTGGGTAAAGCGTCCCCGTCACCCATTTGCTTGTGGGGCCTCGGGAAATTTAATGTGGGGCGGCGGGAATATGCCTCTTGATTAATTTTTGCGTTTGACAAAGTCATGTTTATCTTAATTGTAGCGACCAATAAACTAGTGATTGACATCACTAATGTATATCCCTATGTTGTTTTTTTCTTACAAAATATTATTTTTAGTTGGAAGTGATTTTCTTTAAATTGGTCTAATCACTCAAAAAAACATTGTCATACTTTCTTTGTCGAAAAATACTGAAAACACCTTTTTCGAACAAAGATTAAATTAGCTCGATATCTCTCATAAAAGTTTATTGATACTGGTAAACTTGTTTTTTATTTTCTTTCAACCCTCCAAGATTACAGAGTTTTAAAACGACATTTTCTCGGCCTAGTGGCTTCTTGTAGGTCGTAGGACGTAGAGTTTATAGAGCTCAGGCTTAAATACGCAAATACCTATAGGTGGAGCTTGTATACTGTATGTATAGTCTATACATAATTAAGATGCTGAAAATTTACCAACACGTAAGTGACAAATGACAGGCCCCTGCATTGATGTTAAATATGGTATTTGCTGTTAAAAAATCCAAATAATATCAGTTTGCGAACATGTGTTGGGCTGCCAAAATTTGGAAAAACTCATATACGGTTTTACGAAATATATCACGATCATAATTCACGACAAAATCTACATATTTTGATGTTCACAAGTGTTTCATTAATTGCTCATGCCAGCATCAGTGTGGGAATTCATAGCAATTCGCGAAACTTTTGTA